>NC_133929.1:8496047-9178258 GCF_964199755.1 Larus michahellis | reverse complement strand
CTCTAATGCAGTCAGGCTCTTTGCGAGTGCATCATCCCACTGTCCTATCAGGGCATAAAGTTGAAATTCTTGTAGGAAGGTGTTCAATGTGTCTTGCAGCAGTAGTAGACTATATCTTATCTTGCAACATGCTGTAATGCCTTCAGAGCTGTTGGGGTTAATGAACATAGAACTTATGGGGGGGGGGGGGCAGGGGCAGACACAGTGCTTCAGGGCATCCCCTGTACCTTCAAAGTGCGCTCATGTCTCTCTCCCCCTCTCTGACCTGAGACAGCCCCCCTATATCCTGCACTGGATTGAGTGGAGAAATACAGGCTAGAGTCGCTGCATGCATGGCCAGTGCATGCAGCAAGTCCCACCAGACTCTCCTGCACTGGACTGAGTAGAAAAGTACAGGCCAGAGTCGCTGCACGCGTGGCCAGCATATGCAGCGAGTCTCACCAAACTCATGATCCAGCTTTGCTAACAGCGGCTGTCTGATACGTGACTACATTGTTGTAATCCCTTCTTGTTATCTTCTTCTGTGAAGGTCAGGTTCTCATGGATACACACATAGGTTTTAGAGCAACATATTCTACAACTCGTACAAGGGTACGATGCAAAGCAGCATCTACAACTGATCGTATAATGCTTATTAAACACGGCAAACAGCATACTAAACATAACAGACAAATTCCTTCCCCACAGGCAATGAGTATAATTTGCTTCAACCAACCCCACCCCCAAGTCCATCCAGCAAAGAGATTTCACCCAGTGGCCTCCACAAGTTGCTGGTTCGGTAGGTGCAGTTCTTGCAGCTGGGCATGGATGGATTTGGAGTGGTCACTTAGATTCATACAACACAGTCCTTCAAAATCTTGACAACCATGTCTGTGAGCTGAAAGCAAAAAATCAGTAGCAGCTCTGTTTTGCAGCGTCGCATATCGAATACTATCTACATCTAGCAATAACTCAGAAATAGCTGTACTAGTACAATTGTTAAACTTATCCTTGGCAGCAAGAGAGTCCTTGTTATCACGAATCCTTGGCAGCAAAAGAGTCCTCGTTAGCAAGAGCGCATGCAGACTCCCTGTTCTTGCTGGTACTGTGCTTTGATCTTCTTCCACAACAGGCCAAGATTCTCAAGCAGCTGGATAAGGTGTCTGTGAGTCCATTACAGGCTTATGTCATCCAAATGTTTTTCTTGCCAGCACCCGAGACTGAATAACAATTGGTGTGATATATGTGTTTTCCAGCACCCAGGTGCGAGTCCCTTGAGTGTATTTACAGTCCTCCTCACCGATCTTCCGTTGCTTTCCCATATTCCACCCCCTTGCTCAAGAGACCGCTTCTGCTGGGGTTCATTTTAGTCTCGCAGGGTATAACACAGAGCAATCTACTAAGGCATGCAATAACATATACACATATAGGAAAAAAACCCAAAACATATCTCTATGGTACTGCTTTGAATCAGGCGTCCTATTTCTCTTTTTCTGATGCTTTCTCATAATGCTTATGGCATGCTTTTGTGCTAACGTGGCACATTTCCCATCTAATTGTTCCTGTTCGGTTTCCCTTTTTTTTTCTTTTTTTTTTCCCCCATCACTTACGACTGACATAAAAGTCTGCCTTTGCAACAAGAGCTCAGTTTCTCATTTTTCCTTAAGTTTCTCATTTTCCTACAGAGCATCCTTTAGATTTTGGCTCAACTCCTTTTCCCAATCAACCATGATCTTATAGACAAACAACAAACAACCAGCGATACGCCCTGCATGGGCGAGCCGTTCCCGAGAGCGTAAGCGTGTTGGCTGGTGAAAACTCCACCAATATTTCAGGACTTCCATCAGTTCTAAAGCCCATCCTGGTCTATCTGCCTGGGGCGTGCTCGCCTTACGTCTAAACATTGTGTATATACAAACTTCTTCACTTGATGGAGTGTCAGCCCTAGTTGCATACGAGAACAGTACCACACCGGGCAGAACACCTGCTCAAGTGGAGTCTCCTAGCAACACTGCACACAACAAAAAACAAACAGTAGCACACATGCTGATCAGCAGGTATAAGCTGGCGCCCACACACACTTACACAGCAGACATACAAAGCCAGCACTTCTATCTCAGGGAGACGACTGGGGAGGGGAGGGGCTGAGGTGGGTGGTGGCAGGAGCAAAACATCTCCGGCTCTGTCCTTCTCCGCTGACATTCTGACAATACACCGCAATACCCCGATTCCAGCTGCGCACGTATAAGTGGTTGATAAGGAGGAACAGATGCAGTACCTGGCGCAAATGGAGAAGGGTTAAGAACGGAGGAGCGCGATAACAACTTTTGTCGCTGTTGCTGTAAAATCTCCTCCGCAGTTGGAGCAGATGCAGGCATAGCTTTAACTGGGGTTAAAGGTGGATATAAATCAGGTTCAGTCTCTGGATTTATTGGACCAGGATCAAAGGGGCTCCCAGGATCATCCTCAGGGCTATTACAGAATAGGGTAGAGTGAACTTGAGTGCCTCCTTTCCCTTCGGCATGTTCTGATCTTGGCAAGACCGGGGGGCAATCGTCTGCTTTAAAATTAGGAGGTGCGGCGGTTGCCCCAGATGGAGCAGCATCGTTATTGCTCGCATCTTGTCTGATATCCTCCTGTTTCCGTATCATCTCTAGAATTTGCCACCAATCGGTTTGATAAGAGAGAGATCCCACTCGGTTGCAAGCTTCTATCATATCTATTAAGCCTGGATTGTTTAAGGCTTGTAATATACGCCTACCCATAAAAAGAACTTGCTGTGTTGGGGTAGAAATAACTTCGGCTAGCTGCTTGACATCGAATGGAGTTAGTATTTGTCCTTTCATAATGTTATTTAATAGTCCTTGTGCATAAGGGGAGGTTAGTCCATGCTGCATAATTGTTTTCTGCATTTCTCTAACCAGCTCCCACCTTATCGGTTCCCAGGCTTTTGGTCCGTTTTGTTTGAGCAGTACCAGACAGGCAATGGCAGTAGTGGCTTCCATATCGCCGTCCTGTAATGCCTGCTTACGTAAATTCTGCCAGTGTTGAGCAGGATTATAAGTTGCAGTGACCGCCAGACTTGGTGCCGGACTTGGCAAGGAATTGCCCCAACCCGGTAACACAGGAGACCGCGGTGGTATCAACGTCACATCTAGTGGGGGTGCTAATGGCACAGCCGGACAGCTCGGGGGATCAGGTTTCCCCCCCTCTGTCTGAGTGGTAATCGGGCTGTCTGGTGCCATAGCTGCAACGACGGCTGCTGTGGCATTTCGTTCGGATTTTACCTGCTGTAAAGTATCTTTAATCAACCTCCAGGTTGTCAAAACCTTTGTGGCAGTCGCATCCCCTTTTGTTGCAGTCTCAAATAAAGTTTTGCCCGCTTGCTCCCAACTTGATAATTGGAAAGCCATTGTAGAATCAGCGGGAAGACCCTTGCTTTTTAGCCATGCCAGTAAAAGTTGAAGAGTTCCTTCATTGTATTGAATACCCCTTCTACTTAAAAACTTTTCTAATATACATACAATTGCCTTTTCCTCTGAGGAAATTTTCAATCCCATTTTCACACGTCCCCGGCTGCTCACCTTTTCCTGGTGATTATTTGTCCGGACTGCAGCTCTCCTTCCCGCTGCCTTTTTTCTCGTTCGGCCAGGCTACTCCACCGGTCGTACGTTCCTACGATTTTTGTCCCTGTTTGGGAGCCATTTGTGGAGCATGGATTCACGGACTCTGGCAGGGTACAGACCAAAGACCTTTATTGCAACAATCTGACAGGCTTTATAGCTATACACACTCTCCACGCGCAAGTTGTGTCCTGCTGATAGGTTGAAGGTCGACTGCCACACACTTCTCTACTTCTTCCGATTGGTTTCTGCTGTCTGTTCACGAGGAGCAACAACTTCATTCTCACGTCCTGTTTCTTGCTGATTCTTACTTGTTTTTCTGTTCTCTCAAGCCCTCTCTCAAGGATGCAGCTTTATCTCATCAAGGTCGAACAGACCTATGCTGCTCTCTATTCCCACAGATACAGGCATTGATATAGCATCTATATTGCTGAAAGCAAAGTCAAAAAACAGAGAGAAAATGATTCAAAAGGTAAGAAAGAAACTTATATTTTGGCCATTCTTGTACCTGGAAGCATTGGAAAATGTTGTCCCAAGAGGCTGCAGAATCTTCCTTGGAGATTTGCAAGACTCCCTGGGACAAAGCCCAAGAAATCCAGCCCAAATTTAGTGTCGGCCCTGCCGTGAGCAGGACACTGAACTAGATGATCTTCCAGCCTGAGTGATCCTATGATTTTTGTGAACTGCCTTTCTGCAAGCTTGAATAGCCTTTAAAGTTACCTTAAAAAAAAACAGAAATATCTATAATTCATTAGAAAAATCTTCATTTCATAAAGTTGCAACTATGCTTGTACAACTTGTACTTCCCCATCTAGCAAACATACCACTGTAATGGGTGATGCTGCCCCACACTGTGCCAACTCCACATCCACTTTTTCATTACCTAGGAAGCATGAGCTACCTTATTTCAAGCTAGTTAAATTGCAGATACTGTTCAACCCAATTCAGTTAAAGTAGCACAAAGTCGCATGTTGATTAAAATTATTTACTTCAGTTAAGCTTAATGTGCTGGTGGATTTTGTTTATAAACTTGTGATAGAGCAAACCACTCAATGTAAACACAAATGGGGATGTGTGTATACACATATATAAAGCCGATTTAACTAAATAAAAAAAATTAAATATATCCTTAAACATCAATTTATGTGTACAGAAGGCTGAGGCTTGGCCATCTGGCATCCTAACATCCTCTTTTGTTAACCTTTTTCCATGTGGGAACTCTCTACTTTATATACAAGTACTGATGTATGAATCTGTAAATACTGTCCATATTTCATATTCTACAAAGTGTCTATAAATCACATCAAGTCAGGACAGCCCTAGGCAGACATGGCAAGTCACCGAAGTAAGCATCACACACTTTAAAAATAATCCTCATTTATTTGAAAAACAGTACATCAAAGAAATACTTGACCTGTGCGTTCACAGACTTCATAAATAGTTCGATAAACAATTAGTACCGTGCAGCCAACCCACATCAGACATTATCCATAAGTTTCTAAGTGCTTAGCAAAAACATCGAACTAGAACATCGTTGGTCCCATTTTACAGCTGGAAACAGAAAAGTCAGATGAGTTGTCTGAGGTCTCATAGGAAATCAGCGTCACAAATGGGGGAAAAGGCCTGCGACTCCTGACTCTCAAACCCAATCTCAAGCCACAGATGACTTGACCATGACTAAATTTATAAAAAAAAACTGAGACCAAAAATTACTTGGTTGTTTCAACTCAAATAAGAAACAAAGCTTTTTTGTAGGTACAGGATGTGGTCATTATTGCAGCAATTTGTGAATCGATAAAACCAGATATCCCAAAGTCAGGGGAGGAGGTCCCTTAATAAAAGCTTGATGGGTAGAAACGGGACAGCAGCATAGAGCAAGCTAGACCCCAGGGTCCACTGGAACCACCAAAACCAAACTGGTGGCAGAGCAATGTTCCAGAGAAACCAAAAAAATGCCAAGGGGCATTTCCAAGTTGTGAGAGTTTCTGCAGGGACCCCATCACTAACAAACACTTCCCTCATGCTGTAGTGTGGGGATCCCAGCTGCGAGGAGGCTCACAGACCACTTTGCTACCTGGAGGCCTGGCAGGGCTATGGGCAGCAGAGGCTGTTGGAATACAGTTGCTCTACAGCTGAACCAGGGCTTGCTCAGGCACCCATTAGCCTGGGATCGTGGCAGCGCAAGGCCACGAGACTTGCACAGAAAGCCACTTCTACACAGGGTCTTCATTTCTGCAATATGGCTATTCTTATGATTACTGCTCAACTTCACATGTTCTGCATTTCGACATAGCACCACACTGTTGAACACTAATTAGCAATAGCATTTGTTATCCACTGCGTGTAGAAATACTGTCTCAAGAGGACTGATTTCACAGGAGGATTTCTATGGGCAGAGATAGAAATTAAGATCAACCTCTTTTTGCATGTATATCTACCCAAAGGGGCTGTAGAGGCTGCCCTTGGGACACACCCATATACTGCTTTCAAAGAATAACAGCACATGATTCTGTTTCAATGAACCACGACCAATTTCATAGGCATGTCATAGTGCCTGAACACACACTTTATAGAAAGAAAAACAACACACAGATGAGCTGGGAGAAGAGAACAATGCTATGTGTAATGTGGTATCTAAGGATCTTCCTTCCCTTATATCATCCAGTCATATTCTCATTGCAAAGATCTTTGTTAGCTCCCACAGAGGGGGAGTTTGGGACTTCAGGTGAGGCCACACAGCTCATTTGGTGTCATGCTGTTCTCTTGGTTTTGTCTGTGAGCTGAGCACTTCCAGTTTTCCTGAGGTAGCAGATATAGAGGTCTTTTTTTCACATCTTTAAGAAAAACAAAAGTGAAGGAAAAGGGGGCAGACAGACACATTGGAGTTTTTTAGGAAAGACACAAACACAATTGATGTAAAACGTGTTTCTGAAACATTCCATTGGGACAGACAGCACCAGAGCCTCCAAAAGCAAACCTTACCCTTTCAGAATCATCTTGAAGAACAATTACAGGATTATTGTAGCAAGTTACAAAACAGTTAATCAATCAGAGGCATGACTTTCCATAAATAAATGTCCAGGCACCTGGCTCTCCAGGGCCCTGAACTTGACACAGAACGATCATTTTGCTTGCTAACATCCTGCAGCAGGTAAAGGCAGAGGAACTGCAGGCCCTGTGCTATAACAGTACCCAGTACTGACAGCAGGGAAGACAGTACTGCTATAGTGAGGCATTCACAGAATATATATGCAGAAAATATTTATCAGAGGACAAATAAACTCACTCTTTCTGTTGTTCTGTCAGTTTTTCAGCCAAGTATTTACCAGGACAGGGTCTACTTTGGAATCAAACTTATTGATGAGCCAGCGCCCGTAATTCATAAACCATCTTAATCCTGCAGCCCCATAGATGCAGACACTGCAAAGGTGGGTACCAGTGCATGGAGGATACAAATGATCTTCAAGATAATTCCATTTCACCAAACAAGTTTTGCTTTGTAGGTCTGTTCTATCCTGGGACAACCTTGAAATTTCTCAAGGGACCCCAGGAACATGTATAAGAGTAGCCCAGAAATGTTCATCCAGAGAGTACATATCCCTTGACCATTCAAAAAAAATTTTCGCAAGAGAGCTTTCAAGAGTATATCAAATAAATGCTCAACTTAAAACAAAATAGGCACTGCCTACAAATATCTCAATATTATGAGGTGGCAGATTCTTGGAAATGTTGGTTTTTACAGGCATCTGCATGTATTCATAAGGCACTTTCATAAATTCATAGTGATAAGTAAATCGTTCCCTTTTGCTGCTACTTCGCTTTACGGTTTCCAGCATGTTTCCTCCACCAAGTTTCTTCAGTTCAGTGACCAACTGGAAATTTGACCTCAAAGGGAAATCTTGGGCACACAAATTAATAACATACTTTCAGGGAACTGAAGAGTCCATCAAATCAGACAAACAATTGAAATCTGCTTGCAGCCTTGTCCACTGTCTCCAATTTTGATGAGATGAAAACATTGGGGAAACATTTAGCTAGATTGTTCATAGCAGATTTTAAACTTTTTGCTGCTTTTTGGTCATAATGGATGCAGTAAATATTTTGATGACTGTACAGAGAATGTATGAGCCTTTCTACCATTACTGCATCTTTGTGAACAACCAAGGAATAGGCCATTGGAAAATTCTCTTCCCCTGGTTTTAGGTAGTATTTCCTACGTGAATGATACACGTGGCAATCACTTGTCATTGCTACATCATCTTCATCATCTAAATCAAGTATCTCTTTTTTTCTAATCTCTAAACTCTTGCCAATTTCACAGGGATCTTGTTTGTATATAGATGAACAATTAATTTCATACTGGAAGTAATTTCTAAGATAGGAATACCTGTTTCTAACATAGGAAGAAGTGTTCAAGAAACACTTAACCAAATAAATGTCCTTAGGTGGAAAAAAGTATCTTTCGATATGGAGGAGTTTCAGCAGTACAATCAGTCACTCCATAACACACAGGATCAGAATCTTCCTTCTTGCGGGACATTTGCAGGGACACTTACGTCTCTTCATTCTGTAAGAAAACAGAGATATGATGGTATTTTAAATCAGGAACAATGCATCAGAGACAATTCCAGCTTCTAACAGACATGTGCACACCGGTCTGGCTACAGCATAAACACCACCTTAGCAGGACAGGGCACTGTAAATCTGCATATTCTTCTTAATCATCATATTAATTCAAAGACAGATTTTGCCACAATAATAGGCAAAGTTTTCATTCCTCTGTATTAGCTGACTGAAGGCAATAAAACAACTCAAATTTCAGATAATTTCCAGTTAAATAAGAGTGTTGGAACAAGACTCCTACTGTTTATTTTCAAAACCTTTTTTTAATTTCTTATGAGTCACAAACTGAAGTATAGCAACCCCTTCATTGAAAGAAACATGACTATCCTCTAAGTGAGTAGGAAGGAGAGTTTATTTTCCCAAGTAACTCCAGGGAATTCAACGCGAGAAGCAAGGGAATCTCTTTGAGTCTGCAAAGACTGTGTACTTAATGGTAGGTATTAGTATTTTAAAAAAATAAAGCATTAAACTGCAAGCTTTAGAATTCAGTTGGAGCATCCTCATTGTCTCTAACACTGGGGCTAGCCCATGAAGATGTCCAAGGGGAAATTAATTTCCTTCCTGTCCTCTCCCAGTAGAGTCTGACATGCCCAAGGTCCTCTCTGTGCCCAAATTTCTTCTGGAAAATAGTGCTAATAACTGTCTCTGATTAGAGACAGATGAAGACATAGCACTTGCATCCACTGGAATGAGTATATAATGTAACCTTCTGAAGGCAGGAGGGGTAGCAGTGAGCAATAGTGCATCTATCCTGTTCTCTGCTGCATGACACAACCCCAGCTGCAACTGCAAAAACACAGACATGGCCCTTTTTTATGCAACAGGGTATTTAATAACATTCCTGTGTAGCAACTTAACAACTGAGGTATTACCACAATAAAAGCTAAATACAGTGATTCTCTTTCCATATAGCTTTGCTTTACCAGCTGAGTGCAAGCAGCATTGTTGCTATTCCTGAATTAAAATGAGACCAGAGTTGACATTAGTTTAAACTCTGCTTTCTCTCTAAATTGAACAGCTCCCAATATTTTCTTTTGAGAAGAAGCTTTGTCAGCTTATGTTCAGACCTGTTATGGGGTTTGAAACTTTGGAAGTGCACAATCAACAGAAGCATTCATGTAACCTGCTGTAAATATTATGCAATGTCATTACAAGGTCAGAGAGGCTTCAATTCAGAACAGAATGCTACAAAACAGTAATTTGCAAATAAAATAGATGATTTGGGAGGATGGTACATAGTCTCAATGACAGGGGGTTCCCTGGACAGTGGGCAGCTTGTCTCTAGGTCTCCCCACATCACTTGCTCCCTGCCTCCCCCATGTCAGATGCAGGACAGGGGACACAGACAAAGCACCACGTGCTCTCTGGTTCCTGAAGCTACACAACAGGTGATGATGCCATGACAAAACAGTCCCCAGTCAGTCCAAACTAATAGCTGGGTGGATGGATGACTCAACACAACCCTTCTTCAATTCCTGCAACAAGCATAAGGCAAATGCATGTAACACTGTGCCTTATTCTCCTCAACTGTACCAACCTCATCAGGAACTTTACTTCCACATACAATACCAAAAAAGAGTCCTTCAAACCAAATGTTCCTCTTCCCCAGTTTCCAGGTGCAGTTACCGGCAGGAATAAAATGGTGGGACCACCAGAAGCAGCTCAGGTGGCTGCAGACCCTACATACGCATGTAAAATCAAGTATTGACGTATGCACGCAGCACTTACTGCAAGACTAACTTGGGCATCTTTAGCATTCCCACCAACGTCAGGTCTTGCAAGCAGTAGCTTCACAGCCAAAATTCAACTTGTCAAGATGGAGCTGCTTCATTAGTCTGTTCTCCCTGCCTTTCTCCGTGCCTTTCTCCTTGTTATTTCTCTTTTGGGGGCAACAGAAAGGAGAAAGAAATGCCATATCCTTGTTTCACCCGGGTATGCCAGGTATAGATTGGGGAAGGGAGCGGGGTGAGCCAACACATACCTATTTTGTAGAAGCCAGAGCTCGACAGCTCTCTGTAGGTTTTATGAACAGCCTTTATGTACGCTAACAAACAGAGATCTCTCTTCGCATTGCTCCATTATCATGAAGCCAAAATCCCACCTTCCCCCTTAGCCAGCACATGCTTGCCTTCACTTCTTCTCCAAACTAATCCCAGCTCAGTGTCTAATCCAGGTCTCCCCTTTATCTACTTCCTTCATGTATCTATGTGCCTGGAGAAAATTCACTCTCAAAAGTCGCTCCTAACCAAAGCTAGGTTTCAAGCCATGTGACAGAAGCCCTATGGAGGAGAACGCGGCTAACCTGCTCCCATTTTTTCTTTGGAGGAAGCAGACCTGTGCAGCATGATCTCTCTGTGCATCCCACTCTGTGCCTCTGCCTGGTGGTCTCCTTGGCTACCAAGGACAACCCGTATCACTCCCGGATGAACAGGGATCACCTCATTTAGGGAATGAATCTTCCCTTCCTCTCTATCTCCTTCAAAAAGGCAAAAGAGAACCTGGGGGGAAAAAAAAGGGGGGGGGGGGGGAAGTAGTGTATCCTCCACTGCTCCAAACCCCCTCTATCTATGGTAGCCCTGCCCAACTACCACCCAGCATCAAACATTCTGTTTCTAGGTAAACCAACAGAAAGGCGAAAGGCCATCACGATATGCTTTCCTGCCTGAAACTACCGATCTAGACCACTGGAGCCCTGTGCGGTCCGGAGTTAGACCAGGGCATGCAAGAAATCACCTGGAAAGCATAGAGGACTCCCTCTTCGCAGCAGACGAGCAAAGGATTTGCACTTAGCTGCCTGAATATTCCAATGGTTTTCAGCACTGCCAACCACAAGATACTATTGTGCCATATAAAGAGGTCATAGAAATCCTGAAGACTGTGGTGACATGGTTCGAATTCCCCATGGAGGAAGGAATTAAGGAGCACTGGTGAGAAATCTCAGCTCTCCTCCAGGCAAAAACACTTTGGGAAAAGTTCTCCTCTCTTTTCTCCCTGATAAAAGATCTCTGCTTAATACATGCCTGCTCCCACCGCAATGCAAACTTGGTTGAGTTGTTTGCATTACCAGCTTTGCAGAAAGACATGGTTAGTTCCTTCTGGTTTTCCCTCTACTCTATACAAATCAAGGCACTTGGTTGGTCTCTGGGGAAGGTAGAGGAGATGATGTTCCTGGGAAGTTGGGGAAGGAGAAAAGCAGTGAAGTGCTTTGCTAAGTGATTTATTTTTTTTTTAGTAAACTGGCTGAGTTAAATTTTTAATTCTACTTGATCATTCAATGCTGCTAGCTGTGAAAGTTAATTTATTCACGTGCTAGTATTTACTGCTGCTAGCTGGTTATTTTCATCCAAATTTATCTATTGATAGGGATTATGGAGTACATTGTAGGAGTACTTTTTATTGGCATTAAATCTAGATAAGTTGATTTTATCAAGTTTGTCTGGTTTTCCACCCACTTTCCCTGCACTGGAGCCTCAGCCTATGCCCCTGTAACAGATAGTGGCACCCACTACCAACCTCGTTCCACGCAACTCACCCCCTTGTTTTGGCCTGCCTGATGTAATACTTTGATTTCCTCTAAATGATGGACAACCAAAGAGCTAAGTAACTAACTATAATTACTTACGTGCTGCTTTATGGATCTCTAATTGTGAGGTTCAAGATGTGGAAAAATACACCATTACTTTTAGATCCAAGCCTAATTAAATGATAAGTCTGCCAATTTTAAGACCCTGAAGACTTAAGACAACATAGTGCCCCAAGGAACAACAACAAAAATCTAGTTTACCACAGCCTGTTTTGTGCTTCTGGAAGAGGAAAGACAGCTTCTCACCAGATACAAGGGAAACACAGGTTAGCAAAGATTTAGCAATTATGGATATCACACATGACTTTGTCCTGTCTCACAATGATTTTGTTATCCCAGTGTTAAATATGAGGACTCTTTATTGCATGGGATACATAGATTTGCATTTCCTTACAGAACCTGCTGTGCTGACAGTAAGTTGTTTTGCTTGTCTGTCTGCCACTCAGTCCCAACCCTTTATATGTTCTTTAGAAAAGGCTGAATGTTCTTTTCTAGTTCTCTCCAATACATCGGTGATCCCCATAATTACAGTAGACTATCTAACATTATGTCCTGCATGTCTATGTCCCAGAGATATATCGAGGTAAGGAAAGTCTGTCTCTGCTCTCCAGCCAGGAAAAGAGGTAAGCAACTTCTACAGGGTCGTGCAAGAAGACAGCAGCACAAGAGAGAAGCGAACCTGGCTCTTCTGCATCCACAACTAATCTGAACTGCTGTGGTGGGTTGACCTTGGCTGGCCACCAGGTGCCCACCAAGCCACACTATCGGTCCCCCTCCTCAGCAGGATGGGGGGGGAATAAGATGAAAAAGAACTCGTGGGTCAAGATAAAGGAAGTTTAATAAAGAAAAAGCAAAGACCACTCATGGAAGCAAAGGAAAACAAAAAGATTTATTCTCTACTTGCCATCAGCAGGCACTGTCCAGCCACTTCCTGGGAAGTAGGGCTTCAGTATGAGTAGTGGTTGCTGTGGAAGACAAATGTCATTATAACAAATGCCCCCCTCTTCCTCCTCCTTTCTCTTAGCTTTTAATGCTGAGCATGATGTCATGTGGTATGGGACAGTTAGTAAGGGAATCTGGGGTGCAGGTTATCTTCTCTTCTTCCAGTTATAGGCAGTGACAACGGAAGAAGCAGACACGCTCGGTCTCTTAATACATGGCTCCATGGCTCCACAATTTTGGGGTTTTTGACAATGGGTTGGCCTACACAGCACCAGGCTTGCTGGTGTCAGATGGGATTCATCTTTCTCAAATGGGGGAAGAGGGTCTTTGCTCATCAGTTAGCAGGGCTCATTGACCGAGCTTTAAACTAGACTTGATCAGGGAGGGGGGTGTTATCAGGCTTGCTCGTGACAAGCCAAGGGAGGACACACCAAGGTTTGAGGGATGGGTTGCTAGCGAGGGCCCTCAACCTGTTGCTCCAAGATGTGCTGGGTACGCTGCAGCACACTCAAAGTCTTATGGAGAGGAGCCAGAGGCTCCTGAGGCAATAGGAGCCAACAGGAAACATGAGTAAAACACCTCAAAGGAAGGCCACCTGGAGAGCATCATGAAGGAATTGCAGCCACTCCAGCCAGTAAGTCAACTTCAACAAGGACCCAGCTTAAGTGTCTCTATGCAAATGCACATAGCATGGGAAATAAACAGGAGGAGTTAGAGATGTGCACATGCCTCCAGGGCTATGGTCTCATTGGCATCACAGAGGTGATATGGCTCCTATGACTGGATTGATGGAATGGAGGAATACAGGCTCTTTAGGAAGAACAAGCAGGGGAGATGAGGAGGGGGTGTCACCCTCTATGTCAATGACCAGCTGGAGTGCATGGAGCTCTGCCTGGGGATGGAAGAGGAGCCAAATGAAAGCTTATGGGTCAGGATTAAAGGGAGGGCAGGGGTAGGTGACATTACAGTGGGGGTCTGCTACAGGCCACCCAACCAGGAAGACTGAGGGGATGAGGCTCTCTACAGATAGATAGAAGCAGCATCACATTCACAGGCCATGGTCCTGATGGGGGACTTCAACCACCCCGATATCTGTTGGAGGGTGTCCTGGTTCCGTCGGGGATAGGGTTAATTTCCCCCAGGCTCTGTCAGGGACACAGGTATTCCATCCCATGTGAGCTATGCCCAGTCTGTAGCCAGGAGCTGGCTGGGGGAGGGGGCAGGCCAGGAGCTGGCTGGGGGAGGGGGCAGGAAGTCACCGCTTGTGGTACTGTAATCGCGTTTGTACAGTCCTCTATCTGTGTTATTGTTGTTTTTCTTGTTCCCTTTGCTGATCTGTTAAACTGCCTTTCTCTCAACCCACGAGTTTTGCCGGGGTGGGGGGGGGAGAAGATTGAGAGCGTGGCCACGTGGTTCTTTGTTACCATCTGAGGCTAAACCACGACCGTCCTTTTTGGTGCCCAATGTGGGGCTTAAAGGGCTGAGATAATGACAAATCCAACTAGAGCTTTTAAAAATGAATTTGTTGTGTGCATTTATTACTTTAGTTTAATGGTCACTGGTCACCATGTTGCTCGGTTTGTTCTCGTGGCTGTGTTATGCAAATTCCTATATGGTTTCCCCACGATGCTGTTTATCACCTCTGGGAGAGGGATCAGGATTATCACTTTGCTGTCCCGTGTAATATCAACTTATGATATGATAATACCACCCTTCAGACAGCTATGTTAGGGTGTTTATGTGGTATTGCTGTACTGCCCATAACTCGGGCACCATCTCTCAAATTTAATAATAATCACACTCAATCTATGGTGGAAACAGGGGGGGACACTTTCCCCAGCTCTTTTGCCTCCCTTTTCTCCTTCGGGCCAGGTATGACAGTTTTTGAGAATTTTGAATATCCTTGGGATGCTCAAACCAGCCTGGTCCTAGTGTTATGTCTCCTGAATGTGTTCCAGGTCCTGTTTAAGGTTAAACAGCTATTTAAGACTACCACCCAGAGATCTGCCCTGAGGCTGGATAGTCAGGGGTGGCATGGCATGTGGGAGAACATGGGCAGGTATCCAGAGAGCTTCTCGCCTCCAATGGTCTGGGACTTCACCCCTGAACAATTACAGGACCCTGATAAAGTCATAGAATATTTGAAAGGAAAATGCTGTGGCTATTCCAGAGAGGCACAGCTCACCAGTATCAACTGAGCACTGCTCAATATTATGCAGCACCCTCAGGGGAAAGAGAGGGAAACCAGACCGACAGACACTGCAGCTACCCCAACACCTGCGACAGACACTGCAGCTACGCAAACCCTGGCGGCAGGCACTGCATCTGAACCAGAAAACCAACCCATGACGGTATCAGTTGCCCCCATACAGAAGAAGAAGTACACGAAGAAATCAGTTCGCTTAGTAAGAGATGATAATGAACCAGGGCCATCACGAGAACAGGAGGAAGAGGCAGAACCAGAGATAATCACTCGATCCCTATCCTTGAGTGAGCTGCAGGATATGCGAAAAGATTTCAGCCAACTTCCAGGAGAGCACATTGTCACCTGGCTGCTCTGATGCTGGGATAATGGGGCCAGTAGCCTGGAATTAGAGGGTAGGGAAGCCAGGCAGCTGGGATCCCTGTCTAGGGAAGGCGGCATTGACAAGGCAATTGGGAAGAAGACCCAATCCCTCAGCCTCTGGAAATGACTCCTGTCAGGCGTGAGGGAAACGTATCCCTTCAGTGAGGATGTTGTATGTCACCCAAGCAAGTGGACCACCATGGTATCCAGTACCTGAGAGAATTATCCATGCGGGAGATGATTTATTATGACTTGGACAATGCAGACTTACCCACAGACCCTGATGAGGTGCAATGCACAAGGCCCATGTGGCGGAAGTTTGTACGGAGCGCACCATCGTCATATGCCAACTCCCTGGCAGTAATGGAATGGAAAGGTGAAGAGGGACCAACGGTGGATGAGGTGGCTGGACGGCTCCGGAGATATGAAGAAAGTCTCTCTTCCCCCCTTGTCTCAGCTGTGGAGAAACTGTCACGGAAGGTCCAGCAACTTGAAGAGAATATCTCCTGCTCCCCACCTGCACGGGCCAGCATCTCAGAGCAGGCGTTTCTCCACTCGAGAGAGAATGCAGAGGGTACACACCACCCTGTGGTTCTACCTGCATGACCATGGGGAGGACATGAGGAAGTGGGATGGACAATCTACTTGGATCCTGTGGACACGGGTACAGGAGTTGCAAGGAAGGACAACCACAAAAGGGGATCCCTCCAGGAAAAGTGCCGCCCCAGTTTCCAGTGGGCATTTCCCCAGACAGAGCAGAAGGCCTGATCTAGCTTCTGATCCTCCTGAAGGAACCTCCAAGTCATTTCTGCAAGAAGTGAGTAATGGATACTACGACCAGGATTAGAGGGGCCCTGCCTCTGGCCAGGTGGAGGAAAGGGACAAGCGGGTTTATTGGACGGTGTGGATTCGATGGCCTGGCACATCAGAACCACAGGAGTATAAGGCTCTAAGTGGGCACCAGTGCACAGTGTACCCTAATGCCATCAAGCTATAGAGGGGCAGAACCCATTTGTATTTCTGGGGTGACAGGGGGATCCCAAGAGTTGACTGTACTGGAGGCGGAAGTGAGCCTAACTGGGAATGAGTGGCAAAAGCATCCCATTGTGACTGGCCCAGAGGCTCCATGCATCCTTGGTATAGATTACCTCAGGAGAGGGTATTTTAAGGACCCAAAAGGGTACCGGTGGGCCTTTGGCATAGCTGCCTTGGAGATGGAGGAAGTTAAACAGTCATCTACCTTGTCTGGCCTTTCAGAGGACCCTTCTGTGATGGGATTGCTGAAGGTTAAAGAACAGCAGGTGCCAATTGCTACTGCCACAGTGCATCGGTGACAGTATTGCGCTAGCCAAGACTCCCTAATTCCCATCCAGAACACGATTCGTCAGCTAGAAGCCCAAGGAGTGATCAGCAAGACTCACTCACCATTTAACAGTCCCATATGGCCGGTGCAAAAATCTAATGGAGAGTGGAGGCTAACCGTAGACTATCGTGGCCTGAATGAAGTCACGCCACCACTGAGCGCTGCCGTGCTGGACATGCTAGAACTGCAATATGAACTGGAGTCCAAGGCAGCCAAGTGGTATGCCACAATTGCTACAGCTAATGCATTCTTCTCAATCCCTTTGGCAGCAGAGTGCAGGCCACAGTTTGCTTTCACCTGGAGAGGCATCCAGTACACCTGGAATCCACTGCCCCAGGGGTGGAAACACAGCCCCACCATTTGCCATGGACTGATCCAGACTGCACTGGAACAGGGTGAAGCTCCAGAACATCTGCAATACATTGATGACATCATTGTATGGGGCAATACAGCAGAAGAAGTCTTTGAGAAAGGGGGTAAAATAGTCCGAATCCTTCTGAAAGCTGGTTTTGCCATAAAACGAAGTAAGGTCAAGGGACCTGCACAGGAGATCCAGTTTTTAGGAATAAAATGGCAAGATGGACGCTGTCAGATCCCAATGGATGTGATCAACAAAATAGCAGCTATGTCTCCACCAACCAGTAAAAAGGAGACACAAGCTTTCTTAGGCATTGTGGGGTTTTGGAGGATGCATATCCCAAATTACAGTCTAATTGCAAGCCCTCTGTATCAAGTAACCCGAAAGAAGAACGACTTTAAATGGGGTCCTGAGCAACGACAAGCTTTTGAACAAATCAAACAGGAAATAGTCCATGCAGTGGCCCTGGGGCCAGTCCGGGCAGGACAAGATGTTAGAAATGTGCTCTACACCGCAGCCGGGGAGAACGGCCCTACCTGGAGCCTCTGGCAGAAAGCACCAGGGGAGACCCGAGGTCGACCCCTAGGATTTTGGAGTCGGAGATACAGAGGATCCAAAGCCCGCTACACTCCAACAGAAAAAGAGATATTGGCAGCATATGAAGGGGCTTGAGCTGCTTCGGAAGTAGTTGGCACAGAAGCACAGCTCCTCTTAGCACCTCGACTGCCGGTGCTGGGTTGGATGTTCAAAGAAAGGGTCCCCACCACACATCATGCAACTGATGCTACATGGAGTAAGTGGATTGCACTGATCACAGGGCAACTCGAATGGGAAACCCCAGTCGCCCAGGAATTCTGGAAGTGATCATGGACTGGCCAGAAGGCAAGGATTTTGGAATGTCACCAGAGGAGGAGGTGACGCGTGCGGAAGAGGCCCCACCATATAATAAACTGCCAGAAAATGAGAAGAAATATGCCCTCTTCACTGATGGGTCCTGCCATATTGTGGGAAAGCATCGAAAGTGGAAGGCTGCTGTGTGGAGTCCTACACGACAAGTTGCAGAAGCCAGTGAAGGACAAGGTTAATCGAGCCGGTTTGCAGAGGTGGAAGCCATTCAGCTGGCCTTAGACATTGCCGAGCAAGTAAAAATGGCCAGTCCTTTATCTCTACACTGATTCATGGATGGTGGCAAATGCTCTGTGGGGGTGGTTACAGCAGTGGAAGCAGGGCAACTGGCAGCGCAGAGGCAAACCCATCTGGGCTGCTGACCTATGGCAAGATATTGCTGCCCGGATAGAGAATCTGGTTGTGAAAGTACGCCATGTAGATGCCCATGTACTGAATAATCGGGCCACGGAGGAACATCAGAACAACCAGCAGGTGGATCGGGCTGCTAGGATCGAAGTGGCTCAGGTGGATCTGGACTGGCAACATAAGGGTGAACTATTCATAGGTCGATGGGCCCATGACTCCTCAGGCCATCAAGGGAGAGATGCGACATATAGATGGGCTCGTGACCGAGGGGTGGACTTGACCATGGACACTATTGCACAGATCATCCATGAATGTGAGACATGCGCTGCAATCAAGCAAGCCAAGCGTTTGAAGCCTCTTTGGTATGGAGGGCGATGGCTGAAATATAAATATGGGGAGGCCTGGCAGATTGATTATATCACACTGCCACAAACCCGTCAAGCGCCATGTGCTCACAATGGTGGAAGCAACCACTGGATGGCTGGAAACATACCCTGTGCCCCATGCCACTGCCCGGAACACTATCCTGGGCCTTGAAAAGCAAGTCCTGTGGCAACATGGTACCCCAGAGAGAATTGAGTCGGACAACGGGACTCATTTCTGAAACAGCCTCATAGACACCTGGGCCAAAGAGCATGGCATTGAGTGGGTATATCACATCCCCTGTCACGCACCAGCCTCTGGGAAGACAGAACGATACAATGGATTGTTAAAAACTACACTGAGAGCAATGGGTGGTGGGACTTTAAAACATTGTGATACACATTTAGCAAAAGCTACCTGGCTAGTTAACACCAGGGGATCTACCAATCGGGCTGGCCCTGCCCAATCAAAACTTCCACGTACTGTAGAAGGGGATAAAGTCCCCGTACTGCACATGAAGAATATGCTAGGGAAGACAGTCTGGGTTAGTCCTGCCTCAGGCAAAGGCAAACCCATCCGTGGGATTGCTTTTGCCCAAGGACCTGGGTGCACTTGGTGGGCGATGCAGAAGGATGGGGAAGTCCGATGTGTACCTCATGGGGATCTGATTTTGGGTGAGAATAGACAATGAATCAAATGGTATGATGTTAATTGCTAAATAATCCTGTCACTGTATGCCCTCATTACTATAATTGCTACCAGTTTTACTACAGTAAGAATCACCCAAACTAATGACAGATGGACTTTGATGAAAAAACAAGTAAAGTGCAGTGGTGATGGGATCAGCACTGACCTCAGCAGCTGGCACCCAGCAACTTCCTCAAGATCTACATCTTCAACCCATGGACAGTGGGCATGAGACACACTGGATACATCAGCTGCAAGCTTCGAAAATACAGCATGCACCAGTCCAGCACCACACACCATCTCACCTGCCCTGAGAGACTGTTCTAACAGATGGAGCCCTAAGTCATGGATTAAATGAACTCAACGGACATTTTAGAGGGAGGGCCCATAGACTAAGGGCATTATATCTGCATGAATATATATGTGCATATATATATATATAAAAAAGACAGGTGGAAAGTGGTGGAAATTAATTGAAAACTGTAAGATCTGGGCATGGCATAGATTGTATGGAATAAGGGGTGGATAATGTCCTGGTTCCAGTGGGAATAGGGTTAATTTTTCCCAGGCTCTGGCAGGAACACAGGTATTCCATCCCATGTGAGCCATGCCCAGTCTGTAGCCAGGAGCTGGCCAGGGGAGGGGGCAGGAAGTCGCCGCTTGGGAGCAGGCTAGGGCATCCTGGGTCTTGTCGGCAAGCAGTGGTACCGGTGCTACTGTAATCGTGTTTGTACATACCTTGATCCGTGTTATTATTGTTGTTTTTCTTGTTCCCTTTGCTGTTCTGTTAAACTGCCTTTCTCTCAACGCAAGAGTTTTGCCTTTTTCTTCAGATTCTCCCCCTGTGGGGGGAGTTTGAGAGAGTGGCCATGTGGTTCTTTGTTGCCATCTGAGGCTAAACCACAAGAGAGGGACAACACAGCAGGGCAGAAGCAATCCAGGAAGTTGTGTCGATGACACATTTCTTCTCCAAATGGTAGAGGAGCCAACGAGGAGAGGAGCCATGCTGGACCTTGTCCTGACCAACAAGGAGGAGCTAGTGGGGAACGTCAAGCTCAAGGGGATCCTTGGCTGCAGTGACCATGAAATGGTAGAATTCAAGATCCTTCGGGCAGCGAGGAGGGTGCGCAGCAAGCTCACTATCCTGGACTTCAGGAGAGCAGAATTCAGCCTCTTGAAAGATCTGCTTGGCAGGGTAACATGGGATAAAGCGCTGGAGGGAGGGGAGAGGGGCCCAAGGAAGCTGGTTAGTATTCAGGGATCACCTCCTCCAAGCTCTGGAGCGATGCATCCCAACAAAGAAGTAGTCAGGCAAAAAAGCCAGGAGGCCTGCATGGATGAACAAGGAGCTCCTGGACAAGCTCAAAAGCAAAAAGGAGGCCTACAGAGGGTGGAAGCAAGGACGGGTAGCCTGGGAGGACTACAGAGAAACTGTCTGAGAACAGACACAGAACTGCCAGAACAGGCAAGCGAAAGCCCAGATAGAATTAAATCTGGCCAGGGGCAACAAGAAAAACTTCTATAAGTACGTCAGGGGTAAAGGTAGGACTAGGGAAGATGTGGGCCCTCTCCGGAAGGAGACAGGAGACCTGGTCACCCAGGATATGGAGAAGGCTGAGGTGCTGAATGACTTTTTCGCCTCAGTCTTCACCGGCAAGTGCTCCAACCACACTGCCTGAGTTGCAGAAGGCAAAGACAGGGGCTGTGAGAATGAAGAACTGCCCACTGTAGGAGAAGATCAGGTTCAAGACCATCTAAGGAACCTGAAGGTACACAAGTCCATGGGACCTCATGAAATCCATCCACGGGTCCTGAGGTAGCTGGCAGATGAAGTTGCTAAGCCGCTTTCCATTATATTTTAAAAGTATTGGCAGTCTGGTGAAGTTCCTGATGACTGGAAAAGGGGAAACATAACCCCCATTTTCAAAAAGGGTAAAAAAGAAGACCCGGGGAGCTACAGGCCGCTCAGTCTCATCTCTGTGCCCAGCAAGATCATGGAGCAGATCTTCCTGGAAACTCTGCTAAGGCACATGGCAAATAAGGAGGTGATTGGTGACAGCTAACATGGCTTCACCAAGGGTAAGTCATGCCTGACAAATTTGGTGGCCTTCTATGAGGGGGTTACAGTGTCAGTGGATAAGGGGAGAGCAACAGATGTCATTTACCTGGACTTATGCAAAGTGTTTGACACTGTCCCGCATGACATCCTGGTCTCTAAATTGGAAAGGCATGGATGTGATGGATGGACCACTCGGTGGATAAGGAACTGGCTGGATGGTCACATTCAAAGAGCTGCAGTCAATGGCTCAATGTCCAAGTGGAAACCAGCATTCCTCAGGAGTTGGTACTGGGACCGGCGCTGTTTAACATCTTTGTCAGCGACATGGACTGTGGGATTGAGTGCACCCTCAGCAAGTTTGACGATGACACCAAGCTGTGTGGAGCGGTCAACACACTGGAGGGAAGGGATGCCATCCAGAGGAACCTGGATAGGCTTGAGAGTTGGGCCCGTGTGAACCTCATGAAGTTCAACCAGGCCAAATGCAAGGTCCTGCACCTGGGTCATGGCAATCCCAGGCACAAATACAGGTTGGGCGGAGAATGGCTTGAGAGCAGCCCTGAGGAGAAGGACTTGGAGGTGCTGGTGGATGAGAAGCTCAACATGAACAGGCAATGTGTGCTTGCAGCCCAGAAAGTGAACCACATCCTGGGCTGCATCAAAAGAATCATGGCCAGCAGGTCGAGGGAGGTGATTCTACCCCTCTACTCTTCTCTGGTGAGACCCCACCTGGAGTACTGCATCCAGCTCTGGAGTCCTCAGCACAAGAAAGACATGGACCTGTTGGAACAGGTCCAGTGGAGGGCCACGAAGATGATCAGAGGGCTGGAGCACCTCTCCTATGAGGACAGGCTGAGAGAGTTGGGGTTGTTCAGCCTGGAGAGGAGAAGGCTCCAGGGAGACCTTATAGCAGCCTTCCAGTACCTGAAGGGGGCCTATGGGAGAGATGGGGAGGGACTCTTTATGAGGGAGTGTAGCGATAGGCCAAGGGGTAACGTTTTTAAACTGAAAGAGGGTAGATTTAGGTTAGATATGAGGAAGAAATTCTTTACAGTGAGGGTGGTGAGGCAGTGGAACAGGTTGCCCAGGGAACTTGTTGAGGCCCCATCCCTGGAAGTGTTCAAGACCAGGTTGGATGGGGCTTTGAGCAGCCTGGCCTAGTGGGAGGTGTCCCTGCCCATGTCAGGGGGGTTGGAACTAGATGATCTTTAAGGTCCCTTCTAACATAAATCGTTTTTCCTGGTTTGAGGTAAAACAGAACCAATTTTATGCTCAGTAATTTTATTTTGCAGCTAAGCTTCTTTTAACTCTTTGAAGCTCTCTGAAATTAACAGCATATTGTGCAGAAACTCTTCATTCTCAGAATGATAAGACCAATGTTTACAGTTTGTGCCAAGGAATGGTACGCAGAGAGGCTCTTGCTTATACTTATTGCTATAACAACCAAGGTCAGCTAACTTTGTTATTTGCCCCATTGGAGGGTCGGAAGTGGAAAACGGTAGAGGGATCACACCTGTGGGGAGGAACAGACAGGACAGGTGACCCAAAACTGACCAACAGGGGTATTCCTTCCCATCTGCATCATGATCAGTATAAAAGCCGAGGGATCAAAGGGTCAGCCCTCTTTCTTCAATGGCCAATGTCCGAGGAGGACTCTGTGTTCATCTCAGTGGCCAGTTTGGCCCAAACCACAACACCATTTATGATTCTATGAATATCTCTTTGGTCAGTTTTGGTCAGCTGTTCTGGCTATGCCCCCTCCGAAAATCTTGCCTACCCCAAGCCTACTAGCCTTTGTGGGAGGGATTGGAGAGACAGCCTTGATACTGTGTGAGCACTGCTCAGCAGTAGCCAAAGCACTGGTGTGTTATCAACACCTTTCTAGCTACAAAGCACAGCACTATGAGGGCTACTATGGGTAAAGTTAACTCCATCCCAGCCAGATCCAACACAACTGTTTTACAATAACTTTTGCTGGAAGCTCTGGTGGATGCCTGAAAAGAAAAATCTATCAGCAAATCCCTTGGTATGTCCCAAACTAATCTGTCCTGCCAGCCAGAGGATTTGCAGCCCTGTTAAAACAAGGACATGTTTAGAAAGCCATGGAAATTCTCAAGCTTGATTGCTTATACGTTGAGTATTTAAATTCTCTAAGAGATGGGAGTATCCATGTTTGCCAAGGACTTAATGCACCATAAAGGTAGGAGTCAAGATAAAAATAAATAAATTTCAAAAAATAATTTTAAAAAATCAAATAAATAACCCAGGTTAATAGCATCTGCTCACTTCTAATTTGGGGCAATCTAGAGTTTAACAGCTTCTCTTCGACTCATATGACAGTTTAAAATAATAATACTATTACGGTGGAATGAGGGTTAACATTAACCCCCAAACTACCGCATAACATAAATGTCAGGCCCAAAGGGCTAGAACCTGTGTACATTGGCAAGCAGTATCACTGTAAAAGAGGGTGGAAGTTTCCTGTTAGACGGGGAGGCAGGAGAAATTGCATCGTGCCACAGAAAAGCTCTAATTAACAGCTGGAAATATTCCTTCCCCTCTCCAACAAGCTGCTTGCAGACTATTGTCCATGAGCCCCCGCTGTAAATCACCCCCTTCAAGTCAATTCCTCCTGAGTCAAAGTCTTCATCGCCAGAGTTACAGCTTCTCAAATCAGCAACATCATTTCAAGGAGAGCTGCAGACCCACCTCCTGGACCTTGCTTTGGTCTCTTCCCCTTGCAGAGTTCTTTAGGACGCTCTGTCCTAGAAAATCACATTCAGTCCAAGCTTGCTGCTACCTATGAGCTCAAGTCAGCCACAATATTGGCGTGAGGGCTCAATTCCAGCCTCGCACATCTGTCGACTTCAAGTCTCAGAGGCCTTGCTCACTCCACAGATAAAATAGCTCTGGCACTGAGCCAAGGCCAGAAATTTGGGCTACTGGTATCACTCCCACAGTCCTGGTGATATTTTTTGAAACTCTGTTTGGACATGATGATCTGCATTGAGAGTTCACCTATATATAAATACCTCATATGATATACGATGTCTCTTATATGGTAAGAAATATATTTTTGTGCTATTATACCTAAGCTTCATGCAAGTAATGGTGTGTGAGTGTGTTAGGGAAAATAGAGGATGGTCCGAGTGAGACACAATGTAAAATTACTAGTTGAACCAAACCCAGTATACGTGCTGAGAAAAAGGACCTCGGTACTGTTGCTGCAAAAACTATGTGTGTATCCATGAGAACCTGACCTTCACAGAAGAAAATAACAAGAAGGGATTACAACAATGTAGTCAGGTATCAGACAGACACTGTTAGCAAAGCTGGATCATGAGTCTGGTGGGGCTCACTGCATGCGCTGGCCACGCGTGCAGCGACTCTAGCCTGTACTTTTCCACTCAATCCGGTGCAGGATATAAGGGGGCTGTCTCGGGCCGGAGGGAGGGAGACAGACATGAGCGCACTTTGAAGATACAGGGGACGCCCTGAACAAGCACTGTGCCTGCCTTCCCTCTGCCGTACCGATGTAGCTCCTCGTTATCCTGCTGCTCAGCAGTACTACTATGATCTCTGGGTTGGTAAGACTCTCTGAAGTAACTTTTGGGACATTTGGGAACTGCTCAGCAAGGACCGTGCCTACCTCCCTCTGCCGTACCGATGGGTCTCCTTGTTATCTTGCTGTTCAGCGGTACTACTACGATCTATGGGGTGGTAAGACTCTCTGAAGTAACTTTTGGGACATTTGGGAACTGCTTAGCAAGGCTTCGCAATGAAGCTGAATTCACTGGTTTTTTCCTCTGTAGCAAGGCTTCACAATAAAGCAGAGTTAACCCTTTTTTTTTTCCTTTGTGTGGGCTCCGGTTTGTACATTGGAATCTTTAAAAAAGAACCGGTTACAGTGAGCCAATGCAGGCAGGATGCAGGAACAACCACAAAACCACGGATGATACCTCGCAGATTGGGGAATCTCTGAAGCAACACCCAGGCAGAGGCATGCAAGCAGGGGACACAGGCACCGCAGAGCAAGTGAGAGTCCTTATTAGTGAGAGAATCCTTGTTAGCAAGAGAGTGAGAGAGTGAGAACTCAGACGTGCTGTTCTCGCCTGTATTTCAAGGATTCAGGCAGGCATAGTTTTTCACTGGACCTAGTACTGATAAACAAAGAGGGACTGGTGGAGGACATGAAGGTTGGGGGCACCCTAGGCTGTAGTGATCATGAGAAGATAGAGTTCAGGATCATGGGTACTATCCACAAAACATCAACAAGAAGTAAAATTACAACCTTGGATTTCAGGAGGGCTAACTTTGACCTCTTCAAGAAACTGCTTGGAGAGATCCCGTGGGCTAGGGCTCTGGACGGCAAAGGGGCTCAAGAGAGCTGGTTGGTATTCAAAGACCACTTCCTCCAAGCTCAGGATCGGTGCATCCCTAAGAGGAAGAAATCGGGCAAGGGACGCAGGAGACCTGCATGGTTGAGCAGGGAGCTTCTGAAAAAGCTCGAGTGGAAGAAGGACGTTTACAGTAAGAGGAAGAAGGGACTGACCACTTGGGAAAATTACAAGAATGCTGCCAGAGCATGCAGGGACGAAACAAGGAAAGCCAAGGCCTCCTTGGAATTAAACCTGGCAAGGGATGTCAAGCTCAACAGGAAGGGCTTCTTCAAGTATATTGGAGGCAAAAGACAAACTAGAGAAGTTGTGGGCCTGCTGTTGAATGAGACAGGAGCCATGGTGACGGAGGATGCGGAGAAGGTGGAGTTACTGAATGCCTTCTTTGCTTCGGTCTTTACTGCTCGGCCCAGCCCTCAGGAGTCCCAGACTTTGGAGAAAGTAACAGGGAAAGTCTGGATGAAAGAAGACTTCCCCTTGGTTGAGAAGGATCAAGCGAGAGACGAATTAAGTCAACTGGATATCCACAAGTCCATGGGTCCTGATGGGATGCACCCGCGAGTGCTGAGGGAGCTGGCGGAAGTCATTGCTGGGCCGCTCTCCATCATCTTTGAAAGGTCCTGGAGAACAGGTGAGGTGCCTGAGGACTGGAGGAAAGCCAATGTCACTCCAGTCTTCAAAAAGGGCAAGGAGGAGGACCCGGGGAGCTACGGGCCAGTCAGCCCCACCTCCATCCCTGGAAAGATGATGGAACAGCTCGTTTTGGGCATCATCTCAAGGCATGTGGAGGAAAAGAAAGCTATCGGAAGTAGTCAACACAGATTCACCAAGGGGAAATCATATCTGACTATTCTGATAGCCTTCTATGACTGGATGGATAGATGAGGGGAGGGCAGTGGATGTGGTCTACCTTGACTTCAGCAAGGCATTTGACACGGTCTCCCACAGCATCCTCATAGGGAAGCTTAGGAAGACTGGGTTAGATGAATGGACAGTGGGGTGCATTGAAAACTGGTTGAAAGACAGAGCTCAGAGGGTCGTGATTAGGGGCACAGAGTCTAGTTGGAGGTCAGTGACGAGTGGTGTTCCCCAGGGGTCAGTACTGGGTCCAGTCCTCTTCAATATATTCATCAATGACCTGGATAGAGGGCGCCCTCAACAAGTTTGCTGATGACACAAAGCTGGGAGGGGTGGCTGACACACCGGAAGGCTGTGCCGCCATACAGAGAGACCTGGACAGACTGGAGAGTTGGGCGGAGAGGAACCTTATGAAATTCAACAAGGGCAAGTGTAGGGTGCTGCACCTGGGGAGGAATAACCCCCTGCACCAGTACAGGTTGGGGGCTGACCTGCTGGAGAGCAGCTCTGCAGAAAGGGACCTGGGAGTCCTGGTGGACAACAGGATGACCATGAGCCAGCAATGTGCCCTTGTGGCCAAGAAGGCCAATGACATGCTGGGGTTCATCAAGAAGAGTGTGGCCAGCAGGTCGAGGGAGGTCATCCTCCCCCTCTACTCTGCCCTGGTGAGGCTGCATCTGGAGTACTGTGTCCAGTTCTGGGCTCCCCAGTTCAAGAAGGACAGGGAACTGCTGGAGAAGTTACAGCAAAGAGCTACCAAGATGATTAGGGGACTGGAACACCTCTCTTATGAAGAAAGGCTGAGGGACTTGGGTCTCTTCAGTCTGGAAAAAAGATGACTGAGGGGGGATCTTATCAATGCTTATAAATACTTAAAGGGTGGGTGTCAGGAGGATGGGGCCAGGCCCTTTTCAGTGGTGCCTGGGGACAGGACAAGAGGTAATAGGCACCAACTTGAACATAGGAGGTTCCGCCTAAACATGAGGAGGAACTTCTTTACTTTGAGGGTGGCAGAGCACTGGAACAGGCTGCCCAGAGAGGTGGTGGAGTCTCTGTCTCTGGAGACATTCAAAACCTGCCTGGACGCGTTCCTGTGGAACCTGCTCTAGGTGACCCTGCTCTGGCAGGGGGGTTGGACTAGATGATCTCCAGAGGTCCCTTCCAACCCCTACCATTCTGTGATTCTGTGATCTTCAGCAGCAGGGCAGGAATCTCAGGCATGTTCGATAAGGTGCCCCTGAGTCCATCACAGGCCTACGTTATCTAAGTGCAGATGTTCTATTTGTTGAGCGCATAAGACTAAAGAACAATTAGCGTGATATATGTGCTTTCCAGCACCCCACATGCGAGTCACTTGAGCATGTTTACAGTCCTCCTTGCCGATCTTCTGTTACTTTCCCACAAATGCTTACAAAGAAATTTGAGGAACTATACATTGTACTATTTGCATGTACCATAAACAAATACCACAGTATTTTCCCTTGAGGAAAGCACAGCAGCGGTACTCTTAAGGCATGTGTAGCATTCTCCTCCTCTCCATCCACCTTCTGACCAAATTATTGTGCACACCAGTCTCCTTTTCATCATCAGCCTTCCAGTTCATACGGATTTATAAACCACACATCTCTGTGTGCTCCGTTCTCGTGTGGCAGGGGCAGACATAGCTGAATCTCATAACCTCCAAAGAGAGGTCTGGGTACTGCAGATCCACAGGATCATGCAGTCCTGCCTTAGTTTGATGGGCCAAGCACAGCAAATTCATACAGCCAGAACAGTCTCCGAATTCCCTGCTTGATATTTGGCATTTCCTGTATGCATAAGACACACACTGTTGCAAGACAGTAACTGACTGGAGTCAACTTTGCCCCTTTTCAGTGTGATGGGGGGTACAGTGGGCATTGGTATCAAATGTTATTAATTAATAAAAAAATTGGGAACGTAGAAATTAGAGATTACAGGAACTTCCTGTGAGACAAAAACGTCCAGCGCATGCAAATTTGGAAAAGGTCCGCAGATAACTCTTAGAATCATAGAATCATTTGGGTTGGAAAAGACCCTTAAGATCATCAAGTCCAACCATTAACCTAACACTGCCAAGTCCCACTAAACCACATCCCTAAGTGCCACATCTACATGTCTTTAAATACCTCCAGGGATGGTGACTCAACCACTTCCCTGGACAGCCTGTTCCAGTAGAAATTAGGTAATGGAGGTACTGAACAATTAGATTACTTTTGCAGCATCGTGGAAAAAAAGCAGTAAAAACTCAGACACTACCTTTAGTTTTCCTGCCTCCTGTTCTACTTCTTTAGCACCCCTAGATTGGGAGTGATCAACCAACAGCCCACAAGAGCTATTTAGAGCAATAGTTTGCAGCATGCTTACAGACGTTCTTTTTTGTGAGTACCTCTCAAAGGTGAGCTGGGAGTGCTTCCTGCTGCTAGCTCTTACAAAGCCTCTTTTTGCTTCCTTGTGAGAGGGACTATCGGAATGCTGGTCATGTGGTGAGTGCTCAGCTAACAATATGGCATTGTGTTCAATGTATGCTTGTAGGCCATCTGATGAGGATGTCTACATATTGCTCCTGTGAGCAGTATTCATTTGGTCATGTAAAAGCCATGGTGTACAGCTTTCAGGTAGTTCTACAGCAAACCATGTAGGCTGGCTGAGAAAAGAGACTGAAACGCTTCTGTCACAGACCATTTTGCCAGCTATAAAATGTAAGATACATAGATTACACAGGTGATTAAAAAAGAGAGGGTTTTATGCGAAGAGAAATTAGGGTTCCAAATAATCCTTGTGAACAAACTACTGACTGGATTAAGAAACAAGGACAGTAAAATTAATATCTACACAAACTTATCCGCCTTCTAATATTGAGAGTAAAACTCTGTTCCAGAACAGTGATGAATATTTCTGGGTAGAATAGAATCATAGAATAATTTAGGTTGGAAAAGACCTTTAAGATCATCAAGTCCAACTGTTAACCTAATACTAACAGCTCCACCACTAAACCACATCCCTAGGTGCCTCATCTGCACATCTTTTAAATACCTCCAGGGATGGTGGCTCTACCGCTTCCCTGGGCAGCCTGTTCCAATGCTTGACAACCCTTTCAGTGAAGAAATTTTTCCTAATATCCAATCTAAACCTCCCCCGGCACAACTTGAGGCCATTTCCTCTCGTCCTATCGCTTGTTACTTGGGAGAAGAGACTGACACCCACCTTGCTACAACCTCCTTTCAGGTAGTTGCAGAGAGCGATAAGGTCCCCCCTCAATTGGGTCAACCCCAGTTCCCTCAGCTCCTCCTCATAAGACTTGTTCTCTAGATCCTTTACCTTCATTCTTCTTTGGATGCCATCCAGTACCTCAATGTCTTTCTTGTAGTGAGAAGCCCAAAACTGAACACAGTTTTCGAGGCGTGGCCTCACCAGTGCCAAGTACATGGGAACAATCACTTCCTTAGTCCTGCTCACCACACTATTTCTGATACAAGCCAGGATGCTGTTGGCCTTCTTGGCCACCTGGGCACGCTGCCAGCTCATATTCAGCCAGCTGTCAACCAACACCCCCAGGTCCTTCCCCCCCCCCCCCCCCGACAGCTTTCCAGCCACTCTTCCCCAAGCCTGTAGCATTGCACAGGGTTGTTGTGACCCAAGTGCAGGACCTAACTTGGTGTTAACTCCCACCTAACTTGGTGTCATCTGCAAACTTACTGAGGGTGCACTCAATCCCCTCAACCAGGTCATTGATAAAGATATTAAACAGAACTGAGCCCTGGGGAACACCACTTGTGAATGGCCACCAACTGGATTTAACTCCATTCACCACCACTCTTTGGGCCTGGCCATCCAGCCAGTTTTTTACCCAGTGAAGAGTACACTCGTCCAAGCTATGAGCAGCCAGTTTCTCCAGGAGAATGCTGTGGGAAATGGTATCAAAGGCTTTACTGAAGTCCAGGTAAACAACATCCACAGCCTTTCCCTCATCTACTAAGCGGATTAACTCATCATAGAAGGAGATCAGGTTAGTCAAGCAGGACCTGCCTTTCATAAACACATGCTGACTGGGCCTGATCACCTGGACCTGGTTGTCCTGTACGTGCCATATGATGGCACTCAAAATGATCTGCTTCATAACCTTCCCCGGCACTGAGGTCAGAGTGACAGGCCTGTAGTTCCCCAGATCCTCCTTCCAGCCCTTCTTGTGGATGGGCGTCACATTTGCTAACCTCCAGTCAACTGGGACCTCCCCGGTTAGCCAGGATTGCTGATAAATGATGGAAAGTGGCTTGGTGAGCACTTCCACCAGCTCCCTCAGTACCCTTGGGTGGATGCCATCCATCCCAATAGACTTGTGTGTCTAAGTGGTGTAGCAGGTTGCTAACCATTTCGCCTTGGATTATGGGGGCTTCATTCTACTCCCCATCCCTGTCTTCCATCTCAAGGTACTGGGTACCCTGAGAACAACGGATCTTACTATTAAAGACTGAGGCAAAGAAGGCATTAAGTACCTCATCCTTTTCCTTGTCCTTTTTCACCATGTTTCCTCCCGCATCCAATAAAGGATGGAGATTGTCCTTAGCCCTCCTTTTGTTGCTAATGTATTTAAAGAAACATTTTTGTCTTTTACAGCAGTAGCCAAATTAAGCTCTAGTTGGGCTTCGGCCCTTCCCTGCATAGCCTCACTGCATTCTTGTAGTCCTCACGAGTTGCCTGTTCCTTCTTCCAAAGGTCATAAACTCTCCTTTTTTTCTTGAGTTCCAGCCAAAGCTCTCTGTTCACCCAGGCCGGTCTTCTACCTGCTGGCTCGTCTTTCGGCACATGGGGATGGCCTGCTCCTGCACCTTTAAGATTTCCTTCTTGAAGAATGTCCAGCTTTCCTGGACTCCTTTGCCCTTCACAACTGCCTCCCAAGGGACTCTGTCAGCCAGTCTCCTAAACAGGCCAAAGTCCACCCTCCGGAAGTCCAAGGTGGCAGTTCTGCTGACCCCCCTCCTTACTTCTCCGAGAATCGGAAACTCTATCATTTCATGATCACTATGCTCAAGATGGCCTCCAACCATCGCATCACCCACAAGTCCTCCTCTGTTCACAAACAACAGGTCCAGTGGGGTGCTTTCCCTAGTTGGCTCACTCACCAGATGTGTCAGGAAGTTGTCTTCCACACACTCCAGGAACCTCTACGCTGTATTGTATTTCCAGCAGAGATCTGGTAAGTTAAAGTCCCCCACGAAAACAAGGGCTAGCAATCGTGAGACTTCTCCCAGCTGCTTATAGAATATTTCATCTGCCTCTTCATCCTGGTTGGGTGGTCTATAACAGACTCCCACCATGATATCTGCCTTCTTGGCCTTCTCCCTGATTCTTACCCATAAACACTCAACCCTTTCATCACCATTCTCAAACTCTAGACAGTCAAAACAGTCCCTAACATACAGGGCTACCCCACTGCCTCTCTTTCCTTGCCTATCTCTTCTGATGAGTTTATAGACATCCATTGAAGCACTCCAGTTGTGCGAGTCATCCCACCACGTTTCCACGACTGCAACTATATCATAGTTTTCCAGCTGCACCATGGCTTCCAGCTCCTCCTGTTTGTTGCCCATGCTGCGTGCGTTGGTGTAGATACACTTCAGTTGGGCTATTGATCCTGCCACCTTTTTTGGGGAGAAGCCCTAATTCCTACCTGACTGTTCGCAGGCGCTTCCATGGTTTCTAACACATCAATAACCCTTGTGTCTTTGCTGCCTCGTGGATCTCCATCCTCTACCTCCACTGAGATGGCAGACCAAAGGCCCTCGCTAGCACACTGTCCCTCAAACATTGGCGTGCTGCCCCCAGGCTTATCTCTAGTGAGCCTGGGTTTATCCCCTTCCCCCTTCAAATCTAGTTTAAAGCTCTTTCAATGAGCCCTGCTAACTCCTGTGCAAAGATCCTTTTCCCTCTTTGAGACAAGTGTACCCCATCTGTTGCCAGCAGGCCTGGTATCATGTAGACTGACCCATGATCAAAAAACCCCACATTCTGCCAGTGACACCAGGCTCGGAGCCAGGTATTGATCTGCTGGCTCTTCCTGTTTCTTCCCTCATCATTCCCTGCAACTGGAAGGACAGAGGAGAACGCTACTTGTGCTCCTGATCCCTTAACCAGTCATCCCAAGGCCCTGAAGTCTCTCTTGATTGCTCTCGGACTTCTTGTTGCAACTTCATTGCTGCCTACATGGAAAATCAATAACAGATAATAATCCGAGGGCCGTATCAGGGTAGGAAGTTTTCTCATCACATCTTTAACCTGGGCCCCAGGGAGGCAGCAGACTTCCCTGAGAAGTGGTTCCAGTCAGCATATCGGGCCTTCTGTTCCCCTCAGGAGAGGGTCTCCTCTGACAATGACACGTCTTTTTTTCTTTTATGGAAGTGGTTTTGATGCAGGGCATAGGCCGACTCAACTTCGGTGACATCTCCAACCTAGATGAACCATTGTCCTTGTCATTGTTTGGTTCCACTTGCAGAGCCTTGCATGTATTGCACAAGATTTAGGGTCCCAACTTGTCCTTGCCTGAAAAAGAAGCATGCAGAAAGACCACCCCCCATCAAACAATGCTGCACTACAAAAAACGCACGCAGGCCAACTGAGCTCCGCACACGTCAATCCAAAAGGCAAAGGTCTTTTATTAGCACCAGGGCTTCCTGCCTGGGCCTGCAACTAGCTTCCTGACGCACCATGCAAGCCACATTGCAGATAAAACAATACAACAAAGCATGAGGATGTCTGGGTCTCACAGTGGGCTGGTATGTACCCCATCATCTGCTTAATGATGCACCTGTTTGGACATCATACAATTTGAGAACTCCTCTTTCTTCACAATTGTCCCTCTCATACTTGAAGCAGAGGGACCTTCGCATCACACTTTGTCACGTTGCAAATCCCGGTGAATCCTCCTTAAGTTTTTCAGCAAGGGATCTGATGAGGCTTGACTTGTTGACAGAGTTACACAAAACTTACCTCCCTTGCTGGATTTAGCACCCTCCAGTTTATGTTACAGAAATGAGCTTTTTGTGACTCAACTGCTGTGTCTCTTAGTTCCTTTATTGATATTTCCTGGGACACCTCAAACGCTGGAGTCACCGAATGATCCCTGATGCCTTTCATAGCTGTAACAGCAAGGCAAACACCATAAGCTCCTGCTAAAGTCCTCTTCACATCATCTATCAGCGAGACCAAACTCACTTCATCAGCACACATCAGGACAGCCCACACTTCTAACATGTTTCCAAAAATCCCTGTATCTCCCTTTCCTGAAATCTTTCTGCTGAAGTCTGAAAATGCTCTGTTTCTGTCCTGTTAATGGATATAAAGTTTCTTGAAATCATACTGTATGTTGTGGACACCCAGTGAGGCCCTCGGTAACATCTGGCCAGGCTAAATAGCTGCCATGCTAACAAGATCTTCATGATCAACAATCTCTGGACTTACCTGTTTCTTCTCAACCAACATTTCAACATTTTCTGGGCTACCCTGAGTCCTACACATCAGCACTCACTGGTTTCTTTATACCTAATGATAGCATACGGCTTTGACCCTTTGTACTTTTTGAATTTTACCTTTGGTTGATCCTTCCCAGCTCACCTGGACTACTTCTTTAGAATTTCAGAGATCTAGTCTCAGCCAACAAGGTATTTTTAAGATGATCACAGACAGCCTGGTGACTGACTAGCCTAATTTGCATATATTAGGTCAGAAAATAGCATGCGCAGTATAGGTTATCATCCACAAAATCTAGAGAACTGGAACACAAGCAGTTTTCAGTGTCTGGTTCCCTTTCCTGCATCCCCACTGTAATCCCAGCACAAGGGCTGTACCAACCCCAGCAATCCAAAACATAGCCGAACTTCCCTTATCACCATTACTACTTTTCAAAAAGTTGCAGTCCTTAAGAATTGCTCATTTATATTAATCATGCATCAAAAAGCATTAGCCAGTGTTGTTAGTGATCTTTAAATGCCCTTACAGGTGGGCAGCATACAGAAAAATGCACAAGAACTGGACCACAACCCATATATATATATATATATATATATATATATATATAAAAGATCAAAAACCACAGGTGCACAAATATAGTAGCATCTCACATCCCTTTCTATGACCATCTCCTATGACAATGACCTGTCTCTTTTTCTTTATGGAAGTGGTTTTGATGCAGGGCGTAGGCTGACTCAGCCTCGGCGACACCTCAAACCTAGATGAACCATCATCCTCACCATTGTGAGGGTATTGCAAATATCCTGCAGCTAATGCAACAGCTATTTGTCAACAGTAATGAGATACATGCCAAATTACATTTAGTTTCCTGTTTATTATTTATACAGTGAACATTTTATTTTTAACTAATTAGCATATAATCTTTTTTTTCACATGATACATGAATGTACAGAAGATAAGGAGGCATCATCACATTTTCAGTTAGTTGGCCCAGGGAGAGATACTACTGATACTTTTCCATTTCTATCTGTTCCTTTGAAAATATATCTCTCACCTAAGAAAAATGAGCAAAAAAAATAAAATCATATTTGTTAGTGGCTGTAAGTTACTTTGCCTTTCTCATTGTCCTGGTTTCAGCTGGGAAAGAGTTAATTTTCTTTCTAGTGATTGCTGTGAAAGGAATGTCAATAATGCATGTTGGTTTAGTTGTTGCTAGGCAATGTTTATACTTTTCAAGGACTCTTTTCAGCTTCCCATAGGAGCTGAGAAGAAGCATAGACAGAACAATGGAATGGCCAATGGAATATTCTGTACCATAGACATCATGCTCAGTATATAAATGGGGATTGGCTGGAGGAGGAATCCATGATTACCACTCAGGAAGGTATCAATTCAATGGGTGGTGAGAGTGACTTGTGTCATTATTGTTGTTGCTGGTTTTATTGTTATTTTCCTTTTCTGTTATTGTTCTATTAAACTGTCTTTATCTCAACCCACGAGGTTTTTTTCCTTTCCCTTTCTCCTCCTTTTCTCCCTCTTCTCCCTGCCCTTCTGGGGGGAAGGGGGAGAACTGTGTGAGCAGCTGCGTGGTCCTAGCTGCTGGCTGGGGTTCAACCATGACAGTCATTCTAGTCATGCTATCTTTGCCTCATACGTTCTCTTCAGTTTCTTGTGCTTCTGTACCTGTATAGCAACAAAGCAACAAAACTTCCTTGAAGAAACACTGCTAGAAAAGCATGTGTGGAGCCTCGCTGGCCTCTGTAGGAGTCTGTAGCTGTCAAGGCTTACTCATATCGGTGATCGACTACATGCTGATTTGCTGATTGTATCATGGATTCTAAATGCATGTGATAGAAAGTAATATCACAGTAGAGAATTGGACACCAATACTATCATGCTGTGATTTGGCTGTCCTTGTTCCGCACCAACTAGTCTTGCTGTACCTCTGTCCTGATCCCCTCAACAGTCTCTCCCTTCCCAGAGAACTGTATCTCTCGTGCAGATCCCTTGACCTTACCTCTTTTTACAGCAAAACCTGCTTTCAGAAGAATCTTGATTATTTTCTTACCTTTCTTGAAAACTCCTTCTGCTGTATTACCCCACACAATGATGTCATCACTGTACTGCAGGTGTTCTGGAGCTCCACCCTTCTCCAGTGCAGTCTGGATCACCCCATGGCAAATAGTAGGCCTGTGTTTCCACCCCTGGGGCAGTCGATTCCAGGTGTACTGGATGCCTCTCCAGGTGAAAGCAAACTGTGGCCTGCATTCTGCTGCTAAAGGAATAGAGAAGAATGCATTAGCAATGTCAATTGTAGCATACCACTGGGCTGCCTTTGACTCCAGTTCATATTGGAGTTCTAGCATGTCTGGCACAGCAGCACTCAGCGGTGGTGTGACTTCATTCAGGCCACGATAAGCCTACTGTTAATCTCCAGTCTCCGTCAGACTTCTGCACTGGCCATATAGGGCTGTTAAAGGGTGAGCGAGTCTTGCTGATCACTCCTTGGGTCTCTAGGTGACGAATCGGGTTCTGGATGGGAATCAGGGAGCAATACTGTCACCGATGCACTGTGGCAGTAGCAATTGGCACCTGCTGTTCTTTAACCTTCAGCAGTCCCATAACCAAAGGGTCATCTGAAAGGCCAGGTAAGGTAGACAGCTGTGTAATGCCCTCAATCTCTACAGCTGTGTTACGTCCTGGTCCAACTACATTGGGCCCAAGAGAGGTTTGCAATGATTCCAAGTATGAGATTAAGACACAAATGAGGCCAGATGCCGCTCACTGCAGGTTTATTGTTATTCCCCAGCAATAGTCACTGAGATGAGCAATAGAGTAAAGGCAGAAGTAGAGAAAAGGCAGAAAGGAGAAGCAGTATTACAGAGCGTAGCTGTGGCGGTGTGCTCTCCCGTTTTCCCCCCCCGGCTCCTGCTCAAGCCATGGCCATCAGCGGGAGTTGTTATGAGTTGCACTTGAACTGTGGGAGATGGCTGGCAACACAGCCAAAACACTGTCTGGAGTGGGGACCTAGGTATCTTGTTCCCATGCGAATATGACTATAGGTCAATTATCTTACTCCATAAATAGTGGACAGCCCAAGAGTCCTTTGAGTTCTCCTGCACTTAAGGATTTATTGTGCATATATAATCCTTTAGACATAAACCGGTGACCAAGTCTGGGACTAGGATTGGATCCAGCTGCACCTAGACTCCTCTCTGAGAAGGAGTTTAGAAAGCAAGGGGGTCCTTTCTGAACCTCGTGACTCAACGGGAGGGTCTCCCTGACAGCTTGTCTGACCTTGTCCTCTATGCAGTAAATAAGCAAGTGTACCCTGGCATCGAATCTCGTAAAACACTGTCACATTCACTACTAACTTCGTTAAATCGCTGTTTTATGTTAATAAACATTTCACTACTTCTCTCTTACAAGTGAAGTTAATCACTCCGCCCACGACACCTGGCACAGCGAGCAGGGTATGTCAGGAGTTATCACTGATCATTTACCCGAGCCCCAAATTCTCAGAGGAATGGGCTCGTGATAATTGGCACAATTGGGAAGTCGTTGAAGAGCACTTAAAAGCAATTAGGGGCCGTACAAAGGATGGAAGAAGATAAGGGAGTCATCTGCAAGACGTTAGGTACTTGTTTAGAAGCCATGTGCCGAGACAGGGAGAATAGAAATAGGAGAGAGCAGGACCTAGAGAAGGAAATAGAGAGCAGGAAGGCAACTGAGTTACTGCTATCTTTTAAAAATGAACAGCTGCAAAAACAATTGCAGGAAGAAAAGGCAGAAATTGGGGGAAAAGGTCGAAATGATGCTTATATAGGGTCCCCACCCCCCTGACATTGTACAGATTAGGAAACTGATAGTATCCCTTGAAGATTGGGACGGAAACATTTGGGGTGAGCCTGATGATAGCGAGTCAGAAGAAGATGTTCCTTTGTTCCCCACAAATCCTCCCGAATATGAAGCCAGACCCACTGTTAAAACAGAAGTAACTGCGGGACCTCGGGGTGCTAATCCACGGCATACTACGCGAACCAGCCCCTGGGATCTGTTGCAATTGACAAATTGGCAAGAGAGAGATAGCAGAAACCCCGGTGAAACTGAATACTTGTGGCGAGTGTGCTTAACTGGCGGCGACCGAATCATGTTAAGCTGGGATGAAGCCAGTGGTTACTGGGGTCCAGGAGTTTTCTTAAATTTAGGACCCGACCTGGCAGATACACCCCATTCTATCACCAGCCAAGTAGCTTATTGGGCGGGAGGAATCGACACCATGGAGCGGGGTGAGCCCTCCATAATCACCATAAAATCTCTAAGTGAGTTATCCACAGCCATCACAAAAGCCGCTTGCATACAAGCCATGCACAAACGAGGACGCCATGATGTCCCACTATCTGCTACAGTAGATTTTGCAATATTAAAACCACTGGTCAGAGGAGCCCCAGCAGTTCTTAAACATCATCTAGCTGCAAAAGGGGATGAGATTAGAAGAGATACCAAATTTAATACACAGGGCAATCGTCCTCCCAGGCAAATCCCTACCTGGGCAGAATCAATGCGCAGCATTGTTAACTACTGCTGTGAAAGGGGCTGGGACAACGGTGCAGCAGTTGAAAAACAAAGCCAGAAATCCCGGGGAGGAGATCACAAAGTAAGACCCGTGAAACGGGGAACAGGAATTAAATCAAAGGGAAATAAAAACTTGCACACGGAGTCTCGAGAAGAGAGGAATGAATTGTGGAGGAAAGCATTAGCACTAGGCATTCCCAGAGCCGCGATTCAAGGTCGGCCTACTGGCATTATCTTGAGTCTGATTGAAGCATTCCTGAAACGAGATAGCGGTGGAAACAGAGACTGTATTTCAACTTCATTAAAGGAGGATAATCCTTTTCTCCCTCTTAAGGAGGAATTGCAGGACACGAAGTCAAAAAATGAGTGATGTCTGGAAGGCAATTGGGCCTGCCTGTCCGGAAAGTGGAGGCTTATCAGTGGATAAGTGATGATGGCCCATACATATTAATTCCAGTTGGTCCTCGAAGACAATTAGTAAAGTTTTTAATAGATACGGGGGCACAAATTTCAATATTAACACAACAAGATGCCGAGAAGCTGGGCGTGTGATCTGGATGGCAAAGAGTTAGAATTACAGGTGCGAATGGGGGAACTGATGTATGTCAAACTGCTAAGGTTAGTTTATGGCTCCCAGGTGAGAAGCGCATATCGTCTACTCGCTTTGCAATTAAAGTTCATGTGAAAAATAGTGAAGGTATTGTTGGCTTTCTCCATAATAACAAGGCTATAAATCTTTGACTTATAAGGATAACTAACCTTTAGTAAATTAGGAAACATGAGAAACCTCAAAGATAACAACTAACAGCAGCTATGAAGAAAAACATCATGAAGAAAAACATCCGAGAGAAACAAAAGAGAACTTCTCCAAAAGACTCCACAAGTGATTAACAGAAGGAAACAGATGCATAGGAGAAGGGAGTTGATGATAATCGATCCTACCAGAAGGAAACACATGCATGGGAAAAGGGAGCTGATCCTACCAGAAGGAAACAGATGCATGGGAAAAGGGAACTGAAGATCATCGATCCTCAGAAACAATTGTCAGAAGGAAACACACAAATAGAAGAGAAAAGGGACTAATAATAATCAATCATTATCAACAATTACTCTGTCTAAAAGAGTGAATACGTATGCAATATTGAATGTATATAAGACATGGGTGAAGTGTTAGCTGGTGTGCCTCTGACTTGAGTCATGCACCCAGCGCTGTGCTTTTGCTTTATTGACTTTGTCCCTATAATAAAATAAGTGCCATTTCTGTTTAAGGGATCTGGCTATTTATTACAATTTGGGGGCTCGTCTGGGATTTTTCACTTGGTCCCAGTGGGCTCCGAGACCCTGAGCAGGAGGCGCACCCCACCGATTTCGGCGGCCTGCTTGAAGGACTTCCCGGTGCCTGTTGAGACTCCAAGCTGATAATCCCACGAGAGGAGGGACTCATAAAGCAAAAGGGGTAAGTCTCCCCAGGAAAAACCGCGGTAGCCCATAATTCTTGTGCACGAAGACCCAGGCAAGAAAACAGGACTGTAAGTACTGCCTGGTTGGGTGGGTTTGGGGCTTGATTGCTGTGTGTGTGGAACTCGGATTGGACAGTCCGGATCTGGGGAGCGAGTGTGGAGTCTTTCTAACCGCGGTTCCAATCTCCCACGAGGGAATTGGCCGGTGAAGAGACGAAGCATCAGAGACTGAGTGAAAGACAGCCCCGGGAAAACTGTGTGCTTGACTGCTGTGGTGAGCGGAAGACAGCCCCAGGGAAAAGGGGAGCGGGAAAGTGCCAGCAGATATACCCCAAGACAGTCCTTTGGGGATAAAATTGCCTAATTGGAATATTGATCCGGATACTAAAAATAAGGATAAAGTTAAAATGATTCAGTATTGTATGATAGAATGGACAAAGGAACCTATACGAGCAGACCATTTGTATTGGCCTAGATATGGGCCCTTTGAAGGGTGGATGTGCCAGGCTTTAAACCTTTATGTAAACTCTAAAGAATCCTTCAGCCCAGAGGAGAGTGAATACGCCTCCTGCTGGAAAGGGGAGATTTGGCCAAAAGGAGTTAGTGCCTTTAAAATATCTGAGATCTCAAGGGAAGAAAAGGAGAAGCGGTGGGATCCTCTGGAAATTCTGCCCCCTCCCCACCGCCTCCCTCCAACAGCCCCCCCTTCTCCTGGAAAAGAGCTGACACCTAGTGCTAGGAGAAGGTCGGACAGGTCTCAGAGGTTAACTGAAAAAGTATCACTTACAAACTCTCCTAGGTTACGGCGGAAAACTTCTGTTAAAGTAAAGGAATCGGAAGACCAAGACACGGTGCAGGAAACACCAGGAGTTAGTTTATTCCCCTTAAGGGAAGTACCCCTGGGGGGAGCACAAGGGGGGACAGGATTTGTAAACGTTCCTTTGACTCCCACTGAAGTCAGGAACTTTAAAAAGGAATTAAAAGGGTTACTGGAAGATCCAATAGGCCTATCAGAAAAATTAGACCAATTCCTAGGCCCTAATATTTATACCTGGGAGGAAATGCAGTCGATAATAAGTATAATATTTTCTCCCGAGGAACGGCAAATGATTAGAACATCTGGGATGAGAATTTGGGAAAGGGAAAATCAGCAAGGCCCACCTGGGGACCAGAAGATGCCAATAGTACACCCAAATTGGAATCAAAATGATGTAGAGGGTCGTAGGAACATGAGTGATTATCGAAATTTAATTATTAAAGGTATAAAAGAAGCCGCTCCTAGAGGGCAGAATGTAACCAAAGCATTTGATGGGCAGCAGGGAAGGGAGGAAACCCCAACCGAATGGCCTGAAAGGCTGCGACCTGACACGAGACAGTACTCAGGAAGAGATTCAGAGAGTCCCGCGGGGCAAACATTACTGAGAGTTCAATTTGTTACACACGCCTGGCCAGACATTCGAAGAAAATTAAGAGAAACTAGAGGACTGGCAGGATCGGGGCCTGAATGAATTACTGAGGGAAGCTCAGAAAGTATATGTACGAAGAGATGAGGAGAAGGCTAAAGCAAAAGCTAAAATCATAGTAGCCACCATGAGGGAAGGAAATATTCAGAAAAATCCCAGGGTGATGGGGGGGATGGGATGGAATCCTGAGAGGCGGGAGGAGACTTTTAGACGGAATCAGATCCCTCCCAGGAGGGGACCATCGGGAACTGAGAAAAGGAATGAAGGAAGTGGATGTTTCTATTGTGGGAAACTTGGGCATTTTAAGAAGGAATGTCCTCAAAGGGATAAAGATCAGAAAATGTTTAAAGAAATTGAGGATTAGGGGTGTCAGGGGCTCTACCTCCTGGGGGATAGTTATCACCTTGAGCCCTTGATAAACCTAAGAGTGGGCCCCCAGGAGGAAGTATTAGAATTTCTAGTAGATACAGGAGCTGAGTGAACTTGTGTTTGTAACATACCTAAAGGATGCATTATAAGTAAAGAAGTAATTAATGTAATGGGAGCAAAGGGGGAAAGTTTTAAAGCCCCGGTGATCAAGCAGGTGGTTTTTGAAGGTAATGACAAAATAGGTGTAGGGAACATCTTGTTAGTGCCTGGAGCTGGGTGCAATCTGTTGGGAAGAGACTTGCAGATCCAGCTGGGGGTTGGAGTAATCCCCGAAGAGGGGAAAATGATTGCAAAAATATTAAGTCAGGAGGACGAATCCAAAATTAATCAGCAGGTTTGGGCTGCAGCGGACATATAGGTTGGTGCAAGACTTATGGGAGGTGAATAAGAGAACTTTGACTTGGTACCCTGTTGTACCAAACCCTTATATCCTTCTGAGCAAAGTTCCCCCGGAACACAGCTGGTTTAGTGTAGTGGATTTAAAAGATGCGTTTTGAGCATGTCCCCTGGCTGAGGAAAGTCGAGATATCTTTGCTTTTGAACGGGAGGACCCAAACACCGGACGTAAACAGCAGCTTAGATGGACAAAGCTACCTCAAGGGTTTACGGAGTCTCCCAACCTGTTTGGACAGGCTCTGGAGGAGCTGTTACAATCTTTTCACACCCCTCCGAAAACTCAAATCACTCACTTGTGAAGGAGGGGAGGCTAGTATTAAACAATATGTAATGCAGATTGCAAAGAACTTGGAACAACTAAGAAATAAAGGGTTGCTCCCACAAACTACCCTGTTGGATTTTAAGATCCATAACAGTAAAATTGGAGAACAGGTTTTAGTAAAAACATGGAGAGAGCAATCTTTAACTCCTCAATGGGAAGGTCCCTTTCAGGTGCTGTTGACTACGGAAGCTGCAGTACGGACGAAGGAAAAAGGGTGGACTCACGCCAGCAGAATAAAAGGACTAGTAGAAGAACCTAGAGATTGGACTCTGACTTCAACTCCCGGGGACACCAGACTCACCTTAAAACGCCAACCAACGCAGTGATGTATGGGAGAGGAACTGAATAACAACTTAGAAATCACAGAAACTTGGGGAGTGAAACCAGAACTTTATCGTTGGTTTCGGGTACGGCCGGGACAAACCTTAAGGAAAATTAGATATCTTCCTTGAGGAAGAGCACTCCCGTTACAGACAGGAGGGTCAGGGTTGTATAAAACTGAAAACTCTCTGTTTGCACTTGCATGTGATTTATATAAAGAAGATAGTCGGCTATATCCTAACCTTGAGGAAGAACTACAGCCCCCTCCAGTACCCTGTAGTATACCTTGTCTGATACATCCCTGTGCTAGACATCATAGTTGGGTAAAGTGCGAATGTTTAGGTTGTAAGCAAAATTGGTATTACCATTCATCCCAAAGACATCCCTGCTGTTTAAATTGCCAGAAGCAAAATACGAGTTTGGCTCAAACTCGGATACGATATACCAATATCGTAACATTAATTTGCGGGTGGGAATTGCTAGTGCCGGTTCTGTGGGAAATTCCTGAAGAATGGTGGGAAACAGTGGTCTCTAACTGTAAAAAACAATTTTGCTTGGAAAAAGAGATAAGAACCCTACCTGCTACAAGAGCCAGGGATACCGAATCAAAAGAGGATGGAGGGCAAGACCAGGTTGGCCACCGTACTCGCTGCCAAGAAGAATTATTTCTCGGCTGTTGGAAGCACCTCAATAGGCATGAGAGGTAGGAGTATAAGCCATACTGGACCTCCACTCCTCGTATTGTTATTAGCGGTATCCTTAGTATCCAGTAACGAATGTATGAAGTGTTACCAGCAGGTCTTCTGGAATAGGAAGATGGTTTCCACTATGACAGTGCATTCGCATATCAACAGCCGCTGTTATAACTGCCATGAGTTAACAGTGTGCAAATACGACCAACATGAATATTGGGTTGGGAAGAATTTAGGAATAGGCGGAACAAGACTAGGAGTACATTGTCCTAGAGGGGAGCAATGGCTCTGCTTTACTAAAGCCGGGCATTGGGACATATCAGACGGAGGTGGGGTACAAGATATGATAAAAGCCGAAATAGTGAGGGCTGCTATCTACCAAAACCAATTAGCCTTAGACTACTTACTGGTGGAAGAAGGGGACATTTGTGGAAAATGGAACACTTCAGATTGTTGTTTAAAGGTAGATGATAATGGGGATGCAATATTGGAAATAACAGAAGAAATCCGGAAAATTGCGCATGTACCGGTTCAAAAATGGGAATCTATGTTAAATGATAATTGGTGGAATAATGTTTTTAAGGGAACCTGGTGGAAGAAACTAGGCTACATTCTCTTATGTTCAATTGCTGGTTTATTATTTCTTCCTTGCTTAATCCCTTGTTTTATATGCTTAATTATAACAGTAGTCCAAAGCATGCAAGAAGTTTCCATACCCAAGAATCCAAAATTGGCAGCCTCAGGCTCAACTAAAAAGATAATGGTATTAAGGAAAATAAGAAATACTCCACAACAATTGGAAGAAGCAGAATCGATCTATGAACAAAACAAATGGATTAAGCAAAATGAAAGTTATGGCTCAAGCCAAATGTAGTATAAAAGACAAAAAGGGGGAATTGTGAAAAATAGTGAAGGTATTGTTGGCTTTCGCCATAATAACAAGGCTATAAATCTTTGACTTATAAGGATAACTAACCTTTAGTAAATTAGGAAACATGAGAAACCTCAAAGATAACAACTAACAGCAGCTATGAAGAAAAACATCATGAAGAAAAACATCCGAGAGAAACAAAAGAGAACTTCTCCAAAAGACTCCACAAGTGATTAACAGAAGGAAACAGATGCATAGGAGAAGGGAGTTGATGATAATCGATCCTACCAGAAGGAAACACATGCATGGGAAAAGGGAACTGAAGATCATCGATCCTCAGAAACAATTCAGAAGGAAACACACAAATAGAAGAGAAAAAGGACTAATAATAATCAATCATTACAAACAATTACTCTGTCCAAAAGAGTGAATACATATGCAATATTGAATGTATATAAGACATGGTTGAAGTGTTAGCTGGTGTGCCTCTGACTTGAGTCATGCACCCAGCGCTGTGCTTTTGCTTTATTGACTTTGTCCCTATAATAAAATAAGTGCCATTTCTGTTTAAGGGCTCTGGCTATTTATTACAGTTCATCATGAAAATATTTTAGGTTTCGATATTTTAAACGGCCGAACCTGGTGTCTGCCGGATGGCAGCGTGTGGTCTTTCGGCTCAAGCACTGACCTTACCCCGTGCAGAAACTGGGAAGCCGCAGTGCAGGTGCTGCGCTCAGCCCCTGCACTCCCCGAGTCAAAGATTACAAATGTACCGCAGTACCCGATCGCTGCTGAGGCACGAAAGGGCATTTCTGAAGTCATAGCTGATTTAGAGAAAAGACAAATTATCTCCAGAACCCACTCCCCGTATAACTCACCCATCTGGCCGGTTCGGAAACCTGATGGAAGGTGGCATTTAACAGTCGATTACCGCCGTCTAAATGCTAATACAGCCCTGCTAATGGCCGCTGTACCAAACATTGCAACTTTAACAGCTACTCTGCAAGCAGCTGCCCACCCACGGATGGCGGCATTAGATGTAAAGGATATGTTCTTTATGGTTCCCTTGAAGGAGGAAGATAAAGAGAAGTTTGCTTTCACTTGGGAGGGAATACAATATACCTTTAACAGACTCCCACAGGGCTATGAACATTCACCCACAGTTGCTCATGCCGCGCTTGCCGAACTTTTGCAGACAGTCTCACTCCCCCAAGGTGTAAAACTGTACCAATATATAGATGATATTCTGATTGGAGGAACTTCTCCTGAGACAGTGGGGGAAGCAGCAGCAGCAGTATGGCAAGCACTAAATAAAGCAGAAATTGAGGTTCCACCTGGAAAATGTCAGGGACCAAGTAAAGAAGTAAAATTTTTAGGTACTTGCTGGATATCGGGCAGTGCTGTGATTCCTCCGGATACCTTAAGAAAAATCAAAGAGCTGCAAATGCCCCAATCAAGGAAGGAGTTACAGCAATTAATGGGAACTCTAGGATATTGGAGGAAACATGTGCCTGGATTTTAGGTATTGCGCCTACGACCTTAACTAAACCTCGTGGCCCACGTGCCTGGGAAGCTACCGATAGCAGTGGTGCAAAACACAGAATTAGTGCACGATGGATTTTTCCTTCTTTTAATGGGGTAACCCATTCGGACTCTCCCCACCAAAACAAGTCTTTGTTTTCTCTTACAGCAGCCTGCAGGATGGCAAATGGAAGTGCTGTGTTCGTGTTAATATTCCAAACCTCAGCAATGCTGCTTCTAACCTGTGGTCGAAGAACTCTAGAGTGGCCATGGTCTCAAGCTCGTGTTAAGTATACCGGGAGTATGGGAATACACTCTAGGAAGGGAGACTTAAATCTTTCCACTGTGGTCACGCATGGAAGCGAAGTATACTTAGAAAAGGAATGGAGCTGGGATACAGATGGAACTAATGGAGTTCTCCAACTTCAGGGAACAGCAGGGAAAAGAATTCAAATAGGGTGCCGGATGATCAGTGAGTCTACCCATGAGAAAGCATCTCAGATTTCAGTGTATAGCACTGTATCAAACCCAATAATCAATGGTACAAAACAGTGCGCCTCTGAAAAATTGGACTGTTGGTACAATTTTACCTTAGTACAACCTGGTTTTGTAGTCTGTCTCTGGGCTCGCCATAGTGTGGAGCTATCATTTAAATTCAAAATTGACATTACTGAGCCTCATATGACAACTTCCACACCGATTGTAAATGATGAGGAAACTCTATCCCCACAAATTTCTGAAATTGGACCATATGTGATCAAATATACAGGCCACCAACGAGTGTTATTTAATCCATCATGGTCTCTTAAACGAGTAGAATTAGTGATGCAAATTAACATCTCTACCATCGAACCGGCCTGTTCATCATTCCTGAGTACATCCTATGCAGGGTGGTTAGCATGGTTACGTGGGCAAACACTCACCTCTCCAAGACGAACAAGGAGAGATGCGACTGGTATCATAGGGACCGGACTGGGAGTCTTAAATAGCATAGATGCTGAAGTACTTGCAAATAAACTAAGCACAGCAATAAGTGATTTAAACAAATTGTAACACCCATTGCGATCCTCCCTATTAGCACTGGGAACTAACCAATGGCTCTTATCTGATGTATTGCCTCAGTGGGAAAGAATTAATAAGAGGGATCACCAGTTGATTGTGGATGCACCTGGTGTAGCCCAAACCAATGTTTCTCTAGCTCTTAGTTGTATCCAAGCTCAGCTGTGGATGCAATCTACGGCAGCAGCAATTGTACGAGAAGGTGAAGAAGGTACCTTACCCACTGAAATTCGAAAAGTAATCTGGGATAATGCAACTGAATTTGAAAGGGAATTCCAGTCCTGGTGGTATTTAGTCAATTTCACTTATGACCCCATCAACAATAAGGCATCAGCTTTTGTCCTAACAATACGCAATGCTTCGGTATACGCCATATACCCAATCATTGCACTAGGATTAAATCACAATGGAACTATACTCTATCCGTTAGAACATAGAGCGTGGGCCCAATGGAATGGGAACAAATGGCAGACCGTTGATGTTAATGCCTGCGTTGTACGAGAACAACAAGGATTTATTTGTGAGAGTAACACCATCAAAGCCCAAGAGGTTTGTCTTGACACTGAACAGAATGTTTGTCATTTTGAAATACATCGCGATGAAAATCCTGAAACTGTACTTATATATGTTGGAAAAGGATGTGTTTGTATGAGAACCCTTTGTAATACTATATTCGTACATAATAGATACAAGTAATCACTCAAATGTTTGTGTTTGTAACTTTACTAAAATTATGGGATGTGACTTCAATTATTCAGCTCCTGTTACGTCTTATCAGTTGCTACAATCTATTTATACATTGATTCAAGATTTGTTGCCTACCCCATTGGAATGAATCTTACATTGGTGAAGAAACTACTACAGCATGATGACCTGTGTCAGCTGCTAGAACGAATCTGAAATAATGGACACAAAACTCTAATCACTGTTCAGCATGATACAGAAGAGATACACCGTGTCTTTGAAAGAGTGAAGAAGGATGGAGAACACCATTGGTGGGAAATTCTCCTTGGGTGGTCACCAACGGGACTGTTTAATTGTATGCTTCATCCAGTTGTGATCTTGCTAGTTCTAATTTTAATATGTTTGTTGCTTATAGTTATGTTGTATATAAAAGTTTGGTACTTGACCAAACAAATAACCCAACTCCAACCACCCAAAACATACAAATTAACAAATAACAAATAGCAGTGCTTTACTGTCTACTTACTGTGAATCTCTAAGCGCACAAACTATTAGCATACTATTTATGGCACAGAGGCAAGAGGTGACCGCACCACCACTCTGTGAAGGTAAGATGAATTGACTATAGTCACGGGGTGGAGTGTGGTGGTGTGCTCTCCCCTTTTCCCTCTTTCCCCCCCCCAGCTCCTGCTCAAGCCATGGCCATTGGCGGGAGTTGTTATGAGTTGCACTTGAACTGTGGGAGATGGCTGGCAACATAACCAAAACACCGTCTGGAGTGGGGACCTAGGTATCTTGTTCCCATGCGAATATGACTATAGGTCAATTATCTTACTCCATAAATAGTGGACAGCCCAAGAGCCCTTTGAGCTCTCCTGCACGGCAGCGGGCTGCACAACAGGATCTCCCCTTGAGTGGGGACGCTCGCTTAAGGTTCTTCTCCTCGAGGTTGAGAGATTCCTTGCTGCAACAGATTCTTGGTAAGTGACTGAGAGCATGCTAAACTTTGAAATCTTAGCTAAGTGATATAAAGGATTGATTGTGCATATATAATCCTTTAGACATAAACCATTGACCAAGTCTGGGACTAGGATCGGATCCAGCCGCACCTAGACTCCTCTCTGAGAAGAAGTTTAGAAAGCAAGGGGGTCCTTTCTGAACCTCGTGACTCAACGGGAGGGTCTCCCTGACAGCTTGTCTGACTCTGGCCTCTATGCAGTAAATAATCAAGTGTACCCTGGCATCGAATCTCGTAAAACACTGTCGCATTCACTACTAACTTTGTTAAATCGCTGTTTTATGTTAATAAATATTTCACTACTTCTCTCTTACAAGTGAAGTTAATCACTCCGCCCACGACACCTGGCGTAGTCGGCAGGATGTCAGGAGTTATCACTGATTATTTACGGAGGCATGGAGTGAACCCGAGCCCCAAATTCTCAGAGGAATGGGCTCGTGATAATTGGCACAATTGGGAAGTCGTTGAAGAGCACTTAAAAGCAATTAGGGGCCGTACAAAGGATGGAAGAAGATAAGGGAGTCATCTGCAAGACGTTAGGTACTTGTTTAGAAGCCGTGTGCCGAGACAGGGAGAATAGAAATAGGAGAGAGCAGGAAGGCAACTGAGTTACTGCTATCTTTTAAAAATGAACAGCTGCAAAAACAATTGCAGGAAGAAAAGGCAGAAATTGGGGGAAAAGGTCGAAATGATGCTTATACAGGGTCCCCACCCCCCTGACATTGTACAGATTAGGAAACTGATAGTATCCCTTGAAGATTGGGACGGAAACATTTGGGGTGATCCTGATGATAGCGAGTCAGAAGACGACGTTCCTTTTGTGAGAAATAAGTTCCGGTCCGAATGAAATAGGCTCAGGCAGAATCCTCTGTGAAGCACGTTTTTATTCACGTTCTTGCAAGAGCAGGTGACCTAGCAAGTAGGCACCCTTCCAGTTCTTGAAACACACCTTTTTATGCCCTAATCCCGGCCGAATTTTTCCCTCCCCTGTTTCCCATTGGTTAGGTACTCCAGGGTTCACAGTCTGTCCGAGGCGCCTCAAATCCTTCTCGGATGTCCTGCCTCTGTTTACTTCTCTTTATGCTACACCTAAAGGGATTATCTGACTAGTTTATTTCTTTCCTTTTTGGTAAAAGATTGCTCAATGTCATTAGCCCCGGTTAAATGTTTGACTACCCTTCTAGACACTAATCCAGTAGGAATCAGTTTGTCCTGTTGTCTGTGTGATAAGAGATGTTCTACAAGCCTTTGCTGGAGCCTCTTTGTCTTAGTCATTCCCTTATCATGTCACCTCTGATGGAAACGGCTTTTCTCCTCTGCAAAAGCAATACTTGCCTTTCTTACAACTTCCCCCTTTCCTTTTTCATAATCTTATTGTCTTTTGCATTTCTAGGGCATGGTTCCACATGAGGCCTCTAGGGCTGACAGCACGATGTTACATTCCTCTTGAGAGTTTTTATTTTCTTCTAGATGAAGCATTTTCCCAGGGTATGGGGGAGGGTCTACTTCCATTCGTTTCGTTAGGGCAGTTTCAATTAATCGTTGAACTAATCCTCACACACAGGGAATGATACAGCATCCTACAGCCACTAATACTCCTGCTACTATTATAAGAGAAGTCAATATTGATACCACCATACCTTTCCATTTCCCAAACCAGGAATCCAGCCAACCTGTCAGTGAGGTGCCTATTCTAGAGTTCTCAGCTAACTCATCAGCTAGAGTGGTGAGCCCTCGAAGGGCTTTAGTTATAGTACCATCTGGAGCTGGATTGTTGGGGATGAAGGTACAGCACCGATTCCCTAACATTACACACACACCTCCCTTCTCCGCTAAGATCATGTCCAGGGTGATCCTGTTTTCCCATGCCATTTGGCTGGTTGCATCCAATTGTTCAGCTATTCCTTTCAATGCATCTCTGGTATAATTAATAAACCTCTGCTGGTTATAGTGAATATAATTTATCCAATCTACATTTTTGTTTATAGTTACCCACCAGAAAAGGACAGATTCGAATCCTGCTCCTGTCTGATTCCTTGCTTTGTGTTCATCTGGGACCCCTCTAGGGACTCCAATGGGATCTATATATATATCCATTCATCAAAGGATACACCTCAGCTTCTTCTTACTCTATTGCCTGAGCTCAGGGATCCTGTTCCTTTTTCAAATGCTAGGGTGAATGGTATTGCCAATTGTACCATTCCACATGTACCTTTCCAGTTAGCCAGCAACACAGATCGCAAGGTCTTCCCTCCACAATACCACCAGAGATCCGCCCGAGGCACTCGTATCGCTGAGTAGTTTCCTTTCACATCCTTGGTCACATTCAGAGTTTCAGTGCATAGTGCATAAATTCCCCCACAGGTTTGGTAGCATTCACACCCTGCCATGAGAGGCACGCTGGATGGTTACCAATTGCTGTGGAAAATACTGGTGGCACTTTAACATCTCTAGACTCCAAGGCAGGAAACAGTAAGGAAAGTGAATGACAAGTCTCATTTCCCCAGGCGGTCTTTTCTTGGTATAATGCTATCATACACCACATCCCTACGGAATCTTTCGTCCACCCTAAGGGAAAAGGGACGATCTGTGCTGTGGGCCTTCCTGAGGCACAAGCATAGCGATTGCTTTGGTTCAAACTACTAACAGTATATTTTACCCATCCTTACCCAAGCATTTGTCTCACCATACCCTTTCTCAATCCCAAATGTTTGTCTAAGATCTTTAATCTCAGTAACCGTTACCAAAACTGGATCATTCAGTGGTTCCCACTGTTGTATTACCGGGAGTTTAGTAGTCATAGTTGTCCCTTCTGCTTAACTGCTATTTTCCAGTATGTCTATTCTAAATCTTCCCCTTGGATCTCTTCCAGACACATCGGCTCCTATTCCATATATTAGGTTACTTGATCCACCTATCATCAACGGTCCACCCTCCAATTTGGGTGGTCCATGACACTTCACTCCATTGTTCACAAGGTGCAGCCTCGGGATATCTCCCTGCGACCCTCCAAATTTCTGGGCACAGGTACTTGTTTTCACCACTCAACCATCTTTGGGCCTCTAGGATCCCCACACTTCAGTACTTGACAGGCATCAAAGCATACGGTCTGTGGGGTATTTCCTTTAGTGATATTTATGGCAGGTCTAACCGGGTAATCTGGGTGTGCACTTCGTATGTGATCTGGGCGTACACTCCAGCTTCCTAGTGGGAAGCACAACACCGCCCCTACGACCAGTATCATCGCAAAATGCTTCTTAAAATTCATGGCGTACACAGATTTATGTCTCTCGACTGGATCATCCCGCCCCAACCCACAGCTTATTGTCTTTTTAGGGTTACTCGCAGTCAGCAGAATGTACAGTCCACTGTTCTACCGGATCTGTTGGTGGGGGTTCAACTGCTCCTTTTAGCCGAGTGTAGTGAGTCCATCCTTTTTCTGCTGTCCTTACTGCCGTTTCAGTAGTGAGGAGTACTTGGAATGGTCCTTCCCACTCTGGTTGGAGCTTACTCTCCTTCCAGGATTTGACTAGTACCCAGTCCCTTGGTTTATACAGATGGATGACAAATTCCAATGGCGGAGTTTGAGCAAGAAGGCCTTTAGTTCTGAGGAAAGAGAGAGAAGACGACAGCCCCAGTATATATTTCTTAAGGAACATGTCCTTAGTTTCAAATGTGGGCACACCGTCTCTACCTCCAGTGTAAGGTGGTCCAAAAAGCATTTCATAAGGCGAGAGACCACTATCCCTTCTAGGGGAGTGTGGAATAAATACTAAATTGGCTAAAAATACAAAAGTACAGCATTGTTCACACATTAAGGAAAAGTATAAAATCAAGAGGCTTCTGAGGTAGAAAACAGCCACAGCTGGCATGAAGGGGACAACACCTGTGGTTCCCTGATAAGCTACATGAGGTACGGGACGGGATGCAATTATTCCACGGCTTTACCTTATGATGTATAGCGGATACGGGAATGGGATGATACCACGAAACAGATAAGCTGCCAATTAGCTGCCCGCTCGATGCTCAGAGCCAACATTTTGTCAAATTTTGATGAAATGCTGTCCTTTGTGCGAACTTTGCTCATTATAATGTCATTATAATACCAAAACACACCTCCATCCCGAAGGCTACCCGCCTCCAAGGTGCGACCACTCCTCCTTGAGCCTGCGCCCTGAATTTCTCGTAAACTATACCTTTAATTGTGAAGCGAGAGAAATTTACACCAATCATGATAAAAGTATGTATGACTAAAGTCACTCAAATGCCACCTTGAAGATAACAAATAGTATAAAAATAGCCCGAGAGAGGGGGGATACCCAGGGAAGACACCATCGCAAAGAATTACATCACCGACTTCTGGGATCAGTCGACGGGCTGAGCCTCTCTTCCCCCCGCCACAGGGACGCCTTTGGGTCAGACTTAGATTATACCGAGTGCTTCCTCGGGAAACTTAGAAATTTCTCTAGAGACTCTCTTTTCTACATTTAGAGCCAGGCTGTATTGTTTATAACTTTGTCGCGCGTTTCGTATCTGTAACAATACTTTCATTTGCACGTGCTTTGCAGACAGTGTATTTATCACCGGCAATCCTAAGAACCTATATATCTGTTGTTTAAATAAACTGCACTTTTTTAAAGTAGCTAGTCGTTTTGGTTTCTCACTGAACGCGACCAAAGACTCGAGAGTGGCCGTGCTAGTTCATGAGCACAACTAGACTGAAGGTGCAGTCCACTATTAGTGTATCCAAATCGTAATAGTTTAATACATATTAAATGCGATTGGACTGATAGTGCTGAATTGGGCATCACTCAGAATTTAAACCTAGCCGCACCTAGCCTCCCACCTCGGTGAGGAGTGTTAGAACGCAAGGGGGTTTATTTTCTGCCAAAACCGCTTTGCCCCTTTTCACGCAACAGGGAGGTCCGGATTCTCAATAGTGCTTAATCCATGGTAATTTTGTCTCAAGAACTAATTTAGATAGTTGCCTCTTAATGGTTTGATTCATTCTTTCAACCTTTCCAGATGATGGGTGGTGCCAGGGAGTGTGATAATCCCATGTTATCCCTAAACTTTCCATCACTCCCTGTGGTACCTTGGAGGTAAAATGGCTTCCTCGATCTGAATCCACATTTTCCACTATTCCATACCTAGGAATTATTTTCTCTAGCATTACTTTTATCACTCCTGCAGCTGTTGCGGAGACTAAAGGATAAGCTTCCACCCATCCAGTGAGGTGATCTAGCAGGACTAAGAGGTACTGAAACCTGCCTATCGGTGGTAGTTCAGTAAAATTGACTTGTATACTTTGAAATGGCCTTAACCCCGATTCCCATTCTCCTGGGGGTTGTTTTCTAAGGGTCTTCTTATTTATTTTCTTACAAATAATATACCTTTCACAGATTTGCTTTGCTACCGTGTAAATGCCAAAACATCCATATTTCCACAAAACTATATCACACATTGCTTGCGTTCCCCAATGGCTTCCCTGAAGTAACACTGCCATTATTCCTCTCATAGTTTGTTTGTTGACCATTTCCCTTCCATCAGGCAGAATCCATTTACCATCTTTCTCCACTGCCCCTGCTTCTGTCATTGCTTCTTTTTCTTTTTCCGTGAATATCAACGGGGTCGTTATTGTCGGTACTTGAGGAACAAGATTATAAATCTTAATTGTCTCCTGCCCCAAGGCTGCCTCTTTTGCCACCTTGTCCACTAATCTCTTTCCCCTTGTGGTAATTGAATTGCCTTTCTGGCAACGTTTAACATGTACAACTGCTATTTCACTTGGTATTAGTATATTTGCCAACACCTGTTTTATAAGCTCTTCATGTACAAGTTCTTTCCCTTTGCTATTTATTAGTCCTCGTTCTTCCCAAATCTTACCAAAGGTATGCACTACCCCAAAGGCATAACGAGAGTCTGTAAATATTGTTCCTTCCCCTTCTCCAATTAATTTTAGTGCCTGGTTTAAGACATATATCTCACACGTTTGAGTGGACCATGGACTAGGTAATTTTTCAGATGCTTTTACTTGTTGGCTCACTCCATCCACCACTGCATATCCATTACACCTCTTTCCTTCTATCACTCTTGAAGAACCATCTACAAACAAATGAAGACCCCCCAGATAGGGGTTCTTCCCTTGAGTCAGGTCGCATCTTAGTCTGGTACTCAATTACATCTAAGCATTCGTGTGTAAGTTCTTCATCCTTTGCCTCTACTTTTCCTTTCCACAAAAAGCTCGCTGGGTTAAGGCAAGGGCTGGTAGTTAAAATAAAATCATACTTTTTCAATTAACATTGCTTCATACTTCAGTATTCTTGAATCAGTTAGCCATTTTCCCACCGTTTGGGCTAAAATGGTTTTGACTTGGTGAGGGGTGCTAACTTCTATCATTCCCCCAAAGGTAAGCTTCCTGCTTTCTTCTACTAATAAAGCAGTAGCGGCTACTGCCTGCACACATTCAGGCCATCTTCGAGAAACTGGGTCTAGGAGCTTTGACAAATATGCTACTGGCTGTCGTTTATCCCCCCATTCTTGAGTTAATATTCCTAATGCAGCCCCTTTGTCTACAGTTACAAATAGTTGGGCATGACATAGATGGTATAGAATAAGGGGGGAATAATGTCCTGGTTCTGGTGGGGAGAGGGTTAATTTTCACAAGGAGCTGGGACAGGACACAGCTAGGTCAGCTGACCCAAACTAGCCAAAGGGGTATTCGATACCATGTGACATCATGCTCAGTATGTAGTCTGGTGAGCTGGTCCAGTGTGGGGTAGGAATCACTGCTCTGGAGCAGGCTGGGCTTTTCCGGGTTCCTGTTGGTGAGCGGTTGTACATTAATCGTGTTTTGTATGTTTCTTTATCAGTATTATTGTTGTTGTTTTCCCCTTTCCTTTGCTGTTCTGTTAAACTGCCTTTATCTCAACCCACGAGCTTTGCCTTTTTCTTCTGATTCTTCCCCCATCCCGCCGTTAGTGGGCGGGAGAGAGCGAACGGCCGTGTGGTTCTTTGTGTGTGGTTCTTGTTGCCGGCTGGGGCTGAACCACAACACATATGTTCATTCTATTTTGTCTCCGAAAGACTTGCAGTTCCCAGCTGTGATTTTTTAAAATGTTAATTACAGTAACTGGGAATGTGAGCAGTGCTCTTCATAGAATAATTCAAGTGCTGAAAATCACTCAATTTGAAAAAAGTCAGTTTAGAAATAGCAACAAGATCAGAGGCAACAAAAGCAAAATGCACATCTTACACACAGAATACTGGCAGGGAAACAGGTCTCCGGCTTTCATTTTTACCCACCCTGTTGCTAGGAGACTGAAAGACTATATTTCTATCCTTTCTGCACTTACTGGGGTCCCAGTGTGATGGGATGGCCTCCAGGTGCCAACCAAGCCACTCTATCACTCCCCTCTTCAACAGGACAGGGGGAGAAAATACGACAAAAAGCTTGTGGGTCGGGATAAGGACAGGGAGATTACATACAGTTACCATCACAGGCAAATAGAGTCAACTTGGGAAATTAATTTAATCTATTGTCAATCAAAATCAGAGTAGGATAGTGAGAAATACAACAAAACTAAAACCACCTTCCCCCCACCCCTCCCTTTTTCCCAGTCTCAACTTCACTCCTAACCTCCTAACTCCTCCCCCTGAGTGGCACAGTGGGATGGGGAATGGGGGTTGCGGTCAGTTCATAATGCTTTGTCTGTGCTGCTCCTTCCTCCTCACGCTCTTCCTCTGCTCCAGCGTGGGGTCCCTCCCATGGGAGACAGTCCTTCATGAACTTCTCCAGCGTGGGTTCTTCAAGAACTGCTCCAGCATTGGTCCTTTCCACGGGGTATAGTCCTTCAGGAGTGGACTGCTCCAGCATGGGTCCTGCCAGAAAACCTGCTTTCCACAGGACAGTTCCTTCCAGGAGCCTGCCCTGGCATGGGTTCTCCACGGGCTGCAGTGTGGATATCTTCTCCACCATGGTCCTCCATGGGCTGTGGGGGGACAACCTGCATCACCATGGTCTCCTCCATGGTCTGCATGGGAATCTGCTTCAACGCCTGGCGCACCTCCTCCCCCTCCTTCTTCACTGACTTTGCGTACATGCAGGGTTGTTTCTCTCACATTTCCTCACTCCTCTATGTCACAGTTGTTGCACAGCATTTTTTACTCTTTCTTAAATATGTTAGCACAGAGGCACTACCAACATCGCTGATTGGCTCAGCTTTGGCCAGCGGTGGGTCGGTCTTGGAGCTCACTGAAATTGGCTCTGTCTGATACGGGGGCAGCTTCTGGCATCTTCTCACAGAAGCCACCCCTGGAACCCCACGCTACCAAAACCTTGCCACGTAAATGCAATACACCCATTAATTGGTTTGTATATGTGCATATATGCCAATTCCCAAAGTATATTGCAGCAAAAGTAGTGGAAAGGTGGCGATTCAAGGAGGACGTGCCAGGAATCTGCAAATTCTGGACAGCATTCAGGACGATAGAGACAAGGTCAGAAGCATGCCTGGGAGCTGAGGTATCAAAGGTAGAAGGGAATGGATTTACATCTCTTCACATGGTCCTGGCACCAGCCAGTTTGGTTACCTGAGCAAGATAAATGAGTGAAAGGTGATGTGAATGTATATGTCTCCAAGGAGTATTTAAATAGTCTCTGCAACAATGCAGATTGACTCTTCTTTTGTGAGAAGATTTAATCAGTGCAATAAAACCAGGACAGACAGATATTTCAGTGTTTTAATTTCAAGATCGTTAAAACAATAAAACTATGTCACTGGGTGATTTATTAGTTGCCACGTCAAGCAAAGGCTAGATGGTTTCTAGCAGAGAGGAGGCAAGCAGCCGGGTCTAGGGAGCTGGGGGTGAGACCCAGTCCTGGCTCCTCTGTTACTAGGTGCCCAGGCTGGGGACAAGATGAGCAGCTGCACAAGGCAGCTAGAAAAGGTCCAAGAAGAAGAGACAGGGGCAGCCTACACATCAGTCCTCTGGAAAAAAAAGAATAAAAAAGAGTCTAACAGATTACATTCAGATTGGATATTTCTTTTTCCTATTACTATTATGGAACTCTTCTTTCCACCCCTAGGAATTCAGTGATCTAGTTTTTATTCAGGGTTTTAGAGTGCAAATATATCTTGCTTCTAAGCATACTAAACTATATCTTAATTTTATCCTTTTCAAAAGGAATAGAGGTAAAAAATGACATTTAAAAAATGAAAATAGCACACAGCACTTCATGAAAATTGTATGTCTTTTAAAGTAATTGTATCTTTCTTTTGGATGACATTTATTGTAAGACATCATTTTTATTAAATACACTATAACACAAGAGACTTTCCATGTCATGTCAAGAGAAGCTGGTCACATGATTCAGAAACAAAACTTTTAACACTGATACGTAGGCATCACTTCAAAATCAGCCTTGCTATAGCAAACTGCAAAGTGAGAACCACTAAATATTTGCACAGAGACATCACATTAAGAAAAGAAAAAGAAAAAAGAAAGGAGAAAGATAGCGCTACACACCAGGTCACAGTTAGGTGACAATATGGAGATCTATTTTTATATGTAGATATCTTTCTCTCTCTATGTCAAGTGACAAAGCAAGAGAGATCTAGAAATATATGTATATACATAAAGTATAGGTGGAGAGCAGGGCTGGGACAAATATTTCATAATTAATTGATTCTATCTCTATTGGTGATGTAATTAAACATCAGTGTTGAATTAAATTGCCTATATATAAAACATTCTTAGCTGCTTTTCTTTAAGTTATAGAATGATACACATAAGATGCAAGATATAGGCCTCTGTAAAGATTTGATTTGATCTCTGTTTTCTTACATATTTCTATTAAACAGCCCCACTGCTAGCAGCTTCTATTATCCTTGCCCAAAGTATTCAGTGTTTATAAAATACCAGCTGGTTGTCACTCAGAGCCTTCTACAAGCAAACAAAAAAACCCCCATAGACCTGGTCTAGAATGTATAGACGGTAAAATAATGTACCTAGCATTTCCTTTTTCTTCTCCTGAGATATATGTTTAAAAGATGGCAAAATAGTCACTTTGTTGCTGTTGTGACATTCACAGTGTTTTCACTGAAACATGTACACTTTTCATTTTTGCTTCATATTTGTGATGAATTATAGTACCCCCCCCCTAAAAAAAAAACAACCCACAAGTTTAACTAAGGCTCTTCAAGGACCTCTTGATTCAAAGCAGCACTGGTTCATCCCAGCCCTGACAACAAGAAAATACAACTTCCTGAGCTATCAAAATCTTCATGTTTTATAAGAAACTCTTATCTATTCCCCTGCCCTTCCCCTCTCTCATATTTTATAGCAGCATTTGAATTAATTTACAGGCTGTAACAACCCAGAGACAGTCTTGTTCTAACACATTCCCATTGTACCTTAGTCATCCAGTGACCTGATCATTTCATTGGGTTATTTCCCTTTCCTTTCCTTTCCTTTCCTTTCCTTTCCTTTCCTTTCCTTTCCTTTCCTTTCCTTTCCTTTCCTTTCCTTTCCTTTCCTTTCCTTTCCTTTCCTTTCCTTTCCTTTCCTTTCCTTTCCTTTCCTTTCCTTTCCTTTCCTTTCCTTTCCTTTCCTTTCCTTTCCTTTCCTTTTCCTTTTCCTTTTCCTTTCCCTTTCCCTTTCCCTTTCCCTTTCCCTTTCCCTTTCCCTTTCCCTTTCCCTTTTCCCTTTCCCTTTCCCTTTTCCCTTTCCCTTTCCTTTCCTTTCCTTTCCTTTCCTTTCCTTTCCTTTCCTTTCCTTTCCTTTCCTTTCCTTTCCTTTCCTTTCCTTTCCTTTCCTTTCCTTTCCTTTCCTTTCCTTTCCTTTCCTTTCCTTTCCTTTCCTTTCCATCAGCCACAACATAAACAATCTCTCAAAAAGGTGCGGAGGGGGAGGAGAAAGAGAGTGTGCACAAATGCTGCTATTATTACTGATGAATTTTGGCATTCTCATCGTTGTCCTGCAAGTAGTGCTGCAGTCTGAATAGTCTTGGAATGATTTCATTGCTGCAGACAATTATAAAATGCTAATGAAGCTCGACTGTTATTCTAGGACAACAAAAAAGCAATATCACAAACCCAGAAATGACAGTAAATCAAACTACTTTTGGAGCTTAGTTCATTTCCTTGTGATAAATTACCAAGTGAGATGGGAATGGAAAAAATGTTTTTAAGCAGTCATTTGGGGAAAAAAGTGCTTGTTGTTATACCTCTTGCATTCTAGCACTTCCTGTGCTGCACACCAGTTTAAAAAGTTGAATTTCACAAACACAGAAAAATAAATATAAAAAGGAAAAAAATTTATTTGGGTCACTCAGCAGACTTTATTAATTTATTAATAACACTAATTATAATTTGTAGTTATGTATATGTATGTAAATTTATACATATATATTACCTTTTCATGAAAAAATGCAAAATATATATAACTACAGTTAATAGCTTGTCTACTCTGATTATACCTTTTATGCACAATCAAGAAGAGTAATGATATAGCTTAAGGTTATCCATACTGGTGGCTTTGTAGAACATTTGGTCCTTTAGAAGTTTAACATACTGCTATGTTATTGCACAATGCACTGTAACATTACCTATTCCCTAAAATGACTCTAATAGTCTCACTAGTAAATAAAAAATAAGATGCCATAAGTACAATTTCAGGGGTTTGTTAGGTTTGATTTTTGTTGGGTTTTTTGGGAGTATACATTCTTTCAGTGCTTGCAAAACCCACGTGTTTGCTTTCAGGCTGGAGCCTGCATTGCAACAGAAACATCCCAGATGCCTTTTCCTTAAGTTCATAAGAAACTAAGACAGAATACAGCATGCAGAAGCTTAACACCTCCCACTCCACCACCTGCAACCCTTTCCCACTGCACATTATCAACAGACTCTGACACCTTCCTTCTCCACTGCTGCTATGTTGAAAATTATTTGCAAATTCCTTTAAGACATAAAAATCAGATTCTCAAAAGAATGAATTTCACTGGATGCTCAGTCTTTATCTAGCTTTCTATGTGAACTTCTAAGACAGTCTAGTAAAATTTTAAGGCCGATTTTATAGGAATCTACCTTAGACTTTTTGTGTGCTTCTAGTTCAGTACTGGTTAAGAAATAACATTTAGTTTATTAAAGAAAAAATGAGTATGGCTTTATAGTTATATTCTCATGTTTATTTGTTATGCTGCCTTTTCAATGACATTGAAAAGGGCAAAAAGAGATGTCAGCTTCTGCTTTGCTTCTGTTCTCATGCAGTAATCCATGATTCCCCAGTGAGCAATACATTCAAAAGGACAGAGACATACTAGCTTATTTTCTGGTGATGCTTTGGTGAGCCTAATGCTAGCAGCCTTCATCTCACTGGCTACCCGAAGTTCAGTTTCTGTGTATTCCACTTCTGCTCTGACATAAAGCCTTTGTCAAGAGAGACTAGTCACCATGGCAATGTCTCTAAAATAGAACAAATTCAACACACATCAATGCCTGTACAACAAATAGAATAAAGTACCACTTATAATACATTATTCTGCATTCACTGGGTAGGAATTTGTGCAGAGGGCTGTGACTACATCTTTTTCATTTGATTACGGGAAAACAATTCTTCAAACTGGAATTGGGAAGGAACAGAACAGAATTGCTGAGTAATTAAAAAGACAGAGATCTAGTTGTTAAGTTAAAGCCATTAACAAGGTTGCTCTTCATGGAGACGATGATCTATCTCCCCCTAACTGTACTGGGTGCTGGATTAGGCTTATATTCTCATAGAAGTGTGAACTTTTTAAAGAGGTTTTAAGGCTATGTTTTATTTTGCAGCAGATCATGGTTGGTATTCCTGGTTGGTATTCCTGGTTGGTCTGCTAAGCACTGCGGGCCACGGGGCAAAGATCTCATGAGGCCAGGACACACTGCACTAAGCCAGACAGAGGGAACTCAGCCAGGTTTCCTTCCCTGAGATGGGAAGCATTCAAAAGCAACTAGAAAAGCAACTAGTATTTATGCAGGTGTGAGACCAAGGCTGTGACAGCATGTGACATAGGTGCAATCCCCAGCTGTATATCTGACCAAGACATGGATCTTCCTCTTCTGGGCTCCACACACCACCACAGTGATGATAACTGACTGATAAGAACTCACAGGCAAATAAGGAGGATCATTAGTATGGCAGAAAACACGAACAGCAGGAAAGGCCAAGGAAAAGATTGAAGAAGAAGTGATGGCAGTTTTGAAATAAGTGCTGCTGGAGTAGGTATCACATCCCACTCAGAAAAGGCGGGGGGTAAGTGACTCAGATTCGCAAATCCCCAGCAGCGCAGACTAAGGTGAGACAAATCTCAAGGTCCGTATACAAACATTCATTAGGTTGGTAACCAGGTCTTAACTAGGTCCACAATAATTGGTTAGGTATAAAACAAATTATGGCAAGCGGTAAGGTAAAAATCCACCACTGTCCAGTGAACTGTTTTCTTTTGAAAATGTTCAAAATATTTATGAGCTATCTCTAAAAGAAAAACCTCTAAAAACCTCTAAAGGAAAAACCTAAAGTACTTCAATAAATAATATATGCAAGCAAATTATATATTAAGAATATTATGGGAACACTTGCAAAAATAAAATGTTTAATTTATTAAATACAGTACTCGCAACACAAAGATGAAGGACTATTTTGATCTGGCCCATGTCAATAAGAAAAAAAACAAACAACAAAAAGAGAAAAAGAGAAGAAAGATCACTTTTTTTTTGACAATTCCCCCTCACAGAGGGAGGCAAAAGTCTTGAGGACTAGGTAGGTTTTAATTTGTAAGAATTCATATTAAAAATAATCCTACCTCTAAATTTGAAGTCTTCAACTTTCGGTTTGAAAAACAACAGATATACCCATTCATTTGTCATCAACACAGTGGCCATGCAAATGCTGTACATGTATAATGCCTGTCCAATCAAAAACAAATAATTTTTTAAAAAGTGGATGTTGGGAATGACAGCACTAGCATCGACACAAATATGGTGCTGAATTCAGGGTCTTTGCACTCCAAATAGTAAGCCATAATCTCAGAGTCTTATTTATTTTGTCCAGGGATCTCACTCTATCCCCCACCATGGCTCAAACATAACCAGTGATATCTGTGCTTTAGATTATTCATGTAATATCAGTCTATTGTATCTGTAGCATTGTAAATGCATCCTCCATTATCCCCTTCTAATGAAATATAAGTTATGCTATTATGAGTTAGGTATATGAGGTGGGTTTTTTATATATATATATATATATATGAGATAGTACAAGGGTGCAATACAAGATGAGAGATTAATTTCTGCACAAAGGGCATTAGTCAACAAATACCATGCACAGTTTTGCTTGCACAATTAAAAAAAAAAAAGTATTGAGGAAGGAAGGAATATGCTGCTGGACAAGCCCCGTATAAGATACACCTGCCCCGGCATCTATAGCTTGCCTTATCTTAACAAAATCCTTAGTTTAAACACTTGATCCTGTAATTAATCCTGTACATTAATAAGCCTAGCTTCAGCCTTTATTACCAAAGACTAGCTGGAGAACAATTTTATACCAGTGGCATGCCAATATCCTACCAGAAGACAAAATAAGGGCACATGTTTTATTCATAATTTTGTAACATAATCGTGTGTAGTACAGAAATATCTTTTTCCCTTTTACCATAGACTTGTATCTGGCAATGAAAAATGCTGGCCATGCATCTCCTTGAAAAATCCCTTTACTCCTCAGAAAGACTGTCCAAGGAAAGTGCTAAACCACCTTTTGCCTTCCATCAAATTGTCTGCTGATATAACAGATCAAGTTTTTAAGGCCTTTGTCCATGCAGAGTTACAATAATGCAGAAGCCAAATTGATTAGAGAGAGGAAAAAGGATAGAAACTGAAAGAGAGAGTGTGATGTTTCAGTAATGCCCCAAAAGTCAATACTGTGTCTACAGATGGAGAAGTGCACATTGCTTGCCCTTTGAAAGCTTCTCCATATCTTTGTCATTAATACTGTCAAAGTTAAGAATGCATTTTAATGGAGTTCAGTGGCAGTTGAACACATTCATTCACACAGACCATAAGAAGAAATGCTAGGATGTTTTAGCCTAAAATATCCAGGTAGACTGGAGATGCCTTAGCCAAGTTCTGGAGGAGGGAATGGATTTCTTTGATGTTGAGCCTCATGTGAGGCTCCCTTTGCCAACAGCCCAGCATCAACTCATATACTTCCTTGGTGCACGTGTGAGGTCTCTGCAGCACTCGACCCTGAGTGATGCACTCAATCACCTACGAGAAATCACAAGGAAAGGATCAGTGTAGCCATGCCAATTACGTAGGCCTCACCAATGGAAGAGCTAGCTGCTAATAGCCACAGCAGCCTCACTGGCGGCAGTCACCTGGCCACCTCTGCAGAAGAGCTGCATTTCTAGGTAGATGTACGGGCAATGGGATATGATCTGAAAAAATCACCATAATGTAGGATGTCAAGGAGCAATACCTTGACTGATGTTATGTTAACCCATGTTAACCCTTCCATTCATGAGGGAATGGTGGTAGGGAAGCAATACCCTACCTGCCTATCAATCTATCTCACCTCATCTCAGAAGTAAGCTGTTTCAATCATCTCACATAGAGCACCTCTCCCTCCCTCCTTACACTTTATGAGTACCACCGTGACTAATCTCTGGAAAGGGATTACTTTTGATTTCCCAGGTACGAAGAGATCTCCAGATTCCTTCAATCTATTCAAGAATGTTTTAGAACAACAACTTAATGACAATGACATTTCCTGATGAGTAACTGAAATCACCCAATGCCAGTTTGGGAGACAGGTAAGCTCCTTTTTATTGCCTCATGGTCTTTCTTAACACCCAGAGCAGGCTATTGTATACAAAGGAGGAAGCTACATCCCAACTCGGTATAGTCCTACTTGAATAACTTCTGTCCACCTTGGGGAGAAAAGGGTGAAAAAGAACTTCAACCACAAAAATTTGCGACAACACCATAAATACATGGTATCAGGGTTATTGCTTTTACTAAATAAGTTTGCTATTGTCCTTTCCCCAGATAAGCCATATCATCAGTTAAAATGCCACCATTCGTTATGCAATTTTAAAATATAACACACACCTCATTGTTTGAGAGCTGATACCATGGCTGTTTGCCATAGGTAAAGATTTCCCATAATACGACCCCCAGGCTCCAGACATCACTTTCTGTGGTGAACTTCCTGTACATGATACTTTCTGGAGGCATCCAACGAATAGGCAGCATTGTGTGACCTCCAACCTGAGAAAAAAAAAAAAGAAAGAGTCAGAAATAATTCCTCCAGGAAGAGTATTGAGATGCTAAACCAAGGAAATCCACATTTTCTTTTTTTCCATCTGCTGCCATTCACTTTAAAGAGCTCAGAAGAAGCAGGGAGCTGTGATCCAACCTCCTCTCTCCCAAATGGTGATCACTACCATGATAGATTTCTCAATAGACTCTCCAAAGAAATTGTTTCTGAAGTATAAACTCTTCTACATTTATTTTGCACCCCCTACACAAGAAACTGAATGCTCTATAAAATTAATGATTAACCTATCATAGAATGGTTTGGGTTGGAAGGGACCTTAAAGATCATCTAGTTCCAACACCCCTGCCGTGGGCAGGGACGCCTCCCACTAGACCAGGCTGCTCAAAGCCCCATCCAGCCTGGTCTCGAACACTTCCAGGGATGGGGCATCCACAACTACTCTGGGCATACAACTTCTCTGGGCAACCCATTATAAATTAGGCCGGTATTACTCTCCATTTTAAGACTGAGAAAATTGTAAAAGATTCATGCAATGAAATCTGCAGATATCATCTGAAATCCATGAAGACACAGTGACTGCATGGCACAGAAGGATCAGGATCTATGTGGTTTAATCTATTAATCTATTATGAATTAATTAAAGCAATGCTATTGTCTGTGGATAATTTCCAAAGTTAATCAATGCATCAAATTATTTTGTTCAAAATTAACTACTCGGTTCTACACAGCTTTCCAAATTTTCAGTCCTTTGTATATATACACTTGATAATAAATAACTTGCAAGACATGGACTCTGTGTCCCAAATCATCACATGATGAATTCCTCAGGAATCTTTTCCTGAATTAATGCCTTTCTGAAAGTCTCCAACACATTTTTTGTTTTCCCCAAAATGCTATACTTTCTTAAAATTGAGTTACTTAAGCTGAATGTAAATAAAAAAGTAAACTCTTGCTTTTCATTCTAGTTTCTAAACAACTTACTGTTCCTAATGTGTCACATTCTCACTCGATCACATAAATGAATAAATCCACTCAAGTAGTTTTAAAATAGTCTAACTAGCTGAGCGAGAAGAGATCAGTTGGAAGGGACCTACAATGATCACCTAGTCCAACTGCCTGACCAATTCAGGGCTGGCCAAAAATGTTAAAGCATGTTATTAAGGGCATTGTCCAAATGCCTCTTAAACACTGACAGGCATGGGACATCGACCACCTCTCTAGGAAGCCTGTTCCAATGTCTGTCCACCCTCTCTGTAAAGAAAAGCTTCCTAATGTCAAGTCTGAACTTCCCCTGATGCGGCTTTGAACCATTCCCATGCGTCTTATTGCTGAATACCAGGGAGAAGAGATCAGCACCTCCCTCTCCACTTCCCCTCCTCAGGAAGCTGTAGAGAGCAATAAGGTCACCCCTCAGCTGGGACAGGACACAGCCAGGTCGGCTGACCCAAACTAGCCAAAGGGGTATTCAATACCAGGCTTTCCGGGTTGCGGTCGGTGAGCAGTTGTACATTAATTGTGTTTTTATATTCCTTTATCAGTGTTATTGTTGTTTTCCCCTTTCCTTTGCTGTTCTGTTAAACTGCCTTTATCTCAACCCACGAGCTTTGCCTTTTTCTTCCAATTCTCCCCCCATCCCACTGTGGGGGGGTGGGGGGGAGGGAGAGCAAACGAATGACCCCGTGGTTGCAAAGATACAGATTCCTGTACAATTCAGAGATGCAAGATTATGCAATGAAACAGTTTTCAAAACTTCCTATCTGAACACTTCAATGCTTCTAGAGCAAAGACATGAAATATCACCATTGAAATAGCAGGCTCAAGATGAGGTGAGCTGGAGAAGAGGGGCATGAACTAACTGTAAATCAAATTTAATGCAAGCTCTTCAAATTATCAATGGGTGGACAGCAGCTTTGCAAGAGTGCCATTAAGGGACATATAGTAACTTCTAAAAGTGAACTCAAGGGTATTAAACTAGATTCATCTTTTGAAAGCATTTCTCTGTGTTAGGAAGAAGGAAGTTACTTCCCACTCATGGCTTTTTTTTTTCCTGCAGATTTGTTTACCTGTCTGATGGAGACAGAATCATTTGAGTCACCATGAGCTTTCCTAAATTTTTTATCTATCCTTGATATCAGATGCTTCTTCCCTCATTCTCCTTAAGTCAAGCCTTTATATCTTTCTAAAAGTTAGGTCATAGCTAGTAGCTTGACACAGCAATTCATAGGTGAAGTTTTGGCTCCATTTTATATAAGACTATAATAATGCAAAGCCAAGTTATCTTGGTTAAAATCCTTGAGCCTGCAAGATACTAAATCATTTCAGATCTGGGGTCCCCATCTTTTGGCAAGCTTAGAAAGCTGTCCTGACAGCTTGTCGAGAATTTTAATACCATTCATAATGTCCAATATTGAAAAGGCTTCAAAAGGGCATATGGGTTACAACTACACAAGCAACTGATTGTATAGATTGTTCTCTGGAAATGAGGCCAACTGACACAGATTGCCCTAAGTCCCTGCTAATGACTTCCCTTTACCTCCACATTGATGTAAGCTGCCTGGGTGACCAGGTTCTCCGTAAGATAGCTGAAGGACCCAGAAAGCAATGAAGACATAAGTGACTTGGAGTATAACATGCAGTATAACACGCTGCTTCCCTTCTTCACAAATTGCTCCCTATTCACAAATCGTGAACAGGGTTGGAATTGAGGACAAGGCCCTGTTATGTGCTAAACATCTAAATAGCAGTAAAATAATGGCAGCACGTGCAAAGAAGGCTTCATATGCCTGGGCTGCTACTCACATGCAATGAGCTGACTTTACAATCAGAGTTCTGCAAAGTGCTCAAAACTCTGGTTCATAAAGTTCGTAGAATCATAGAACGGTTTGGATTGGACCCTTCCAACCTTTAAAGATCATCTAGTCCAAACCCCCTGCCATGAGCAGGGACATCTTTCACTAGATCAGGCCACTCAAAGCCCTGTCCAAACTGACCTTGAACACCTCCAGGGACAGGGCATCCACAGATTCTCTGGGCAACCTGTTCCAGTGTCTCACCACTCACATCGTAAAAAATTTCTCCCTTATGTCCAATCTAAACCTATCCTCTTTCAGTTTAAAACCATTGCCCCTTGTCCTGTCTCTACAGGCCCTAGTAAAAAGTCTCTCTTCAGCTTTCTTATAAGCCCCCTTTAAGTATTTAAAGGCTGCAATAAGGCCTTTCAGTTCCTTGTTAGCCTTAGTTCCTTGAGCAGAAGGCCTGGTACTGCAAGCGTTTGAGACATTAAAAGTCTCTTCAAGCTGCTTTGTTTAGGAGAAATTATGAGGTGTCCATTACAGTGGGGAAGCAGCTGATCTATACTCCATGCTGCAGCTCAGAAATGTCATTTTATACATTAGAAAGAGCTTAATCTAGGGAGCCAGTGAAATGTCTATCTCTGGATATCTCTTAGAGCAAGGTGGCCAGGCCTATGCTATTAATAACATAGCTACAGATAGTCTGCATGGGTGCCTCGAGGTGGACTACACGAACCAGTGAGGACTTTTCCAGCCCTGTTATTCAGTGGTAAGAAGCACTTATGTCCCACTTGATTGCCTCTGATACCCAGAAGCTTTCGCCTTAGAAGTGTTCTTCTCAAGCCAATCCAGAGCAAGTTGTTGCATTGTTTTGCTTGGTGTTCCCCAGTGTCAAGGCCCATTTGGATCTCTCAGATTTACAGGATGACATACTCTGTGATTTAAACTCTATTTCATGAGCTCATTAAGAAATATAATAAACAAACATAACGAACAGGGGCTCAATCCCCTTTTGTCCAGACTAATCTATCACATGAATTCACTTATTCACCAGTCAAGCCATAAGGTTTCATAACGTATAACCTGTAATGCTTAATATCATGCACCTATGAGCAAAAGAAAAGAATTAGTTATCTAGTTGACAGTGAGAGTGCTCATCCTTCCTTCTCCGTCACAGTGCGGGCATCCCCTGTATCACAATGGGAAGCATGAAAGTCTCAGCAGTCCAGCTGCTGTTGGATCCACTTCAAAAGCTTTTTGGGTAAGCTGATGTTTTATACCCTCCAGCATGGAGGTTTGGTCTATACCATTTCCATAAGTTAGTGGATTCTGAGGAAACTGCCAGGCAAAAGATAATGTCTGCCAGAGACAGCAATTCTCAGGTGATCATGGATGCATAGTGGCCTTTAGGCTCTTCCTGGCCACCTGTCCTGCCTACTTGGTGCTCTTGCTTTGACCTAATGGTGCTGCTCCCAGCATACATCACACCTTAGAATGAGCTGGCTTAACCAAAATCTAAGCAGGAGTTGAGTGAACAGTCACACCCAGGGCTCAGTATTGGGGCCAGTTCCATTTAATATCTTTCTCAATGATCAGGGCAAGGGGATCGAGTGTACCCTCAGTAAATTTGCAGATGACAACAAGTTGTGTGGGAGTGTTGATCTGCTTGAGGGTAGAAAGGCTTTGCAGAGGGATCTGGACAGGCTGGATCGATGGGCCGAGGCCGATGGTATGAGGTTCAACAAGGCCAAGTGCCAGGTCCTGCACTTGGGTCTCAACAACCCCATGCAGCGTTACAAGCTTGGGGAAGAGTGGCTGGAGAGCTGCCCGGCAGAAAAGGACCTGGGGGTGCTGGTCGACTGCCGGCTGAACATGAGCCAGCAGTGTGCCCAGGTGGCCGAGAAGGCCAACAGCATCCTGGCCTGAATCAGGAACAGTGTGGTGAGTAGGACTAGGGAGGTGATCGTCCCCCTGTACTTGGCACTGGTGAGGCCCCACCTCGAGTACTGTGTCCAGTTTTGGGCCCCTCACCACAAAAAAGACATTGAGGTGCTGGAGCGTGTCCAGAGAAGGGCAACAAAGCTGGTGAGGGGTCTGGAGAATAAATCTTATGAGGAGTGGCTGAGGGAACTGGGGTTGTTTGGCCTAGAGAAAAGGAGGCTGAGGGGAGATCTTATTGCTCTCTACAACTACATGAAAAGAGGTTGTTGAGAGGTGGGGGTTGGTCTCTTCTCCCAAGTAACAAGCGATAGGACAAGAGGAAACGGCCTCAAGTTGCACCAGGGGAGGTTTAGACTGGATATTAGGAAAAAAATTTACACCGAAAGGGTTATTAAGCATTGGAACAGGCTGCCCAGGGAGGTGGTTGAGGCACCATCCCTGGAGGTATTTAAAAGACAGGTAGACATAGTGCTTAGGGACATAGTTTAGTGGTGGTGTTAGGTTGATGGTTGGACTTGATGATCTTAAATGTCCCTTCTGTAAGAAAGGCAGGTATTGCTTTTGCAGAGGAGAAAAGCCGTTTCCATCAGAGGTGACATGATAAGGGAATGACTAAGACAAAGAGGCTCCAGCAAAGGCTTGTAGAACATCTCTTATCACACAGACAACAGGACAAACTGATTCCTACTGGATTAGTGTCTAGAAGGGTAGTCAAACATTTAACCGGGGCTAATGACATTGAGCAATCTTTTACCAAAAAGGAAAGAAATAAACTAGTCAGATAATCCCTTTAGGTGTAGCATAAAGAGAAGTAAACAGAGGCAGGACATCCGAGAAGGATTTGAGGCGCCTCGGACAGACTGTGAACCCTGGAGTACCTAACCAATGGGAAACAGGGGAGGGAAAAATTCGGCCAGGATTAGGGCATAAAAAGGTGTGTTTCAAGAACTGGAAGGGTGCCTACTTGCTAGGTCACCCGCTCTTGCAAGAACGTGAATAAAAACGTGCTTCACAGAGGATTCTGCCTGAGCCTATTTCATTCGGACCGGAACTTATTTCGCACACTTCCAACCTAAACAATTCTATGATTCTATGATTTAAAGTTGCTCACTGAAAGCCATGAGATCTACAGGATGCAAGGACAGATGTGCAGGTCAGTAGGCCTGGGACAGACTGGCATGGCAGTATTTAAAAGATGTATAGACATGGCGCTTAGAGACGTGGTTTAGTGATGGACTTGGTAGTGTTAAGTTAACAGTTGGACTCGATCTTAAGAGTCTTTTCCAACTTAATGATTCTATGTTCTGCACCAGGTTGTTGGGGGGGGGAAAGAGATGCAGTGTGGGATTCTTTCAGGATCTCAATAAGAAAGGCCTGACAACAAATGGTGTAATAAAATAGCTGTTTTAATACGATAGAATAAAAAGAGGAATATAGATAGTGAGTAAATATTATGATAGCCCCGATGTATTGTCAGGGGAATGTACAGTCTGTTATTTCTCTGTGGGGCTCACAACACCTGTCGCACTCTGTGGGGGGAATCGAAATCTAGTACATCCATATGGGGTTTGTATGTTTTCCAGTGAGCAACTGCGGCAAGACAGGGGTAGTTACTTGGTCTTGGCATATCTTCCCTTTCTCTTCTCCAGGCTAAACAACCCAACTGTCTCAACCTGTCTTCATAGGAGAGATGTTTCATCCCTCCGACCATTTTTGTGACCCTCCTCTGGACCTGCTCTAACAAGTCCATGTCCTTCTTGTACTGGGGACCCCAGAACTGGATGTAATACTCCAGGTGGGGTCTCACAAGAGCAGAGTAGAGGGGGAGAATCACCTCTCGTGACCTGCTGGCCACACTTCTTTTGATGCAGCCCAGGATACAATTGGCTTTCTGCGCTGCGAGCACACATGTCCTGGTTTGGGGTGGAGCAGACATAACTTTCTGTTCAGTGAGAGAGGCTCTTGCTTATATTTGTTGCTGTGGCAACCAGGGTCAGCTGACTTGGTTGTTTACCCTGTGGAGGGGTCCCACCTGTGGGGAGGAGGGGACAGGTCAGGTGACCCAAACTGACCAATAGGGTATTCCATTGCATCTGCCATGCTCAGTATAAAAACTGAGGGACCAAAGGGGTTAGGTTGGCTCTTCTTTTCTTCAGTGATTGACATCTGAGGAGGATTCTGTAAGCTTGTCTGCCTTTGGTCTCAGTCAGTGTGTTCCAGCTCCCATTTGTCACTGAGTCTAGTCTGGAACTTTACCAGTGCATGCCAGTGACATCCACTGGGAGCTTGATATGGTTTTGTGTATGTTTGAATATATTTCATTATTTCCTTTTTATTTTATTATTAATATTTCATTAAAGCAGTTTAGTTTTTTCTAAACTGATAACTCTCTTCTTCCTCTCCTTGGAGTGAGAGGTGGGGGAGAGCATCTGCTGTCTTGTCATTGGCCAACCTGGCCCAAACCACGACAGCACATTGTTGGCTCATGTCCAATTTTTCATCCAACAGTATCCCTAAGTCCTTCTCTGCAGGACTGTTCTCTGTTTGCAGTTTATCTACAAAGCATAATTTCCTCTCTTCCCCTTTTGGCTTGGTACTCTCCTAATAGCCCTAGTGCTAGAATTACATCCCCAACCACTTTCCCCTGGGCAGCTCCCAAAAGTGATATGATGGCCCCTTTAAGATTAAAAGGTGTCCTGGCTAACAGCCTGGATTGCTTTCCTGAGTTGGGGGTTAGTGAAGGTATGGTTGTAAACACCCTGTAGAATAGCTAATTCTCTCCAATACCGCCCCCCCCCTCATTTATATGCTTCCATGTCACCAGGCAATCATCCCCAAATGGGGAAGGGTGCTGTAGCTTTACTGCCCTCTGCAACCAGAGAATAATTAGCATTTCATTTGCTTGAGCCCCTTTTAATCATTGTGTCACCACTGGATTTTGGGAAATTGCTCCCAGATGTGCTACTTCTCGGAGGGTTAGATGTGCACTGTCCCCTCCTTGGTCCCATGCTCACAGTAACCATTGTCATAATCTCTCCTCAGACTCCTGCCAATACAAGTCCATCAAATTCTGGAGCTTGGCCTGAGTATAGTCTTGCACTGATATTGTATGCTGCAGCACCCCAGGGGGTCCTTTTGCTTTGTTAATAACTAAATGGCACACCATAATCATCCTTGGACCCTTCAGTCCATTTCTCCCCAGAGGAATCCCAGCTGTCACCATCCCAGTAATCGCTGGGGTAACTAACTGCTCAAACCTTATGCCCCCATCGCCCAGTGCGGGCACTCTGCCCCTTCCTCACTGTGTGTACTTAGGTTTCTAGCATATCCCTCTGTGGTTGGGCTTCCAATTTATACAAATGCAATCAGGTCTCCAAACTTTCCAGTTGCACTCGCAATTCCCTTGTTTTCTTTTGTTCACTTTCTAGGGTCTCCCCCTCTACCTAGGCTTCCATTTTATCCGAGTACAACCAGGTCTCCAAACTTTCCAGTTGCACTTGCAATTCCCTTGTTTTCTTTCGTTCACTTTCTAGGGTGTCCCACAGTCAACGAAGGCAAGTTCACAATAACCAGATACTGCTTCAATCTCATAGCCCTCCAAATTGCCAAATGCAAACATAGAGGAGAATAAAGTAGACTGACATTATAAAAAAGTTCCTCCAGAATATCTGCAGAAATTTACAAATCACTGACCTTTTGATATATTTCTGTCTTCCTGAATTATTATCTTACCCCTTTCAACCTCATCTATACAAACTTCCTTCTCTACTTATATGTAGTTTTATGAAAGTTGAAGATCATAGAATCACAGAATAGTTTGGGTTGGTAGGGACCTTTAAAGGTCATCTAGTCCAACCTCCCCTGCAATGAGCAGGGACATCTTTAACTAGATCAGGTTGCTCAAAGCCCCGTCCGACCTGACCTTGAATGTTTCCAGGAATGGGGCATCTACCACCTCTCTGGGCAACCCGTTCCAGCATCCCATCGTAAAAAAAATCTCTCCCTTATGTCCAATCTAAACCTACTCTCTTTTAGTTTAAAACCATTGCCCCTTGTCCTGTCTCTACAGGCCCTGGTAAAAAGTCTTTCTCCGTCTTTCTTATAATCCTGTATTGAAAGGCTGCAATAAGGTCTCCCTGGAGCCTTCTCTTCTCCAGGCTGAACAACCCCAACTCTCTCGGCCTTTCCTCATAGGAGAGGTGTTCTAGCCTTCTGATAATTTTCATGGACCTCCTCTGGACTCACTCCAACAGGTCCATCTCCTTCTTGTATTGGGGATCCCAGAGCTGGACGCAGTACTCCGGGTGGGGTCTCACAAGAGCAGAGTAGAGGGGGAGAATCACCTCCCTTGACCTGCTAGCCACACTTCTTTTGATGCAGCCCAGGATACGGTTGGCTTTCTGGGGCTGCGAGCGCACATTGGGGCTCATGTCGAGTTTTTCATCCAACAGTATCCCCAAGTCCTTCTCTGCTCTCAATCCCTTAATCCCCCAGCCTGTATTGATATTGAGAATTGCCCCGGCCCAGGTGCAGACCCTTGCACTTGGCCTTGTTGAACTTCATGAGGTTCACACGGGCCCATTCCTCATGCCTGTCAAGGTCCCCCTGGATGGGGGGCTTGAAGGAACCCTTCCTTCAAGCATATCAACTGCACCACTTAGCTTGCTGTCATCTGCAAACTTGCTGAGGGTGCATTCAAATCCCACTGTCTATATCGTTGATAAAGATATTAAATAGTATTGGTCCCAGTACGGACCCTCGAGGGACACCACTCATCACTAGTTTCCATTTGGACATTGAGCCGTTGACTGTAAGACTTTGCATGCAGCCACCTAGCCAATTCCTTATTCATCTAACAGTCCAACTATCAAACCCATATCTCTCCAATTTAGCAGCAAGGATGTTGTGAGGGATCGTATTAAAGGCCTTACAAAAGTCTTGGTAGATGACATCTGTAGCTTTTCCCTTGTCCACTGATGCAGTCCCTCCATCGTAGAAGGCTGCTAGATTAGTCAGACACAATTTGGCCTTGGTGAAGACCTGTTGGCTGTCGGCTGTCACTAATCACCTCCCTGTCTTCCATATGTTTTGACATAACTTCCAAGAGGATCTGCTCCATGATGTTATCGGGCATGGAGGTGAGGCTGACTGGTTGGTAGTTCCCAGGATCCTTCTTTTTACCCTTTTTAAAAATGGGTGGGATATTTCCCTTTTCTCCAGTCACTGGGGACTTTGCCTGACCGCCATGACATTTCAAATATGATGCAGAGTGGCTTAGCAACTACATCAGCCAATTCCCTCAGGACTCTGGGATGCATATCATTGGGTCCCATGGACTTGTGTATGTTCAGCTGTGTGAGCCGACACAGGAACAACCACAAAATCACAGATGAAATGCAAAGAGTAAATTTAATCTCAATACCTCACGAAACAGGGGATCTCCAAAGAAGCACCCGGGCAGAGGCACACAAGTGGGAACGCAGGCACCGTGGAGGTCAGTCCTTGCTAGAGAGTGTTTTCGAACCTGCTGTTCTCTCCTGTATATCAGGGATTCAAGCAGGCGTAGTTTTCCACTGTGCTTTGATCTTTCCGACAGCAGGGCAGGAATCTCAAGCATGTTTGATAGGGTGCCTCTGAGTCTATCACAGGCCTATGTTATCTAAGCACAGATGTTCTACTTGTCAAGTACACAAGACTAAACAACGATTAGTGTGATATATGTGTTTTTCGACACCTCAGCTGCAGGTCACTTGAGCATGTTTACAGTCTTCATCGCCAATCTTCCATTATTTTCCCACGTCAGCTTCCTCAGGTGGTCTCGAACCTCATCTTCTCCTACAACAGGAGGGACTTCATTCCCCCAGTACCGGCCTTGAGGTTCAGGGACTTGAGAGATGTGGGAAGAGTAATTGCCATTGAAAACTGAGGCAAAAAAAATGTTAAGTACCTCAGCCTTTTCCATGTTGATTTTTGCTAGTTCTCCTGTCTTTTTTATCAGGGGATAGTGCATTTTCTTTAATCTTGCCTTTTTTTTTCCCAACATACCTGTAGAAGACCTTCTTATTATCCTTCTCATCCCTTGCCATATTCAGCTCCAACTGTGCCTTAGCTTTCTTGATCCCATCCCTACACATCTGGGCAGCGTCCCTATATTCTTCCCAGGATACATGTCCCTGGTTCCACTGCCTGTGCATTTCCTTCTTACGCTGTACTCTGAGCAGGAGGTCCTTACTGAGCCATGCTGGTCTCCTGCCTTCCTTGCCGACTTCTTACACATGAGAATCGAGAGCTCTTGTGCTCTAAGAAAAATGTCCCTAAAGAGCTGACAGCTCTCTTCTGCTCCTTTGTCCCTGACGGCAGTTTCCCATCCACTAATTCCTTAAACAACTGAAAGTTTGCTCTCTTAAGATTCAGGGTCTTGACTCTACTCTTCACCTGGCCCATATCCCTCAAGTCTCTGAATTCCACCAGGGCATGATCATTGCAGCCCAGGCTGCCACCTGCGACAGATGCTCCCCCCCAGCCTCTCATGCACGGAGAGGAGGGGGAGAGTTTAGAAAGAACTAAACTACTTTAATGAAATATTAATAATAAAATAAAAAGGAAAATAATGAAATAGATACAGTATATACAAAACCGTATTAAGCTCCCAGGATGACGTCACCGGCAGGCACTGGGGAAGTCCCAGACTGGACTCAGCGACGGGTGGGAACTGGATTCCACAGCTGGAGTCAGGAACACACGGATCGGGATCAAAGGCAGATGAACAGACAGGGTCCTCCTCGGACGTCAGCCATTGAAGGAAGAGGGCTGACCCTTTGATCCCTCAGCTTTTATACTGAGCATGGGGCAGATGGGATGGAATACCCCATGTTGGTCTGTTTTGGGTCACCTGTCCTGTCCGCTCCTCCCTGCAGGTGGGACCCCTCTACGCTTTTCTGTTTACGACCCTCCAACAGGGCAAGTAATGAAATTAGCTGACCTTGGTTGTTACAGCAATAAGTGTAAGCAAGAGCCTCTCTGCGTACCATTCCTTGGCACAAACTGTAAACATTGGTCTTATCACTCTGAGAACGAACCGTTTTCGACACAACATGCTGTTAATTTCAGAGAGTTAGAAGACGCCTAGCTAAGAAGTAAAATTACTGAACAGAAAGTTGGTTCTGTTTTACCTCAAACCAGGATGCTCCTCCTTCCTGAAGCTCTTCCTCTGACTGGGAGGACAGAGAACACCACCTGTGCTCCAGGTCCTTTTAACATTGCCCCGAGGGACATATAGTTTCTTTTGATGGTTCTAAGTTGCCTCATCCCAGTATCATTAGACCCTACGTGGAACAGTTGAGTGGATGATAATCTGTAGGGTTCACCAGGCTCGGCAGCCTCTCAGTGATGTCATGAATACTAGCTCCTAGTAGGCAGCAGACTTCTCCAGAGAAATCGTCTGGACAGGAAATGGGTGCTTCAGTGCCTCTCAGTAAGAAATCTCCAATTAGCAATACTTCACATGCTTTTCTGGTGGCACTGGTTCTCATGCAGGTGGGTCATTGGATCAACTTTGCGTGATCATCTTCTCTTGGATCCTGTCCGTTACTTGTGCTCTTCATTCTCCACCCCCAGAGCATCATATCTGTTACATAGGGGCACTTCATGGGAAGGGGAAAGATTCTTCCTTCTGCCCCGAAGAGAGACAAGGGTCCAGTCTCTTTCATCTCATGAGTTATTTGTGTCAGTCAGCTTGATGCTGAATTTGGGCTTCTCTTCCCCTTGCACAGCCGTAAGGCAGGGCTGTCACTCAGCCTGGGACAGCACACTATACCACGTATCGATCTCCTGCTCACATTCCTGGATACTGCGCTGCCTGTTGAGCTCCTCTTGCAACATAGATACTTGTTTCAAGAGTTCTTCTAGCTAGGCACGCTTGTAGCTATGACATCCACCACTACCTTCAGGTGCTAGGGGGACTTCCAGGTGCTGGAGCTCCATGCAGTCTAAGGTCTGGACAGCTATTTCAGTCCTTGGGAGGTCTGTTTGGGTGGAGACATCAGCATAGATAGGCTGTAGTGCTTCTGTTTGGGTTTCAGCCTCAGCCTTGCAGTTGCAGCAAGTGGACACCATTTTCTTTCAGCAAGTCACAGTCTCCTTGTAGGTCTCAGGAAAAAAATGTCTCACTTATAAAATGGTAATTCTTTTGAAAGATGCCATCTTTCTAATTCTAATTCCCAGGAGACCTCAAGCTTCCAGGTAGGCTTGCACAGCCACCAGCTAGCTGGTATTACCATTGGGACTGCAGCCTAAGCCTGCTGGTGAGCAAAGCAGGCAGCAGACCAATAACTGAGAGTGTGGTCCCCTTCCATGCAAACTGCCAACACTGTTCCCAACAGACACCATTCCCTGTTTGGGCACCCTGCTCGCTGGTGCTCCCTAGGGGCCAGTTATATGTGGCTTCTCCTGGTTTGAACTGTCTGCAGGGAATGCTGTCACCGCCCAACTCTCACCCACCTTTCTTGCAAGACCTGTCGTTTGCTGGCTGGTCTCTCTACACACACAGCCCAAGGGTGACAGGGGCCTAGAACCCTCTCAGACATAGCCCCGGGGACCTCACAAGCCTCACACTCCTCGCGGCACGCAGCAACATCTGCTGCTGCTGCCACTGCTCAAGTTAATTTCAAAGTTTGAATCATTGGTTTCCTGCAATTTATATCCCTATGTGTGGCTATTTTTGAGAATGATTGAGTTTTGTGTATGTAGTTTTTAAAGGACTTTTTTAAAGTTAATGAACACCTGTGCTAAGAGCTTTTTCAACAGAAAAGCTTGTGTTAGCTGTGGGTGATGCTGACTGTGTAAACTTCCTGGTATTCTAGAATCACAGAATGGTTAGAGTTGGAAGGGACCTTAAAGATAATCTAGTTCCAACTCCCCGGCCATGGGCAGGGACACCTTCCACTAGGCTAGGTTGCTCAAAGCCCCATCCAACCTGGCCTTGAACACCTCCAGGGATGGGGCATCCACAACTTCGCTGGGCAACCTGGTCCAGTGTCTCACCACCCTCACCGTAAAGAATTTCTTCCTAATATCTAATCTAAATCTACCCTCTTTCAGTTTAAAACTGTTACCCCTCGTCCTATTGCTACACTCCCTCATAAAGAGTCCCTCCCCATCTTTCCTGTAGGCCCCCTTCAGGTACTGAAAGGCTGCTATAAGGTCTCCTCGGAGCCTCCTCTTCTCCAGGCTGAACAACCCAACTCTCTACAGACCCCTGAGGAACTCCATTTGTCACTGATCTCCACTTGGACATTGAGCCATTGACCACAACTCTTTGAATGTGACCATACAGCCAATTCCTTAACCACTGAGCGGTCCATCCATCAAATCCAGGTCTCTCCAATTTAGAGACAAGGATGTCGTGCAGGAAGACCACCTGAAGAGCAGCATGAAGGAAATGCAGCCACTCCAGCCAGTAAGTCAACTACATCGGACGCCCAGCTGAAGTGCCTCTATGCAAACGTGCACGTAGCATGGGAAAGAAGTAAGAGGAGTTAGACGTGCACACACTTCCAGGGCTATGATCTCATCGGCATCATAGAGATGTGGTGGGACGACTCCTATGACTGGAGCGTTGGAATGGAGGGATACAAGCTCTTGAGGAAGGACAGGCAGGGGAGATGAGGAGGGGGTGTTGCCCTCTATGTCCCTGAACAGCTGGAGTGCATGGTGCTCCGCCTGGGGGTGGATGAAGACCCAACAGAGAGCTTATGGGTCAGGATTAAAGGGAACGCAGGGGCAGGTGATGTTACAGTGGGGGTCTGCTACAGGCCACCCGGCCAGGAAGACCAAGTGGATGAGGCCCTCTATAGACAGATTGGAGCAGCATCGTGTTCACAGACCCTGGTCCTCATGGGGGACTTCAACCACCCCGATATCTGTTGGAGGGACAACACAGCACAGGAGGTTCCTGGAATGCATCGATGATAACTTCCTTCTCCAAGCGATAGAGGAGCCAATGAGGAGAGGTGCTATGCTGGACCTTGTCCTGACCAACAAGGAGGGGCTAGCGGGGAATGTCAAGCTCAAGGGCAGCCTTGGCTGCAGTGACCATGAGATGATAGAGTTCAAGATCCGTAGGGCAGCGAGGAGGATGCGCAGCAAGCTCACTACCCTGGACTTCAGGAGAGCAGACTTTGGTCTCTCGAGGGATCTGCTTGGAAGGGTAACATGGGATAAAGCCCTGGAGGGAAGAGGGGCCCAAGAAAGCTGGTTAATATTCAAGGATCACCTCCTCCAAGCACAGGAGCAATGCATCCCAACAAAGAGGAAGTCGGGCACAAAATCCAGGAGGCCTGCATGGATGAACAAGGAGCTCCTGGACAATTTCAATCAGAAAAAGAAAGCCTACAGAGGGTAGAAGCAAGGATGGGTAGCCTGGGAGAGATACAGAGAAGCTGTCTGAGCAGCCAGGGATCAAGTTAGGAAAGCTGAAGCCTAGATAGAGTAAAATCTGGCCAGGGATGTCAAGGGCAACAAGAAAAGCTTCTATAGGTACGTTGCTGAAAAAAAGAAGACTAGGGAAAAGGTGGGTCTTCTCTGGAAGGAAAAGAGACCTGGTCACCCAGGATATGGAGAAGGCTGAGGTACTCAACGACTTCTTTGCCTTGGTCTTCACCAGTAAGGGCTCTAGCCACACCGACCAAGTTGCAGAAGGCAAAGACAGGGGCTGGGAGAAGACCAGGTTCAAGACCATCTAAAGAACCTGAAGGTGCACAAGTCCATGGGACCTGATGAAATCCATCCACGGGTCCTGAGGGAGCTGGTGGATGAAGTTGCTAAGCCACTATCCATCATATTTGAGAAGTCGTGGCAGTCTGGTGAAGTTCCCACTGACTGGAAAAGGGGAAACAACCCCCATTCTTAAAAAGGGAAAAAAGGAAGACCTGGGGAACTATAGGCCAGTCAGTCTCACCTCTGTGCCCAGCAAGATCATGGAGCAGGTTCTCCTGGAATCTCTGCTAAGGCACATCGAAAATAAGGATGTTATTGGTGACAGGCAACATGGCTTCACCAAGGACAAGTCATGCCTGACAAATCTGGTGGCCTTCGATGATCATGTTACAGCATTGGTAGATAAGGGGCGAGTAACAGATGTCATCTACCTGGACTTGTGCAAAGCATTTACAGAATCATAGAATGGTTTGGGTTGGAAGGGACCTTAAAGATCATTTAGTTCCAACCCCCCCTGCCATGGGCAGGGACACCTCCCACTAGACCAGGTTGCTCAAAGCCCCATCCAGCCTGGTCTTGAACATTTCCATGGAAGGGGCTCGTGAACATGAGGATGCTCCCATCTGTCTATAGAGGGCCTCATCCACTTGGTCTTCCTGGCCGGGTGGACTGTAGCAGACCCCCACTGTAACATCACCTGCCCCTGCGTTCCCTTTAATCCTGACCCATAAGCTCTCTGTTGGGTCTTCATCCATCCCCAGGTGGAGCACCATGCACTCCAGCTGTTCATTGACATAGAGGGCAACACCCCCTCCTCATCTCCCCTGCCTGTCCTTCCTCAAGAGCCTTTATCCTTCCATTCCAACACTCCAGTCACAGGAGTCGTCCCACCACATCTCTGTGATGCCAATGAGATCATAGCCCTGGAGGCGTGCGCACATCTCTAACTCCTCTTACTTCTTTCCCATGCTACATGTATTTGCATAGAGGCATTTAAGTTGGGCCCCGATGAAGCTAACTTACTGGCTGGAGTGGCTAGTTTTCCTTTATGCTGCACTCCAGGTGCTCTCCTGCTGACCTGTGACCTTTCTCCAGGTTCTGGGCATCTATTGCTGTCACTGGCATCATACTGGTAGGAGTGGGATGGATTGTAGTTCCCCTCCCCCAGCATCTCTGGTTTAAAGCCCTCTCCACGAGCTTGGCAAGCCTCTGATAAAAGATGTTCTTCCTCTCCTCTGACAGGTGGACACCATCAGGCCCCAGTAGACCAGGTTTCTCAAAGCAAGTCCCATGGTCTAAGAAGCCAAACCCCTGGCTGTGGCACCAGTCCTGTAGCCATTTATTGATTTGCCAGATTCAACTGTCCCTATCAACCCCCTTCCCTTTGACTGGGACGACTGATGAAAAAACTACCTGTGCCCCAGGAGTCCCTGACCGCTACTCCCAGGGCTCTATAATCGTCCTTGATAGCCTTCAGGCTGCTACCGGCTGCATCACAGGTGCCCATGTGAAACAGCAGCAGCAGATAATTGTTGTCCTTCCAATAGATATCTGGGTGGTTGAAGTTACCCATGAGGACCAGGGTCTGTGAACACGATGCGGCTCCTTATCTGTCTATAGAGGGCCTCATCTGCTCCATCATCCTGGTCAGATGGCCTGTAGCAGACCCCTACTGTAACGTCACCTGCCCCTGCGTTCCCTTTAATCCTGACCCATAAGCTCTCTGTTGGGTCTTCATCCATCCCCAGGTGGAGCACCATGCACTCCAGCTGTTCAGGGACATAGAGGGCAACACCCCCTCCTCATCTCCCCTGCCTGTCCTTCCTCAAGAGTTTGTATCCCTCCATTCCAACACTCCAGTCACAGGAGTCGTCCCACCATGCCTCTGTGATGCCAATGAGATCATAGCCCTGGAGGCGTGCGCACATCTCTAACTCCTCTTGTGTGTTCCCCATGCTATGTGTGTTTGCATAGAGGCCCTTCAGCTGGGTCCCTGATTAAGCTGACTGACAGGCTGGAGTGGCAACAATTCCTTTGTGTTGCTGTCCAGGTGGCCTTCCTTTGAGGTGTTTTAACCGTGTTTCCCATTGGCTCCTTTTGCCTCAAGAACCCCTAGCTCATCTCCATAAGACTTCGAGTGTGCTGCAGTGTACCCAGCACATCTCAGAGCAACAGGTTGAGGGCCCTCGCTAGTGACCCATCCCTCAAACCTTGATGTGTTATCCCTTGGCTTGTCACGAGCAAGCCTGATAATAACCCCCCTCCCCCATCAAGTCTAGTTTAAAGCTCAGTCAATGACCCTCGCTAGCTCATGAGCAAAGACCCTCTTCCCCCTTTGAGAAAGATGAACCCCAGCTGACGCCAGCAAGCCAGATGCTGTGTAGGCCACCCCATTGTCAAAAACCCCAAAACCGTGGCAGTGACACCAGCCACGGAGCCATGTATTAACAGACTGAGCGTGTCTGCTTCTTCCATTGTCACTGCCTATAACTGGAAGAAGAGAAGAAAAGATAACCTGCACCCCAGATTCCCTTATTAACCTTCCCAAGGCCCTGAAGTCTCTTTTAATCATCCTTGGACTATGTGTTGCCACAATACAGCACTGTACAATATTAGGCATTAGGCTCATAGATGAAAGAATAACTGTGCCTAGTGGGCCAGATGCTCTTTGGCTTTTCACTACTCTAATACTAATGTTATTGTACTGTCTTCAAAGCTGCTACTCTGTATTCACTGAGCAACAGTGGAGAACAGAACCTGGCCTATTTGCTAAGAACTGTAATACTTCTAGGGTCAAAATGGTTTCCCAAAAGAGTTTTTGCCCTTAGCATTTAGTGAGAAGGTCTGTAAAGTGGGTATTTTAAAATTTGCTTGGAATATCAAATTGTGTAATCCTTAGTTTTTCTTCTTGGGAGACTGAGAAGCATAACTTCTCATATCTTAACTGAAAGTGCATGGGACCTCCATGCTTCAAAAAGATATCCTTTTACACAATATTCATTTAACGTTAACATTAAATAGAAGTGACAAGAAACAAAACAAAGAAACAAAGCCACAAAAAATGAGGAAACTTATTTACAAATCTTTTTCACTCCCTCATCTGTTTACTTTTTTGTCTGATGATTCTGTTTCTTTAGTTCTTTACTCGTCACCAAATTAGACAAGACCTTAATTTTAATTTCTTTTTTAAAAAAAGCATCCCCCAAAGAAACAAAAAATAAAAAAAAGACAACGGTCTTTCTCAACCACTAGAGGTACAAAATATGCCAGTATTTCACTTAGGGATTGAAATAAAAACACTTCAATAAAGGGGGTTGTGGGAAAGTAACTGAAGATTGGTGTCCTGGTTTGAGCGACACAGGACTAATTTCTCTTCTAATGCTGGGGAAAACTGCACTTTTAGAAGTCTGAATTCAGACTTTTAGTGTCTGAATTCGGGAAAATATTTACTTTATAGCCAGCTATGGTATGTGGGTTTCAAGGTCTCAGTGTTTTCGAGCTCGCCAGGTGCAGGGAGGAGGAGGAGCAAGACCTGGGCACTTGACCCAATCTGGCCAATAGGATTATTTCATACCATGAACGTCACATTCAATATGAATTAGAAAGTTTGCTGCGCAGTTTCTCTCTCCCTTGATGGTGGTGGTCCAGAGAACTTCTTGCCCTGGTGCCGGACCCCTGAGGCCTTCCCTTCCTCCTGAAGCCATAGCGCTCACAGTGTCCAACATTTGCTGCCCACTGCTGGGGGTGCATAGCTTCCTACTAATATAATTGGCTGAGTATAATCCTTGTATATTTTATATACTGGTTCTTTAGTATTATTAATGTTAATTATTTAGTCTTATCCTATTAAATCTATTTATATTTCAACCCTCGTGTTTCCTTGTTTTTCCACTACTCCCCTTCCTGGGTGGGGAGGGGTCATTGGGTGAGAATAAGTGTCTAAATGACAATAAATTGTTGTGGGTTTCTAAAACCATAACAATTGGTGAGGAGGATTGGAAACACACTCAAGTGACTCACACATGGGGTGCTGGAAAACATATATCACACTAATCGTTGTTTAGTCTTGTGTGCTTGACAAGTAGAACATCTGCACTTAGATAACATAGGCCCGTTATGGACTCGGAGGCACCTGCCTAAGATTCCTGCCCTCCCTGCTGTCGGAGAAGATCAAAGCACAGTGGAAAACTACGCCTGCTTGAATCCCTGAAATGAAGGCGAGAACAGCAGATTCAGACACTCTCTCACTCTCTCTCTTGCTAACAAAGACTCTAGCTATCAAGGATTCTCTCACTATGCGGTGCCTGCATCCCCTGCTTGTGTGCCTCTTCCTGGGTGCTGCTTTGAAGATTCCCCAGTCTGTGAGGTATTGAGATGATTAAATTTGTTCTTTGCCTTTCATCCGTGGTTTTGTGGTTGTTCTTGCATCCTACCTGTGTCAGCTCACACAGGGGGTGTTCTTCATTTGGAAGCAGTAGAAGATGAGAGTGTCCCAGGGCACCGTTTGACAATAAAGTGACTGTGGACTGTGTGCCAATATGATACAGGCTATTGGAGTCTAGGATGCATCATGTGGCATGTTTTCATTAGAGGCAGGGAAGTACCTCTAATCCAAGAATGGGAAAAATCTCATTTGGAAATTACTGCTCACAGTTATAGTGATTTATGTACCATAAAAAGATATTCAAACTAAAATAAATGTGGAGAAGGTATAGGAGGAGAAGGAAAATGAAGATCTCTGACAGTTTGGCTTGTTTAACCCTCCAAAACTGTTTGAGAGGGGACAGGATTACTCTTTCTAAATACACTTAAGACAAAAATTCCAGGAAGAGAGAAGAATGCTCTCTGTTGGAGGATAATGTGATCAAGTGGGTGTATACTGGTCATGAGTTAATTTAGGCTACTGATTAAAAAGAAAATTTCCAACCATTAGGAGAGCGAGGTGTGGAGCAGCCTTCCAGACAAGGCCCTGGCAGCAGAATCCTAGTTATTTGCAGCATACACCTTGATAAACTAATGGAAGGGGCTGTATGACATGGCAGAAACGATCCAGGAGTTGCAAATTCAAGCTTCAGAGACGCAAGACTTCTGCTACCCAGTTTTGTGGTATACCTGAGAGAAAGTTGAAAAGGGGAACATCAGTGTTTTATTGGCTGCATCATGTTTCTTTTTATAGGTTTTGGTGCCTTATATAGAAGGGGATAAAAGTGTTAATAGGTGTTGAGATTTTCCATGTAGCTTGAGGAGGCCTGAGGTTCTTGTGGTCTGCCCTTAACACTTGATGCGTGGCTTCCTGCAATAGTGGAAGGCTTTGACTCAGTAACTTGTGTCACCTCTTCCAGTCTTACATTTCTTGCTCTCTTTAAATAGTAAAAGAACAACAACAAACATAGTACAAAATATGCAGGAGATCTAAAGAAAAAACAGCTCACTGGACTTTATGCTGAACCATATCCTTGGGTTCTTCTGCTCCATCTATGCCAGAAGTGGAAGAAATGAATTAGTGACTTCTAAACCTTCCCATCCCTTTTGGGCGAGTTGGACCTAAAGGAAGATGGAAACCTCACTAATAGCCCCAGGCCTCCAACAGATCCTTGCATGGTATGTACAAACAGAGGCAAGGACTCCTTATTTCCTCCACTGTTTTTTGCACTATTATGTAAAGGCAAATAAGTTATATAATAGCTAAATAGAGATTACACAACTTAGCTTCATAAATTTAAATCACACTGGACAGACATAAAGAAATGGAAGGGTGAATTTGTGGTCCTAATGAACTTGATGGCAAAGCTCTTGCTTACCCTGTTGAGATCACAGTTTCATTCAAAATCTTGGTTCAAGCCTGTGTCTGGCTGACCAGGCTGGATATTTAAAGCATATCCCTGTTTTTCCAAGTACTGGGGTGAGATGACTTTGCTTTTTTTTTTTTTTTTTGAGCTTTTTGCTTATGATAAAGAAACATAGAAAAGTATTTAAGACCAAATGTTGAGCACACTCTTGCAAACTTGAATTGTAAGCCTAAAATGGGTCTGAAATAGTATCTCTGCATGCAAGAACAAATATTAGCAAAGCAGTTGTTCTCATGCTTCAATGTCAATACTTTAAGCCACTGAAAAGTGCAGATGAGTCACATTATTTTTATGTCTGAAGGAAAGATGGGAAACTCTAACTTTTGAGGGATAGGAGTCTAAATGACAAAAACCAGACATCAACAAAGTAAAAATCCCTACTGAACCTCAAACCTATATTCACAGATGAAAGGTTATTTCTCTCCCCCTCTTCCCTGAAGCATCTCTTAACGACTGAGCTGATTCAATGTAGAATGTCATTAACAATCTAACAGTGAACAAGGATTGGGGATCATCCTTATCTTACAGAAGCAAACTATAAATAATCATCTTGGGCAAATTTAGCATCCTGACAGGGAGGCAGAATCCCAGAAAACTGATTCCAGTGTATTAATAAACATAACTACCAAATCATTTCTTGCAGAGTGTTTTGGAGCTATAGAAATCCTTCCAATAAATATCAGATAAAGCTGTCAAGGTTGGGGGAAAATTGCTTCCATGTATGTGATTAAGCATGAACAGTTATAAAGACTTATCCTGCTACAAACAACCAGGTATGGTAGGTCAGAACCATCCCAGTGTCATTGATGACAGTTTCATTACTTAAGTCTGCCATGGACATAATTCTCCATGCAACCATCTGATAAGTCATAATTGCCTTAACTGTTTCGTGACCAGCTTCTGACTAGCCCACATATGGCCCTAGCAGGGCAAGCCAAAATCTCACAGGCTCGACTCTTAACTTCTAGCTTTTATGAGTGTGAAAGATGGTGGCAAGGCAGGCTGTGGCTTTGTCCCTGTTCTTGTGCCAGCCAAAAGCCAGATGGACTGTGAGGGGCTGGAGAAATGGTCCTTCTTGGTTTTCTCACTGTGCAGAACAAGCAACAGCCCAAGTTTCATATCTATGCAAGCTACTCCATCAACTTGGATGAAGCCACTACTTTACACTTTCATTCATCCCTTCAGGCACTTGTCTACCTCTTTCTCCCTTCATCTACACTTTTATCTTTTACTAACACCTTTCTCCACTTTCCTTTCCTGCCTTATTCCCTCTCTCACGTCCATTATTGTACACTTTTCACTACTCACACTGTCCCTTTCCTTCTCTCTCTCTTCTCCCTGGTCCCCACTCAGCCTCTAGATAAGAGAAGACAAAGAGACAAAGAGAGAGGGAGATGTGGGAAAAGGAATGAATGTTGATGATGGGGAGTCAGAGAGAAAGGAAACATGAGAAATGGAGTGTATCACTTGAAAGAGGGGCTTTGAGAGGCACTCAAGCATCCCTCCCCATCCCATCCCCCAGAGTTTCCTCTGATGAACCCCTGGTTTCTCCGTTTTGTCAGGTAGGACAAAATCTTGGCCTTGTTCTAAACTCCTGCTTCATTAGGTGGAAGCTTTGCTCAAGTGGTCATGTGCCACAATCAAGGACTAAATCCAGAGGTACATAAGCAGGTGAGATGACACTAGAGTCAGTACAGTACCACATGCTTGTGCTAGGTTTCAATTTTCCTCAGGAAGCCCTTAGGATTAGCTAGCTTCCATCCTTTTTTTTGCATTTAATTTTTCTGCAGCAAGGAGTCATTATTTTTTCTGTCAAGGCCTTTGCAAACATTTACTATTAAGCATGAACATTCATTCTTAAGTATAATGATGAACATGGTAAATAAATTCAGTCTTATTGAAATACAGAACAGAGACATGCCCCCAGGCCCAAAAGTATTGCTCATACAAAATCAATAAACCCTGGCCTTTGGTGCTCACTGATGTCCTCTCAAACACAAATATAGCCAGAGATTACTACTCTGTGTATTTATCCAAGTTATGAAATGAAGTCATGCTTGTTTTACATTGAAGAAATAGCTTGAAGTTCTGAATTTCAAAAATAACAAAACCTAAGAACCTGGTTTGTATGTTTACTAAATAGTAGTTGTGCTTTTTTATAGAAGGGACAAAGAAGAAAAGAAACTGCTACTTCTCAGCTATTAAATGAAACAACACTCAACAATAACTCTTGTGTGTAGATTCCTCTTCCCTGTCCAGCCTCACCCAGATGTAAAGGTATATTAGGTGTATGTGGCAAGGTTTTGGTAGTGGGCGGGGAGGGCTGCAGGGGTGGCCTCTTTGGGGCTGCCCAGTGCCATACACAGCCAGTTCTAGACAGCTCTGCAATGGACCCACCCCAGGCCGAAGCTGAGACAATCAGCAAAGCTGGTAGCACCTCTGTGATAGCGTATTTAAGAAAGGGTAAAAAAACCACTGCACAGCAGCTGTGAGAGGGAGGAGTGAGAAAAATGTGAGAGAAACAAAACTGCAAACACCAAGGTCAGTGAAGAAGGAGGGGGAAGAGGTGCTCCAGGCGCTGGAGCAGATATTCCCCTGCAGCCTGTGGAAGAGACCACAGTGGAGCAAGTATTTTCCTGCAGCTCATGGAGACAACCAGCCAGAGCAGATATCCACACTGCAGCCCATGGAGTGCCCCATCCTGGAACAGGTTTATCCTGAAGAACTGCAGCCTGTGGGAAGGACCCATGCTGGAGCAGGGGAAAAGTGTGAGAAGGAAGGAGTGTCAGAAAGGAATTGGTATGTACTGACCACAACTGCCCACTACCCATCCCCTCTGTGCTGCTCAGGGTTGGGGGGGGAGGTAGAGGAATTGGAAATGAAGGGGTGAAGTTGAGCCTTGGAAAAAAGGGGGTGGGGGAAGGTGTTTCAGTTTTTATCTTTGTTTCTCACCATCCTACTCTATTTTTAATTGGCAATAAATAAAAATAATTTTCCCCAAGTTGAGTCTGTTTTCCCCGTGATGGCAAATGGTAAGGGATCTCCCTGTCTTTATTTTGAGCCGTGAGCTCTTTCATCTTATTTTCTCCCTTGTCCTGTTGAGAAAGGGGAATGAGAGAGCAGCTGGGAGCGTCTGGTGACCAGCCAAGGTCAACCCATGGCAAAAGGTGATCTCTTTTCAGGCATCACAGAAACACTGGTGCTAAGGGGACACTTCTTTTATAGACACAGCAGCCCAATTAAGGTGGCTAAGGAATAGGCCTTCATTTGATCTAGAAGGAGTTCACTGGTAACAAGGGATGTGTGAGGCAGGTACAGAGAATGTGTTTAAAGATTCTGAGTAGCTTATGTTACAGGATGCAGTTCTAGCATTTATAAACTAACAGCTTGGCCATGGGTTGCCTCCCCCATGCTACAAAAACCTGATAGCTGCCACTCTTACTCCAGTTCCACCCATGAAGTTACACACATGGTATTGAACAGCAAATGCTGTAAACTACATGACTTGCCACATAGTACAGAGCCAACATTAACAACAATAATCAGTGTACACAGTCCTGTCTATCCTAGAGATCCTAGAAGCCTTTTGCAAACTTCACAGATCATTTTATGACAACCGAGCTCAGGGAAAATGGCCGGGGACAGAATATGAACAAGCACCATGGGCTATCCTTACCCACCACTGAGTTACAGCCCTTACCAGAGTGACACAAAACAAATGTTCAGCCATAAACAGTAAGACTAAAGAACTAGCTTAAAGCAGGAAATGCTTGCTGTCAGCAAATAAAATAACTGTTCCATCCAGTGCTGTTGACCATTACATATATTTAAGTAAACTGAAACATTATACAATAACTAAAAGTTACAATTTCCATTTGTCTTAGAAATGTATAAGAACATGTTTTAATATCTTCTGAGAGTTGGGCCAAATTTGATTACCCTCTCTTCCTTTTTATTTGCTGCTTCTTCACTAAAGCCAAGCAAACATGCCAATTTTTTTCCCAGAGTAAAAGACTGTTGTATGGTATTATTAGAAAAGAAAGCCAACATATATAAACAATAGGACATGCCAATCATATCCTGATTAACTCTCTCTAAATTTACCAAAACTAATACCAAAAGTGAGTAATTACCATGGGTATTTACTTAGAACCAGCTTCTCAATGCCAGCCCCTAAATCATCTCACAGACACTGTCCAGTGTAAAAGTAGAATCAATCACATGAATGCAGTAAGATGACTGAACAAGACCTCAGTTATTACTGATTATAGCAGTTCACTTACCCTATAGTAGTCTGTGCTGTACACATCTCTAGACATCCCAAAATCTCCAATCTTCACCAGCAGGCTCTCACCAACCAGGCAATTTCGGGTAGCAAGATCCCGATGCACAAAGTGCTGTGATGCCAAGTAAACCATACCAGCTGCAATCTGCTCGGCAATGTGAAGCATCTGGGACTGAGTCAGCTCAGCAGGACAGTTGCCTTCTGCCATCAGTACTGCATCTGGTCCATGTGCCCTGCACCAAAATACAAGCCAATGAAGTAATAGGCCACTTGTAAGCTAGAGAAGTGAAAGGCATTAGTGGCCCCTAAACCACAAAATTGTCTCAATCAAATATAATGACAAAAAGGGCTACAAACTCATTGGTGTAAAAGGGGAGAATTTGCCTCTTGAATTTTTTTCCTTTACTGTTTTCTTTCATGATGAGAAAGACAGGTGATTTAAAGAGTGTTACACAATGGGTAACATATTGCTTAGGGAAAAAAGGCAGATGGTTTATAACAATATGTCTCAGTCCTAATCCACCACCTTTCTCCTGTTCTGTTCCAGTAACTAACTTCCTAGCACTTCCTTCTCAGGTGCTGTCTGAGAAACAACTGCAGCAATTTTAGATTTATAGTTCTAATTTCCTATCCATATGCACAGCATGACACTGTTTTTGCTGATTTCACCACTGAGGGCGAATTCCGCCCAACACAGGAATTCTCGACAATGGGAGGAGGACAGAAAACATAGTCTAGTTGGAACAACTAAACAACTTCAAAAATAGTTTTTAAAGATCTAGCAATCCCTTAAAAGATATACTCATCAACTGACTCATGAGAAACTCCTATACACTCTAGGGCAAAGAAAACCCTTCTGCATTTGGAAAGCCCAACAAAGCACTATAACATGTGTACTTCACCTATCTTAACAGTGTCACATCAGTGACATTGATATGTCACAACAGTGTCACATATATATGTCACATCCTGGTACCTTGAAGATTCAGATATCAGTATGCCTACATGTACCATTTTATAGCAAGCATTACTAGCCAGTACTTAGCCAATTTATGAGGTCATCTGACAGTTATTCCTCATTTGATATGCCCTACAATATTCTGAATAGCCCTTTTTATCCATCACATTCTTCTCGTTTTACAGAAGCCTTTTTTTATTCCATTCACACAGACTAATCTTTCAGAGACCAACTCTCCCCTTGTCTTCTGAACTTTCTTGAAAAAATACCCTAGAACTGATTTTTATTTTTTCTCAAAAGTCCTTCCTTCCTACAAAGAGGAGTTTCAGAGTCACCTTTCTAATCAATAGAGGTGAGGTGTAGCCTTAATTTATCCCTTGGGGAAGGGCATAGGAGTTTGGAAGAGCTGCAAATGAATCAAAATCTGTGAGATCAATTCTGACACTACCTATTAGAAATATGATATTAAAATTGCCCCAGGGTAAGAACTTTCTGAGCAAAGTGACAGATGAAGGAGGGTGTGTAGCATTGCTGGGATTGCATCTGATACTAGGTAAAAAAGTTAACTGCACTTGTTCTGCCACAGGCAGCCATACAGTTGTTGCTGGGGGGGTGGGGGGAATAAAAGGGAAGATATGAAATTCCCAACCAAGACTCAGAGGCAAATTCCTATTGAAAAGCATTGTACCTCTTTATTGCACTGATATTTTAATGACCTTTCTCAAGCATGAAGCTCTGAGTCTGCTAAATTAGAGAACTCTTCATCTTTCACTAGCTTTCTTGATGAGATGGTCTGTATCTAATGAAACTTTTGGATTATTTTAATGCATCTTGCATATCTTCTTGGTGCTGGCTGTGAATTAGGAGCTCCTCGGTATCTGCAATAGCCAGTAGCATTGACAGAGATTCCTTTGGATCCACATCAGTCTCTGCTAGCCAGAACAAGCACAGAGCAGGTGTGACTTTGAGGCTTAGTCCTAGATCTGAAAGCCCCTGGCTGCACACAGGCAGCAAGCACCTTTAGCTTAAATTTCATATTCATTTTTCCCTGGCAGACTTTGGTGGCACTGCAGGGTAAGAAATACAAGTTTTACAGCCTGTTTGCAACTAACCTCTGATCTGCAGCACAAGCTGCAGCAAATGTGAGAGGAATAACAAACTGGAGCTCAGGTTAAACAGTTTGTCCCAGTATAATCATTTTACATTCTAAAGACAAGAGCTGATTAATAATTTAAAAAAAGAAGAGCTAACGTAGGAAATATACTGTCTGCTAAACTACCTTTCTGTACAAGAATTCAAAACCAGAGTTAGGAGATAAGAAAAGGTCAATCAAAAAGAATCAAAGAATAAGCATTTCTCACGATGACAATGAATCAGTTGCAAATTTGCCTTGTTCTAATGGAAATTCAGTGCTCTGAAAAAGCGCTGGGCTGGCATCTTTGAAAATTGAAGCTCTCTTCTGATCCACATCAGAGGTCCAAGGAGGTAAATGCAAATGCCTCGGTATTGCCCTGACTTAAATCCTCTGCCAGAGAGATAATCATCCCAGGCAAAGTAGTGTTTGCTCTGCATCCTCAGTTCAGCCCCTCATCTCCCTGTCAACCCTGCCAGCTCTGCTAATAAGGGAGGATGTTGGCTGCTGCCTTTTGCTTTTATGATGTGGCTATTTGTTCACCGGAGATTAGAAGGACAGCAAACTCATTTCACAAGGCTATAAAAAAATGGCAATGCTACCAGTCACTAGCAATTTCAGATACAAAATCCAAACCCATTTAAAGGGACATTAGTTTGATTGCTTTACAGCTTTGTCGGTAGCATGCATTACACAGATATCTTTCCAAAATGGTGGTGTCCCCTAGTTATCCTTAGGCAGAAGAGATCTCAGGACACTGAAGTGCCTTTGTGATACCCTGTCGTGCTTTAACCCCAGCTAGCAACTAAGCACCACGCAGCCCCTTGCTCACTCTCCCCTAGCAGGATGGGGGGAGAGAATCGGAAGGGTAAAAGTTAGAAAACTCATGGATTGAGATAAAAACAGTTTAATAACCGAAATGAAATGGTGGATGAAGAGCTGGACATGAGCCAACAATGTGCACTCGCAGCCCAGAAGGCCAATTGCATCCTGGGGTGCATCAAAAGAACAGTGGCCAGCAGGTTGAGGGAGGTGATTCTCCCCCTCTACTCCACTCTCGTGAGACCCCACCTGGAGTACTGCGTGCAACTCTGGAACCCTCAGCACAAGAAGGACATGGACCTGTTGGAGGGGGTCCAGAGGAGGGCCACGAAGATGATCAGAAGGCTGGAGCACCTCTGCTATGAGGACAGGCTGAGAGAGTTGGGGTTGTTCAGCCTGGAGAAGAGAAGGCTCCAGGGAGACCTTATAGCGGCCTTCCAGTACCTGAAGGGGGCCTACAGGAAAGCTGGGGAGGGGCTGTTTGCAAGGGCATGTAGCGATAGGACGAGGGGCAATGGTTTTAAACTAGAGCAGGGTAGGTTTAGATGAGACATTAGGAAGAAGTTTTTTACAGTGAGGGTGGTGAGGCACTGGAACAGGTTGCCCAGAGAGGTGGTGGAGGCCCCATCCCTGGAGACATTCAAGGCCAGGCTTGATGAGGCTCTGAGCAATCTGATCTAGTTAAAGATGTCCCTGTTTACTGCAGGGGGGTTGGACTAGGTGATCTTTAAAGGTCCCTTCCAACCCAACACATTCTATGATTCTATGATTCTATGAAATGAAATTAAATGATAATGGTAATGATAATAACAATAACAATAATGATGATGATAATAACAACAACAACAACAATAATAATAATATGGCTCTGTATGTTAGGGAGTGTTATGAATGTCAAGAACTTAATGATAGTAACAATAGGGTTGAGTGTTTATGGGTAAGAATCAGGGGGAGGGCCAACAAGGCAGATCTCATGGTGGGAATCTGTTATACACTGCCCAACCAGGATGTAGAGGCAGATGAAATATTCTACAGGCAGCTGGGAGAAATCTCAAGATCACTGTCCCTTGTCCTGGTGGGAGACTTCAACCTACCAGATATCAGCTGGGAACACAACAGAGCTGAGAGGGAACAGTCCAGGAGGTTCCTGGAGTGTGTTGGGGATAACTTCCTGACACAGCTGCTGAGGGAGCCATCTAGGGAAGGAGCCCTGCTGGACCTGCTGTTTGTAAACAGAGAAGGACTTGTGGGGGATGTGACAGTTGGAGGCCGTCTTGGGCATAGTGATCATGAAATGATAGAGTTTTCGATTCTCAGAGAAGCAAGGAGGGGGGTCAGCAGAACTGCCACCATGGACTTCCGGAGGGCAAGCTTTGGTCTTTTCAGGAGCCTGCTTGACAGAGTCCCTTGGGAGGCAGTCCTGAAGGGCAAAGGAGTCCGGGAAGGCCTTCAAGAAGGAAGTCTTAAAGGTGCAGGAGCAGGCTGTCCCCATGTGCCATAAAATGAGCCATCGGGGGAAAAGACCAGCCTGGCTGGACAGAGAGATATGGATACAAGTCAGGGAAAAAAGGAGAGTTTATGGCCTTTGGAAAAAGGGGCAGGCCATTCAGGAAGTCTACAAAGATGTTGTGAGGCTATGTAGGGAGAAAATTAGAAAGGCCAAAGCCCAACTAGAACTTAACCTGGCTTTGGATGTTAAGAACAATAAAAAGAGTCTCTATAAATATATTAATAACAAAAGGAGGACTCATGAGAATCTCCATCCTATATCAGATGAAGGCGGTAACATAGTGGTGAAGGATGAGGAGAAGGCTGAGGTACTTAATGCCTTCTTTGCCTCAGTCTTTAGTAGTAGAGTCGGTTGTTCCCTGAGTACCCAGACCCCTGAGCTAGTAGAGAGGGGCAGGGAGCAGAATGAAGCCCCCATAATCCAAAGGGAGATGGTGAGGGACCTGCTCCAACACCTGGACATACACAAGTCTATGGGGCCAGATGGGATCCACCCGAGGGTACTGAGGGAGCTGGTGGAAGTGCTCACCGAGCCACTTTCCATCATTTACCAGCAGTCCTGGCAAACCGGGGAGGTCCCAGTTGACTGGAGGCTAGCAAATGTGACGCCCATCCACAAGAAGGGCTGGAAGGAGGATCCAGGGAACTACAGGCCAGTCAGTCTGACCTCGGTGCCTGGGAAGGTCATGGAACAGATCATCCTGAGTGCAATTGTGCGGCACATGAAGGACAACCAGGCGATCAGGCCCAGTCAGCATGAATTCATGAAAGGCAGGTCCTGCTTGACAAACCTGATCTCCTTCTATGAAAAAGTGACCCGCTTGGTGGATGAGGGAAAGGCTGTGGATGTTGTGTACCTGGACTTTAGTAAGGCCTTTGATACAGTTTCCCACAGCATCCTCCTGGAGAAACTGGCTGCCCATGGCTTGGACAGGACTACTCTTCGCTGGGTAAAAACTGTCTGGACGTCTGGGCCCAGAGAGTGGTGGTGAATGGAGTTCAATCCAGTAGGTGTCTGGTCACAAGTGGTGTTCCCCAGGGCTCGGTATTGGGGCCAGTTCCATTTAATATCTTTCTCAATGATCAGGGCAAGGGGATCGAGTGTACCCTCAGTAAATTTGCAGATGACAACAAGTTGTGTGGGAGTGTTGATCTGCTTGAGGGTAGAAAGGCTTTGCAGAGGGATCTGGACAGGCTGGATTGATGGGCCGAGGCCAGTGGTATGAGGTTCAACAAGGTCAAGTGCCAGGTCCTGCACTTGGGTCTCAACAACCCCATGCAGCGTTACAAGCTTGGGGAAGAGTGGCTGGAGAGCTGCCCGGCAGAAAAGGACCTGGGGGTGCTGGTCGACTGCCGGCTGAACATGAGCCAGCAGTGTGCCCAGGTGGCCGAGAAGGCCAACAGCATCCTGGCCTGAATCAGGAACAGTGTGGTGAGTAGGACTAGGGAGGTGATCGTCCCCCTGTACTTGGCACTGGTGAGGCCCCACCTCAAGTACTGTGTCCAGTTTTGGGCCCCTCACCACAAAAAAGACATTGAGGTGCTGGAGCGTGTCCAGAGAAGGGCAACAAAGCTGGTGAGGGGTCTGGAGGAGCGGCTGAGGGAGCTGGGGTTGTTTAGCCTAGAGAAAAGGAGGCTGAGGGGAGATCTTATTGCTCTCTACAACTACATGAAAAGAGGTTGTTGAGAGGTGGGGGTCGGTCTCTTCTCCCAAGTAACAAGCGATAGGACAAGAAGAAATGGCCTCAAGTTGTGCCAGGGAAGGTTTAGACTGGATGTTAGGAAAAATTTTTACACTGAAAGGGTTATTAAGCATTGGAACAGGCTGCCCAGGGAGGTGGTTGAGTCACCATCCCTGGAGGTATTTAAAAGACAGGTAGACGTAGTGCTTAGAGATATGGTTTAGTGATGTTTTTTGTCAGAGTTAGGTTGATGGTTGGACTTGATGATCTGAAAGGTCCCTTCCAACCTAGATAATTCTATGATTCTAAAAATTGTAATGAAAAGGTAAATAATAAAGAGACAGAAATAAAACCCAAGAACGAAAAGTGATGCAAATCAAAATAATTGCTCACCACCAACCGACCGATGACCAGCCAGTACTGAAGCAGCACCCCCCTGACAACCTCCCCCCTTGTTTTATTGCTGAGCATGATGTCTTATGGTATAGAATATCCGTTTGGTCAGTTGGGGTCAACTGTCCCGGCTGTGTCCCCTCCCAATATCTTGTGCACCCCCAGCCTACTCGCTGGTGGGATAGTGTACGCGAGCAGAAAAAGCCTTGACTCTGTGTAAGCGCTGCTCAGCAATAACAAAATCATCCCTATATTATCAACACTGTTTCCAGTACAAATCCAAAACATAGCCTCATACTAGCTACTATGAAGAACAATAACTCTATCCCAGCCAAAACCAGCATATACCCTTTGATGGAAACGTCATAGGAGACGTTGAATGAACAGTCCCTTATGCAAATGTTTTATGTAGGTGCTAACGTTATCTCTTAACTGTTCATTTTTATGTCAACAAGTGCAGGCTAGAAGAAATTGTACGTGCACAAGACCACTGGACATAATTTACTGGCTCATGAGTGTCCTGGGTTGAGCAACACAGGACTAATTTCTCTTCTACTGCTGGGGAAAACTCCACTTTTGGAAGACTCTGGTGTCTGAATTTGTGAAAATATTGACTTTATAGCCAGCTAGGCTATGTGGGCTTCAAGGTCTCAGTGTTTTCGAGCCTTACCAGGTGCAGGGTTGTCAGGTGATAGAATAATTGTCTAAACGACAATAAATTGTTATGGGTTTTCTCAAACCATAACAATGAGTTATCTATTCTTGTGAATCTTAGGTATCACCTATTTATTTATGACTGCTTCACTACCAAATTTCAATTTCAGATGTGCGTTCCTGAATAGTTTTTTAAAAAAAGCCCCAAACTAGCCCCCAAGATGTAGTAATTTCCATTGCACTGAAGTTTCCAAGGCTCAAAGTTTTCTTGCTGCAGATTAATGGTACCCTTTCAGAACACCAAGAGGAGGGAAGTAGATTCTCAAAAGCTTTTAGACACCTACAGATAGAGATAGGTGTTGAGTGGGATCTTCCCAAGTGCTGGCAGAAAAGAGTCAAGGAAACAATTACTACTGCAAGTTTTATAAACGAACATTTCAGAATATGCTGAAATATACTGAAAACACTATTCCTTTGGTTCCCATTCTTTTGATGGAAAGTGTAAGGATTAAATTAATAGTACTTCCAAATAGGTAAAGAAACAATAAGCCCCACATCACAGTACACAAGATGAATCAGCAGAGTGTTGCAAAGATTTTCACTCTTAGGTGTCTGCATTTTTCAGTGAGAGCAGTTAATTTGGCATTAAGTACCAGCAATACCTACCTTCTCTGCCCACTTCTGACTTTCCACCGCAACACAATGTTGGTGGATTTACCTGAGAAATTTGTTAAGGTCTCCATTCTTCATATACTCAAAGACCATGATGAGTGGATCACCCTCAACACAGACACCATAGAACTTGACAATGTGCTCATGTTGCAGGTTAGTCAGCAGCTCTGCCTCACGGTGGAAGTCCTTGCAGGCATTGTCACTGGCATCCTTCAGTGTCTGGTGGAGGAAAGGAATATGTAAGGAAGGAGAGATGTTCGCAGAAGGCAGCAAACATGTGGGAAGGCACTGTAAGGGTAAGATAAGGACACTACTGTGTAAAGGATGGAGAAAGTACATTCTTAGTAACTGTTTTAGCAATGTAGATGTGATGCAATTGCAATTAAATAACAGTGATACAATTTTCATTCCCCTGCCGCACATCATCCCATACAACGATTTTTATTGTAAGAGGATGCAGGAATACTCATGATCTTACTGTGACAAGTGTTTTCCAAAAACAGAACAAAGAAATTAATCTTATCTGAAAAACATCGTACTAGTATACAGCTGATCTATGGCCTTTAGCATTTAACTCAAGCAAAACTCTGGTATCCTATTAGTATTTACCTTTGTTGTAAGTTCCTTAAAGTAAAGCTTTGTTTGCTTAAAATGCTTAGCAGGAATATAGATGCATTTGTTATTTATTATTAATGTTGTTGCTAATGTTTGTTGCAGTGTGCTATACATTAGGTAGATTTATAGAAGGGTACATCCCTGGACCAGAACTCACAACCTGAGACCTCATCCAGAAACTCCTTTAGAATTCAGTAAATCTACTCATATGTCTAAGATTAAGCATATGCATAAACAATTGGAGGATCAATCTTAAATTGATGGACAGAGAGAAAGTAGATGCAGAACAGAATTGGGGGGGTGTAATTTTATTTTTTCCCCATTTATACAGCTTTAAAATCTTGCATATCTTCATTTTACAGGAAATATATCAACACTGGATCAAATGTGAGGCTTAAATATTGCATAATGAAATAATGCTAATTTAACTCCCCCACAAAGACAGTTTTAGATCTCTCCTCAACTCAAGAACTATGCTTCATGAGCAAGGAAATACTTTCATGCACCAAAAAAACCCAATTCTGACACCAGTTAAGTAAGGAATAGTCATAAATAGCAATAAACCATTGCTATGCTCTACCTTCAAAAGGTACAGTGGTTGCACTATATTGATTCAAATAATATTTTTTAAATAGTAAGAGAATGGTAACAGGTTACCAATGCTCACAAATTGTTATTCACAGAAAGTGAAGGCTGGGCTCTCTATCTCTGTATTTTAACTACAATTAGACTCAATGTGAAGGAAGATGAGACAAAAAAGTAGTTGCTTTGCCTTAACTAAAGATGTTTTTTCCTGGTCATCTAGTCACGTTATTTTCTATCCCCAATTCATATAGGGAGCATGGGACCAACCACACTCATGAGAACAGATACAGAACAAGTTGATATAATGCAATGGTTCTGCCAACAAACCCAGTTCTTAGCTGTAACAAAGTCATGGTTTGTTAAAGGTTTTTCTTCAACAGACACAATTCTATCCACTTTTCTAGTATTATACGTATGCATGTGTGAATGAGGGGCTAAAAGACAACTGTCAGAGAAAACACTTGCTTTACTTATGAAAGTGCAACATAGGTCTCCAAAAATGAACAGTTACCATGATAAGGTCAAAATGGTGGGACAAGGAACAGGGCAAACTGAACAGCCACCTACCAAACTGAGGTTTTTTTCCCTGTGGATTTCAGGTTCTATAGATCCCAGAAGCAATAAAAATCTGTCACGCCACAAACACCCCTTCTCTGAGGGACCCTCCTGTGTTTTCTGGCACAGAGCTCCTCTTCCACAAGTTTTACCAATAATGATGTAATAAGGATTTTGGCTGCTTCACAAACTATGATAGAGCACACAGAGCTATATTCTCTAAGGTGGCTATCATATCATCTCCCCACCTATGGTTCTCACACAGTCATATCTGAACCAGGTGAGAACTGAATTGGAACATGTCTTCCAACCTTTTCAAGCTCTGGGATGATCCTTTAACACGATACAGGCACTGAATCACAGTCCAATCTACATTATATAATGGAATCGCCATTGAGAATTCTGTTGCCATTTGAGTTTCCTCTGCTGGTTTCATATATAAAGCAATTGGACTGTAATTCTTCTCAGTAACAGAACTAGAAAAACAATTAATATAAAATACATTTTTAAATAATAGCAACCTGGAGGAAAAAAAAAATGACAGGGAGAAGCATAGGTTCATACTCTTTCCAACATACTCTTTCCCTGGAAAGACAGTAAAAATGCCGAAAACTTTGTCCTGTGAGGCTCGCATATTGTATATTTCGGAAAGCACTTTTTATCTCACAGAAACAGCAAAATTATCATATGACAGAGTAGTTTCCATGGCAATTACATATTTTCTGTCAAACAACAAAATGCAGAAAGGTCTAAACCCAGGTAAAACCCAAACAGGGTTTCTGCTACCAAGGGGTGACTGAAATTTCTGTTACCCAACATTGCCAAGTCCCTTCTCATTATTTCATGCAGCACACAGAATAGTCAGAATGCGTGAGAGAGAGCTTACATAGTCAGGTAAGGAGGAAAGTGAAAAGAACAAAAATTAATAAGCACACAGAATTTACATAGACATGAGAGAGTAATGCATTTAGCATGTTCTCAGTGCAAGGGAAAAATAAAACCAAATAAAACTGTAAGGCCACAAGAGATATAAAACATATGAATTATTATTATTATTAATTATTATTAAGTAAACAAAAGCTTTAGCATGCAAAGTACTCTCACCAGTCCATGGGAGTTTTTTTCTGAGTAGGAACTGAGAGACAACTCCATGTAGAATCGTAGAATCATAGAATCATTTAGGTTGGAAAAGACCCTTGGGATCATTGAGTCCAACCATCAACTCCACTCTACAAAGTTCTCCCTTACACCATATCCCCTAACACCACATCTAAACAAGTCTCAAACACATCCAGGGATGGTGACTCCACCACCTCCCTGGGCAGCCTATTCCAGTGTCTGACCACTCTTTCTGTGAAGAATTTTTTCCTGATGTCCAGCCTAAACCTACCCTGCTGCAGCTTGAAGCCATTCCCTCTTGTTCTATCGCTAATTACCTGTGAGAAGAGACCAGCACCAACCTCTCTACAATGTCCTTTCAAGTAGTTGTAGAGAGCGATGAGGTCTCCCCTCAGCCTCCTCTTCCTCAAACTAAACAGTCCCAGCTCCTTCAATCGCTCCTCATAAGATTTATTCTGCAGGCCCTTCACCAGCTTCGTTGCCTTCCTCTGCACTCACTCCAGCACCTCGATATCTCTCTCGTATTGAGGTGCCCAGAACTGGACACAATACTCAAGGTGTGGCCTCACCAGTGCTGAGTACAGGGGGACAATCACCTCCCTCCTTCTGCTGGTCACACTGTTTCTAATACAAGCCAGGATGCCATTGGCCCTCTTGGCCACCTGGGCACACTGCTGGCTCATGTTCAGCCGCTTGTCAATTAGAACCCCCAGGTCCTTTTCTGCCAGGCAGCTCTCCAGCCACACTGCCCCAAGCCTGTAGCGATGCATGGGGTTGTTGTGGCCCAAGTGCAGGACCCGGCACTTGGCCTTGTTGAAGCACATTCCATTAGCATTGGCCCATCGGTCCAATCTATCCAAGTCTCTCTGTAGAGCCTCCCTGTACTCATGTAAATCAACACTCCCGCTTAGCTTCGTGTCATCTGCAAACTTGCTGATGATACACTCTATGTCCTTATCAAGGTCATCAATAAAGATGTTAAACAGAAATGGTCCCAACACCGAGCCCTGAGGGACACCACTTGTGACCGGCCGCCAGCTGGATTTAACTCCATTGACCACCACTCTTTGGGACCGCCCATCCTGCCAGTGCTTGATCCAGCAGATCGTATGCTCATCCAGGCCATGAGCAGCCAGTTTTTCCATGAGAATTCTATGGGGGACAGTGTCAAATGCTTTTCGAAAGTCTAGGTAGACAATGTCCACAGCCTTTCCCTCATCCAATAATCGGGTCATCTTGTCATAGAAGGAGATCAGGTTTGTCAGGCAGGACCTGCCTTTCCTAAACCCATGCTGACTAGGCCTGATCCCCTGCCTGTCCATTATATGACTTGTAATGGCACTCAAGGTGGCGCTCAATGACCTTCCCTGCTACCGAGGTCAGACTGACAGGCCTATAGTTTCCTGGATCCTCCTTTCTGCCTTTTTTGTAGATGGGTGTTACATTTGCTACCCTCCAGTCCATTGGGACCTCCCCAGTTAGCCATGACTTCAGGTAGATCATGGAAAGTGGCTTGGCGAGCACGTCTGCCAACTCTTTCAGCACTCTTGGATGTAACCCATCCGGTCCCATAGACTTGTGCGCATCCAAGCGGTGCAGCAGGTCACTGATCACTTCCTCTTTAATTGTGATGACCTCGTCCAGCTTCCCCTTCCTGTCTCCTAGCTCACGAGGCTGGGTGCCCAGGGAACAGCTAGTTCCACTGCTAGAGACTGAGGCAAAGTAGGCATTGAGCACCTCAGCCTTTTCCTCATCCTTTGTGACTATGTTTCCCTCTGCATCCAATAAGGGAGGGAGGTTTTCCCTAATCCTCCTTTTGTTGTTAATGAATTTATAGAAACATTTTTTGTTATCCTTAACAGCTGTAGCTACGTTGAGCTCTAGCTGTGCTTTGGCTCTCCTAATTTTCTCCCTGCATAGCTTCACTACATCTTTATAGTCTTCATGAGAGACCTGCTCCCTCTTCCAAAGGTCATAGGCTCTCCTTTTGTTCTTGAGGTCCAGCCAAAGGTCCCTATTTAGCCAGGCCGGTCTCCTTCCCCGCCTACTTGTTTTTCGGCACACGGGGACAGCCTCCTCCTGTGCCTTTAAGACTTCTCTCTTGAAGTATGTCCAGCCTTCCTGGGCTCTTATATCCTTCAGGGCAGCCTCCCAAGGGATTTCATATTTATCTTCATATTTTCACTGGGTCAAACTCTGTGCCCAACAGGGGGACTGGACACAGTCATCTGTCTCAGTCTCTACATGCCTGTGAAGTCCCATCCCTGATCAGTGAGAGTACTACCCTCAATTTTAACTGGAGCATAACTATGAGCTATGCTTTGTACCATGATAAAAGAGAATCGCCAGGAAGTGACAGGTGATTAACCACTTGGCTATACAGGGATCAATCCAATAATCTAGTTAGCTAAAAACTCACTCTATGACAGGGACCAGAATCAGATCTTCAAGAATTGGTGCAAGTGGGCAGTGTAAGGGTATGTGAAAGGGCCATGTCTGCTCCTTTAAGGGTGTCTGGTCAAGGACCTTTTTTCAGTGCAGCAAGGAAAAATAAGAAAAGGAGGAAGCCATAAACAAGAACATTCAGGGCCAGAAACCTGACTGACACATGATAAGGGAGATGGTAAGAACCAAACTTGGTCAGTCACACTAATTGATGAGGGCTGTGAGAGTGTGAGAATGTTTATTCCAGCAGGTTATCTGATCAGGGATATAGTCAATTGGGAAACCAAGGGAAAAGATGGAAGCCAGAAACCAAAATACACTAAGACCCAGACCTGAAAAAGCAAACATGAGACAATGACAAGAAACAAACCTCACCAGTCACAGTAACTGATGGACTATCAAGAAACCACAGGTGTCACTTCAAGTAAAACCAACCTGGATTTTGCAACTGATAAGGCTGTAAAACAGAAGGGGGGAAGGGGGGTCCTGGACTGGAAGAGTTTGGAAATTGATAGAGCTGTACAAACCCTTGGGGACATGCAGGGGAAGGGGAGATCAGGAAGGAACAAAGAAAGGGGTAGACATAAAAGGGTATAAAAGTCACATGAATAACGGGGGCAGTCAGTACAGTTGCCTTGATCACCGCAGTCTGTCCTATAATTTTATATTTTCTTATTAAATATTTTCTTAACTATTTCTCTGCATAATCTCACTCTCTATCCCATGTGTATGTGTGCTTGCAAGGACTAAGTACCAGCTTCTGGTGAGACTTGTATGTGCGTGAGTAGAATTTGGTGCTAGCTACTGGAGTCAGACATGGGGCCAGGCACCCCTGGCCTTTGGTGTCAACGAGTGGGGGTCTTTTGCCTCCAGCCACTGGGGCAGGAATGGTGTGTCCCCCCCAAACCAGCTACTGGGGGGTACTGGCATGAGTGAGGTGGGTGAGGGGCTCTGCATCTGTGGGTGGAGCAGGACCTCAGGTGCAGGCTGCTGGGGAGGGCCGAGTGTCTGTATCTTCCCCAAACCTGTTGTGTGTGGGGTATATGCACTAGCAAACTTTAAGCTGGACTAGCCAGTGAGTACGGGGGCCTTGTGTCTGGGCCGGGGTATCAGGCAGGTGGGGTAGCTGTGCTGGTACACCCAGGGGTAGTTGCAAACGTGGAGTGCATGAGGGATAGGTGTGTGAGTGCATGCATGTTTGCTAGCGAGCATCAAGATGGACTAGCTGGTGAGTAGGGAACCAGTGAAGCGAGTAAGGGGGCCCAGGATCCAGGCAGGGGTGCTGGGCAGACAAAGGGGCTGTGCCAGTACTCGAGGGATCTGTGAATGTGTGTGTGCTTGTTTATGTAGAGAGTGTTGTGTGTATGCTTTTGATGTACCTTAGTACCTCTGCTCTGTGTGTACATTGGCATCTTGCACACTAGGTAAATGACCCTGCTTTGGGCAACACTTTCACTAGTGAATTTCTATCTCTACCAACCAAAGAGGAGGAGGGGACTTGGCTGTCTATGTTTATGATTGATGTGAGTCCTGTATGTAGGTGCTGTTGAAGGCAGCGCCTTGTCTGCAGCAGTCTATGTGACCTGCTGTGTCAGTGTCCTCTGTGTGTGTGCGTGCCCGCATGGATGAACAAGGAGCTCCTGGACAAGCTCAAAAGCAAAAAGGAGGCCTACAGAGGGTGGAAGCAAGGACAGGTAGCCTGGGAGGAATACAGAGAAACTGTCCGAGTGGCCGGGAAGCAGATTAGGCAAGCTAAAGCCCAGATAGAATTAAATCTGGCCAGGGACATCAAGGGCAACAAGAAAAAATTCTACAGGTATGTCAGGGGTAAAGGCAAGACTAGGGAAGATGTGGTCCCTCTCTGGAAGGAGACAGGAGACCTGGTCACCCAGGGTATGGAGAAGGCTGAGGTACTGAATGACTTTTTCGCCTTGATCTTCACCAGCAAGGGCTCCAACCACACTGCCCAAGCTGCAGAAGGCAAAGACAGGGGCTGTGAGAATGAAGAACTGCCCACTGTAGGAGAAGATTAGGTTTGCAACCATCTAAGGAACCTGAAGGTGCATAAGTCCATGGGACCGGATGAAATCCATCCACAGGTCCTGAGGGAGCTGGTGGATGAAGTTGCTGAGCCGCTTTCCATTATATTTGAAAAGTCGTGGCAGTCTGGTGAAGCTCCCGCTGACTGGAAAAGGGGAAACATAACCCCCATTCTTAAAAAGGGAAAAAAGGAAGACCCAGGGAACTACAGACCGGTCAGTCTCACCTCTGTGCCCGGCAAAGTCATGGAGCAGATCCTCCTGGAATCTCTGCTAAGGCACATGGCAAATAAAGAGGTGATTGGTGACAGCTAACATGGCTTCACCAAGGGCAAGTCATGCCTGACAAATCTGGTGGCCTTCTACGATGGTGCTATAGAATTGGTAGATAAGGGGAGAGCAACAGATGTCATTTACCTGGACTTATGCAAAGCATTTGACACTGTCCTGCATAACATCCTTGTCTCTAAATTGGAAAGGCATGGATTTGATGGATGGACCACTCGGTGGATAAGGAAATGGCTAGTTGGCCGCGCTCAAAGGGTTGCAGTCAACGGCTCAATGTCCAAGTGGAAACCAGTGTCAAGTGGTGTTCCTCAGGGGTCACTCACTACTGGGACTGGTGCTGTTTAACATTTTTGTTGGTGGCATAAATGGTGGGATTGAGTGCACCCTCAGCAAGTTTGCTGATGACACCAAGCTGTGTGGTGCCGTCGGCACGCTGGAGGGAAGGGATGCCATCCAGAGGGACCTGGACAGGCTTGAGGGGTGGGCCCATGCAAATTTCATGAATTTCAACCAGGCCAAGTGCAAGGTCCTGCACTTGGGTCATGGCAATCCCAGGCACAAATACAGGTTGGGCAGAGAATGGCTTGAGAGCATCCCTGAGGAGAAGGACTTGGGGGTGTTGGTGGATGAGAAGCTCAACATGAGCCAGTAATGTGAGCTCACAGCCCAGAAAGCCAACTGTTTCCTGGGCTGCATCAACAGAACCGTGGCCAGCAGGTCGAGGGAGGTGATTCTGCCCCTCTACTCCGCTCTGGTGAGACCCCACCTGGAGTACTGCATCCAGCTCTGGAGTCCTCAAGACTCCAAGCGACTCAGTCGCTGCGCACTGAGCAAACAAGCAGTGAGTGGGCGTTCCCTGGGTGTCACCTGTGGAACCACCTGGGATCACCAGAGGAGGGTGTACATCGGCAAGGTGACATCAGCGGCGGGCAGCCACCGCAGAGTGCGGTGTGGGATGGGTGACTGCGAGGGGAGGAACAAGAGGAGAGCAAGCAGGCAGGCAGGCTAGGTCGACTACAAAGAAAACATGGTCTCCACTCGGTCTGTAGCCAAAGCCAGAAGGAATAAAGCAACCCAAATGGATGTGATGGAGAGACATGCAGCTGTCCAGGCGACGGGCTGCATGGAATGTCTGTCACTCTGGCAGGAGGACAGCAAAGACAGTACCTGTGTGTGCTGCAACCAGGTGAATGATCTGCTCGGCCTGGTGGCTGAGCTTAAGGAAGAAGTGGAAAGACTGAGGAGCATTCGGGAGTGTGAAAGGGAGATTGATTGGTGGAGCCACACCCTGCCATCCTTAGGGAAAAAGCAGCAGGAGGAGGCTCCACGAGAGGCAGAGGATCCCCTGCCCTCTTGTCACCAGGCAGAAGGAGGGGAACTAGGAGAGGATGGGGGGAATGGAAGCAGGTACCTGCTCAGGGCAGCAGGAGAGCCCCCTCCAGACCCCCCATCCCCCCCCCAGGTGCCCATACAGAACAGATATGGGCCTCTGGAGATAGATGAGGAGGGAACTAAGGATGCTGATAAAGCCCCATCCAGGGAGTTGTCAAAGCAGCCAGCTCCATGCATTAAGACTGCCTCTGTGAAGAGCAGGAGGAGGGCAATAGTCATAGGGGGTTCCATTCTGAGGGGAACTGAGGGTCCCATATGCAGGCCAGACCCTTCCCACAGGGAGGTCTGCTGCCTCCCTGGGGCCCATGTTAAGGATGCAACCAGGAAGCTTCCTGGCCTGATATGGCCCTCAGATTATTACCCTCTTTTGATCTTACAGGCAGACAATGAGGAGCTGGAGAGTAGAAGTCTGAGGGCAATGAAGAAAGATTTCAGGGCTGTGGGACGGCTTGTCAAGGGTTCGGGAGCACAAATTGTGTTCTCCTCTGCCCTTCCAGATTTGGGGACTGACGAATGGGTAAACAAGAAAATCAGACAGATCAACACCTGGCTCCAAAACTGGTGCTACGAGCAGGGCTTTGGGTTCTGTGATCATAGTTTGATCTGCAGGACACCAGGGCCTGCTTGCTAAGAATGGGGAAACCCTATCCCAAAAGGGGAAAAGGGTACTAGGCCAAGAGTTAGCAAGGCTCGTGGACAGGGCTTTAAACTAGAAATGAAGGGGGAAGGGGATAAAACCAGGCCCACTAGTAATGAGCCTAGGGATAAAGGGCCAAGGATGGGGGTGAAATCGGTAGCCCAGCTCAAGTGTATCTACACGAATGCACGTAGCATGGGCAACAAACGGGATGAGCTGGAAGCCATTGTGTAGCAGGACAGCTATGATGTAGTCGCCATCATGGAAACGTGGTGGGATGACTGTCGTGACTGGAATGCTGCGATGAATGGCTATAAGCTCTTCAGAAGGGACAGGCAAAGAAGGAGGGGCGGGGGTGTGGCTGTGTACATTAGGGAATGTTTTGATTGGATAGAGCTAGAGTCCAGTGATGATAAAGTAGAGTGTTTATGGGTAAGGATGAAGGGGAAGGCAAATAAGGGAGATGATCTTGTGCTGGGAGTATGCTATAGACCACCCGACCAGGATGAGGAGACAGATGAAGTATTCTATAAGTGGCTGGCTGAAGTCTCACAATCGCCAGCCCTTGTTCTGGTTGGGGACTTCAACCTGCCAGCTATCTGCTGGAAATACAACACAGCAGAGAGCGGGCAGGCTAGGAGGTTCCTCGAGAGCATGGAAGAGAACTTCCTGACACAACTGGTAGGTGAGCCTACCAGGGGAGGTGCCTCGCTAGACCTACTGCTCACAAACAGAGAAGGACTAGTGGGAGATGTGGTGGTCGGAGGTCATCTTGGGCTTAGTGATCATGAAATGGTCAAGTTTTCAATTCGTAGTGATGTAAGGAAGGGGGTTAGCAAAACCTCCACCTTGGACTTCCAGAGGGCAGACTTTGGCTTGTTCAGGACACTGGTTGAGAGAGTTCCTTGGGAGATAGTCCTGAAGGGCAAAGGGGTCCAGGAAGGCTGGATGCCCTTCAAGAAGGAAATCTTAAAGGCCCAGGAGCAGGCTGTGCCCAAGTGTCGCAAGTCTAAAGGGCGGGGAAAATGGCCAGTCTGGATGAGCAAGGAACTTCTGATGGGACTTAGGGATAAAAGGAGGGTTTACCACCTTTGGAAGAAGGGACAGGCAACTCAGGAGGAGTACAGAGATCTCGTTAGGTTATTCAGAGAGAAAATTAGGAAGGCAAAAGCCCAGCTGGAGCTCAACTTGGCCACTAACATTAAGGACAAGAAAAAAGGTTTTTATAAATACATCAACAAAAAGAGAGCCAGGGAGAATCTCCATCCCTTACTGGATGCCGGGGGGGGGGGAAAGTTGCAACCAAGGACGAGGAGAAGGCTGAGATACTTAATGCCTTCTTTGCCTCCGTCTTCAATAGTCAGACCAGCTATCCCCAGGGGGTTCAGCCTCCTGAGCTGGAAGATAAGGATGGAGAGCAGAACAACCCACCCATAATCCAGGAGGAAGTAGTCAGTGATCTGCTTCTGCACCTAGACACACACAAGTCTATGGGGCCGGATGGGATTCACCCAAGAGTACTCAGGGAGCTGGCGGGAGAGCTCACTAAGCCCCTCTCCATCATTGATCAACAATCCTGGTCAACAGGGGAGGTACCAGATGACTGGAGGGTGGCTAATGTGATGCCCATCTACAAGAAGGGTCGGAAGGAGGATCCAGGGAACTACAGGCCTGTCAGCCTGACCTCGGTACCAGGAAAGATCATGGAGAGGATCATCTTGAGTGAGCTCTCACGGCAAGTGCAGGGCGGCCAAGGGATCAGGGCCAGCCAGCATGGGTTTAGGAAAGGGAGGTCCTGCTTAACCAACCTGATCTCTTTCTATGACCATGTGACCCGCCTTCTGGATGCGGGGAAGGCTGTGGATGTTGTCTATCTGGACTTTGGTAAGGCCTTTGACACCGTCCCCCACAGCATTCTCCTGGAGAAGCTGGCGAATCATGGCATAGACAAGTGTACTCTTCGCTGGGTTAAAAACCGGCTGGATGGCCATGCCCGGAGAGTTGTGATTAATGGGGTGAAATCCTCTTGGCAGCCGGTCACCAGTGGTGTCCCTCAGGGCTCAGTTTTGGGGCCAGTTTTGTTTAATATCTTTATCAATGATCTGGATGAGGGGATTGAGTGCACCCTCAGTAAGTTTGCAGATGACACCAAACTAGGTGGGAGTGTTGATCTGCTTGAGGGTAGGAAGGCTCTACAGAGGGACCTGGACAGGCTGGATCGATGGGCCAAGGCCAACTGTATGAGGTTTAATAAGGCCAAGTGCCGGGTCCTGCATTTTGGTCACAACAACCCCAAGCAACGCTACAGGCTTGGGGAAGAGTGGCTGGAGAGCTGCCCGGCAGAAAAGGACCTGGGGGTGCTGGTGGACGGCCAGCTTAACATGAACCAGCAGTGTGCCCAGGTGGCCAAGAAGGCCAACAGCATTCTGGCTTGTATCAGGAACAGCGTGGCCAGCAGGAGTAGGGAAGTGATCGTGCCTCTGTACTTGGCACTGGTGAGGCCTCACCTCGAGTACTGTGTTCAGTTCTGGGCCCCTCTGTACAAGAGGGACATTGAAGTGCTGGAGCGTGTCCAGAGGAGAGCTACCAGGCTGGTGAGGGGTCTGGAGACCAAGTCATATGAGGAGAGGCTGAGGGAGCTGGGCATGTTTAGCTTGGAGAAGAGGAGGCTGAGGGGAGACCTCATTGCCCCCTACAACTACCTGAAAGGAGGTTGGAGAGAGGTGGGTGTTGGCCTCTTCTCTCAGGTGAATAATGACAGGACCAGAGGGAATGGTCTGAAGTTGCAGCAGGGGAGGTTTAGATTAGATATTAGGAAGGATTACTGTACTGAAAGAGTGGTCAGGCACTGGAACGGCCTGCCCAGGGAGGTGGTTGAGTCACCATCCCTAGAGGTGTTTAAGAAACGTCTAGATGTGGCACTTCAGGGCATGCTCTAGTGGCAGAGATTGTTGGTTGTTTGGGGTTTTTTTTTTTTTGGTTTTTTTTTGGTGTGTGTATGGTTGGACTCGATGATCTCAAAGGTCCTTTCCAACCATGAAGATTCTATGATTCTATGATTCTATGATTCTGTGATTCTATGATTCTATGGAGCGGGTCCAGCAGAGGGCTGGAGCACCTATGCTATGAAGGCAGGCTGAGAGAGTTGGGGTTGTTCATCATGGAGAAGAGAAGGCTCCAGGGAGTCCTTATAGTGGCCTTCTAGTACTTGAAGGGGGCCTACAGGAGAGATGAGGAAGGACTCTTTATGAGGGAGTGTAGCAATAGGATGAGGGGTAACGGTTTTAAAGTGAAAGAGGGCAGATTTAGATTAGATATTAGGAAGAAATTCTTTACTGTGAGGGTGGTGAGGCACTGGAACAGGCTGCCCAGAGAAGCTGTTGATGCCCCATCCCTGGAAGTGTTCGAGACCAGGCTGGATGGGGCTTTGTATAACCTGGTCTAGTGGGAGGCGTCCCTGCCCATGGCATAGGGGTTGGAACTAGATGATCTTTAAGGTCCCTTCCAACCCAAAACATTCTATGATTCAACAAGTCCATTCTCTTTTTGTGTTCTCTCACTGACAGATCCAAACCTCTTGTTTCTTTTTTACAATTTCAAAAAGATTATCTCCTGGGATTCTTTTACTGTATGGTGGACAGATAGTATTATTTTCTGTTCCCTAAGCGTAGCCCAGATTCTAAAATGTATATTCTCACCGCCTTAAATGAGATACTTCAAACGTTGAACACCTTGTTCAGCTTTCAGCAGAACATAGATAGAGACAGAAGACTGTTGGCAGGGAGAATTGGCAAGCCCTTAGTATAGTATGGTTTCACTGATTTTGTCTTCTAGTGTGCATGCATAGCTGAGGATGGCAATCGACCTCAGTGGTTCCATTTTGAGGAACAGAAAGGCTTGGCATGGTGAAACAAATCTGGTGTGCAAGCTCTAAAGATCATGATGGAAATCTTCTTACTTCTTGGTAGATTCTCAATGTGCCATGTAGTCTGTGCACTTCCAGGGTTACAAAGAAATCCTTTTTTCCCCCTCAGAAACATGAGAATTATTCTGAATACTGGCAAGTCCAAGGTTATGGTTTTTTTCACATAGTTTCCTTTCCCTTTGGACTGTATTTTGGGAGGGTTGAATGGAGAATAATTAAGAATCACTCTTCAGGGTCTGAAATATCATGACTTCTGGATTTCCATACAGCACATGAGAATATTATCTACAAGTTTTTTTATAACATTCCTGGTAGCCATATTAATGACAATTACCCACAGACAATTTCAATGGTTGATTAAAAGTTTTGCACAGTTCATGGAAAAATCAGCCTTCTTTCACTAGCAGTTAAACACATAGCCTATTCACTTATCTGGTTATAGATTATTTTTTTAGACATACCAATGTCACATGTATTTTTAATGACTTAAATGTTATTTTTCACTAATCATATCTTAGATCATAAAAGATTTTGCCCTTTTGTGACACTGTCAGTTTTTTCCTTTCCTTACAAAATTCAGCTCTCATTTTATAATCCACAGCAAGATCAAATTTCATGTTCTCTTAATGCTCCGTTAGTCTTGTGAACCTCTCCACATATATTAGAGGAGTTACATGGGGCTACAGAATACGCAAACATGATCATTTACAAATAAAATAGCATTAGTTGCAACCATGACTTAATAATGGAAACCCTACACTCTTTTACCTTCACTGCCACCAACATCTTGTCCTTCTCGGGACAGAGGTTATAGCATTCAGCCAGAAAGACTTTCCCAAAGGCTCCTTCTCCGAGTTCTCTTTTAAGAACAATATTGTGGCGCTTGATGTGCTGAACAACTGTGAACAGAACACAAAATGGAGGTCAGAAGTGAACTGCAAGGCCACAACAGGAAGGGGTCTGTGCTTACGGCCACACAGAGACAGGTTTTCCTGTACAGGGCAGTGCATATCATGAAAAGAATCAATGTGCCTATATGTCATTCATTAGCACTTTGTCCAAAAAAGAATGTGTTAATATATTTATATTTGGAACATAGTGCATTTGCTGGATAAGAAGATGACCTAGAATTAAGAGTCATCTGGGAAAAAGCTATTTATCATTGCACTTGGATGAGTGCTGTAGAGCATACATAACAGTGAATACTGCTGGGTAAACAATCCAAAGTTGTAGGTTGTTTGGTTGGACTCGATGATCTCAAAGGTCCTTTCCAACCATGAAGATTCTATGATGATATATTCAGATGTTGCCCAGGGAATTTGTGGATGCCCCATCCCTGGAAGTGTTCAAGACCAGGCTGGATGGGGCTTTGAGCAGCCTGGTCTAGTGGGAGGTGTCCCTGCCCATGGCAGAGGGGTTAGAACTAGATGATCTTTAAGGTCCCTTCCAACCCAAAACATTCTATGATTCTATGATTCTGTGTGGACCAACCTCAGGCTCCGTGCTTGACCACATGCATATTCCAAACTGGGTGTCCATTTACTTAGAAACTATCTTATCTCCATTACTAAAGAATGTAAAAAGGAGTGCTGCTATTAACAGCAGTGGAGAGAAATGACACAGCCTGTCCCCCTTGCTATCACCAACTTTAGGGAAAGGGGCCACAGTCCATGAAAGGAAAATACATACGTTCCAAATCATAAGTTTATGAAGATGCAACCTCAGAACACTGCATATATACTTAATAATAAAGTGTACCTGTGTGAGGTGAGCCTGGTGCTAGAATAAACTGGAAGAGAGACTCGGGATGCCCTGAGCCACCTCCAACATAAGCCTACCAGGAAGGCAGCACGCCTGAGAAGCGCACCTCCACAAGACTCAGCTGACACTCAACCAGGTGCCAGAAACCCCACTGCCAGCATGTAAACAGGCTCACTGCACATGCTCTGATCCCATGAAGGGATGCTGTGGGGCCCTGAGCTCCCAGCTAGCCACTCCCAGTGTGCCACTGCTCACCTGCAGGGCTCAGTAGTGCCAGAGGTGCAATGCCCAGCTACCCTCTCACAGGCCAGCATGCCACTCCGTCTCTTATTTCCAGGGTGATGACTAAATGTGCTGTTTTCAAAGGGTGGGGAGAGACTATTAAATATTTAAGTGCTGACATTTTCAAACCATAACAAAAGATAAGCCATGAACAAGGCCTTTGCTGTAGGGTTCTCCCAAATTAGGTTGGGGGCATGGGTCTGTAGAGGGTACAGAGCCAATATTTATTTATATTTCAGCTTCCATTTTGACAACGTCTAGAGTGCATGGCCTGCAAACAGGAGTACTCAATGTACTCTGTACTTGGGTGATATGTATCTTTAAGCCCTCTGGATCCCAGTATTCCCATGCCAATACCCTTTGGCTCCAACACTATCAGACACAGACAGACTTGCTGTGATCACATTCATTTCATATAACAGTCAGCCTGTTGGACAGCACAGTATAGAAGAGTGGTTATTTACAAAGTTCCAGGCCGAAAAAAACCCGTTCCTACCATTGCTGTGGTTGCAGGGTGAGGCAATTATGAAAACGGTCCTCTTTGTATGACAGATCTATCATTAAAACTAAGAAGCCATGCTTTGAAATAATAGCAAAATAGACATTAAATGAGACCACAAGTTACAAACATTTTTGATTCTTGTCAAACTCTGGTCTACTACAAAATTAAGTTATATTATGGTAAGATACACACACACACAGAACTTTTTTGCCAGCTGTTCAAATGCTGAGCAGCTTCCCTAGAGTCAATAGGAATATACACTTTATTTTAATTTCCTTCTCAGCACTGGCTTTTTAAATAAAGTGCAAAATACAGTTAGCACAAGAGACAGGCCTCAATGAAAATGCATCTTTTCCTCATAGATGCAAATTAACTGGCTTACTTCACCTTTACTAATATTCATAACAAAACAAATATCAAGGTTGAATCACTGTCCTGGAGTGTTACCTAAATACACGATATGTGATATACATCTCTGTCCTGGTTCCGACAGGGATAGGGTTAATTCTCCCCAGGCTCCGGCAGGAACACAGGTATTCCATGCCATGTGAGCCATGCCCACCCTGAGCTGCCGGGGGAGGGGGCAGGAAGTCACACTGGGAGCAGGCTGAGGCGTCCCTTGTCTGGTCGGTGAGCAGCGGGGAGCGGTGGTTCTGTAATCGTGTTTGTATATTCCTCTGTCCATGTTATTGTTGTTGTTTTTCTTGTTCCCTTTGCTGTTCTGTTAAACTGCCTTTGTCTCAACCCAAGAGTCTTGCCTTTTTCTTCTGATTCTTTCCGTGTTGGGAAGGCCCGAGCGAGCGGCACGTGGTTCTTCGTTGCCATCTGAGGCTAAACCATGACAATCTCAACCATAATTTAAGCAGAGGGTGCAGATATCATGGCACACATCAGGCCTGAAATGTGCTGCCATTGTGCAATATCATATGAATTGCTCTGCTTTCCTTCAGTTTTTCTAATTATTCATATCTCAGCTTCTCAACTCACAGGAAATAAGTAAGTAAACAGTCCCTAATACTAACAGAGGTCTTAAATTACAGCTAAAGATCATAGAATCACAGAATGGTAGGGGTTGGAAGGGACCTCTGGAGATCATCTAGTCCAAACCCCCTGCCAAAGCAGGGTCACCTAGAGCAGGTTGCACAGGAATGCGTCCAAGTGGGTTTTGAATGTCTCCAGAGAAGGAGACTCCACCACCTCTCTGGGAAGCCTGTTCCAGGGCTCTGCCATCCTCAAAGTAAAAAAGTTCCTCCTCATGTTTAGGCGGAACTTCCTATGTTCAAGTTTGTCCCCGTTACCTCTTGTCCTGTCTCCAGGCACCACTGAAAAGGGCCTGGCCCCATCCTCCTGACACCCACCCTTTAAGTATTTATAAGCATTGATAAGATTCCTCCCTCAGCCGTCTTTTTTGCAGACTGAAGAGACCCAAGTCCCTCAGCCTTTCTTCATAAGAGAGGTGTTCCAGTCCCCTAACCATCTTGGTAGCCCTTTGCTGCACCCTCTCCAGCAGTTCCCTGTCCCTCTTGAACCGGGGAGCCCAGAGCTGGACACAGTACTCCAGATGCAGCCTCACCAGGGCAGAGTAGAGGGGGAGGATGACCTCCCTCGACCTGCTGGCCACACTCTTCTTGATGCACCCCAGGATGCCATTGGCCTTCTTGGCCACAAGGGCACATTGCTGGCTCGTGGTCATCCTGTTGTCCACCAGGACTCCCAGGTCTCTTTCCACAGAGCTGCTCTCCAGCAGGTCAGCCCCCAACCTGTACTGGTGCAGGGGGTTATTCCTCCCCAGGTGCAGCACCCTACACTTGCCCTTGTTGAATTTCATAAGGTTCCTCTCTGCCCAACTCTCCAGCCTGTCCAGGTCTCTCTGTATGGCGGCACAGCCTTCCGGTGTGTCAGCCACCCCTCCCAGCTTTGTGTCATCAGCAAACTTGCTGAGGGTGCCCTCTATCCCCTCATCCAGGTCATTGATGAATATATTGAAGAGGACCGGACCCAGTACTGACCCCTGGGGAACACCGCTTGTCACTGACCTCCAACTAGACTCTGTGCCCCAACTAGACTAGATGCAGGGATTATTTTTTAAATGAAAGCCATTCAAAACTCTTTGGTTGATTACAGTTTTACAAATGTTTCCCTATGGTTGCATTAGAAAAGTGTGGCAAGTTGACAGACTGTAATTATATTTGGTTGTTGCGAGGGAATCCAATTATGGTCAGACCAGTCCATTTGAGTGGGAGGAGATGGAGATTGTGAACAATTCTGAAGATTTCTTTTCTACTAGCGACGCAGGACTCCTTCCCACCCGAGTCCACTGTGACCTGTACTTTAAAAAATGCTTACTAATAAATGAACCATTATTTTTTCCAGCATTAGAACTTGCCTTTCATCAGCTGTTCTCATCAGGGCAGAGACTGAAACCATGAGGTCCTGTTTTGTTCCTGTTCATGTTCAGCCAAAACTGTCATTCAGTTCTGCCTCTTTGGGTAATTCTCTTTCCCTCTACTTCCCCAGTAGCATTTGTCATGGGCGGAGTGATTAACTTGTAAGAGAGAAGTGGCGAAATGTTTATTAACATAAAACAGCGATTTAACAAAGTTAGTAGTGAATGCGACAGTGTTTTACGAGATTCGATGCCAGGGTACACTTGATTATTTACTGCATAGAGGCCAGAGTCAGACAAGCTGTCAGGGAGACCCTCCCGTTGAGTCACGAGGTTCAGAAAGGACCCCCTTGCTTTCTAAACTCCTTCTCAGAGAGGAGTCTAGGTGCGGCTGGATCCGATCCTAGTCCCAGACTTGGTCACCGGTTTATGTCTAAAGGATTATATATGCACAATCAATCCTTTATATCACTCAGCTAAGATTTCAAAGTTTAGCATGCTCTCAGTCACTTACCAAGGATCTGTTGCAGCAAGGAATCTCTCAACCTCGAGGAGAAGAACCTTAAGCAAGCGTCCCCACTCAAGGGGAGATCCTGTTGTGCAGCCCGCTGCCGTGCAGGAGAGCTCAAAGGGCTCTTGGGCTGTCCACTATTTATGGAGTAAGATAATTGACCTATAGTCATATTCGCATGGGAGCAAGATACCTAGGTCCCCACTCCAGACAGTGTTTTGGCTGTGTCGACAGCCATCTCCCAAAGTTCAAGTGCAACTCCCGCTGATGGCCATGGCTTGAGCAGGAGCTGGAGAACGGGGAAAGGGGGAAAAGGGGAAAGCACGCCACCACAGCACTACAAGGTGGTCTGCCTTCCTTTACTAGAGAGAGGAGTTTAGCTCCATATGACAAGTGTCATAATTTTAAAATGCTCATAAACCCCATTAACTTTCGTAGGCAGAGAGCATGGCTAAAATCCTGGCCTACTGGAGTCAGCAGCAAAACTCCAGTAGAGGCAGGTTTTCATTTCGTTCTCTTTAATATCAACATCAAAGACATGGTGATAAACATACTCAACCACTTAAATTTTGTCTGGGTCCTCTCCATTTTGAACACAGAATGGCATTGATGTTTATCTTAGTGGTAAAGAGACTTTTTTGTCAAGATTCTGGAGGACTTCACAAACAATGTAGAGGAAAAATAAATAGGAATCATGAAATACTTCTGTACAGTACACTTACAGCTGCTACTAAATGCTCTTATATAAACCAAGCATTTAAATAAACAGCCTTTCCCATACCAAACTGTCAAATGCAAAACATAGCAAGCCACAGAAGTGATCTGTACAGAATGTTTGCAACTTGTAACACTCTATACATCCCCGTTAACTTTCTGAGCTGAACAGAGTTACTAAATAAATAAAAAATAACAGCAAATGTGTCTAAATGGGCATAGATTAAATAGAAGAAAAATGTAAGTAAATCAAACACATGTGATGTGATGGAAATATGAGCTAAGGAAAAAAAATCCATTTAGCACACTCAGGGCCAAGCTATAATGACACTGTCATCAGTGGCAGGAGATTTAGATTAGATATTAGGAAGAAATTCTTTGCTGTGAGCGTGGTGAGACACTGGAACAGGTTGTACAGAGAAGTTACGGATGCCCCATCCCTGGAAGTGTTCAAGGCCAGGCTGGATGGGGCTTTGTATAACCTGATCTAGTGGAAGTTGTCCCTGCCCATGGCAGTGGGGGTTGGAACTAGATGATCTTTAAGGTCCCTTCCAACTCTAACCATTCTATGATTCTATTATTCCAGCAGTGGATACACTCAAAAATTCAAGTCAAAATCTACTTTCAATTAATATCAGGATACAGCAAATTATCTCTGTTAAAGTCGAAGGGATAATCCTGGATTTACACTGAAGAAACAAAGCAGAATTTGGCCAAGGAGGTGGCATAACTGAATTACCAAAGACATGGTCTCATAACATTTTATCACAAGCAAAGATACACAAATGTACAAAGGGACGTTATATAGCTTCCTCCTTTTGGCTCTAAATGGTTGCCTTTGAGCTGCCTCACTGAGTTGGATGTGATGATTGATTTCAGCCACAGACAGCAAGACATTCAATGGTATAATCTAAATAGATTAGTGTGCTTAATTAAAAAGTGAAATGTGGTGACAGTGTAAAAGTGCTTTTTCCTTGGTCACAAAAAAATAGGTCTAAACATTTTACCGCCACATAGAATAAAAGAATCATAGAATGGGTTGAGTTGGAAGGGACCTTTAAAGATCATCTAGTCCAAACCCCCTGCCATGAGCAGGGACATCTTTCACTAGATCAGGCCACTCAAAGCCCTGTCCAAACTGACCTTGAACACCTCCAGGGATGGGGCAGCCACAGATTCTCTGGGCAACCTGTTCCAGTGTCTCACCACTCACATCGTAAAAAATTTCTCCCTTATGTCCAATCTAAACCTATCCTCTTTCAGTTTAAAACCATTGCCCCTTGTCCTGTCGCTACAGGCCCTAGTAAAAAGTCTGTCTCCATCTTTCTTATAAGCCCCCTTTAAGTATTGAAAGGCTTCAATATGGTCTCCCTGGAGCCTTCTCTTATCCAGGCTAAACAACCCAACTGTCTCAACCTGTCTTCATAGGAGAGGTGTTCCATCCCTCCGACCATTTTTGTGACCCTCCTCTGGACTCACTCAAGCAGGTCCATGTCCTTCTTGTACTGGGGACCCCAGAACTGGATGCAATATACCAGGTAGGGTCTCACAAGAGTAGAGTAGAGGGGGAGAATCACCTCTCGTGACCTGCTGGCCACACTTCTTTTGATGCAGCCCAGGATACAATTGGCTTTCTGTGCTGTGAGTGCACATTGCCAGATCATGTCCAATTTTCCATCCACCAGTATCCCCAAGTCCTTCTCCGCAGGACTGCTCTCATTCATCCCCCAGTCTGCTTTGGTGTTGGGGATTGCCCCGACCCAGATGCAGGACCTTGTACTTGGCCTGGTTGAACTTCATGAGGTTTGCATGGGCCCACCCCTCAAGCCTGTCAGGGTCCCACTGGATGGCATCCCTTCCCTCAAGCATATCGACTGCTCCACACAGATTGGTGGTGTTGTCAAACTTGCTGAGCATGCATGCAAATCCCACTGTCGATGTAATTGATGAAGATATTAAATAGTATTGGTCCTAGTATGGACCCTTGAGGGACACCACTTGTTACTAGTTTCCACTTGGACATTGATCCGTTAACCGTAACTCTTTGGACGTGGCCATCCAGCCAATTCCTTATCCATTTAACAGTCCATCTATCAAGCCCATATCTCTCCAATTTAGTGGCCAGAATGTTGTGGGGGACCGTAGCAAATGCCTTACAGAAGTCCAGGTAGTTGACATCCATAGATGTTCCCTACGTGACCATTAAACCATCTAAGCTGACCTATTGCACAACATGGAGCATAGTATTGAGTGAAATGGCTTGAATTTGACAGGAGAATACCTCCAGAAAGGGGTTGTGCCAGTCTTGATTTGAAAGTCTGTGCTATTTTTTTCTCCAGCTTGTCTGGCTTTCACTTCCCTCATTGGCTTTTAGGAGACTTTCTCTACTAGTTTAAACACCCCTTTTATGTCTTCTATTTTTTCACTGTGAAGGAATCAGCATACTTCTTGGCCTTCTTGGTAAGGCAAAGAGATGGAAGCCCCTCCCTGGAAGGTATTTTCTCCAGTTTGTCAGTCATTTTTATGGCTCTTCTCTCAGAAAATTTGCAATATTCTTTAGAAAATTGTTGTTTCCAGTTGTTTTTTTCCAACTGCAAACCGCATTCTTGTATCATTCTCCACAAGGCTGTAACACAAACATAAAATCAGTCCCCTACTTCTCTGCACGTCCAAAGATCACACTAGTCCTTTTAAGGCTAGGTTTCCTAAAGAGCATGAAAATTATGCAATTGTGTGTGTGTCTCATCTTAACACCTCACTCAATTACAATATCACAAGTGCTAGAAGTTTCAGATGTTTTCCCATATACCTTATGAACGTAGCAGAGCAGAGGAGAGATCTCTGTCCTTATGGATTGGCTGCAGCAGGGGCTCAATACTTGATGAACAGTAAGAGCCACAGGAAACGGGCTCCATCAGCACTGCTCACTGAACTACTAACACTAGAGATGTTTAATGGGTGACTTGAAGAAGGCGCTTCCATGGGCAGTGGTCTTCCTGGAAGAAGAACTGTAGACACCTATGAGAAGAAAACCTGTATTGATTTCCTAGTTGTCAAGAGCTACATCTGATGATAAATCTGATAAATTTGTATTGTTATAGCTAAACCTTTCAGATGCTTTGTTTACAACTTAAATCCTGCCAGGATCTATATTTTAAACCCCAAAGTTTTTGTTGCCTTGACTGAGAATTAGGCTTCCCTCTGTGATATAGCACTGCAACTTATGGGAGGATGCCCAGATCACAGTCCTTCTCCCCCATAGTGGTGGGAGCACCACAGCTCTTGCCTGCTGTAAATTAATTTTGCTGTAGCTAGATTGGCACCTCTCTGGATGAAACTTAGTATTTGCTGTCTTTTAGATTTTATATTTGTTTTCTGGTGAGGGGTATTATCTCACCCTTTTGATACAGTAATTTATTTATTTTATTTGGTTGAGATACTTTCAGTTTTTGGCTACAGATAGGCATATTGCCATGCTCTGTTAGATTCTTAAAATCAAAGAGGAACTACTTAATAATAAATTAGAATAACAATGCTTTCATTGTTTAAATGCATGAGCATTATGAGCTAAATTCACCTTTCAGGAAAACAAGAATACTGAAGTTGACATTTTTTTCAGGAATGAATTTGACCTTACATAAGAATACTAAGGTATGCAAAGCACTCGAGCCTTAGTAACTTGAAATTGGTTTTGATTTCAGTGATAAGTATGTATTAAATGTAGCTTTGATCTATTATTTGCTGAAACAACTGGGATATATCAGAATAATGGAAAGCTAAATTTGGCTCATTATGTTCAAAATAAATGGCAGATATTATTCAGTCTGCATTTTCTCTCTTTTCTGCTTTCAGCCCACTACCAGCTTTCCGACACAGTTTGGTAAATCAACTCTAAGCAGAAAACTGTGCTGAATTTTTAACCATCCTTTGCCTTTGCAATTTATTTGTAAATGTGAATATCAATGTGCTGCTTTGAAAAGATTACTGTTTGTAGAACTTCAAGGCTATTGCACACGAGTTGCTATAGAAAATGCTTGCTGATGTTATTTTACTGTGGTCCCTCTTCCATGTTTAAGTTAACTGGAGACACTGCTCTCACCAGCACCCTTCTCCTAGCTCAGAGCAGGAAATCCTTTCCCTCAGCATGATACTAATCTTTTGTGATCTTCTGTGCTGCAGAAACAGAAGCACTCAGCAAAGGATGTAGAAGTACTGTGTCATCTATATCCTAGGATAGACACTTGCAGGGGCTAATAAACATACTGGCTTCAAAGTATTAACTCTTTTCTGCCTTTGTTTTCAGAAATGGGCATAGTCTGAAAAGCATCCTAGGATCCCAGTTTGAGAAGCAGGACTTGTAAGAAACTTCATATATACTTCAGGGACTGAGGTATAGTCAAACTGTAGCTTGATAGTGGGAACACCAGGACGTTCCCAGATCATTTCCCTTGCAAAAAATGTGACATATTTTCTCTTCTCCCCTCTTGGATTTGCATGTATTTTCATATAATACTGTCAGAACTAGCAGAGAATATGATCAATCTCCTTCCATTCAGTTGACAGTGTTATCTTTCAGCTGACATTAGGGATGAAGATAAAACAGAGACATTTAATGCCACCTTTGCTTCTGTCTTTAAGACCAATGATAGGCCCTGGGACCTCTAGAGCCCTGGGTTGGAGGACTGTGACTGGGGTTATGGATAAGCTCCCAGTTGACTTTGAATTTGTATGGGATTTGCCGCTGCAATTGAATGCACATAAGTCTATGAGGCCGAATGGGATTCATCCCAGGGTACTGAAAGAGTTGGCTGATGTTATTGTGAGATCTCTCTCATTTATTTATCAATGGTCTTGGGACTCTTGTGAGGTCCCAGTTGACTGGAAGCTAGCAAATATTATTCCAATTTTCAGGAAGGGCAAGAAAGAAGACCCTGGTAATTATAGGCCTGTCAGTCTCACTTTGGTGCCTGGTAAAATTATGTACAACATTATTCTGGGAATTATTGAAAAACACCTGAAAGACAATGTAGTCATTGGTCAAAGCCAACATGGGTTCATGAAGAGAAAGTCATACCTTGCTAACTTAATATCCTTTTATGACAAGCTTACCCACCTAGGGGATGAAGGGAAGGCAGTGGGTGTGGGTTTTTTGGATTTTAGCGAAGCTTTTGATACGATCTCTCACAGTATCCTTCTGGACAAAATGTCTAGCATACAGCTAGATATGTACACAACACAATGGGTGAACAGTTGGCTGAAGGGTGGGGCTCAAAGAGTTGTACTAAATGGGGTAAAATATGGTTGGCGGCCAGTAATTACTGGTGTTCCCCAGGGCTCAATTTTAGGGCCAGTTCTCTTCAATGTTTTGATCTATGACCTGAATACAGGAGTTGAGTGCACACTAAGTTTACCAATGATACTAAATTAGGAGGAGCCGTTGATTCCCTTGAGGGTAGGGAGGCCTTACAGAGAGATCTTGATAGATTAGAGTGCTGGGCAACCACCAATCGTATGAAATTTAACAAGGACAAATGCCGGATTCTGGATCTTGGATGCTGTGATACTGAACGTGCGTATAGACTGGGGGGACAAGAAGCTGGAGTGCAGCCCTGCAGAAAGGGATCTGGGGGTTTTGATTGATGGTAACCAAAAACTGACCAACAGGGGTATTCCATCCCATCTGCCCCATGCTCAGTATAAAAGCTGAGGGATCAAAGGGTCATCCCTCTTTCTTCAATGGTCAACGTCCAAGGAGAGCCCTGTCTGTTCATCTGCCTTTGATCCCGAGCTGTGTGTTTCTGACTCCAGCTGTGGAATCCAGTTCCCATCCGTCGCTGAGTCAAGTGACGTCATCCTAGGAGCTTGATACTGTTTTGTATATACCCTATCTATTTGATTATTTCCTTTTTATTTTATTATTAATATTTCATTAAAGTAGTTTAATTTCTTCTAAACTCGTAAATCTCTTTATCTCTTCTCCTCCTCCTCTCTGTGTGAGAGAGGTGGGGGAGAGCATCTGTCGCCAGCCATTGGCCAATTTGGCCAAAACCACGACAAACATGGTAGCAGAGTCAAAGACAGCAGGTTCCTATAAAGCTGTATGCCCCTCTGTTTCTGTGATCTTTTATATTGTTTCTTTGAAACATTATCTAATTTTGCCCCTTTCAGTTCAGACAGTTCCAATGCGATGTAAAATTAGGCATACAAACTAAAGTGACTATATGTGGAATAAATACTAAATTGGCTAAAAAATACAAAAGTACAGCATTGTTCACACATTAAGGAAAAGTATAAAATCAAGAGGCTTCTGAGGTAGAAAATAGCCGCAGCTGGCATGAAGGACACAACATCTGTGGTTCCCTGATAAGCTACATGAGGTACGGGACGGGATGCAATTATTCCGTGGCTTTACCTTATGATGTATAGCAGATACAGGAATGGGATGATACCATGAAACAGATAAGCTGCCAATTAGCTGCCCGCTAGATGCTCAGAGCCAACATTTTGTCAAATTTTGATGAAATGCTGTCCTTTGTGCGAACTTTGCTCATTATAATGTCATTATAATACCAAAACACACCTCCATCCCGAAGGCTACCCGCCTCCAAGGTGCGACCACTCCTTCTTGAGTCTGCGCCCTGAATTTCTCGTAAACTATACCTTTAATTGTGAAGCGAGAGAAATTTACACCAATCATGATAAAAGTATGTATGACTAAAGTCACTCAAACTCCACCTTGAAGATAACAAATAGTATAAAAATAGCCCAAGAGAGGGGGGATACCCAGGGAAGACACCATCACAAAGAATTACATCACTGACTTCTGGGATCAGTCGACGGGCTGAGCCTCTCTTCCCCCCCATAGGGACGCCTTTGGGTAAGACTTAGATTATACCGAGTGCTTCCTCGGGAAACTTAGAAATTTCTCTAGAGACTCTCTTTTCCTACATTTAAAGCCAGGCTATATCGTTTATAACTTTGTCGCGCGTTTTGTATATGTAACAATACTTTCATTTGCACGTGCTTTGCAGACAGTGTATTTATCACCGGCAATCCTAAGAACCTATATATCTGTTGTTTAAATAAACTGCACTTTTTTAAGTAGCTAGTCGTTTTGGTTTCTCACTGAACGCGACCAAAGACTCGAGAGTGGCCGTGCTAGTTCATGAGCACGACTAGACTGAAGGTGCAGTCCACTATTAGTGTATCCAAATCGTAATAGTTTAATACATATTAAACGCGATTGGACTGATAGTGCTGAATTGGGCATCACTCAGAATTTAAACCTAGCCGCACCTAGCCTCCCACCTCCACACTCAGTGAGGAGTGTTAGAACGCAAGGGGGTTTATCTTCTGCCAAAACCGCTTGGCCCCGTTTCACGCAACAGAATTTTGGCGTAGTCGGCAGGATTGCCATGGATAAACTGCTGCAAAAATATGATTGTGCCACTTCCCAGGCTGGGAAGGAGTGGGCCCGTAAATTTTGGAAGGATGAAGAGAAAGTGGTGGAACGTATTGAAGAGTGTCGGGTTTCACAGAAGCTCAGAGCGGGGAAAGGCAAAGGTGTGATTTGTGCGGTGTTAGGCGCCTGTTTATCTTGTGCACAACAAGAAACTAGGGAAACCCCTGCTCCTAATCTGATTTCAGCTGTAGAATATGCAACCCTGAAATCGGAGAATGAGGTGCTGAAGTCATCACTAGCCTTGCAAAAGGAGACAGGAGAAAAATTAAGAACTCAAGTTGATAAGCTTGTGAGTGAGAATGAATGTTTAGGAAACCGGAATGCTCAACTTGGGAGTGAAAATCACCAACTTAAAATGTTATTGGAAAGGGTGACTGGGCTCTTAGATAAAATGCAGCCCTCGACCCAGGTCCAACAGATTCGTAAATTAATGTGTTATCCAAATTCTGGAACCCAGACCGGAGATTTTTGGTCTAATAGTGAAGATGAGGAAGAAGATGAGGAGGGAAGGACTTTTACTGTGAAATCTCGAGTCTTTCCTTTACGACCTCTGATTAAAACTGAAACCACAGTTGATGAGGATGATGAGGAAGTCCGCAACACTGTGCGTACTATTCCGTGGACACCAACAGAGTTAGCGAAAATAAGGGAAAAATATTCGAGGCGGCCAGAAGAATCAGCTGTTGAGTATGTGTGGCGAGTTTCTTCTGAAGGAGGAGATAGAATTATGTTGAGTGAGGAAGAAGCAGGAGACTCTTGGGGACCAGGAGTGTTTTTAACTACAATGGACGGGGATCATAATTATTCCCTAACCGCTCGAGCAGCCTATTGGGCAGGTGGTATGGATCCGCGAGAGAGGGGAGAGCCATTAGAGATTAGAGCTACAGGCTACTCTGAACTGTTTGCGGCGATACGGAAAGCAGCTTGTCTGCAAGCCATGTATGACAGAGAGGAATTTCGGAAATCCCCAATGTCAGCTGCTATCGACCCTGATCGATTAGCCCCTCTCATCCGTGGTCTTCCCGATTGCCTGAAGCCATTTGTTGTTCGTACTCAAGATCGTATACGAGAGGCTCGGGATGCTCATGGGCGGGGCCGGCGTCGCTACATGCCCACCTGGAATGAATATGTACAGGAAATAGACCAATATGGGTGCCGAATGGGCTGGGCCAGCCTAATTAGCGAAAAATCCTCCAAACACCCCCGAAAGGTTCGCCAAGTCCGAACTCACACTCAAAAGCCCAAACCGGTGGAAAGGTTTAAGCCTGATAAGGACCGGAATGAGTTGTGGTGTAGAGCCCTACAATTAGGGGTGCCCCGACAATTCTTGCACGGTGTCCCTACGGGAGATCTCCGTACACTGGTCCAATCTCTAACTAGAAAGAATAATTTGGCTGGGGAGAAAAGTCTAACCAGAGAATCCCCAAGCTGTGAGAAAATTGTGCCTTCTGCACCGGAGCGTAATTTGATTGATTTGTCAGAGTCCCAGTCAAAAAACTCCTATCCCCGGGGAGGGCAGTGAGCCACCCTGTCCGGCGGGTACTAGCTATTCAATGGCTCTCTCATAAAGATTCTGAACCTATTATCGCCATTCCTGTCGGACCCCGGAGGATGTCAGTAAACTTTATTATTGATACCAGAGCCCAAATGTCTGCAATCACTAACGAAACGGCACAACTTCTAGGTATAAATCCCACCAGACGCAGAGTCAACTACGCAGGAATTGATGGTGTGGTAAAAACATGCCCCGTTGCAAAAATTAACCTCTGGTTGCCAGGAGAGCAGCGAATGACCAGGGCGGAAGTGTTAGTGGGTGCCTCGCGTACTAACCTCCTAGGATTTGACGTGCTGCGTGGGTGAATGTGGAAATTCCCAGATGGAACTGTGTGGAGTTTTGCAGGATGTGAAAAAGTAATAGACACAGTGAAATTGAGTCTCTTGGAAACTTCCATGCCTTTACCTCCCTCTAAAGTCACTAATGTCCGGCAGTATCCACTGCCTGCAGCTGCGCTTGCAGGAGCAGACGGGGTGGTATCAGATTTAGAAAAAAGAGACATCATCAAGAGGACTCACTCGCCTTATAATTCACCAGTGTGGCCGGTAAAGAAACCAAACGGGCAATGGCGTTTCACAATAGATTACCGAAAATTGAATGCCAACACTGCACCCCTCACTGCCGCAGTTCCAAATATCACGGAAATTGTGACAATGATACAAGGAGCTGCCCATCCTTGGATGGCTGCCTTAGATGTTAAAGACATGTTTTTTATGATTCCCCTCCTTGAGCAGGACAAAGCGCGGTTTGCATTCACGTGGAAAGGAGTCCAATATACCTTTAACCGACTTCCACAAGGATACAAACATTCCCCCACTATTGCTCATAATGCTTTAGCTAAAGTGCTATCAGAGATTCCTGTTTCACAGGGATGTACGGTATACCAATATATTGATGACATCCTAATAGGGGGAGAGAACCAAGAAAGTGTAAAAGACATGATGGAAAACATCCGAAAAACATTACTTGATTTAGGATTGGAAATTCCAGACTCAAAGTGTCAGGGACCTGCACAGGAAGTTAAATTCCTGGGGGTCTGGTGGATTAAGGGAGCTGCTTCTGTCCCTCAGGATACCCTGGAAAAAATAGAGCATGGACAGAATCCATCCAGTGTGAAGGAGTTACAGCAAGTTCTGGGAACTTTAAGTTATTGGCGTAAACACATCCCTGGCTTTTCCATCATTGCTCGCCCCCTTTATAGTTTGCTCAAAAAGGGTAGATCCTGGGAGTGGACTAAACAACACACTAATGCTCTGCAATTACTAATAAAGGAGCTAAGGTTATTCCAACAGCTTGGTCCTATACATCCAACTGACCCTGTCCATGTAGAATGGGGGTTCAGTGAACATGGTTCCCATTGTAATTTATGGCAGAAAGGACCAGCAGGACCGGAGAGACCATTAGAATTTAGCTCTCACTCCTTCAATGATACTGAGAGCAGATATTCAGACCTTGAGAAGGGTTTACTGTCCCTAGTGCGAGCGTTGCAACGAACAGAGCAGATAAGAAGAGAACAGAGTGTGATCATTCGGGGACCTTTTCGCCTCCTAGACGTGGTCCGTAAAGGGACAACACCACCAGCTGGCATTGCCCAGAAACCTACAGTTCGAAAGTGGTATGCTTATTTAGAAGGCATTAATGAAATCATGCCAGTCTCTGAAGGCAGTGTTAAAGTATCCAAGCTGCAAAAGGATATAGATGGTGCCCTATTGTTCCAATCCCCACCAAATAGACCATCTCCGATCCAAGAAGCTCCTCCTTTGAAGGAAGGCAGTGATCTTACAGGAGTGTGGTTTACTGATGTGTCATCTCACCGTGAAAACAATAAGTGGAAATATAAGGCCGTAGCACTGGAAGTAGCAACGGGAGAAAGAGCGATTGAAACAGGGGAGGGTAGTGCACAAGTAGGGGAACTCAGAGCTGTCCTACTAGCTGCACAACATGGAGCCACCTCCATTTACACTGACTCATATGCTGTTTTTAAAGGAGCCACCGAATGGATAGGACACTGGGCAGCCAATGATTGGCAGGTGAACAGAGTCCCAATTTGGGAGACGGACAGTTGGAAGCAACTGTTGGAAATAGGAGAACAGAGAACATTGCACATTGGTTGGGTAAAAGGCCATGATCGTTCAAACTCGATCACTGCTCAATTCAACCAACAGGTAGATAGCCTCACGCGGCTACAGCAAATTGACATTGTAGATGATGGTCGGGAATGGGAACGCTTACTTGAATGGTTACATGTTAAACGTGGCCACACAGGCCGTGCTGACCTGTATCAGGAAGGTCTAGCCCGGGGGTGGCCCGTGTCAGTTAAGCTGTGCGAACAAATAGTAACTGCCTGTTCACAATGTCGCCTACGACTCAGCAAAGATCATCCGAGTAAGGCGCCTCCCTTACACATTCGGGACAAGAAAACGTTGTGGCATTCATGGCAGATTGACTATATTGGGCCCTTGAGATTATCAGGTGGGAAAAGATATGTCCTGGTAGGAGTGGAGATTATCTCTGGCCTCAGTATGGCCAGCAGTTTCAAATCAGCTACCGGGGACAACACAGTGAAAGGCCTAAAAGGGTGGTTCAGCACACTTCCCCTTCCCGAGGAAATCCAAAGTGATAACGGTTCACACTTTACCGCTTCGGTGGTACAAGATTGGGCCAAAGAAGAAGGGATTCGATGGGTATTTCATACTCCCTATTATCCCCAGGCTAATGGCATTGTTGAACGCACCAATGGATTGGTTAAGCGTTTTGCAAAAACTCATGAACCTGGTTGGCATTTGCGATTGGACGATGCCATCTATCAATTAAATAACAGATGGAGTGGAGACGGCTGTCCTAAAATGAAAGCTTTCTGTGTATCTGCCAATATTATCTCTCCAAAGGCTCCCAATGAACCGGGAAAATACCCTGGAAGATTTCACCCTGGGCAACCTGTGCTAGTGAAAATGCCTCAAATTGGGACAGTACCAATGGTGCTAGCTACTCCCAAAAATCCCTATGCATGGGAAGCCAAGGACTGTTCAGGGAAGATACACCGGATCAGCACCCGGTGGATCTCGCCTTCTTTTTAACCCCGTCGGTCGAGTAAGACCGAGCAGATTTTCTTTTCCTTTGTGTCTTTCAGGAACCTTGGATGAGCTGTACAGACGGATTGGCCTACACTACCTTTGAGTGTCTCCAGGGAATCCTGACATTGATCCTGGCAATAATACTATTTTTATTATGTATGGCTACCTGGAGGCCCAAATTCTAAAATGACGAATTGGCAGATGGAATTGATGCTATTCAGTTTTACCTTTTTATTCCCTGTTGTTTGTAGTCAGAGAGACCCAGAGTGGCCATGGTCTCAAGCCTTTGTTAAACACAATGCGATGGCAGGTACTAGAAAGGGAGACTTGAGTTTGGCCACTGTAGTTCTACAGGAAAATGAGGTGTTACATGAGTGGACCTGGAATAGTTGGTACCCAGTCCTGAAAGGTAAGGCAGGGGTGGAAGCCCGAGTAGGGTGTAGAATGATCAACGGCTCAAACCATGAGAAGGCCATGAGAATAGAGATATTTCGCCCTCAGAACCCACGCTCAATGACGACAAAGCACTGTGTCACCGACAAGTGGGATTGCTGGTATAATTTTACTCTTGTGGAACCCACTCTTGTAACTTGTCGTTGGCAACAGGATGAAATAGCGCTGCTATTTGAATTCAAGATAGACGTAGCACCTGACCTTTGGGATAATGCATTGTCACGGTACACTGCAAGCACCGGAACACCAGGAAACAAAAGGGGTTTAAATCTCTCCACTCTGGTTATACAAGGAAGTGAAGTATATTCCAGAGATAAATGGAGATGGAATGATTCACTTCAAATGGCTAAAATCGAGGCCACCCTTGGAAAGAGAATACACATTGGTTGCCGATTTATCAATGGGTCTACTCACCACAGGCCAACTGTAATTAAAACCATCTATGTAGACTCTACCAAACCAGACAAATACAAAATTATGGAGCCAAATTCAGATTGCTGGCACAATTTCACTTTTATCAAACCTACAATAGTGTATTGTATTTGGGGCTACAGGGGCACAGAATTGTTATTTGAATTTATGATTGACTCAAATACACCTGAACTTGCCGAAATAAATCCAGAACCTACACCCCCACAAACTCTCAAAGGTGTACCTTCTAAGCCCTCCATTAGTCTAACTCCTTACATTTTCAACATTGGCCCTTATGTTATTAAACACACAGGTCAACAACAGATACTGTTTAATCCCACATATTCCCTCAAACGAGTAGAATTGTCAATGCAGATTAAAATCTCTGCGATCAAACCCACTTGTTTACCATTCCTGAGTACATCTTATGCAGGATGGTCAGCATGGTTACGCAGACGAACTTTTGTCACTTCACAACGACTGAAGAGGGATGTGACTGGTATCTTAGGAACAGGCCTGGGAGTCTTAAATAGTATAGATGCTGAGATACTTGCCAACAAACTAGTAACAACCACTACTGATCTGGACAAATTAAGACGTCCCCTACAGTCCTCTCTACTAGCATTGGGAAACCACCAATGGCTTTTATCGAATATATTGCCTCAGTGGGAAGAAACGGGTGAAAAAGACCATCAGCTGATCACAGATGCACTTGGTACAACCCAAAACAATGTTTCCTTGGCTCTTAGTTGTATCCAAGCCCAATTGTGGATGCAATCTATGACAGCCGCAATCATAAGGGAAGGTGAAGAAGGCACCTTGCCCACCGAAATTCAAAAAGTAATATGGGATAACGCAATTGAATTTGAGAAAAAATTTCAGTCCTGGTGGTATCTGGTTAACTTCACCTATGATCCCATTGAGAGCAAGGCCACAGCTTTTGTCTTAACAATACGCAATGCTTTGGTATACACCATATACCCAATCATTGCGCTGGGGTTGAATCACAAAGGAGCCATACTCCATCCAATAGAGCACAGAGTGTGGGCACAACAAAATGAGAATAAGTGGCAAACTGTTGATGTTGACGCATGCGTTTCACGAGACCAACAAGGATTCATTTGTGAGAGTAATACCCTGAAAGCACAAGACATTTGTCTTGACACCAACCAGAATGTTTGTCACTTTGAGATACATCCCGATGAAACCCCAGAAACTGTGCTTGTATATATTGGGAAAGGGTGTGTTTGCATGAGGTCTCCCTGTACTCTTGTATTCATAGATGACATAGTAGTTGATATAAGTAATCACTCAAACCTTTGTGTTTGTAACTTTACTAACATTATCGGATGTGACTTCAATTATTCAGCTCCTGTTACATCTTTTCAATTGCTACAATCTAATTATACATTGATTCGAGATTTGTTGCCTACCCCCATCGGAATGAATCTCTCACTGGTGAAGAAGCTGCTACAACACGATGAATTGAAGCGACTGTTGAAAGAGGCCCAAGAAAATGGACAGAGAACTTTGATTACCGTCCATCATGATGTTGAAGAAATACACCAAGTGCTGGAAAGAGTCAAGAGAGACGGAGGACATGGATGGGGAGATACTCTTTTTGGATGGTCACCGACAGTTACAGGACTTTATAACAAGATGCTCCATCCTGTTGTTGTTTTACTAATACTCATTATTTTGTGCTTCGCTTTGACAATTGTTTTGTATGTTAGACTTTGGATTATGATGAAAAGTTTAACTCATTTGATCACTCCACGAGATGTATTTGCACTTGATATCCCTCACCACAAGAACACATGTGATCTTTCCTATCAGTATTGAGTATCGTGGAGCTTGAGTGACTGTAGTCACGGGGTGGATTATGTGGAATAAATACTAAATTGGCTAAAAAATACAAAAGTACAGCATTGTTCACACATTAAGGAAAAGTATAAAATCAAGAGGCTTCTGAGGTAGAAAATAGCCGCAGCTGGCATGAAGGACACAACATCTGTGGTTCCCTGATAAGCTACATGAGGTACGGGACGGGATGCAATTATTCCGTGGCTTTACCTTATGATGTATAGCAGATACAGGAATGGGATGATACCATGAAACAGATAAGCTGCCAATTAGCTGCCCGCTAGATGCTCAGAGCCAACATTTTGTCAAATTTTGATGAAATGCTGTCCTTTGTGCGAACTTTGCTCATTATAATGTCATTATAATACCAAAACACACCTCCATCCCGAAGGCTACCCGCCTCCAAGGTGCGACCACTCCTTCTTGAGTCTGCGCCCTGAATTTCTCGTAAACTATACCTTTAATTGTGAAGCGAGAGAAATTTACACCAATCATGATAAAAGTATGTATGACTAAAGTCACTCAAACTCCACCTTGAAGATAACAAATAGTATAAAAATAGCCCAAGAGAGGGGGGATACCCAGGGAAGACACCATCACAAAGAATTACATCACTGACTTCTGGGATCAGTCGACGGGCTGAGCCTCTCTTCCCCCCCATAGGGACGCCTTTGGGTAAGACTTAGATTATACCGAGTGCTTCCTCGGGAAACTTAGAAATTTCTCTAGAGACTCTCTTTTCCTACATTTAAAGCCAGGCTATATCGTTTATAACTTTGTCGCGCGTTTTGTATATGTAACAATACTTTCATTTGCACGTGCTTTGCAGACAGTGTATTTATCACCGGCAATCCTAAGAACCTATATATCTGTTGTTTAAATAAACTGCACTTTTTTAAGTAGCTAGTCGTTTTGGTTTCTCACTGAACGCGACCAAAGACTCGAGAGTGGCCGTGCTAGTTCATGAGCACGACTAGACTGAAGGTGCAGTCCACTATTAGTGTATCCAAATCGTAATAGTTTAATACATATTAAACGCGATTGGACTGATAGTGCTGAATTGGGCATCACTCAGAATTTAAACCTAGCCGCACCTAGCCTCCCACCTCCACACTCAGTGAGGAGTGTTAGAACGCAAGGGGGTTTATCTTCTGCCAAAACCGCTTTGCCCCTTTTCACGCAACACTATACCACTGGAATTTTTAGGATTCCTGAGGTGGAGAAGCTTATATAATGACAGTACCTGCACATCTTTCACTTTTTGAGTCTGTTGGACAATGTCAAATAAGTTGGACAAGGGAGCAATAGTGTTAACAACATACAGCCCCTTGCAACAGGTGTGCACCAAATAAAGCCCAGGGCCACTTGCCCCTTAGCAGATGAGAGGCAACACTATGCTATCTGTGTCTCCGCGGTTGCAGAGCACCAGGCACCAGCCATCTAGTTAGCATATAGCCTGTCTGTCCAGCTAGCAAGCCAAACACAGGTAAGCAGGGGACATAAAGCAGTAGCAGAGGGATCCTCAGTTCCACTGCAGACAATAGAAAACCAGGTCTGCTGCTCAGCAAAGTTCCCTTCAGACATCTGTTTAAATAGGGGCTTTGTAAATTTTCACTGACGTATAAAACCCCTTCCACAAGTAAATAAAACTTTATTTTAGCAAAGAAGAACAAACACAGATGTCAACTATATATGTTATGTCAGCAGCTAATGAATAACAAAGACCCATACTACTTTAGGGTAATGACAGCTTCCTACAGGATCCAGCGTGTTAATGAACTGTCAGAGCTCCAGTAATAACAGTGAAAACACAACCAAACAACAACCAAATAGGACCTTTTAAAGCTGTAGCCCATGATGAGGCTAAGGATAAAGTTCAGTCTCTGCCATTAGGCTTTCAGGACCTAAAAGCATCTTGGTTTTGAGTTGATAATTACAGTATGCTGAGCTAAGCAGCTGTCACTAAGGAACAGGAGTTGCCCAAACAAAGCAAAATGCATAGAAGTTTACTGGCTGATTTATCACATCATAATTAACTCAGTTACAGCCTTTTGAGACATGGAACTGAAAGACAGAAAGAGAGAGAAAAAAGAAGGAAAGGGAAGAAGAGTCAAAGAACTTTGATCATTTTGTCACAGTCAGTTTCCAAGAAAGAGGAAAACACTAGGAGAGAGTGTTTTCTTCTTTCTCACAGCCCACTGTTTTTGGAGAACTGGCTGTTGGGCAGATACCTAAGAGACGTATTTGTCAAAGCACACAGATGCTGTATTTGCAGAGATGTAAACCCTCCATGAATGGCAGCACACATGCATACTAGAGCAAACAAGAAGAATGTCAGAAAAGGCTGAATTAACTTCATTCAGGATCTGACATACTGTGTCAGTATAATGAACATGACAAGCGTGTTACACTCATAAGCAGGCTGAATTGGCAGCTCCAAACAATTAGTACCTGGTTAATTTTATGGTGATAACTAGTACAAATGTATTATATTCTATAAAGCCTTAATAGATATTACCATAAATGATAGACATCTTTCTCCCCTGTGCTCTTTATTCACAGAAATTACTTACAATTCATGGGAGGAAGTGAGCAGGCTGCACAGCATCAGAGAAGATGGAGAAGGGAGACAGGATTTTCTTTGAGATAGAGCAGCTTGAAGAGCCTCACACCCCATTTGCGGCAGAGACGCAGGCAGTGTCCACCCCTAGTAGAATGGTAAGTACAACCTCTGGAGAAGGGGAAGGATGGTAGCTGGTGACTTCTGACACCAAGAGGAAGGCTCCCGCCCCACCTAAGGGCTTACAATTGCAAAATAGCAAGTTTGCAGATGACACCAAGCTGAGTGCTGTGGTTGACAGGCCAGAGGGACGGGATGTCATCCAGAGGGACCTGGACGAGCTAGAGAGGTGGGCCCATGCAAATCTCATGAAGTTCAACCAGGCCAAGTGCAAGGTCCTACGCTTGGGTCGGGACAATCCTCATTATCAATACAGGCTGGGGGATGATGTGATACAGAGCAGCCCTGTGGAAAAGGACTTGAGGGTGCTGGTGGATGAAAAGCTGGACATGAGCCAACAATGTGCACTTGCAGCCCAGAAGGCCAGTTGCATCCTGGGCTGCATCAAAAGAACTGTGGCCAGCAGATCCAGAGAGGTGATTCTGCCCCTCTACTCTGCTCTGGTGAGACCCCACCTGGAGTACTGCATCCAGCTCTGGAGTCCTCAGCACAAGAAGGACATGGACCTGTTGGAGGGGGTCCAGAGGAGGGCCACAAAGATGATCAGAGGGCTGGAGCACCTCTCCTATGAGGACAGGCTGAGAGAGCTGGGGTTGTTCAGCCTGGAGAAGGGAAGGCTCCAGGGAGACCTTATAGCGGCCTTCCAGTACCTGAAGGGGGCCTACAAGAAAGCTGGGGAGGGGCTGTTTGCAAGCCCATGTAGCGATAGGACGAGGGGCACTGGTTTTAAACTAGAGCAGGGTAGGTTTAGATGAGACATTAGGAAGAAGTTTTTTACAATGAGGGTGGTGAGGCACTGGAACAGGTTGCCCAGAGAGGTGGTGGAGGCCCCATCCCTGGAGACATTCAAGGCCAGGCTGGATGAGGCTCTGAGCAATCTGATCTAGTGAAAGATGTCCCTGCTTCCTGCAGGGGGGTTGGACTAGGTGATCTTTAAAGGTCCCTTCCAACCCAACACATTCTATGATTCTATGATTCTATGAATAGGCTCAGTGCCCTCAAAGTTGAAGAGGACCCACATGTACCTACAAGCAAAGAACCTGGTCCACCTAACTCTAAACCATGCAAGACCACAAGAAAGAAACTGCTGCAGGAGACAGAGGCACCCATCTGCTGACCTGACCTATCAACTAAAGAGGTCTGACGCCTGCTGGGGCTCAGGATCTAGGATATTGTGGAGGGATATTGTAAGTTTGTCTAGCCCTCTGACTGCTGCCCCCTGCTTTTCTTCCATGTGGGCGCAAATGATACTGCCAGGGGAGACCTGGATAGGATCAAAAGTGACTACAGACCTCTGGGGGCGGTAGTCAAGGGCATGGGGGCCTTGGTGTTGTTCTCCTCAATCCTGCCAGTGAGAGGAAAGGGTGTGAGGAGAAGGGCACTAATAGAACAAGTCAATAATTAGCTGTAGAAGTGGTGTTGGTGACAGGGTCTTAGGTTCTGCAACCATGGGACCCTGTTTGCAGATCAGCATCTGCTTGGGAGAGATGGCAGGGCAAAGCTATTTTTTCCAATAGGATGACTGACCTCACAAGGAGGGCTTTAAACTATGAATGATGGGGAAGGAAGAGGGTGACCAGCAGTCCTGTGAGGCAGCGATGGACAGGGTTAATGAGGAAAGGGCATGGGGTGGTGTGATGGGAAGGGATCACAAAGACAGCAAAATGAGGCTTGGGTGGGGTCACCTCCAGCACTTGCATGTAAGTGAGAAAGTGCCTACAAGGCACTGTTATGCAGAAATCCCCTAAACCCTCTTCAGGAACTCAACATGATGGGGTGCATCTCTGAAGTGCCTGTATACTAATGCACTCAGGATGGGGACAGAGATCTGTGTGCAGTTGCAGGGCTACAATCTTGTTGGGATCACAGAGATGTGGTTGGTTAGCTTCCATGACTGAAGTGTTCCAATGGAGGGATACAGGCTCTTTTGGAAGGACAGGCTGGGAAGACAAGGAGGGGGAGTTGCCTTATATGTGAGAGCACCTGGAATGCATGGAGTTTTGCCTGGGGATGGAAGAGGAGCCAACTGAGAGATTATGGACTAGGATTAAAGAGATGACCGGTAAAGGTGACATTATAGTCGGTGTCTGTTATAGGCTGCCTGACCAGGAAAAACAAGTGGATGAGGCCCTCTATAGCCTACTAGAAGCAGATCCCGGTCTTCATGGGGAAGTTCAACCACCATGATGTCTGCTGGGGGGTCAACACAGCAGGGCATAAGCGATCCAGGAGGTTCTTGGAGTCTATCAATGACAGCTTCTTCCTCCAAGTGACAGACGAGCCAATGAGGAGAGGTGCTCTGCAGGACCTCATACTCACCAACAAAGAGGAGCTTGTTGAGGATGTGAAGGTCAAAGGCAGTCTTGGCTGCAGGGACCATGAGATGGTGTAGTTGAGGATCCTGATGGCAGGGAGGAGAGTAAAAAGCAGGCTCGCAACCCTGGACTTTGGATTCTTCAAAGTTCTTCTTGGAAGAGTACCACAGGACAAGGCCCTGGAGGGAAGAGGGGCCCAAGAAAGCTGGTTAATATTCAAGGATCACCTCCTCCAAGCTCAGGAGCGATGCATCCCAATAAAGAGGAAGTCAGGCAAAAATGCCAGGAGGCCTGTGTGGATGAACAAGGAGCTCCTAGCCAAACTCAAACAGAAAAATGAAGCATACAGAGGATGGAAGCAGGGATGGGTAACCTGGGTACAATACAGAGATGTTGTCCAAGCATCCAGGGATGCATGCCCGAGCATCCATTTGGCTAATGCACAAATGGAATTGAATCTGTCCAGGGATGTCAAAGACAACAAGAAGGGCTTCTGTAAGTACATAGGTGACAAAAGGAAGACTAGGGAAAATGTGGGCCCATTGCACAACAAGACAGAGGACCTGGTTACACAGGACATAGAAAAGACTGAGATAATGAATGCCACCTTTGCTTCAGTCTTTACTGGCAAGATTGGCCTTCAGGAATCCCAGGTCCCAGAGACTGGGGGAAAGTCTGGAGTAAGGAAGATGTACCCTTAGTGGAACAGGGTCAGGTCAGGGAATACTTAAGCAAACTGGACATACATAAGTCCATGGGCCCTGATGAGACACACCCATGAGTGCATGAGTGCTAAGGAAGCTGGCTGATGTCATTGCAAGACCATTCTTGATAATCTTTGATTGATCGTGGCAATTGGAAGAAATGCCCGAGGACTGGAGGAAAGCAAATGTCACTCCTATCTTCAAGAAGAGCAGGAAGGAGGATCCAGGGAACTACAGTCTGGCCAGACTCACCTCAATCCCTAGGAAGGTGATGGAGCAGCTAATCCTGGAAACCATTTCCAGGAAACCATGTCCACATGAAGAACAAGGTAGCCATTGGGAGGGATCACGAAGGGGAAGTCATGCTTGACCAACTTGATAACCTTCTATGATGAAATGACTGTCCCTGTAGATGAAGAGAGAGTATTGGATATTGTCTACCTTGACTTTAGGAAGGCTTTTGACACCATCTCCCATAAGATCCTCATGGAGAAGCTGTTGATGTATATGGGCTGGATGAGCAGACAGTGAGGTAGTTCAAAAGCTGTCTGAACAACCAGGCCCAGAGGGTGGTGATTAGTGGAACAAAATCTAGTTGGAGGCCAGGAGCTAGCAGTGTACCCCAGGGGTTAATACTGGGTCCAGTCTTGTTTAACGTCTTCATTAATGATCTGGATGATGAGTCAGAGTGTACCCTCAGCAAGTTTGCTGATGACACCAAACTATGAGGAGTGGATGGTATGTCAGAGGGTCATGCTGCCATTCAGAGACACCTCAATGGGCTGGACAAATGGGCTGACAGGAACCTCATGAAGTTCAACAAGGAGAAATGCAAAGTCCAGCACCTGGGGAGGAACAGCCCCATGCACCATTACATGCTGGGGGCCACCCAGCTGTAAAGTAGCTTTGCAGAAAAGGCCCTGATGGGTCCTGGTGGGCACCAAGTTGAACATGGGCCAGCAATGTGCCCTTGCCACAAAGAAGGCTAATGGTATCTGGGGCTGCATTAGGCCTATAAAAGAGAAGGCTTGGGAGGGTGGGGGTGATCTTATCAATGTATATAAATACCTGAAGGGAAGGTGCAAAGAAGAGGAAGGCAGGCTCTTTTCAGTGGTGCTCAGTGACAGGCAATGGGCACAAACTGAAACACAGGAGGTTCTGTCTGAACATAAGGAAACACTTTTTTACTGTGAGGGTGACTGAGCTCTAGGACAGGTTGCCCAGGGAGCTTGTGGAGTGTCCCTCCTTGGAGATACTCAAAAGCTGCCTGGGCACAGTCCTGAGCAACGGGCTCTAGGTGGCCCTGCTTGAGCAGGATGGTTGGACCAGATGACTTCCGGAGGTCCCTTCCAACCTCAACCATTCTGTGACAAGTACTGATTTATTGATACACTGATGGAATTTCAAATGAAATTGATTGCATTAATTTTTTTTATTTTCTTTTAAACACATGCAATTCCAGTACTTTGCAATCGAGCCTGAAACACTATATTCAGAAACAGATATCTGGCAAGAGAACTAAGAGAGAAAGAGAGTATGTGAAATTATTTATGGGAAGACCTTTTTTGTCCTTGACAATTTAAATGTCCCTCTTTATTGGACAGATGCTCAGTGTGGTAGAAGATATCTGACTCAATTTATATACTACTGCTGTTTACCTGATTATCTTTGCTAAAACAATAAAAACACAAAGATTTGGACCACCATGGCAATGTAGCAGAATGCAGAGCATCAGCTCTGCACATCTCCCAGGAGCACCATAGCAAAGTCTCGAGCCCTCATCCTGCAAACATTTATGCACAAGCTGAACTTCATGTACCGTGATTAGTTTCCTTGACACCATGTGGGTTTCATTGCAGCACACAAAACCAAACATAGACTTCTGTATTTTCAGGATCAGGACCCAGTTAGTGTTGAGGAATGGCTATATGAGAACGGGCACGGCGCCATGCAGGATTGTCAGAAGTAAGCTATGCCTGCCTGCATGGAAAACTCCGAGTTACGCTGATAAGGAAGATGCTGAAGGTCATGCTGACTTTGCTTAAGTCAGATAAACAACTTTGAGAAAGTAGACTGTGAGAGAACAGGAACAAACCTGGACCCAAGAAACCGCATGTAGGAGGAGTATGAATAATGTAATCTTTAGCGCACAGCCAATAGTTGTAAGACAAATAGGCATATCTAAGTATAAGAGTATAAAAGTCTGATGAAGCTGCAATAAAGCTGAAGCTTGCTTTATCACTCATATTGAGTCGACTGCTTGTTTCCCTCGCTCGTCGCAAGTGGCGCCCGAACAGGGACCCCACTCCTTGTTCTCCACCAGACAGCGAGCTCGGAGAAGCACTGGTAGCAGCGACCAGGGAGCAGAAGATCAGTGACAAGACGTGTCTGATCCATGCTTGGACCCAGGATAATAAAGAAGGGGTTCGCCGTCCGAGTGAAGGCTACCAAAGGGAAAAGGCTGCAAATGACCGGATAATTAAGAAGGTCTACACAAAAGGGAAAGGCCGCAAGTGACCGGATAATTAAGAAGGTCTACACAACGCGCGATGGATAGAGAGGTAGCTTTCGAAATTTTAAAACGCTTTTTAGAAAAGCGGGGACTAAGCCCTTTAGGCGCAGCTATGGTCTAAGAGAGGGATTGAAACACCAGCGAAACTGTTACTCAAACTGATTAAGCCGGGGCAGGAGATGGGGCAACAAGTAACAAAAGAAGAAGGGGCTGTATTAAGACTTCTCCTGCATATCCTCTTTAAGAGAGGGGTGAAATATGATGAGCGTATGCTCCGAAGGTTGTTAACCTGGTGCAGAGAGAACGGATTCGCACCAGAGCCCCAGCCAGCTTTTAAACCAGAAATATGGGAGGCTGTTGGGAAAAAACTGTGGGAAGTGATAAGTAAAGGAGACAAAGAGGCATCACCGTTAGCGACGACATGGTGGTTGGTGTTATCGACCTTACAAGATATGAAGGCGGAGCGAGCCACGGCAGCCGGGGCTTTTGCAGCATTACAACCCACGGGAGGGGGATCGAACAGGCCAGGTCCGAAGGTCTGGGACGATCCCCTGCTGATCCCCTCTGCTCCACCTGAGGCCGATGGAGGAGGCAGAATGTCAGCAGAGAAGGACAGAGCCGGAGCTGTTTGCTCCTGCCATTGCCCGCCTCGCCCCCTCCCCTCCCCAGTCGTCTCCCTGAGATAGAAGTGCTGGTTTTGTATGTCTGCTGTGTAAGTGTGTGTGGGCGCCAGCTTATACCTGCTAATCAGCATGTGTGCTACTGTTTGCTTTTTGTTGTGTGCAGTGTCGTTAGGCGACTCCCCTTGAGCAGGTGTTCTGCCCGGTGTGGTACTGTTCTCGTACGCGACTAGGGCTGACACTCCGTCAAGTGAAGAAGTTTGTATATACACAATGTTTAGATGTAAGGCGAGCGCGCCCCAGGTAGATACACCAGGATGGGCTGTAGAACCGATGGAAGTCCTGAAATATTGGTGGAGTTTTCACCAGCCGACACGTTTACACTCTCGGGAACGGCTCGCCCGTGCAGGGCGTATCGCTGGTTGTTTGTTGTTTGTCTATAAGATCATGGTTGATTGGGAAAAGGAGTTGAGCCAAAATCTATAGGATGCTCTGTAGGAAAATGAGAAACTGAAGGAAAAATGAGAAACTGAGCTCTCGTTGCAGAGGCAGACTTTTATGTCAGTCATAAGTGATGGAAAAAAAAAAAAGAAAAGAAAAAAAAAGAAAAAGAAAAAAAAGAAAAAAGAAAAAAGAAAAAAGAAAAAAGAAAAAAGGAAAAAAAGAAAAAACAAAAAAAGAGAAAAAAAGAGAGAAAAAAAAGAAAAAAAAAAGAAAAGAAACCAAACAGGAACAATTAGATGGGAAATGTGCCACGTTAGCACAAAAGTATGCCATATGCATTATGAGAAAGCATCAGAAAAAGAGAAATAGGACACCTGATTCAAAGCAGTACCACAGAGATATGTTTTGGGTTTTTTCCTATATGTGTATATGTTATTGCATGCCTTAGTAGATTGCTCTGTGTTATACCCTGCGAGACTAAAATGAACCCCAGCAGAAGCGGTGTCTTGAGCAAGGGGGTGGAATATGGGAAAGCAACGGAAGATCGGTGAGGAGGATTGTAAATACCCTCAAGGGACTCGCACCTGGGTGCTGGAAAACACATATATCACACCAATTGTTATTCAGTCTCGGGTGCTGGCAAGAAAAACATTTGGAGGACATAAGCCTGTAATGGACTCACAGACACCTTATCCAGCTGCTTGAGAATCTTGGCCTGTTGTGGAAGAAGATCAAAGCACAGTACCAGCAAGAACAGGGAGTTCGCATGCGCTCTAGCTAACAAGGACTCTTTTGCTGCCAAGGATTCGTGATAACAAGGACTCTCTTGCTGCCAAGGATAAGTTTAACAATGCTACTAGTACAGCTATTTCTGAGTTATTGCTAGATGTAGATAGTATTTGATATGCGACGCTGCAAAACAGAACTGCTACTGATTTTTTGCTTTCAGCTCACAGACATGGTTGTCAAGATTTTAAAGGACTGTATTGTATGAATCTAAGTGACCACTCCACATCCATCCATGCCCAGCTGCAAGAACTGCACCGACCGAACCAGCAACTTGTGGAGGCCACTGGGTGAAATCTCTTTGCTGGATGGACTTGGGGGTGGGGTTGGTTGAAGCAAATTATACTCATTGCCTGTGGGTAAGGAATTTGTCTGTTATGTTTAGTATGCTGTTTGCCGTGTTTAATAAGCATTATACGATCAGCTGTAGATGCCGCTTTGCATCGTACCCTTGTACGAGTTGTAGAATATGTTGCTCTAAAACCTATGTGTGTATCCATGAGAACCTGACCTTCACAGAAGAAGATAACAAGAAGGGATTACAACAATGTAGTCACGTATCAGACAGCCGCTGTTAGCAAAGCTGGATCATGAGTTTGGTGAGACTCGCTGCATACGCTGGCCACGCGTGCAGCGACTCTGGCCTGTACTTTTCTACTCAATCCAGTGCAGGAGAGTCTGGTGGGACTTGCTGCATGCACTGGCCATGCATGCAGCGACTCTAGCCTGTACTTCTCCACTCAATGCAGTGCAGGATATAGGGGGGCTGTCTCAGGTCAGAGAGGGGGAGAGAGACATGAGCGCACTTTGAAGATACAGGGGATGCCCTGAAGCACTGTGTCTGCCCCCACCCCCCACCCCCCCCATAAGTTCTATGTTCATTAACCCCAACAGCTCCGAAGGCATTACAGCATGTTGCAAGATAAGATATAGTCTACTACTGCTGCAAGACACATTGAACACCTTCCTACAAGAATTTTCAACTTTATGCCCTGATAGGACAGTGGGATGATGCACTCGCAAAGAGCCTGACTGTGTTAGAGTGGGTATTTTTGCCACATACCTTTTCAAAACCAGTAACTATGATGATTGAAATGTTACCACGATTGTTTTTCCAGGGTCGCTTGTGCTGTCAGCAACCGCAATGTATTTGAAATATTACAAAAGTATTTCTCATGGGTAAATCCAAAGAAATTGGCTTTCTGGGCTAAATTTAGGAATCTGGGTATTTATTGCCTTAGCAGGGTTCTTTTTGATTCTGTTTTTAATTGTGTTTAGTATATAACCTGCTAAGAGCGTCACAACGAGTAGAAGCACAAGTCATGGCGACCTTGTTAATAAATGGTCTGGTGTTAAATAAAAAAGGGGGAGATGTGGCAGATCTACGAGCAGAGGCCTGCATACAGCCAAAGACACAGTGAGCAGAGCACACAGTAAACACAGAGCCAAGAGAACAGTTCATACCTTCACTCCCTCCTGTGACGACCATATAACATTTTTGAATCTCAGACAAAGAATAGGGCTAAGTATTCTTCCTTCTCTAGGAACAGCAACAGCATTAAATATGCTGAATAAGATAGGGTGTTGGGCAAGTAAACAGATAAACCTTACAACTGAAATCATATCTAGCTTGCTTACTGATTTTGATAGCGATAATTATTGTAGTGAAAATTGCATATCATTGTATTTTACGCAACCTACTACATGTTAACAATACCGTGTTGATTGTACAATCAGTACAAAAAGAAAAAGGGGGAATTGTTGAGGAATGGCTATATGAGAACAGGCACGGCGCCATGCAGGATTGTCAGAAGTAAGCTATGCCTGCCTGCATGGAAAACTCCGAGTTACGCTGATAAGGAAGATGCTGAAGGTCATGCTGACTTTGCTTAAGTCAGATAAACAACTTTGAGAAAGTAGACTGTGAGAGAACAGGAACAAACCTGGACCCAAGAAACCGCATGTAGGAGGAGTATGAATAATGTAATCTTTAGCGCACAGCCAATAGTTGTAAGACAAATAGGCATATCTAAGTATAAGAGTATAAAAGTCTGATGAAGCTGCAATAAAGCGGAAGCTTGCTTTATCACTCATATTGAGTCGACTGCTTGTTTCCCTCGCTCGTCGCAAGTTAGTACTAGTCATCTGTGAGTTAATGCTTCTGTATTTAATATGCAGCTTACTAAATGTGAGAGAATTCTGTGTTTGGTACAGTTTGGGGGTTTGATTTTTTTTCACAGAACACCATGTATGTTGTTTCAGCATTAATGCTGAAAGTGAAATACTGTGTAGTCACTGATATTTGTTTGTTTGTAATGTTTAATGCAGCTGGGAGTAGAGGTACAGGAGCCTCTTTTAAAAGCATGTCCTTTTATATAACATTAGAGAGCTCTAGTGGACATGTTGCCCATTTGTGATTCCCTAGTGGCTTCTGTTTTTCACAGGAATTAATGCATCTATATAACATCTTTCTTGTGCTGATCAAGTATCAGCAATTCGGTGACTAATGCATTCCATTGCTTATGCTATGTCAGATTATTCAAATGCCCTCTGGTAGAAGAGATTATGGGTTATTTCTAATTAAAAAATAGTGCCACACAACAAAATTATGTTAAGAGAGAACATCGGGAATGTATAATAAAAATGCAGGAAAATGCCTCCTGTTGCACTGCAGGAAGATCCTTATGTGGATTGTGCTTAGTGCAAATATCAAGATGTGGATTAGTGTCAATGTTCACAAGACAAATAGGTAGCCTGGCATCAGTCTTTACACCCTTTGAAGTCCTGCACACACATATGCATGCATGCACCCATGCACAGATCAAGGAAGTCACCTATTATAGTATTTAAGCTATACAAAGATGGAGGAAAAGGTTTCTGATCTAGATTGTATGCCCTTAAACTACAGTTTGTGCTGTGAAGCTAAATCAGGCAGGATACAGATATGTATATCACTTAGTTGCACATCCAATGCTCACCAACTGCACTAGCAATCTTTAGAATGACTTCTCAGAGAAGCAGATCAGGCTCCAGCAACACTTCAGAAATGTATGCACAATTTCACAGCAGAAAGAGGTAGAAAGAACCTTCTCTAAAACAGTTAAATAAATACATTAATGAACAGGTGAAAAATAGTAAGTAGTGCAGTTAGTATTAATTACAATATTCTTTAGATATTTTTTCAGTTATTTGCTTCAGTGTTGATTGCTGCTTCAAAAATCAGCATTTCACATTGTGGTGCATTAAACCCAGCCAACAGGCTCTTGCTCACTCCTGGGACAGGGAGAAAATAGAAGGAAGGCAAGAAGACTCATGGATTGAGATAATGACAGTTTAAAAGGGAAAGCAAAAGCTGTGTGTGCAAGCAAAGCAAAAAGAGGAATTCAATCACTATTTTCCACCAGCAGGCAGATATTTAGACACTTCCTGGGAAGCAGGGTCTCAGCACACATAGCAGTTGCCTGAGAAGACAAATACCATAACTACAAACATCCTCCCTTCTTCCTCCTTTCACTGAGCTTTTATTGCTGAGCATAATATCATATGGTATGAAATATCCCTTTAGTCAATTTGGGTCAGCTGTCCTGGCTATATCCCCTCCCAACCTGTTGTCCACCTCCAGCCTACTCGCTGGGGGAAGGGGGGGAAGGAAGAGAAAGCCTTGATGCTATACAAGCATTGTTCAGTAACAGCCAAAACACTGGTGTGTTATCAACACTGTTTTAGTCGCAAATGCAAATATTGACTTCTGGTTCTGACCCAGGATGTGTTTTACCCCAAGAATACATTAGGTGCATAGGACTGGACAAAGACCACTGAAAATAGTGGAATGACTACCAGTGACTTTGATGGAATACAGATTGGGCTTTGAGTCTAACACTGCTGAGTTCATTCATTCATCACAAGGGCTGAATTTGGCTTTGACAGATGTAAATCAGTTCATCCCATGTACCAAAGTACTCCTTAATGAATTGCATACATTTTAACTCCACCCTTCTACTCCCAGGACTTTACACCATTTTTCTATTAGCACTGCTAAGGAGCCCCAGCACTTGCACCAAAAAAAAAAAAAAAAAGAATGACGGAACTACATATAGGCATTTGTACTTACAGTTGTCTGGCTTGAGCTGACTTTTGGCAATTCCAAAGTACTGGGGATTTTCAATTATAGGAATCTTTGTCATCCCAATGATGACTGCATCAGGATCCCCCTCAGAAGGAGATGGAGTGTTACTGCCATTTGAGATGTGATGAAGGGGACTTGCCGAATCATCATCGTTGCTGATAACTGAAGAAGGACCTAGAGATAGAAACAAAGATTCTCCTGTAACTCAGAACATTTTCTCTCCCTCAGACAATTCTTTTTCTCCTTTTTTTGTCCTCCATCCCAGTAGTCAAGAGTTCTCTTTATGTCCTTTGCTGATTTTACCTCAGGAATTTTATACGTCTGGTCATTAATAGTGGGAATGTGATACAAATTTTTGTAATAGAGATCACCTAGACTAAATACATCAGGGTCTAGCATACTGTGTCACTGGGAAAGATCTCAAAATTTGATGAAATCCTATCATTCTCAGAAATAAGCTATAAAATACACACTTTTTAACCTTACGCCCTACTCTCATCACACTGCAATAATTCCTTTTCCCACTAAGCTGGCAAACATCCACCTTCCATTTGAGGTGACATTATAACATAACAGACATGGAGGAGATGGGTTCATCCTAACATGTGAAGCTGTATGATTCCTGAAGGACAAAATGGCTGAGCACCAAAATCCAGAGGACAATTTGCACAGTCCCAGTAGGTGCAAGGCAGACACTCAGAAGAGCAGTGGGAAACACTCTTCCCACATCACTGTGACATCTGGGGTCATTTCACAGGGGCTTGTCCAGCCCAGGGGAACATTTCTCTGCCTTATGAGGCCCCATCAATACCCAAGTCTAGTGACCTCCAGAAGGAGAGGTTTATTTTGATCAGTAATTTAGTGACAATTTTCAGCTTTTTCTCAGTTTGTGCTTTGTATTTTTAATGAAAACACCATGGAGATAAAACCTTATAAATGGGTAAAAATAACCAACCTGCTTAGCAGAGTTCCACTAATGAGAGCTACAGGGACCTTTGATCTAACACCAAGATCAGAGCAGATAACATTTGAACTCTTGTGATTTAACCCCTGCTAGCTAATTCTATGTTATATCCTCCAGTTTACATTCGGAATTCAAAGAAAATCAGCATCACCATTAAACAATGACATTTTGCCTAATTTGCCATTGAAGAGCTGACAGACACTACAAATATTAGTTTTCAGATCATTCTCCATCCATGCTAACCAGGGATTTTGGCATAGTATTCACGTCTCCTAGAACGGCATCCTCAGATGACACCTGTGTTTGTCCTGCAGGCAAAAGTGACAGGCAGGGCGACAGCAGCGTTCACAGCAATCAAAGAAGGGAGCAGCAGAGACGACTGGGGAAGACAAAAAGCTGTGTCTACTCTGAGTTGACAGCCACTCCTTTGGAGCCCCAGACAGGTTTTAGGTTGAACAGAAGAGGACACTGCAGAGGCAAGATGGGGATCTGAGTATCACCTGCACATAGATGGCATCTGTGGTTGCAGGAAAGTTGGGGGATGCAGAGGGAGAGAGGATGGGGACCAACAGCAGATCTTGTGGATGCTTCACGGAAGGCAGGAGAAAAGATGGGGAGGATATACCACACACACACAATTAAGGAACAAGATAAGAACCAGGACAGGCCCAGACACATCGGCCAAGAAAGGGCAGCATTAAAGAAAAGAAACTTAGATTCTTACATTTTTGTGGTTCACAATATCATAACAAGAGCACTTTATCATTATATAGCATGACTTACATCCCTGGAGACATTCAAGGTCAGGCTTAATGAGGCTCTGAGCAATCTGATCTAGTTAAAGATGTCCCTGCTTACTGCAGGGGGGGTTGGACTAGATGACCTTTAAAGGTCCCTTGCAACCCAACACATTCTATGATTCTATGAATAAAACGTAAATAATTTGGCACGTGGCTATTTCAACCATTGCTTTAGAGGCTCAAGCATACTCCCACCCCCTAACCTGCTTTCTTTTCTCCCTAATTGTTTTAACGGTGCATGCGGAAAATCGTCTCATTGTTTGAAAAAGTACTTCCTCCACTGGCTTGAAACATTAGAAGCAATTTTTCAAATGCTTTGTACTTCACTGGAAAGTCACTGTTGACAAATGTAAGTGAAGCCTAGATCTCTGCAATTTATCAAATGGAATACTAATACCAAGGCTGCTTTTTTTTTTTAATCCACACTAGCTAACCTTAAACATGACATTCTGCACAGAAGCAAAATTGAATGATTACACAAAATAAACTCACATACCATGCTCAAATTATAAACAATGTCTGCAGAAATGTAGTATCACTGTTTACTCAACTCTTATTTAGATGATCCTACAGCCCAACTAAAGATTTCTCAGACTTGCATTGATTCACAACCCTCTTCATCTCTAAGCATTCCCCAGCCTTGAAAACAGGCTTTCAAAACAAAATCCCAAGGCCCATCTACACCTGAAAAGGAGGACATGGGAAGCCGGTGAACTAACAGTCCACCAACTATTTGCCAAGCACTGCGATATTTTCCTGTAAACAGGCTTTGGGTCTTGATGACTTAAATTTCGCATGTGCTTGGGAGGCAGCATTCGGCTTTTGGAAGAGGGCTGCTGGAAAGGCAGGAAGCTTCAGCACAGAAGAGAGGCTGTCGTAAACTGGCCTTCAGTGAGCACAAAGCAAGTGGCAACTTTCTTTCTTTCTTTCCAGAGTATAGTCCCTGATATTTTTTTCCCCAATTGACATTAAATTACTTAGCAATAGTGAAACTGATTCCTTTTGTGTCTGTCACAGAAATCATTTCAGCAGCTGCGTCTATTTCAGTGTCTGCATCTATAAGAAATCATAAAGGGAAGAAAAGCAATTACTTTGCTTTAACATGGTTATAGCTTTTTAGGATTGTGCTCAACTAGATCTTTTGGGACATTGTTTAAAAATAACTCAGCTTTGAAGAAGGAAGGGAGCTGGATGGACTGTTTGGAAGAATATCCCTGCCAATACAGCTTCAGATCAAAAATACAGAATTGCCTCAGAACAACACACTTCTTTCCCAAGCAGTGAAGCATCAAATACTCAAAATCCTCTTCAAATGCACACCTAAAAATTACTACAGCAGAGCAAAGGGCAACTGTGCATAGAAAGGCATCACTTCAAATTTTGGCATGTCCCAGCAGTGTCACTCACAAGCTATAGGATTAGCTCCACAAGTTGGCTGACTTGCCTCTAGATGTTGGTCCTCTACTGATGTTCGCAGACACCTCCTCCTCCTCCCTGCCACATGATGCCTCATCTACTGGAGATTCCGTCCTGCCACCTGTCTTCTGCCAGGTTTCCTTGCAATTGTTTCCATGGCAAGCATGAAAATGCCCTACATAGAACACTGCTTGTACCATACCAGGCAGGTCAGCCATCCTGGAGATAGCCACAAAACTACAATGAGGTTTTGCTAAAACATTGGAAGTATGATAGTTTTTATTTTGCGGGGCTCTAAATAAAGCAATGTTTCATTATTTTCAAGATGGTGTATGAAATATTTTCATAAATAATTTCTACATTGATTGAGACCTTTAACAAGTATTCTCGGTTGATTTTTTTTCTGATATGCCCCTTCTACTCGTTTACTACCTTCTTCCTTTCTGAAGAGTTTTACCTCTCTCCTTAATAACTTCTCTCTTGACCACTTCTGGCTTGTCTAGCCTTTCTTTTTCTAACATGTCCCTGGATTTGCAACATCTAGTACATTCAGGTCACAATTCTGGGCATGGCCTCCTGTGGTGCTGCAATTTATATGTTCACATAAAATAGCATTAGTACTTGTTATATTCAAGTATTTCAGGGTGACATTTGTTCTCAGAGTGTCACTTTGTCTTTTACAAAAAATTCAGTCATGGTTGCTTCTTAGCAACAACTTCATCAGAACAGATTTACATGGAAATCAAATACTCTCAACAAGGACCTCATAAAGGAAGCTGATAATACAGCCTTATTCCTGGCCATTAGAGGCAAATACTATAATACAGAGTATAACGGTTTTGTAATTCTATATGAATCTAATGAACACATGCAGAGCATTAGCACTGACTGATGTAAAAGACTCTATGAACTTTTCTAATTAGTGTATGTCTAAAAAGAATCTTGTCTTCAGACTGCAAAACAAAACAAACCGTACACAGCCACCATCCTTTCTTGCACTGGACTGGATTCAAAATTGGAGTCTGCAACAGTCACATACAAATGGGTTGCAAAGGACTAGACTGTGAGAGGCAGATGTGCACTTCCCACATGCACAAAAAAATGCATGTCCTTACTTCATGCACACCCACCCATACTAAATATCCAAGTATCAGACTTCAGTGCAGGAACATAGTCACTTAGTACTCCCTGCTCTGGGATGTACACATTTATACTACGATTTCAATAAATTAAAAGTTTTTAATTTTCACAGTCTTTAGAAAGGACCCATTTTCTCTGAAGATTTTTCTACAGCATACTCATTTTATCTGATGAGGCTTTTCAGTTGTTTTTTTTAAAAGCCAGAATAGAGTGCTGAGCTCCAACTAGCTAGTTGATAAAAAATACAAATAAAATAAAATTTGGGGATGAGGTGAAAAAGTGAAACAAAGTATAAAGCATGAAATCCTATGAACAGAAAATGTGAAACAGCAATACCAAGAGTCTAATTCTCTTCATCTTAAAGTCAACTGAAAATAATCACAATGGTGCAAAATCCCTATGAATCAGGACCCATGTCTTTGTATTAAGAATGATGACATCCTTTTTGAAAAATGAAGTCTTGAGCTGCTGTGGCACTTAGTTCTGTCACTGAAAGGCAGTATCTCTAATATATAGTTACATATGAATTGTGTTAGGAATGGGTTAAAGGAATAAATCTGTACTATTTCCAAGAGGCAATGACAAAAAGGTAAATGCCCATATTCATATCACTGTGTTATAGAAAATGAGACTTTCAGGTAGTCCTAATGGTTAACTGAAAATCTATAAAATCCATTTCTCTTTCTCAATGAGAAATTAATATAGGACCAAAACCTGAAATTCCGACTCCGATCATGCTCAGACAAAACTCCCACTGAAGTCAATGGGAGTTTTGCCAGGGAGAGGATTAAAGACAGTATGATTAGCTGCATTCTACCAGAGATGTAAAAGCTATCTAAGCTAGGTTTTCATAGCAGTGTTGCTGAGGATATTAAAATTAGCAAGAGTTTGATCTTTCAACCTTTCACTCATGCAATCACATAGACTTGCAGGGGAGGGATGGATGTGATGGGGACAAGCCAGCATGCCAGACATTGCTTATCAGGTAAGCTTTTAGGGTATTTTTTTGAAATGAACTTAAACAAAATATTTAGCTGCCCAATCCATGAATAATTTTCAAATTATTGCAAATATTAAATATACAACAGGAAAAGGAGGGCTGAATTTGAAAGGTTTCAGAAAGAACACATTTTTTATTTGTCTGATAATGACTTGCAACTTTACAAGCCATTTGAAAGTTAATCTGCCTATCAAACTGCTCAACATCTTGTCTCAATTTAAAGTAAATTCTAGCATAAATAAATCCTTTCTAGTAGAACATTAGAAATATGCATTTATGTCTGGCAAACTAAAAAAACAAAATACCCTCTGCCTTTAAACATTTCATAGACTTCTTTACTGCTCAGTGAAACAAAAAAGTTTTTAATATAAAATCCTGGATGCTCAGCAACTTTTACCATCTTAATGATTCCTGCATGATTCTTACTTTGATTCTCACTTTATTTTAGAGGTCAGGAATTCTTAATTAACTGAGCCCTTTGTAAACCAACATCATTTGGGCAGATCAGAATCTCTACAGTTATAAGTAATGCCATTTACAATCAAGCTGAAAAACAGGAGCTAGCAGGTACTATAATCTCCATGTTAAAGTTTAGCTCCCTTAGCTTTAAGAGACTCTGCCCACATACTGAAAAGAAAACATTTTAGGAACACACAGTCTTCTTCCATCAAGCATTAAACATCTTCATTGAGACATAATTAGTAACAAAACATGTACTGTAATCCATAAGGTTCTGAGAATATTTGCATTAAGTAATAGTGCACTGAATGGCTAATATAAAAAAGATATAGTACAAAAATATAAGGACATTATATTTTTAATTTTATTTATATATATATAAATATATGCATTTCAGTGGTGCATAAATCAGTTGTGGTTTATTAAATTTACCTCCATGATTACATAAAAAACAAAATACCGTGTCAGTACATGCTAAAATATTGGAAGGTCAAACCTACTTACTCCTATACCATATAGATGAACTGCAAAGTACTACAAAATAAATTACAAGAAACAAATTGTGTAAAAATCCCAAATCATTAACTGTGCACATTTGTACATATGAATGTTATGAATCAGAAAGAACTACCTTATAAAATGAAATGTTTCAAAAATCATCTGACAAATTCCAACTCTGCAAGTTTGTCTTTTCCCTGCTAAAACAAAAATTAATACATAACTGAAATATGTTGACTTTGTCTCGGCATAACATAAGACTGGAATCTGGGCTACTGTGTCAAGCTCTGCTCAGGGTCCGATTTATGCTCCATGTACCTTCACTTACTTTACTTCACATATTACTGATCTAAATGATTCATTATTGATTTAGAGCCAGACCATTGATATCAGAAGTTATTTAAATGGGGGGGGGGAGATTTATCGATAAGCGAGAAGTCTGAAAAAAAATAATTAAAAGAAAGTTAAAAGAGAATTGGTGAGCAGAAGAGAAAGTTATTATCTCTATAAAATAAGACCATTTCCACATAGACTTAGGGAGGAAAAAAAGGCAGACGTTCCCAATATTTTTCTGAGGAACAGCAAAACACTTGTTGACATCTAACTTCAAAGAGTGACTATGATGGATGTCCTTAATTGCTGCCATCCCTCCTCAAATCACCATGCTATGTGCAGAGTGACCAAAGACACCATGATTCCTAGGTCACCACTAGACTTACAGCTCTGCCCTCTTCTTTAAAGAACACATCTTTGGGACAGATTTTGGAGAAGGGAAGAAAGCACTGTAGCACCTGCAGCTCCCCTTCCCTAACCACTTACAGGAAATATCTCACTACACTGGCCCAGAAGAATGCAAATATGGACATATTTTTGACTAATAAGGAGATCTTCAAAACTTGAGGACAGCAGGAAGAAAGAGTTTGGATGTGAGAGACTGCAGAAAATATAAGGAAAAAGTCAAAGGACTGCTAGTCTTAAAAGGTGAAGCAAGAGTAAGTTTATGGAGAAAGAACAAGAATCAGGACAGGAGAAAAAAAACACAATATACAGTACTGTAGAAAGAGAAGGACAGTGTATGCTGAAAAAGATCTCTGCAAAAAATAAAAAAAGACAATGGAAGAGTGAAAATGGATGGAATTAAAAAGCAAAAACAATGAAAAGCAATCACAAAAGAAACAAGGCAATATCCTCTCTTCTTTTTTACTCAACATAATTGTAAGGAATTAGAATCAAATCACATCACAGAAATGTAATCCAAATTCATAGAAATATATAGGTTTATCTCAGTCTTTTGCTGCTAGTCTTCGTAACTAACTTTATGTTAAAAAAAACCCCACCACCACCAAAAGCCATCATCTTTCTTATAACAATTTCATAAATCAAAAAGATCAAATTATAAAGTCAAGGCTGGAGAAGTAAATATCATGAAAATGAATGTGTAATGTTATGTCTAAATGCAGTCCCTGTTCTTGCAAAATGCTTGTACCTTTGTTTAAATTTACTCATTATAGTACTCTCCTCTGAGCAGTTAAGTATGCGTGTAAGTATATAGTCTGCAGGACCAACAGTATAGTTTGTTATTATTGCTCTTGGATCAGACTCAGCATTTCAGCCTACTAAAGATTTGTACTCTTACCAAAAGTATGGAATATATTGAGTAAATACTGCTAGCTGAATGTGTAAGTGATGACAGTGGTTCAAAACCCAAAAGCACTAACACACAGTATTGCCCCCTTTATGTATACAATTCATGCTATCCATAATGATTCTGGTAAAGTCAGTGGAGCCACATACATAAATAAGATTTGCAGGGCCAACTCTGCAATTTACTGCTTTAGGATTTAAGGCCATATTCTGAAAATACAAAAGAAGTTAACTTTTAAGTATGCGAGTCTTCCCATTGAAATCAATGGAATTACACACACACATTCAAATTAAACATCTGGAAGAGTTTTCCAGAGCTACTAATGTAGCTGTTGCGTGAAACGGGGCCAAGCGGTTTTGGCAGAAGATAAACCCCCTTGCGTTCTAACACTCCTCACCGAGGTGGGAGGCTAGGTGCGGCTAGGTTTAAATTCTGAGTGATGCCCAATTCAGCACTATCAGTCCAATCGCGTTTAATATATATTAAACTACTACGATTTGGATACACTAATAGTGGACTGCACCTTCAGTCTAGTCGTGCTCCTGAACTAGCACGGCCTCTCTGTAGTTTTGGTCGCGTTCAGTGAGAAAGCGGAACGACTAGCTACTTAAACAGTGCAGTTTATTTAAACAACAGATATACAGGTTCTTTAGGATTGCCGGTGATAAATACACTGTCTGCAAAGCACGTGCAAATAAAGATATTGTTAAGTATACAAACGCGCGACAAAATTATAAACGATACAGCCTGGCTATAAATGTAGGGTAGAGATTCTCTAGAGAAATTTCTAAGTCCCCGAGAAAGCGCTCGGTGTAATCGAAGTCTTACCCAAAGGCGTCCCTATGGGGGGGAAGAGAGGCTCAGCCCGTCGACTGATCCCGGAAATCAGCGGTGGAATCCTTCGCGATGGTGTCTTCCCTGACATCCCCTCTCTCTTGGGCTATTTTTATACTATTTTTTTATCTTCAAAGTGGAGTTTGAGTGACTTTAGTCATACATACTTTTATTATGATTAATGTATTCAAGGAGGAGTGTTCACACCTCGGGGGCGGATAGCCTCCGGGATGGAGGTGTGTTTTGGTACATTGTGGTGAGCAAAGTTCGCACAAAAGGACAGCATTTCATCAACATTAGACGAAATGTTGGCTCGGGTAGCGTGTAGGCCGCTTATCAGTTCCGTAGTACCATCTCGTCCCCATATCTGCTATTCGTCACAAGGGAAGGCCACGGAACAAGCGTGTTCCGTTCCATCCCTCATGTAGTTTCGCAAACAACCTTGTACAGGGAATCGCAGATGTTGGGTTCTTTGTGTGCCAGCTGCGGCTGTATTCTACCTCAGAAGCCTCTTGATTTTATGACTTTCCTTAATGTGTGAACAATGCTGTATTTTTGTATTCTTGGCCAATTTAGTAATTATTCCACATAATCCACCCCGTGACTACAGTCACTCAAGCTCCACGATAATCAATACTGATGGGGAATATCACATGTCCTCTTATGGCGAGGGATATCAAGTGCAAATACTTCTTGTGGGGTGATTAAGCGAGTTAAGCGTTTCATCATAATCCAAAGTCTAACATACAAAACAATTGTCAAAGCAAAGCACAATACAGTGAGTACTAGTAGAACAACAACAGGATGGAGCATCTTGTTAAAAAGTCCTGTAGCTGTCGGTGACCATCCAAAGAGGGTGTCCCCCCATTCATGTCCTCCGTCTCTCTTGACCCTTTCCAGTACATGGTGTATTTCTTCAACATCATGATGGACAGTAATCAGAGTTCTTTGTCCATTTTCTTGGGCCTCTTTCAACAATCGCTTCAATTCATCGTGTTGTAGCAACTTCTTCACTAGTGAGAGATTCATTCCGATAGGGGTAGGCAGCAAATCTCGAATCAATGTATAATTAGATTGTAGCAATTGAAAAGACGTAACAGGAGCTGAATAACTGAAGTCACATCCAATGATGTTAGTAAAGTTACAAACACAAAGATTTGAGTTATTACTTATATCTACTGCTATGTCATCTACGAATACAAAAGTACAGGGAGACCTCATGCAAACACACCCTTTCCCAATATATACAAGCACAGTTTCTGGGGTTTCATCAGGTTGTATCTCAAAATGACAAACATTCTGGTTGGTGTCAAGACAAATGCCTTGTGCCTTGAGAGTATTACTCTCACAAATGAATCCTTGTTGATCTCGTGAAATGCATGCTTCAACATCAACAGTTTGCCATTTATTCTCGTTTTGTTGTGCCCACACTCTATGCTCTACCGGATGGAGTATAGCTCCATGGTGATTCAACCCCAGTGTGATGATTGGGTATATGGTGTATACTGAGGCATTGCGTATCGTTAAGACAAAAGCTGTGGCTTTGCTCTCAGTGGGATCATAGGTGAAATTAACCAGATACCACCAGGACTGAAATTTTCTCTCAAACTCAATTGCATTATCCCATATTACTTTTCGAATTTCAGTGGGCAAGGTGCCTTCTTCACCTTCCCTTATAATTGCGGCTGTCATAGATTGCATCCACAATTGGGCTTGGATACAACTAAGAGCCAAGGAAACATTGTTTTGGGTTGTACCAAGTGCATTTGTGATCAGCTGATGGTCTTTTTCACCCGTTTCTTCCCACTGAGGCAATATATTCGATAAAAGCCATTGGTGATTTCCCAATGCTGATAGAGAGGACTGTAGAGGATGTTTTAATTTGTCTAGATCACTAGTAGTTGTGACTAGTTTGTTTGCAAGTATCTCAGCATCTATACTATTTAAGACTCCCAGTCCTGTTCCTAAGATACCAGTCACGTCTCTCTTCAGTCGTTGTGAGGTGGCAACAGTTCGCCGGCCTAACCATGCTGACCATCCTGTAAGACACAAAAGAAAAGGGAATCTGCTCGGTCTTACTTGACCGACGGGGTTAAAAAGACAGCGAGGTCCACCAGGAATAGTTGTTAAAAACACTCCTGGTCCCCAAGAATCTCCTGCTTCTTCCTCACTCAGCATAATTCTGTCCCCCCCTTCAGAAGAAACTCGCCACACGTACTCAACAGCTGACTCTTCTGGTCGCCTCGAATATTTCTCCCTTATTTTTGTTAACTCGGTTGGTGTCCATGGAACGGTACGCACAGTGGTGTGAATTTCATCATCGTCATCAACCACAGTTTCAGTTTTAACCAGAGGACGTAAAGGAAAAACTTGGGATTTCAAAGTAAAAGTCCTTTCCTCCTCATCTTCTTCGTCATCCTCACTATTAGACAAAAAATCTCCGGTCTGGGTTCCGGAATTTGGATAACACATTAACTTACGAATCTGTTGGACCTGGGTCGAGGGCTGCATTTTATCTAAGAGCCCAGTCACCCTTTCCAATAACATTTTAAGTTGGAGATTTTCACTCCCAAGTTGAGCATTCCGGTTTCCTAAACATTCATTCTCGCTCACAAGCTTATCAACTTGAGTTCTTAATTTTTCTCCTGTCTCCTTTTGCAAGGCTAATGATGACTTCAGCACCTCATTCTCCGATTTCAGGGTTGCATATTCTACAGCTGAAATCAGATTAGGAGCAGGGGTTTCTCTAGCTTCTTGTTGTGCACAAGATAAACAGGCGCCTAACACAGCACAAATCACACCCTTGCCTTTCCCCGCTCTGAGCTTCTGTGAAACCCGACACTCTTCAATACGTTCCACCACTTTCTCTTCATCCTTCCAAAATTTTTGGGCCCACTCCTTCCCAGCCTGGGAAGGGGCACAATCATATTTTTGCAGCAGTTTATCCATGGCAATCCTGCCGACTACGCCAAATTCTGTTGCGTGAAACGGGGCCAAGCGGTTTTGGCAGAAGATAAACCCCCTTGCGTTCTAACACTCCTCACCGAGGTGGGAGGCTAGGTGCGGCTAGGTTTAAATTCTGAGTGATGCCCAATTCAGCACTATCAGTCCAATCGCATTTAATATGTATTAAACTACTACGATTTGGATACACTAATAGTGGACTGCACCTTTAGTCTAGTCGTGCTCCTGAACTAGCACGGCCTCTCTGTAGTTTTGGTCGCGTTCAGTGAGAAAGCGGAACGACTAGCTACTTAAACAGTGCAGTTTATTTAAACAACAGATATACAGGTTCTTTAGGATTGCCGGTGATAAATACACTGTCTGCAAAGCACGTGCAAATAAAGATATTGCTAGGTATACAAACGCGCGACAAAATTATAAACGATACAGCCTGGCTATAAATGTAGGGTAGAGATTCTCTAGAGAAATTTCTAAGTCCCCGAGAAAGCGCTCGGTGTAATCGAAGTCTTACCCAAAGGCGTCCCTATGGGGGGGAAGAGAGGCTCAGCCCGTCGACTGATCCCAGAAATCAGCGGTGGAATCCTTCGCGATGGTGTCTTCCCTGACATCCCCTCTCTCTTGGGCTATTTTTATATTATTTTTTTATCTTCAAAGTGGAGTTTGAGTGACTTTAGTCATACATACTTTTATTATGATTAATGTATTCAAGGAGGAGTGTTCACACCTCGGGGGCGGATAGCCTCCGGGATGGAGGTGTGTTTTGGTACATTGTGGTGAGCAAAGTTCACACAAAAGGACAGCATTTCATCAACATTAGACGAAATGTTGGCTCGGGTAGCGTGTAGGCCGCTTATCAGTTCCGTAGTACCATCTCGTCCCCATATCTGCTATTCGTCACAAGGGAAGGCCACGGAACAAGCGTGTTCCGTTCCATCCCTCATGTAGTTTCGCAAACAACCTTGTACAGGGAATCGCAGATGTTGGGTTCTTTGTGTGCCAGCTGCGGCTGTATTCTACCTCAGAAGCCTCTTGATTTTATGACTTTCCTTAATGTGTGAACAATGCTGTATTTTTGTATTCTTGGCCAATTTAGTAATTATTCCACAGTAGCCAGCTACACTGCTGGCTCATGTTGAGCTTCTCATCCACCAACACCCCCAAGTCCTTTTCCTCAGGACTATTCTCAGTCCATTCTCCGCCCAGCCTGTCCTTGGAAGGGACATTAAAGATCATCTAGTTCTAACCCCCTGCCATGGGCAGGTATTACCTTCCACTAGACTAGGTTGCTCAAAGCCCCATCCAGCCTGGTCTTGAACACTTCCAGGGGTGGAGCATCCACAACTTCCCTGGGCAACCTGTTCCGGTGTCTCACCACCCTCAGACTAAAGAATTTCTTCCTAACATCTAATCTAAATCTACCCTCTTTGGCTTTCTGGGCTGTGAGCGCACGTTGCCGGCTCATGTTGAGCTTCTCATCAATCAACATCTCCAAGTCCTCCTCAGGGCTCCTCTCCAGCCATTCTCCACCCAGCCTGTATTTGTGCTTGGGATTGCTCCGCCCCACATGCAGGGTGGATCAATCCTGTCCAGGTCCCTCTGCACGGCATCCCTTCCCTCCAGCGTGTGGACCGCACCACACAGCTTGGTGTCCTTGGCAAACTTGCTGCGGGTGCACTCAATCCCACCATCCATGTCTCCGACAAAGATGTTAAACAGCACTGGTCCCAGTACTGACCCCTGAGGAATGCAACTCATCACTGCTCATCACTGGGACATCGAGCTGTTGACTGCAACTCTTTGAGTGTGGCCATCCAGCCAATTCCTTATCCACTGAGTGGTCCAGCCATCAAATCCATGTCTCTCCAGTTTAGAAACAAGGATATCGTGCGGGACAGTGTCAAATGCTTTGCACAAGTCCAGGTAGATGATGTCAGTTGCTCTTCCCTTATCCACCAATGCTGTAATGCCGTCATAGAAGATCACCAACTTTGTCAGGCACGATTTGCCCTTAGTGATGCCATGTTGTCGGTCACCGATCACCTCCTTATTTTCCATGTGCCTTAGCAGAGTTTCCAGGAGGATCTGCTCCATGATCTTGCCAGGCACAAAGGTGAGACTGACCGGCCTGTAGTTCCTTGGGTCTTCCTTTTTTCCCTTTTTAAAAATGGGAGTTATGTTTCCCCTTTTCCAGTCAGTGGGAACTCCACCAGTCTGACGCAACTTCTTAAATACGATGGATAGTGGCTTAGTAACTTCATGCCGTGGATGAATCTCATCAGGTCCCATGGACTTAGGCACCTTCAGGTTCCTCAGATGGTCCCAAACCTGGTTTTCTCCTATGGTGGGGGGTTCCTCATTCTCCCAGTCTCTGCCTTTGCCTTCTGCGACTTGGGTGGTGTGGCTAGAGCACTTGCCATTGAAGACCGAGGCAAAAAAGTCATTGAATACCTCAGCCTTGTCCATGTCCCGGGTGACCAGCTTTCCCGTTTCCTTCCAGAGAGGGCCCACATTTTCCCTAGTCTTCCTTTTGTCACCAACATACCTATAGATGCTTTTCTTGTTGCCATTGACATTATTTATAAAAAACATCATCTTTCCAGTTAAGTTCAAACAGAAAAAAAGTTGTCAGAGGAAACAACATAACATAATTTCTTCTCAATGTAATTTTGAAAAGACAGTAAGAACAAGGCGAAAGAAAAAAGTGTGATAGTTTATTTCTGGACTTTCTTGAGTTTTATAGCTGCATCAGGGATTGGCTTCACCCTGCTGTTGCAAAACCAGATACTGATTTGAATGTACTTCTAGAGTTCTCCAACACAACCAATGTCAAAATGAGAAGTCCAATGGAGGTGGCACTTCACCGGGTAAGAACACTGTCCACTCCCTAGTGTGTAGCATGCAACTTCCATAAATAAGCTCAACAGCTCCTCTCCCTATCTTTTCTTTATTTCATTTACCCATCGAGTGGAATCTTATGAAATAAAACAAAACCTAAAAGAAATGAAATAAAAGATGAGAATTCATGCTTAAAAAAAAGGTCAAAGAAAAAAATAATACAAAGGTCCAAACACAAATGAATACTTGACAATCAAACATAAAAGGCATTTAAAGCATACATAAAATGTTAAATAAAAAATGTACATGAATTTATGAACCTGACAACATTGTCTCTAGCTTATGGGCAAGGATTTTAGTTATTAAGTTATGTTCTTGTTTTTAACCTTGGTTTAGTAAGTTCACAATGTTTATAAACAGCTGAAAGCTTATCTGTATTCCACATCACACTAAAGAAACTAAGATTTAACTCTCCTTACCCTCTAAGATACCCTTACAGAATAGGTATGAGGCCCTGGGTATGGTAGATGAAGCACATAATGAGATAGAGGAGGAACCTATGCAAAAAGTCTTTCCAAGGCCAGAGAGACCAACCCCTCTCATCAAGAGCTGCATTAAGACCAGCACCGAGAAGAAACAGCAGCGAGTTATGGTCATAGGTGACTCCCTCCTGTGCGGAATGGAGTCACCCATTTGCAGACTGGACCCTCTTTTCAGGGAAGTTTGCTGCCTCCCTGGGGCCCGAATTAGGGACATCAATACAAGACTGAAAGGCTTAATACAACCTTCAGACTATTATCCATTCTTGGTCTTTCATGTGGGTACCAATGATGTCATAACAAAAAGTCTGAGGTCAATCAAAAGAGATTTCAGATCCCTGGGAAGAATGCTAAAAAATTCAGGAGCACAGGTAGTGTTTACCTCAAGCCTTCCAGTAATGGGGGGAGGCTTTGTAAGAAACAGGCATGCCCAAGACATCAATACCTGGCTCCAGGACCGGTGCCTCCACCAAAACTTGGTTTTAAACCATGGAGGAGCCTTCAAGGCACAAGGTATATGGGGGCCTGATGGGATCCACCTGTCCCGATGGGGAAAAACGCATCTTTGGGCGTAAGCTGGCGGGACTGATCAAGAGAGGGCTTTAAACTAGAACTGATGGGGGAAGGGGATACCAACAGGATTTCAGTAGGTAAGCCAAGGATCCGCATGTAATCGCCTGAGGGTGGCAATGCTAATGGGAACATTTACACTGCTCCAGGGAGCACAGAGGGCTCAGGAGCACATCTGAAAAGCTTGTACACCAATGAACACAGTATGAGAAACAAACAGGATGAACTGGAAGTGTTGGTCAGTTCCCAGAGCTATGATGTCATTGGTGTTAGTGAGACTTGGTGGAATGAGTCCCATGATTGGAGTGCTGGGATGGAGGGCTATAGGCTGTTCAGGAAGGATAGGAAGGGCAGGCGAGGTGGAGGAGTTGAACTCTGTATGTAAGGGAGAGGTTTGACTGTACAGCCCTTACAGTTAGGGATGATGTGGTTGAGAGCCTCTGGGTGAGGATTAGGGGGATGGAAAACAAAGCAGATGTCATAGTGGGTGTCTACTACCAATTGCCCAGCCAGGATATTAACACTGATGAGTTATTCTACAGGCAATTAGGAGAAATCTCTGGATCCGTAGCCCTTGACCTTATAGGAGGTTTCAACTTCCCAAATATCAGCTGGGAATATCATACTGCTGTGATGAGCAAGTCTGGGAAATTCTTGAAGTTTGTGGAAGATGATAACTTCTTGTCACAAGCACTCAGTGAGCCAACTAGGAAAGATGCCCTCCTAGACTTGTTGGTTGTGAATAGAAAAGGACTGGTGGGAGATGTGATGGTAGGTGTCTTAGCCACAGTGATCACAAAATGGTTGAGTTTAAAATTTTCAGTGTAATGAGAAAAAAGGTCAGCAGAGTTTCTGCCCTGGCTTTCAAGAGAGCAAACTTTAAGCTACTCAGGGAGCTACTTAGCAGTGTCCCCTGGGAATCTGCTTTTGAGGGCTTAGGAGTCCATGAGTGCTGGTCAGTGTTTAAGAACCACCTTTTAAAAGCACAGGCACAGGCAATCCTATTGTGTCATAAGTCAAGTAAGCGGGGCAGAAGACCAGCTTGGCTGAACAGGGAACTCCTCTTGGAACTCAGGAGGAAAAAAGAAATTGTATGATCTCTGGAAGCAAAGTCAGGCTTCACAGGAAGATTACAGAGCTGTGGTTCTTGTATGCAGGGAGAAGACACTAAAGGCCAAAGCGCAATTAGAGTTGAAACTGGCCAGTGTTGTCAGATTGTTATCTTCTTAGAAGGGCTTTTAAAAGTATGTTAATAGCAAAAGGAAGTCTAAAAAAAACATTGGACTGATACTTGTTGAAGATGGTCACCTAACAAATAGGGATGAAGAAAAAGCAAAGGCAGTCAATGCTATTTTTTCCTCAGACATTAATAATACCGATAGGTCTTGGGCTGCCTCGTTCTCTGAGTCAGAGTACCGCAAGTGTGGGAATAGTGACTTTCCATTTGCGGACACTGAAATTGTAAGGAACCAGCTGCATCAGCTGAATGTTCACAAGTCCATGGGGCCTGATGGGATTCATCCCAGAGTACTGAAGGAGCTAGTGGATGTTACGGCAGGACCCCTCTCGATCATCTACCAAAGGTCTTAGGAGTCTGGGGAGGTCCCTGCTGACTGGAAGCTAGCCAATGTCATTCCAATTTAGAAGAAGGGTGTGAGGGAAGACCCAGGGAACTACAGACCTGTTAGTCTCACCTCAGTACCTGGAAAAATTATGGAGAAAATAATACTGGGTGCTATTAAAAAGCATTTAAAGGACAATGCAATCATCAGGCACAGTCAACATGGGTTCACAAAGGGAAAGTCCTCTCTAACTAATTTGATAGCCTTCTATGATAAGATCACCTGCCTAGTGCATGAAGGGAAGGCGGTGGATGTAGTTTTTATGGATTTTAGGAAGGCTTTTGATACTGTCCTTCACAGTCCAGCTGTGGGATGAGCAGGTTCACGGTACGCTGGGTGAAGAACTGGCTGAAGGGCGGGGCTCAAAGGGTTGTAGTGAATGGGGCTACTGGTCACCAGTGGTGTTCCTCAGGGCTCAATTCTAGGGCCAGTTCTGTTCAACATATTTATCAATGATCTGGATGCAGGAGTTGAATGCACCGTTAGCAAATGGGAGGTGCTGTTGAATCTCTCGAGGGCCAAGAAGCCTTGCAGAGGGATCTAGATAGATTGTAGCATTGGGCAATGATTAATGGGATGAAATTTAACAAGTTGAAATGCCTGATTCTGCACCTGGGGACGGAGTAATGCTGGGCACAAGTATATACTGGGAGAGGAGTGTCTGGAAAGCAGCCCTGCAGAAAGGGATCTGGGGGTGCTGGTTGACAGCAGGCTCAATAGAAGTCAGCAGTGTGCCCTGGCAGCCAAGAGGGCAAACTGCATTCTGGGGTGCATCAAACACAGTATAACCAGCCAGTCAAAAGAGGTGATTATCCCGCTGTATTTAGCATTGGTGTGGCCTCACCTTGAGTATTGTGAGCAGTTCTAGGCCCCACAATTTAAGAAGGATATTAAAGTACTTGAATGTGTCCAGAGGAGGGCAACAAAGCTGGTGAAAGGGCTGGAAGCAATGTCCTATGAGGACTGACTAAGAACTTTGGGCTTTTCGAGTTTGGAGAAAAGGAGACAACTGAGGGGGTGACCTCATTGCTCTCTGCAGCTTCCTGAGGAGGGGAAGTGGGAGACGGAGGTGCTGATCTCTTCTCCCTGGTATCCCGTGACAGGACACGTGGGAATGGTTCAAAGTTGCACCAGGGGAGGTTCAGACTTGACATCAGGAAACACTTCTTTACAGAGAGGGTAGTCAGACATTGGAACAGGCTTCCTAGAGAGGTGGTTGATACCTCATGCCTGTCAATGTTTAAGAGGCATTTGGACAATGCCCTTAATAAGATGCTTTAACATTTTTGGTCAGCCCTGAAGTGGTCAGGCAGTTGGACTAGGTGATCATTGTAGGTCCCTTCCAACTAAACTATTCCATTCCATTCCATTCAGGGCCAAATCTTGATCTGCCTTAAGTCAATGGGAGTTCTGCTACCAGTTTCAAGAGAAATTGAATTTGACTGTTAGTAATTATGTAATTCTTTTACATTGCATTTTCTTACTCGTTTTAAACCTTGAGGCACTCCTAGTACTTCCACATTGCAAATAGGTAATGGCATATTCAGAAATGAAATGTACTAGCTTTGAGCCACTGCACATTTCCAAAAGGGTGTGGGCAAAATTCCTTTTCTACAAAAAAATTGATAGGATCTAGTGTAAGACACCAACAAAACCAACAAGACTTGATTAATTCATAGACAAAAATATAATATCAATACAAATGTATAGCATTTCAGAACAGCTAGGCTTCTGCACAGGGACTGTTTTAACTAGAGAGGAAGGCTCTAGGATAGACTGATATTTACAAGATGAGTCTTGTAAGGTTATATCCACATGCAGTAATGAGTATCTTAATAACTTGTAAGGAATACTATGTTATTGTTGGAATTGGTGCTCTTGCTAGTTATACTGCTTTATAAAATATCTTAAATTGAATTAATACACCTTTGCCATACTGTGGGTCCATGAAATTCCCAACAGGAGAATTCAAAACCATACCACTGAAAATCCAGGTCATCACACAGAATATTAACAACACAGCCCTAAAAGTCTACTGTAATATTAAGAAAAATGCACACTTGTAAAGTATGTTGACCTTCATGACTGTCTATGCATGTTTCAAACTCTATGAACAGAGTTTGAGGAAGATTGAGGATCTATTTCTACATGTTGTACAAAGGTGATAGGCTTTTCTAGGTCTTTATGCCATATTTTTACTAAGTGGCTGTGGTTAATTATTATTTCCTAGGTAATTTTCTGAAGGATGTTTGGAAGTTAGGGGTTAGAGAATTATCATCACAGTTTTGGTAGTCTAGCATTTAAAGCTACTGCATGGCTGCTACCTTCCCTTCAGATTTGCTAGGTGTTTCAGACCCTTTCTATGGATTTTTTGTTTTCTTAAATCTGCAAGATTGCATACGTTCTTGGAGAGTAAGTCAAAGGACATCTATATATATTTACACAAACATACAAATTTACGCTGCACTTAACACTGAGACAAATCATTGCAAGTGAAGGCTTTCTGGCCTCTGAGTTTGTTCCTTACCTGGTGTGGTGCAATCACAGTGAAACCAGAATGTTGTGTTTAAAGTCACTTCTGAATTTTGATTTCAGAAGTTTTTAACTGATGAACTTCTATTAAGTGTACAGCACTATGCAAAGCACAGGTAGACAATAGCTCTGCTTATATTCTTAGTTACATCAGCATGCATATTAGTTACTCTAGTAGCCAAAAGCAACGTCTAAAACCAGTAAGGAAAGAGAATCAGATCTAGGACCTGAGTAGTCCATAAGAGTCAACAAGTCCACAAGGGAGTCCTGCAAGTCCTATTAAAGGTATGAGAATTAATCACAATAAATACATCTTTAATCACATATTAAAGTGCTCATTGGCACAAAAAAAATCTTATCGTATCTATTCAACTATAACGTATAACCAAAAGTGACAGGACATTCCACATACCAATAACTTACTTTTTCCCAGCCAGGATCAGTATAACTGGAACAACTTTTATTTGGCAACTTGTTAATTTCTATAAACGTAGGTAAACTCTTCTTCAAACTCTGCAAATTCCAACCCCTATTATTCTGTGTGATTCTGTGATACGGCCCATGGAGGTTAATGTGGAGCAGATATCCACCTGCAGTCCATGGAGAACCCCACGTTGGAGCAGGTGGATGCCCAAGGGAGGCTGTGACCCCATGGAGAGCCCGTGCTGGATCAGGCTCCTGGAAGGACTTGTGACTCCGTGGGGGACCCACGCTAGAGCAGTCTCTTCCTGAAGGACTGCATGCTGGAGCAGTTTGTGAAGAACTGCAGCCCGTGGGAAGGATCCTCGTTAGAGAAGTTCATGGAGGACTGTCTCCTGTGGGAGGGAGTCTACGCTGGAGCAGAGGAAGAGTGCGAGGAGTCCTCCCCCTGAGGAGGAAGGAGCGGCAGAGACAATGTGTGATGAACTGACCACAACCCCCATTCCCCATCCCCCTGCGCTGCTTGGGGGGAGGAAGTGGAGAAATCGGGAGTGAAGCTGAGCCTGGGAAGAAGGGAGGTGTTTTAAGATTTAGTTCTTATTTCTCATTATACTACTCTGATTTGATTGGAAATAAATTAATTTCCCCAATTCGAGTCTGTAATTCACAACAGTAATTGGTGAGTGATCTCCCTGTCCCTATCTTGACCCACGAGCTTTTAGTTGTATTTTCTCCCCCTGTCCTGTTGAGAAGGGGGAGTGATAGAGAAGCTTGGTGGTCAGCTGGATGCCAGCCAGGGTCAACCTACCACAGTAGCAAAGGAGAATATTTCAAGGAAATCCTAGGTGATTACCACCAAAGGTCTCTGCCAATGGTTTTAAGTTTAAGCCAATTTTGCTGAACAAACTAATTCCAGAATGTGGATGTTCTTTGCCTTATAACTGCAGTGATATATTTTTCAAGAAGGAAGTCTTAAAGGCGCAGGAGCAGGCTGTCCCCATGTGCCGGAAGACAAGTCATTGGGGAAAAAGACCGGCCTGGCTAAACAGGGAGCTAGTGTTGCAACTTAGGGAAGGAAAAAGAGGATCTATGGCCTTTGGAAGGAAGGGCAGGCCACTCAAGAGGACTACAAAGAGGTAGTGAGGCTATGTAGGGAAAAAATCAGGAGTGCCAAAGCCCAGCTAGAACTAAACCTGGCTTCTGTTGTCAAGGACAACAAAAAAAGTTTCTGTAAATATATTAGCAATAAGAAGAGGACTAAGGATTATCTCTGTCCTCTAGTAGATGGAGCCAGTAACATAGTGACCAAGGATGAGGAAAAGGCTGAGGTACTTAATGCAGTCTTTGCCTCAGTCTTCAGCAGTAGGACCAGTTGTTCCCTGAGTACCCAGACCCCTGAGCTAGAAGACAGGGATGGGGAGCAGAATGAAGCCCCCATAATCCAAAGGGAAATGGTGAAGGACCTGCTTCAGCACCTGGAGGTGCACAAATCTATGGGGCCGGATGGGATCCACCCAAGAGTACTGAAGGAGCTGGCGGAAGTGCTCATCAGGCCACTTTGCATCATTTATGAGCAGTCCTGGATAACCGGGGAGGTCCCAGCTGACTGGAGGTTGGCAAATGTGACACCCGTCCGCAAGAAGGGCCAGAAGGAGGATCCGGGGAACTACAGGCCAGTCAGTCTGACCTCGGTGCCTGGGAAGGTCATGGAACAGATCCTCCTCAGTGCCATAACACGGCACATGCAGGAGAACAGGGTGATCAGGCCCAGTCAGCATGGGTTTGTGAAGGGCAGGTCATGCCTATCAAACCTGATCTCCTTCTATGATAAGATGACCCACTTAGTGGATGAGGGAAAGGCTGTGGATGTTGTCTACCTGGATTTTTGCAAAGCTTTTGACACTGTTTCCCACAGCATTCTCCTGGAGAAACTGGCTGCTCATGGCTTGGACAGGTGTACTCTTCGCTGGGTAAAAAACTGGCTGGACGGCCGTGCCCAGAGAGTGGTGGTAAATGGAGTTAAATCCAGTTGGTGTCCAGTCACAAGTGGTGTCCCCCAGGGCTCGGTGCTGGGGCCGGTTCTCTTTAATATCTTTATCAATGATCTGGATGAGGGGATCGAATGCACCCTCAGTAAGTTCGCAGATGACACCAAACTAGGCAGGAGTGTTGATGTGCTTGAGGGTAGGTTGGCTCTGCAGAGGGATCTGGACAGGCTGGACCAATGGGCCGAGGCCAGTGGTATGAGGTTCAACAAGGCCAAGTGCCGGGTCCTGCCCTTGGGTCTCAACAACCCCATGCAGCGCTACAGGATTGGGGCTGAGTGGCTCAAAAGCTGCCCGGCAGAAAAGGACCTGGGGGTGCTGGTGGACAGCTGGCTGAATATGAGCCAGCAGTGTGCCCAGGTGGCCAAGAAGGCCAACAGCATCCTGGCCTGTATCAGGAACAGTGTGGTGAGTAGGACTAGGGAAGTGATTGTCCCCCTGTACTCGGCACTGGTGAGGCCCCACCTCGAGTACTGCGTTCAGTTTTGGGCCCCTCGCTACAAGAAGGACATTGAGGTGCTGGAGCGTGTCCAGAGAAGGGCTACAAAGCTGGTGAGGGGTCTGGAGGACAAACCTTATGAGGAACGACTGAGGGAGCTGGGGTTGTTTAGCCTGGAGAAAAGGAGGCTGAGGGGAGACCTTATCATCCTCTACAACTACCTGAAAGGAGGTTGTAGAGAGATGGGGGCTGACCTCTTCTCCCTGGTGACAAGTGATAGGACAAGAGGAAACGGGTTCAAGTTATGTCAGGGGAGGTTTAGATTGGATATTAGGAAACATTTTTTCACTGAAAGGGTTATTAAACATTGGAATAGGCTGCCCAGGGAGGTGGTGGATTCACCATCCCTGGAGGTGTTTAAAAAAAGGGTGGATGTGGTACTTAGGGACATGGTTTAGAAGTGGCTTTTGTCAGGGTAGGTTAATGGTTGGACTTGATGATCTTAAAGGTCCCTTCCAACCTCAGCGATTCTATGATTCTATGATTCTATGACTGCAAGTATAAGCTAATCAGTTCTTGGAAGAAGAGAAAAGCTGTTAAGAAGTGGATGACCGAGATCTGTGATATGGTCATAGAAAGATGCTGTGAAATCATTTCATTGAGTTCTAAAAAGCCTAAGCATATTGCTATTGCATATTCTATTCATTTCATTATTTTGTTCATTTTTCTTGATTAAATTGGTGCAATGTTGCTGATTTGGCATATATTGACAATAGTTGTGTGTGTACTAAATGTATTATACTGGAATAGCTTAGAAAGTCGATGGTCAAATTGTATTAGCATACTACTACCTACTGACTCATGTAATGAGTTAGCATAATGCAACATATTTTTGTGTACATTAGGGTATTCTGTTTGGAACTGACTGCTACTAAGATGACAAGACTGAAAGATGTTTATTGATACAAGAAATTAAATGCAATAATATAAAATAGAAAAGTTTCTAAATGGATACTTTTTATAAGTAGTAACTTCCCCTTCCCCTATGCTGGGAAGTCCTTCAGGATGGAACAAAGGACAACATCAGTAAAAAGAGATATGGCTGCAGGCTCCATGTCCCAGTTTCACTGGGGTGGTTAACAGCAGCTTTCCAGTCCTTAAGTCCATGTTTCTGACAACAGAGTCCTTCCTTTTGGCTTTCATTTGTGGTACATGTAAGGCTCCCCTACAACCATCTAAACACTAGTTCTTGCAAAATGTGATAGGCAGCCTAACAAGGTACATTAAACATAGCCTGCAACCTTAAAATTTTTACTGCCAGCCAGAGCTGAGTTTTCAACATCTCAGTCACTGCAGCAGTGAGCACCTTAGTGCCGATAGGTCTTTGATGAATATTGGCCTGGGAAGCTTGTCTAGATCTTAATGAAGTCAAGGTAAAGCTACTCACTGATGTCTATGAGAACTGTCTTCATCTGAATGAGTGTATTACTGAAGACAGTTCTCTTTAATATCGTTATCAATGATCAGGGCGAGGGGATTGAGTGTACCCTCAGTAAATTTGCAGACGACACCAAGTTGGGTGGGAGTGTTGACCTGCTTGAGGGTAGAAAGGCTTTGCAGAGGGATCTGGACAGGCTGGATCGATGGGCCGAGGTCAATGGTCTGAGGTTCAACAAGGCCAAGTGCCGGGTCCTGCACTTGGGTCTCAACAACCCCATGCAGCGTTACAGGCTTGGGGAAGAGTGGCTGGAGAGCTGCCCGGCAGAAAAGGACCTGGGGGTGTTGGTCGACTGCTGGCTGAACATGAGCCAGCAGTGTGCCCAGGTGGCCAAGAAGGCCAACAGCATCCTGGCCTGAATCAGGAATAGCGTGGCCAGCAGGAGTAGGGAAGTGATCGTCCCCCTGTACTTGGCACTGGTGAGGCCCCACCTCGAGTACTGTGTCCAGTTTTGGGCCCCTCACCACAAAAAAGACATTGAGGTGCTGGAGCGTGTCCAGAGAAGGGCAACAAAGCTGGTGAGGAGTCTGGAGAATAAGTCTTATGAGGAGCGGCTGAGGGAGCTGGGGTTGTTTAGCCTAGAGAAAAGGAGGCTGAGGGGAGACCTTATCGCTCTCTACAACTACCTGAAAGGAGGTTGTAGAGAGGTGGGGGTTAGCCTCTTCTCCCAAGTAACAAGCGATAGGACAAGAGGAAACGGCCTCAAATTGTGCCAGAGAAGGTTTAGATTGGATATTAGGAAAAATTTTTACACTGAAAGGGTTATTAAGCATTGGAACAGGTTGCCCAGGAAAATGGTGGAATCATCATCCCTGGAGGTATTTAAAAGATGGGTAGACACGGTGCTTAGCGATATGGTTTAGTGATGTTTTTTGTCAGAGTTAGGTTGATGGTTGGACTAGATGATCTGAAAGGTCCCTTCCAACCTAGGCAATTCTATGAATGCTATGGGGCCAAATTTACAAAGACAGAAGAGTTGCTGCACTTGTACTAAATGTCCAGTGGTTAGTATGTGTATCCAAGATGTAAGAGACCAGTTTGATTTCCTTTTGAGTGCTCCAAGCACTATTGTCTAAAAACCATGAATATTCCTCCAATTTTATGCATCTGGCTTTTAAATTTTTTTTTTATTTTCTTATGTGTGGGTTTAATGAAGCCTGTGGAGACTGAAATGAAGTTGTTGGAAACTTCTTGGTGCATAAACTTTCTTGGTGTGGAAAACAAAACAAAACAAAACAAAAACCCCCAATTAATTTCTATTCATATCAGCGTCTTTTGGTTCAATGTATAACCTGCACAGAAGTAACCAATAGTCATTATTTACAGAAGTAAAAACATAAATAAATAGGGTATTGACTTTATCCACTAAAACATAGAAAGCAATCAGGTAAAGAATGTAGAAAAGAAAAGAACACAGAAATACAGAAAAAATAGGCAGGGGGAAGGTTCTTACAGGAGAAAGGTGAAAAAGAAAAAAAAAGACTGGAATGTAAAGATGCATAAACTGAATAGGAATACTTTAGAAAAAATGATTCTGGGGAAATTAAAAAAAAAATAAAAGAAGCTACAAACCCATTAAGCAGCAGGCAATCTGGACTTACTTTGTATACTAGCTCTCTGACTATTTGGAGTAATTGAGCTAATATAACCAAAATATTATGGGAAGTGGATAGTTAGAAAACAATTTGACATGTCTTTAACAGCCAAACTCTAAATTGGCTTCTCAGAGTTCAAAAGGAGTCAGTTAGGCAATTTGAGGCAAAACCTGATTTTGGCTTGAGTTGCTGCCATGGCACTAGATTCTGAGTTTAATATTAGTTTTTTAAAAAACCCACAAAGACTACTGTTATGTAAGCTGCCATTCACGCTTGCAGAAGAAAATACACTGAAGAATAAAAATAAAAATCTTAAAATAAAAGTGGACGAGAGAAAAAAGCTATCCATTTTCCCTGTACAATGAATGACAAAACTTCATTCATCTTCTAAGGGAACATTATGTATCTATCTCAGCTGCAAAGAGAATGTGCTATGTAAAGTGTAAAATGAAATGTGTTATTAATATGGATCCAGCTGAGCCAACAGTGAGGTTTTTGGGTTTTTTAAATCTGACAATTGGCTTTCTGGAAGTATCACAGCTGACTATTTCATGAGCTTTGCAGTTCTGTATCTCACATACTAGATGATCTGTAACTTCATAAGGTTTTATTCTCATTAGGAGCTGGATAAAATGCCTTTGAGACTGATTCCTTTCAGCCTTCCCATTCATTGTATTACTTTTAATAATCACATAGTTCACAAAAAGAAAAGCATAAGAGCAAAAAAATCCATATATTTCTACATACTGAACTCATTCTGAAAGAAGAGGCTATCATAAATAGGATTCTTCTTATATGTGAAGAAGCTATTTTTTCCTCTTTCAACTAGCACACAGCATAGATCTGGTTAGTTAATGGCATGATAACACCTAATGCATTTCATTGCCAGATTTGGAAGCATCACTGGTATGGGGATAGTCAAGTATCCATTTGCTCAATTTCTGACAGTCCCAAACAATCTCCATCACACCCCTTCTCAGAGGCCATATATTCTATGAGCTTCCACCCAAGTCATTCAGGAAGGAAAATGGTCATCTGTAAGCGAGGACTCGTAATTCCTCCTAAACAAAGCAGCCTGAAGAGACTTTTAATGTCTCAAACACTCGGAGTACCACGCCTTCTGATCAAGGAACTGATAAGGCTAACACCTGCTTATCTCTTTTGTGAAAGAAGAAACAGAACAGCCCTGTTTTGTTTTTTTTTTTTTTCTTCTTTTTCCAGGGAAGGACAAACTGTTTCTTTGAAAAAGACGCTGTGCCCAGTGTTGACCTTTGCCTCATTATCCGTGAAATGCATATTAAAGTTCACACCCCTGTATATACTAATGAAGATTATTGAGATCATGCTAAACATCTATGACTGTAGGTCTCGTCTCCCCACCCAAATCATGCTACATGTCACGGGGAGGGGGGGGAGGAGGGAAACCTGAGACGAAACTGCCCCTAGGAGTGGGCGAACATAAAAGGGGGAAGACTTTCCCTAAAGGGAAGAAGATTTTTGCCTGGGAAGATTTTTTCCCTGAAAAGACCCTGAAGAGATTTTTTTTTTTTCCCTGGGATACACAGAAGAGGGATCTTATGGCACCAAACCCCGTTAGCTGGACCAGCGACACTGTAACCAGGACTGGTGATCTCTTTATCTCTCTCCCTCTCGATCTCTCCTCTATCCATTTGCTTCTTTCCTTTCTTTTTTCTTTCTTTCTCTTTCCTTTCAAATAAGTAACATAAGGCATACCATACCACTTGCCATAATTCATTGTATATCTGTTACTAAGTACTGCTTGCTATAGTTTGTTGTATACCTGCTGCTAATTAACGCAATGCATACCTTACCACTTGCCATAATTTGTTATATATCTAACTAATTATCATGGACCAAGTTAAGACCTGGTTACTAACCTAATGAATATTTGTATACGGACCTTGAGATTTGTCTCACCTTAGTCCATGCTGCTGGGGATTTGCAAATCTGAGTCACTTACCCCCCCTCTTTTCTGAGTGGGACATGACATCATCTTATGAACTTTTTCATAAAGTGAGAAAGTAAATTTTAGTTGTCTGAGATCCTTTTTACTCCAAAAAGATATGAAATAATATATTCCTATGATTTGTACGTAAATTGGAGGTCTACAGGTGACCTTTCTTGGTCATTACAAATCTCATCTAAACTCTTCCAGAGAAGATAAATTTCCTGTAACAATGACTTAAGTGAATTCAGAATTAAGTCTTCATATACTTACATTGTGCTCTCCAAATATGTTTCTAAATGTCTGAAGACTTGCATAAATTTAGCGATTGTATATGCAAACCCAAACATTCAAGGGAAAGCACAAACAAAATAAATGTTGAGCAATTAAAAGTTCCTAAGATGTTAATCCTCATTAAGCTTTTTTTTCTTCACTGAGTACATATGATTTATCCTAAGCAGAGTGTTACTTGGGGCTTTGATCAAAACAGAGTATTCTGAAACAAAAATCAGCTTGCATTTTTACTTTTTCCAACTTGGAAGCAATCAAATATAACATGACATATCTCTCTAGTGTTTTATATTGAGAAAGCTCAAACTGCTGAGTAAAAGGGAGGAAAGTAAAGAAAAGAAAGATGTAGTTGCATTACCTAAAAGGATATTCTTATCAATTTTGTTGGTTTCTAATTTCAAATAAAAAAATAAATTAAATAATTAATTTCTAGTTTTTGTTGCTTGAACCATTGCTTCAAAGAGCAGTGATGGCTAATGCTGCAGCAAAATGAGGACAAAATGTCACCTCACATTTATTTTTAAAACTCTAATGATAAAAATAAATGTGTTTTTTTTTTTTATCTAGAGATACAAGCATGGATAGAAGACCAACAAATGAAAACCTAAGAGTTAAACACAGAGACTTGGACACACTCTGACTTATTAAGAGTCCAGGAATTCCCAGAATGTTTTGGTTCTGTATTTCACATTAGTCCTTTCCAGATCAGATTTTTCCAATGACTGAATCACAGAATCTTCAGAGTTGGAAGGGACCTCTAGAGATCATCTAGTCCAACTCCCCTGCTAGAGCAGGGTCACCTAGAGCACATCACTCAGGACTGCATCCAGGCAGGTCTTGAAAGCCTCCAGAGAAGGGGACTCCACAACCTCCCTGGGCAGCCTGTTCCAGTGCTCTGTCACCCTCACCGTAAAGAAGTTTTTCCATGTATTTGAACGGAACTTCCTATGTTCCAGCTTGTGCCCATTGCCCCTCGTCCTGTCACTGGGAACCATTGAAAAGAGTCTGGCACCATCCTCCTTCAACCCACCCTTTAAATACTTGTATGCCACAATAAGGTCTCCTCTCAGCCTTCTCTTCTCCAGGCTAAAGAGTCCCAGCTCTCTCAGCCTTTCCTCATAAGGGAGATGCTCCAATCCCTCAGTCATCTTAGTTGCCCTTCGCTGGACCCGCTCCAGTAGTTCCCTGTCCCTCTTGAACTGGGGAGCCCAAAACTGGATGCAGTATTCCAGTTGTGGCCTCACCAGTGCAGAGTAGAGCGGGAGAATGACCTCCTTCGACCTACTGGCCACACTCTTCCCTATGCAGCCCAGGATTCCATTGGCCTTTTTGGCAACAAGGGCACATTGTTGGCTCATGGATAATTTACTGTCTACCAGGACCCCCCAGATCCTTCTCCTCAGAACTACTTCCCAGCAGGTCCGCCCCTAACCTATACTGGTGCTTAGCATTCTTCCTCCCCAGGTGCAGGACCTTGCACTTGCTTTTGTTGAACCTCATTAGGTTCTTCTCTGCCCAGCTCTCCAGCCTGTCCAGGTCACGCTGGATGGCAGCACGGCCCTCCGGAGTGTCAGCCACCCCTCCCAGCTTGGTATCATCAGCAAACTTGCTGAGGATACACTCTGTCCCATCGTCCAGGTCATTAATGAATATACTGAACAAAATTGGACCGAGTATTGACCCCTGGGGGACACCACTGGTTACAGGCCTCCAACTAGACTCTATGCCACTGATCACAACCCTCTGAGTTCTGTCACACAGCCAGCTCTCGATCCACCTCACTGTCACCTCATCTAGCCCATACTTCCTCAGCTTCCTAAGGAGGATGTTATGGGAGACTGTCAAAAGCCTTGCTGAAGTCAAGGTAGATGACATCTACGGCTCTCCCCTCATCCAGCCAACCAGTTATAACATCATAGAAAGCTATCAGATTGGTCAAGCATGATTTACCCTTGGTAAATCCATGTTGACCACTTCCAATGACTTCCTGTTCCTCAACATGTTTGGAGATGACATCCAGAATGAGTCGCTCCATTACCTTCCCAGGGACAGAGGTGAGGCTAACCGGTCTGTAGTTCCCTGGGTCCTCCTCCTTGCCTTTTTTGAAGATTGGAGTGATGTCAGCCTTCCTCCAGTCCTCAGGCACCTCTCCTGTTCTCCGTGACCTTTCAAAGACGATGGAGAGTGGTCTAGCAATAACATCTGCTAGTGCTCTCAGCACTCGCGGGTGCATCCCATCAGGGCCCATGGACTTATGGATGTCCAGATTGGCCAAGTGGTCTCTGACCCGGTCCTCCTCAACTGAAGGAAAATCTTCCTCTCTCCAGACCTTCCCCCTTGCCTCCAGGGTACGGGATTCGTGAGAGGCAGCTTTGTCAGTGAAGACCAAAGAAAAGAAGGCATTCAGTAGCTCTGCCTTCTCTGTGTCTTCCACCACTAGGGCACCCGTCTCATTCATCAGTGGACCTATATTTTCCCTAGTCTTCCTTTTTCTATTGATATACTGAAAGAACCTCTTCTTATTGTCTTTAACTGCAGTGGCCAAGCTGAGTTCTGATTGAGCTTTGGCCCTTCTAATTTTCCCCCTACATAGCTTCGTTATATCTTGATAATCCTCATAAGTTGCCAATCCCTTTTTCCAGAGAATGTAAGCTTTCCTTTTTTTCCTGAGGTCCAGCCAAAGCTCTCTATTTAGCCAGGCTGGTCGTCTTCCCCGTCGGTTTGTTTTTCGAGACATGGGGATGGCCTTCTCCTGTGCATCTAAGAGCACCTGCTTGAAGTATGACCAGACTTCCTGGGCACCTTTGCTCTTCAACACTGCCTCCCAAGGGACACTCTCGACCATGCTCCTAAGCAGGATAAAGTCTGCCCTTTGGAAATCCAAGGTGGCAGTTCTGCTGGCTCCCCGCCTTGCCTCTCCAAGAATTGAAAATTCTACCATTTCATGGTCACTGTGCCCAAGACGACCTCCAACCTTTACATCCCCCACAAGACCTTCTCTGTTAACAAACAGTAGGTCCAGTAGGGCACTTCCCCTAGTTGGTTCCTTCACCAGCTGCGTTAGGAAGTTGTCTTCCACACACTCCAGGAACCTCCGGGACTGTTCCCTCTCTGCTGTGTTATATTTCCAGCAGACATCTGTGAAGTTGAAGTCCCCCACAAGAACAAGGGCAAATGATTGTGAGACCTCTGCCAGCTGCTTATAGAATACTTCATCAGATTCTGCATCCTGGTTGGGGGGTCTATAACAAACTCCCATCACGATGTCTGCCTTGTTGGCCTTCCCCTTAATTCTTATCCATACACACTCAACGCTGTCATTCACACTGTTAAGTTCCAGACATTCAAAACCGCCCCTAACATAGAGGGCCACCCCACCACCTCTCCTTCCTTGCCTATCCCTTCTGAAAAGTTGGTAGCCATCGATTACAGCACTCCACTTGTGCATGTCTTCCCACCACGTTTCTGTGATGGCACCTATATCATAGTTTCCTTGCTGAACAATGGCCTCCAGCTCCTCCTGTTTGTTGCCCATGCTGCGTGCATTAGTGTAGATGCACTTCAGCTGGGCTAACTGTTCTGCTACTTCCTTGGGGGGACAAGCCCTAATTCGCACCTGATCATGCTCAGACACTTCTCTAGTTCCCAAATTATCACTACCCCTCATGTCTTTGCTACCACACAAATCACCATCCCCCACCATCACTGAGACAGACTGCAAGACCTTGCTAACACTTGTACCCAGAAGCACTGGTATGCTGCTCCCAGGCACCACTTTTGTAGTCCTGGTTTCATCCCCATCCCCCTTCAAACCTAGTTTAAAGCCCTATGAATGAGCCCTGCTAATTCTTGTCCCAGTCTCTTTCTTCCCCTTCGGGTTAGGCTTCCCCCACCTGTTGCCAGCATGCCTGGTTTCCTGTAGATCAGCCCATGATCAAAAAAGCCAAAGTCCTGCCGGACGCACCAGTCTCGGAGCCAGGAGTTAATTTGCTGGCTCCTCCTATTTATCACCTCATCAACCCCTGCAACTGGTGGGATAGAGGAGAACACTATTTGTGCTCCTGATCCCTTAACCAGCCGTCCCAGGGCCCTGAAGTCATTCTTCATTGCCCTTAGACTTCTGGTACCTACCTCGTCACCACCTACCTGAAATATCAGTAGTGGGTAGTAATCTGATGTCTGGACCAGGGAAGGGAGTTTTCTCCATATGTCCTTAATTCTGGCCCCAGGGAGACAGCTGACTTCCCTGTGGGATGGGTCTGGTCTACAAATAGGGCCCTCTGTTCCCCTCAGAAGGGAGTCACCTACTACAATTACCTTTCTTTCTTTCTTGGTTGAGGAAGTCCTGAGGCATGGGGGTGAGTGACTAGCACTGGGCAACTCACTGGATGGATCATCCTCTCCATCCTCAATCGCCTGGTCCTCAATTTCCAAAGCCCCATACCCATTATGCAAGGGCACTTGGGGTGGTGAGGGGGGCCGTGAAGGGTTTCGCTTGCCTCTCCGAGGAGGGATCTGACTCCACTCCCCCTTATCCCTTGAGTCCTCTCCTTCTGCCTGGTGACAGGAGGGAAGGGGATCATCCACTTCTGATAGAGCCTCTTCCTGCTGCCTTTGCCTCAGGGTATGGCTCCACCAATCTATTACATTTTCACAGTCTCTAATACTTCTTAACCTTTCTACCTCTTCCCTCAGTTCAACCACCTGCCTGAGCAAATCATTTACTTGATCACACCGTATACAAGCAGTGTCTCTGGCTCCCTGAGAGAGCAGTGCCAGGCTCAGGCACTCATTGCAGCCCGAGACCTGCACAGCCACATGCTTGCAAAGGAGCTCAGTCTGAGTTCCCACATTCTTTCTTGCAGCGGCTTTTGACCGTTTTGCGGCCATGTTCTTCTCTTGTGCCGGGAGGTGACGAATCTCTGCTGTCAGCTTCCTGCACGCCCTGAGTCCGTGCCCCTGCACGCCGATGTTCCTCTGCTTGCGCTCAGCTTAGACGCAAGGCTTTCAGTGACCTCCCTGTTCACCCGCTCCCGCTGCGGTGCCACAATGACACCCTGTGTGACGCCCACCGACTACCTGCGCGCTGGCTCCGGGACCGCCCGTTTAGAACTGCCGCGTGTGACGTTGTCTCCGCCCCTGCCACGTCAGCAGCCCACCACCGAGCTGCCAGTTCCGGCAGGAGCTAGCTGCTTTTCCCGGCTACGAAAGCCCTCAAAAGAGCCCTTTGCCGGCCTTATCCGCCGCGATCCCCTTCCCCAGTGAGGCCTTACCTGCACTGGAGCTGGTCTCCTCGGCGACCCCCACTGTAACATCACCTGCCCCTGCGTTCCCTTTAATCCTGACCCATAAGCTCTCTGTTGGGCCTTCATCCACCCCCAGGCGGAGCACCATGCACTCCAGCTGTTCAGGGACATAGAGGGCAACACCCCCTCCTCATCTCCCCTGCCTGTCCTTCCTCAAGAGCTTGTATCCCTCCATTCCAACGCTCCAGTCATAGGAGTCGTCCCACCACATCTCTATGATGCCGATGAGATCATAGCCCTGGAAGTGTGTGCACGTCTAACTCCTCTTACTTCTTTCCCATGCTACGTGCACGTTTGCATAGAGGCACTTCAGCTGGGCGTCCGATGTAGTTGACTTACTGGCTGGAGTGGCTGCATTTCCTTCATGCTGCTCTTCAGGTGGTCTTCCTGCACGACATCCTTGTCTCTAAATTGGAGAGACCTGGATTTGATGGATGGACCGCTCAGTGGTTAAGGAATTGGCTGTATGGTCACATTCAAAGAGTTGTGGTCAATGGCTCAATGTCCAAGTGGAGATCAGTGACAAATGGAGTTCCTCAGGGGTCTGTAGAGAGTTGGGTTGTTCAGCCTGGAGAAGAGGAGGCTCCGAGGAGACCTTATAGCAGCCTTTCAGTACCTGAAGGGGGCCTACAGGAAAGATGGGGAGGGACTCTTTATGAGGGAGTGTAGCAATAGGACGAGGGGTAACAGTTTTAAACTGAAAGAGGGTAGATTTAGATTAGATATTAGGAAGAAATTCTTTACGGTGAGGGTGGTGTGAGGGACATGGACAAGGCTGAGGTATTCAATGACTTTTTTGCCTCGGTCTTCAATGGCAAGTGCTCTAGCCACACCACCCAAGTCGCAGAAGGCAAAGGCAGGGACTGGGAGAATGAGGAACCCCCCACCATAGGAGAAAACCAGGTTTGGGACCATCTGAGGAACCTGAAGGTGCCTAAGTCCATGGGACCTGATGAGATTCATCCACGGCATGAAGTTACTAAGCCACTATCCATCGTATTTAAGAAGTTGCGTCAGACTGGTGGAGTTCCCACTGACTGGAAAAGGGGAAACATAACTCCCATTTTTAAAAAGGGAAAAAAGGAAGACCCAAGGAACTACAGGCCGGTCAGTCTCACCTTTGTGCCTGGCAAGATCATGGAGCAGATCCTCCTGGAAACTCTGCTAAGGCACATGGAAAATAAGGAGGTGATCGGTGACCGACAACATGGCATCACTAAGGGCAAATCGTGCCTGACAAAGTTGGTGATCTTCTATGACGGCATTACAGCGTTGGTGGATAAGGGAAGAGCAACTGACATCATCTACCTGGACTTGTGCAAAGCATTTGACACTGTCCCGCACGATATCCTTGTTTCTAAACTGGAGAGACATGGATTTGATGGCTGGACCACTCAGTGGATAAGGAATTGGCTGGATGGCCACACTCAAAGAGTTGCAGTCAACAGCTCGATGTCCCAGTGATGAGCAGTGATGAGTTGCATTCCTCAGGGGTCAGTACTGGGACCAGTGCTGTTTAACATCTTTGTCGGAGACATGGATGGTGGGATTGAGTGCACCCTCAGCAAGTTTGCCAAGGACACCAAGCTGTGTGGTGCGGTCCACACGCTGGAGGGAAGGGATGCCGTGCAGAGGGACCTGGACAGGATTTAGAGGTGGGCCTGTGCGAACCTCATGAAGTTCAACTTGCAAGGTCCTGCATGTGGGGCGGAGCAATCCCAAGCACAAATACAGGCTGGGTGGAGAATGGCTGGAGAGGAGCCCTGAGGAGGACTTGGAGATGTTGATTGATGAGAAGCTCAACATGAGCCGGCAACGTGCACTCACAGCCCAGAAAGCCAAAGAGGGTAGATTTAGATTAGATGTTAGGAAGAAATTCTTTAGTCTGAGGGTGGTGAGACACCAGAACAAGTTGCCCAGGGAAGTTGTGGATGCTCCACCCCTGGAAGTGTTCAAGACCAGGCTGGATGGGGCTTTAAGCAACCTAGTCTAGTGGAAGGTAATACCTGCCCATGGCAGGGGGTTAGAACTAGATGATCTTTAATGTCCCTTCCAACTCTAACCATTCTATGATTTTATGATTCTATGATGCATTGGAAGATGAGCTTGTTTTACTAGCAGGCATCAGAAACTGAAATATTTGTGCTCAGCATTCTTAAGGAGATTATACTGCACCTTTCTCAAAGAGAGTCATTACCCTCATTTTTTCCAGCACCATATCCAGTAGATGTTTCCTTTCACAGTACTGCTGCTGATGCTGTATTTGTTCTGCTTGCTAGTGATTAATGAGTCAAGGATATTAAAACCTGAAACTCAAGCCACCAGCTGTGAGAACTAGTGAGTGCACAGCTTCTATTTCAGGGACAGGTTAAAGTAAAAAAGAGAGTATGAATAAGCAACTGCTCAGACTCAGAAATAGAAGCTTTGCAGAAAAAGCAGCTCCCCATAGAACCACAAAAAATATACATTAATAGAAACCCAGTTCATAAGGAAGGCTGTAACAATTACTATCTGCACACACAAGTGTTGGATCCATGAACATAGGCATTCCTCACTAGTGTTATGAATAACCTCTCTAGTTGCAGAAGTTTCCATATACTCTCTGCAGGCATTTACACACAGTCTATCTGATTTCCAAATTTGCAACTAGCTGTACCATTAAGTATGGTTTACACCGTGCTCTGCAGCATCTGAGCACCTCACAGTTGTAGCAGTATTAAAAGGTTAAGCAATTAACAGAAAGCAAAAAGCTATTATTTCTTTTCCAATGATGGGGAAACTGAAGCATGGAACAAGTAAAAGATCTGTGAATTTGGAACACAAAAAGTTATGGCAGTGCAAAGATCAGGCCCAGCTGTGCTAAGTGTCACAACCGTGGCTATCTTCTTCCCTCCTGGTACTCCATAAAGACGACACATTGAAAATACAAAAACAGTCTGAGGGGAAAAGTTTGTTTTTGAGTTCTCAGAGGTGTCAGCTCTGGATTATTATACAGCTAATGTTCAGAGTGGGCAAGAAGGAAAGGGACTGATAGAAGGAGAAGGACAAAGCTGCTCCCCGGGTTATAGGGAGATGATAAACGTGCATCAGTGTGTATGAAAAAGAGGGGCCATTCATTCAAATAAAACAATCTTATTTGAATTTTTGACCAGAATTGAAACAAAATCTGAAGTGTTCTTTTTATAAGACATTCAAACAGATTGGATACCCTTGGTCTTCATTTATTCTTAATTCCTGTGAACTTTTGTACTTCCTGATTTCTTCCTAAGCAGCAACAGCACTGCTACAACAACAATGGCTTTACAGCATTACTTGTTCATTCAGAAAAAAGAAGTACCATAGAACTTGCAAAAAAAATCTATTTTTTTATATTCTTTTCCAAACATCCAGATCCAAGGAGTGTAATGCTATGAGAATGTATATACTATGAAAACAAAGGCATTTTCAGATGCATCAAAGGAAGCTCTTGATAAAAGCATACTAATGGGTGGTTTTGCAAAAATTGGACAAGAATTGCCATGTATGATGCAACCCAACTTCAACCAGAATCCAGGATATCGCAAACAAAATGTTCTAGTTTTGTTACTGGTGGTGAACTGATGATCTGATTTGCTTGTCTTCTTTATCTGCAAAAGCACTATACTATTGTAATTTTGAAAGGTAACAGTGTGAAATGAACGTATCACAAGCTGTCCCCTCATCTTAGATATACAAAATGAAGAGAGAAGCCAAAAGAGAGGGTAAGTTATCTTTACACAACTCTTCAACACATCTCAATAAGAGATGCAAATGTACAGCAAATATACTGGAAGCCCCCAGAGCACCAGGAGCTCCCTATTGTTTAAATTGGACTCTTTTCTGCTCAGGTAGTCATGGAAAGAAGACAATGGGGATATATGAGCTCTGTGGCAGTCTCTGCAGCTGTTCAGCTGCAGTGCAAGTGCTTCCAGGTATGGCCATCTCTGATACAGCATAGTTCAGATCACAGCTACTTATTCCACATCTCTTTCTGGTGAGACTAGTTACTTTCAGTTCTCCAACCATGCTCAAGCTCTTTAAGCACAGAAGGAAATTTTTCCCCTCTTAGTGCACAGTAACATGAAAAATACCATTGAGTGCCAGTTTTACTTCTCCAGTTATCAAGTGACTACTTTGGTTTTTTCTAAACTATTGTTTGAGGAAGAGTGGGGGGATGTTTAATGACAGGGTGTTTGATGTGATCATATTGTGTTTTCACAAGATAACAGAAAAATGAAGTAAAGCCTTTTGTGTATCTCTACCCCATGTAACTCAGGAAGTTCCTTCTCATGAATGCAAAATATTCATTCACATTTTGGGGAAGATTTGATTTACCTTGTTTTATAAATATTTTTCCATGGCCTTTTAGGTATTTTATTCCCTCATATTTCCCTACTAAGAGCACGTACCAAGCTGCACCAACTATAAAATGATGTCTGTACGCTAAGTTGAGGCTAATTTTACTCACTGAATTCCATGGAAAACCACTCATAGAGTTCACAGATAGCTGTTTTGATCTTTTTATCCAGAATTTCCAAGATACACATTTTAAATGTATTATACTGACCAATACTGACTGTAAAAAAATCTCTTCACCTCGGCTTTATTTTCCTTGTGCTCAAATATCCCAGGTTGTTTATCTTCATTCACTATTTCTCATTATATGCTTATGTTGCCAGCTCTTCAGAGCAGGCATTCTTTTATTATCAGTCTGAGTATTATCAGGGGTTGGACTAGATGATCTCCAGAGGTCCCTTCCAACCCTATGATTCTATGATTCTATGATATCAATATGGTGTTCTAATCTCAGGTCTTTAAATATTGATTTAAAATAAATTCAATAACATTGATGATGATAAATTGTGAAAGTGTTTCTGGGACTTTGGATTATGGATAGATTATAGGTAGACCCATACTGCAAAGCTCACACATGACTGTAAACTTTGGAGAAGTTTGAGGTTCATTTCAGGGACAACTGAACATCATTCCTTTCTGATTCAGGGGTTATTTGTAGCTCACAGTGACATTTCACCATTACCACACATACCACGCCAGTGATAAGTTTTTGAAGGAGCGTACCCGAACAGTGAAGTCATTTTACTGCTTTTGCTAACCATCACTGGTCAAATTAACAGGAAAAAATAAACTCCATAGATGCAGTTGCTGCCTTTTCATAATTTCAGCTAGTTATTCCCCCCAAAATGCATCTTTACTCAAATATGATCTAGATGGCCAATTCCACAACAGAAAACTACTGAAGTCAAACTTACTGATAATGCAAGACCATTATTTATGTGAGAGAAGTTCTAATTGAAGATACTGAAAAACAACCACCATGTAAGGAGCTACCCAGAAGGTAACTTATTATGCTAACATGAAAAATACAGTTTTGTTCATTCTCCCTCATGACAGAGTTTACTTCCTAGTTCTTCTAACAATGCTGTCTTGAAATCTGTAACACAAATTTTAAAAAACCTAACAAGCATTCAGCTTTAAATCCCAAACATCAAACAGTTCCTATCATTGCTCTCATTTAGTTTCATTTCTTTCAGGTCTTTAAATGCAATTCAGAAAGCTTCAGCCACAAAGAAAATTTCCACTGAGCTGCTGTTCAGCTCTAGACATTTTTTTCTAGTCTTTGAGCAAAACTTTCTAGCTCTCTCCCACAGGCTCCATGTTGTTTTTCAGGACATTTCACAATGCCTGTCCTCTTTTAATGCTACCCCAAAGACCAAAGACTGTGTCATATCAGAAGGAGGTGACAGAAAAGGAGGTTACCATCCTAGTGAGCTAATCTGTACTATCTACATTTCTACTCTGTTCAAATTTCATCTGTTCTAGGAACTCTCTTCTACACAGAATATACAAATACCAAACATACAGTAGATATCTCTGAAAAGAGCACTGTCAAGAACAAGTCAGAATCATCAAAATATACAACTATGGGGAAAAATCTTCCGTGGTACTGTATCATAAGCATGAGTAAGAGGAAGGACATAAGGTTAACAGGAATGTACCAAAAATAACTTACCACTCTCTCCACAGATCCTCAACTACACATCTTAAGATTAAAAGCTCATCTCCATTAGCACACAGAAAAGCACCTTCTGGGCCTCTCAACAAGATAACAAGGGGGGGGAGGGCTTTTTTCTTTTGGGTTGGAGGGGCGACTGTTGGGTTTTTTTAAATATAATTCCACTAACATCTCTAGACACAGACTGATGAGATCAATACAATAATACCATACTGGAGTTCTTACATGTACCTCTGTGTTGCCTGTACTTCCATCTGGCTGTAAATTAAATAAATAAATAAATAAACAGCTGACAGTTCCCCTTCCACAGGGACTTGAGCATTTGCCCCTCTTTCCAGATGCCATTTCCACACACGGGCTCAAGAAAATGTATCTGTGAGAAAGCACCAGTGTGACAGGATGCACTGCAAATGCACATTCCCCTCTTGCCATTGAATCAATGTATTTGGTTTAAATGGCAAAGTTTTGGTAGTGGAGGAGGCTGCAGGGATGGCTTGTGTGAAACACATGTAAAAATTATCATTAAAATATCCATTATCACACAGTCTTCACAAACTTCACTTGCATCAACAAAAATAATTTCCCACACCAAAATCAGAACATCATCACAAAGCTGACAAAAGTGGACAATTTACACCACAATTGCAACAACAAAAATTCTCCACAATCATTCTGCTCTCTGGCAATGTCCAGTCCATGTTTTGCCCATTGTCTCTCCCAATTACTGTCCTTACCTTTAATTTCTTCAGCTCCAGAACAAACTGTGGTGAATTAATGTCGGCTGGCTGACAGGTGCCCACCAAGCTGCTCTATCAACTCAAATTGGGGAAGATTAATTTAATATATTGAAAACTAATAACAGAATAGGATAGAAAGAAATAAAAACAAAACTAAAACAACTTCCCCCCAGACCCCTTTCTTCCCAGGCTCAACTTCACTCATGAATCTTCTACGCCCTCCTTCCCCATCCCCCAAGTGGTGCAGGGGGATGGGGAATGGGAGTTGTGGTCAGTTCATAACGCTTCATCTCTGCTGATCCTTCTTCCTCCTTTCTCCTAGCTTTTATTGATGAGTATGAAATCATATGGTATGGAATATCCCTTTGGCCAGTTTGAGTCAGCTGTCCTGGCTATGTCCCCTCTCATCCTCTTGCCCATCCCTAGCCTACTGACCTCTGGGGGGGAATTTGAGAGACAGCCTTGATACTGTGCCAGCACTGCTCAGCAGCAGCCAAAATATTGGTGTTATCAACACTTTTCCAGATACAAATACAAAACACAGCACTATGAGGGCTGCTATAGGGAAAGTTAAATCCATCCCAGCTAGACTCAATACAATCTATCACCTCAAGGCAGCATTTACAGTACTGTCTGAAGTATCTCTTGCATACAGCATAGATTGTTGCCAAATATTTGTAATCAAACTCTTACCAGAATAAATTTAATTTTTTATCTTCTACTTCCCTACAGTGACTCAAGTCATCTTATGGCATCCTGGCCTGTATCAGGAATAGTGTGGTGAGTGGGACTAGGAAAGTGATCGTCCCCCTGTACTCGGCACTGGTGAGGCCCCATCTCGAGTACTGTGTCCAGTTTTGGGCCCCTCACCACAAAAAAGACATTGAGGTGCTGGAGCGTGTCCAGAGAAGGGTAACAAAGCTGGTGAGGGGTCTGGAGAACAAGTCTTATGAGGAGCGGCTGAGGAAGCTGGGGTTGTTTAGTCTGGGGAAAAGGAGGCTGAGGGGAGATCTTATCACTCTCTACAACTACCTGAAAGGAGGTTGTAGAGAGGTGGGGGTCAGCCTCTTCTCCCAAGTAACAAGCGATAGGACAAGAGGAAACGGCCTCAAGTTGTGCCAGGGGAGGTTTAGATTAGATATTAGGAAAAATTTTTACACTGAAAGGGTTATTAAGCATTGGAACAGGTTGCCCAGGAAAATGGTGGAATCATCATCCCTGGAGGTATTTAAAAGATGGGTAGACACGGTGCTTAGCGATATGGTTTAGTGATGTTTTTTGTCAGAGTTAGGTTGATGGTTGGACTAGATGATCTGAAAGGTCCCTTCCAACCCTTCCAACCTCCAGAGGAGGGCCATGAAGATGATCAGAGGTCTGGAACACCTCTCCTATGAGGACAGGCTGAGAGAGTTGGGGTTGTTCAGCCTGGAGAAGAGAAGGCTCCAGGGAGACCTTATAGCAGCCTTCCAGTACCTGAAGGGGGCCTATAAGAAAGCTGGGAGGGGCTGTTTGCAAGGTTATGTAGTGATAGGACGAGGGGCAATGGTTTTAAACTAGAGCAGGGTAGGTTTAGATGAGACATTAGGAAGAAGTTTTTTACAATGAGGGTGGTGAGGCACTGGGACAGGTTGCCCAGAGAGGTGGTGGAGGCCCCATCCCTGGAGACATTCAAGGCCAGGCTTGATGAGGCTCTGAGCAATCTGATCTAGTTAAAGATGTCCCTGTTTACTGCAGGGGGGTTGGACTAGATGACCTTTAAAGGTCCCTTCCAACCCAACACATTCTATGATTCTTTGATCTTCATGCATGCACAAACACATTTTCTTTCTGCAAAGCACTCAGTAGGCTGCATATTTTTTCGTATATGAACCAATACAGCTACCTCTGCCACCAGTGGTACAGTTGTTCCAGTCAGGTTTTCTAATCAACTCACAAAGTCTACTCTAGCTAACACCATACATGCCAAAGGATAGAATTTTTGCAAGCCAAAATACACATTTAGTCTACAGAGCTTTCATGAGAAACCAAATTTTATTTCCTGGCCTTTTATCATTTATATTCTCCAACTCAGCATTGCACTCCTATGTCTACAGCTTCCTATGCAGCAAGGTTAAAATAGTAGTGAAAGGCAAAAGATCCTTACTCCAGGCAAGATAAATCCTACCTGAATTCCCCACTTGGAGAAACAGCCTGGACACTGAGACAAGGTTCTGTGCAGACCATCCGCTACTGTGAAGACAAGTTTTGCCACAGCAGAGAGGGAGACTTCAGTTTTATTCATCTGCAGGCAGCACCTATACTACTGACCAGTGAAGAACCCAGTTTATAACATGTATCTCAAGCTATAAGATTTGGCTTCATTTACAATTTTCTGGCAATGTCTGCACTAAGATAGTTTTGACCAACCTTTTATTTACAGTAGTTTTATAATAGAAACAATATAGAAAACAAACATTAAGAGCCTTCACTGTTCTGTCTCCATAATACAAACTTTTAAGAGGGAATTTTTTGCTTTTAATTTTACCTGTGAATAGTGGGGGGCAAAAGCTGAAGCTATTTGCAGTTCTGTTTGTGTTCATTTCTATACTATGATACTGGAAATCATACCCTGAAGGACTAATGAGAACTATGCAAAGTATTTCAGGTCCAGGTCTATGAATCCTCTGAATGCAGTATTATTAAAAAGGGCAAGGGATAAAGTAGGCCACTTCAGTACATCAGTGTTGCATTGCCATTTCCCAGTGCATAATTGTGAACCATTTACATTTGAATTAGTGTCAAATTTTCAAAGCCTTTTGAAATGGGTGAGCCAGGCAAGGAAAACATGCACAACAGTTATTCAGCAAAATCCAGGCAATTCTGAATTAAATGAATTCTTGTTCATTTTATTATGAAATTCTGATTAGGCACATAGCATTCTGATACAGACAGGGTCATGCCTCTTGACTCATTCTATGTGGGACTTGTATTGTTTCAGGGCTAGATTCTCTGGTGTCTACTAACTTATGCAGTCATATATTCCTACACCAACTGAGGTAAATCACAACTAAAGCATGGGAGCATTCTGCAGCTGATTTATAAACAAGGTGAAAAGCAGCTGGGATCCAGACAAGAGCACTGTCATAAGTACCAGGGAGTCATTCTGCAAAATATCACTGGGAGTTCAGTTTTATGGGGCATATTGTCTCTCTCATTTTCATGACCACATTAGAAAAAGCATGGCAATGCTTTGCCATCAGGGGCCATAGAAGCCATCTTTGCATTTGATTTCCTGCTCAGCCCTGGGCAAGTCACTTTATTTTTCTTTATCAGTTACCTCTCATACAAAACTGTGATAATATCTCTTATTTGTCTTTTCCACAGGATTCTGTGGGGATTAGTTATTAGGGACTGAATGCTCTGTGCTTCAAGCATATGAATCACAGAATCACAGAATCTTAGTGGTTGGAAAGGACCTCTGAGATCATCGAGTCCAACCACATAAAAAAAACAAAACTACTAAACTCCACACCCACAACCCCACACACAACACCCCACCACAAACCAATAATCTTGGGCACTAGAGCATGCCCTGAAGAGCCATGTCTACACGTTTCTTAAATACCTCCAGGGATGGTGACTCCACCACCTCCCTGGGCAGGCTGTTCCAGTGCCTGACCACTCTTTCAGTAAAGTAATTCTTCCTAATATCTAATCTAAATCTCCCTTGCCGCAGCTTCAGACCATTTCCTCTGGTCCTGTCGTTATTCCCTTGGGAGAAGAGGCCAACCCCTGCCTCTCTACAGTTTCCTTTCAGGTAGTTGTAGGGGGCAATGAGGTCTCCCCTCAGCCTCCTCTTCTCCAAGCTAAACATGCCCAGCTCCCTCAGCCTCTCCTCATATGACTTGGTCTCCAGACCCCTCACCAGCCTGGTAGCTCTCCTCTGGACACACTCCAGCACTTCAATGTCTTTCCTGTAGTGAGGGGCCCAAAACTGAACACAGTACTCGAGGTGAGGCCTCACCAGTGCCAAGTACAGAGGCACCATCACTTCCCTACTCCTGCTGGCCACGCTATTCCTGATACAAGCCAGAATGCCGTTGGCCCTCTTGGGCACCTGGGCACACTGCTGGCTCATGTTAAGCTGGCTGTCCACTAACACTCCCAGGTCCTTTTCTGCCAGGCAGCTTTCCAGCCACTCAGCCCCAAGCCTGTAGCGTTGCTTGGGGTTGTTGAGACCCAAGTGCAGGACCCGGCACTTGGCCTTATTAAACCTCATCCCATTGGCCTTGGCCCATCGATCCAGCCTGTCCAGGTCCCTCTGCAAAGGCTTCCTACCCTCAAGCAGATCAACACTCCCACCTAGTTTGGTGTCATCCGCAAACTTACTGAGGGTGCATTCAATCCCCTTGTCTAGATCATCAATAAAGATATTGAACAAGACTGGCCCCAAAACTGAGCCCTGAGGGACACCACTGGTGACCGGCCGCCAACCAGATTTTGCTCCATTAATCCCAACTCTCTGGGCACGGCCATCCAGCCAGTTTTTTATCCAGCGGAGGGTACACTTGTCTATGCCATGATTCGCCAGCTTCTCCAGGAGAATGCTGTGGGGGACGGTGTCGAAGGCCTTACCAAAGTCCAGGTAGACAACATCCACAGCCTTCCCCGCATCCAGAAGGCGGGTCACATGGTCATAGAAAGAGATCAAGTTGGTCAGGCAGGACCTCCCTTTCATAAACCCATGCTGGCTGGCCCTGATCCCTTGGCTGCCCTGCACTTGCCTTGAGAGCTCACTCAGGATGATCCTCTCCATGATCTTTCCCGGTACCGAGGTCAGGCTGACAGGCCTGTTGTTTCCAGGATCCTCCTTCCGGCCCTTCTTTTAGATGGGCGTCACATTGGCCACCCTCCAGTCATCCGGCACCTCTCCTGTTGACCAGGATTGTTGATAGATAATGGAGAGAGCCTTGGTGAGCTCTCCTGCCAGCTCCCTGAGAACCTTTGGGTGAATCCCATCCGGCCCCATAGACTTATGCGTGTCCAGGTGCATAAGCAAATCATTAACTACTTCCTCCTGGATTACAGGGGAGTTGTCCTGTTCTCCATTCTTATCTTCCAGCCCAAGAAGCTGAACACCCTGGGGGTAGCTGGTCTGACTATTGAAGACAGAGGCAAAGAAGGCATTAAGTATCTCAGCCTTCTCCTCGTCCTTGGTTGCAAGGTTTCCCCCCGCATCCAGTAAGGGATGGACATTCTCTGTCACTCTCTTTTTGTTGATGTATTTATAGAAACTTTTTTTGTTGTCCCTTATATTAATTGCCAGGTTGAGTTCCAGCTGGGCTTTTGCCTTCCTGATTTTTTCTCTGTATGACCTAACACGATCTCTGTACTCCTCCTGAGTTGCCTGTCCCCTCTTCCAAAGGTGGTAAACCTTCCTTTTTTCCTTAAGTCCCATCAAGAGCTCTTTGTTCATCCAGGCCGGCCATTTTCCCCGCCCTTTAATTTTGCGCCTCATGGGGACAGCCTGCTCCTGGGCCTTTAGGATTTCCCTCTTGAAGAGCGTCCAGCCTTCCTGGGCTCCTTTGTCTCTCAGGACTACCTCCCACGGGACTCTCCCAACCAGGGTTCTGAACAGGCTAAAGTCTGCCCACCGGAAGTCCAAGATGGAGGTTTTGTTAACCCCCTTCCTTACCTCACTGTGGATGGAAAACTTAACCATTTCATGGTCACTAAGCCCAAGACGGCCTCCGACCTCCACGTCCCCCACTAGCCCTTCTTTGTTTGTGAACAGTAGGTCTAGCAAGGCACCTCCCCTGGTAGGCTCACCTACCATTTGCGTCAGGAAGTTATCCTCCATACACTCGAGGAACCTCCTAGCCTGCCTGCTCTCTGCTGTGTTATATTTCCAGCAGATGTCTGGTAAGTTGAAGTCCCCAACTAGAACAAGGGCTGGCGTTTGCGAGACTGCAGCCAGCCGCTTATAGAATACTTCATCAACCTGCTCATCCTGGTTGGGTGGTCTATAGCAGAGTCCCAGCACAAAATCACCTTTGTTAGCCTTCCCCTTCACCCTTACCCATAAACACTCAAGTACAATGTGGATAGAATTCCCCCAACAAACATAACATCGTGCATACTTCTGTGAGCTCATCGGTTCTTCCCATAGTATTTCTAGAACATATAATGGAAAACATTTGGAAATTACCACTACAAAGGGCTTTGCTCTATGCAGAAGGGTATTCAAGGCTAAAGACCCCTGTCCCCATGCAGCCAAACCCTGCTTACCCACGCAAAGCACAGCAATGAAGGCCATAACCATCCTACACAAGCTCCTAACCACATCCTGCTGGCTAAAGGAACTCAGGCGGTGCACAGGCACTGCAGAGACCAAGTTCCAGCCCAATAATAGCTGTGAAAATCTATCACAAACCTTTTCTCAGGAGCACATAGGGGTGCTCTCTCTTCGTCTGGAATTTTTCTATTTGGTTGAAATATCATGATTAGTCTCTCTAGTCTGTTTTGGCTCCTTTGAAGTGAAAGGCCACCCTTCATACCCTGTTCCAATTTATTTTTGCCTAGTCACATTCCATCTTCTTCCTGCATATATTCAGGTGGGGAGAAACACCCACCTGTTCTGTGAAGGTCCAGTCCATTGTCAGGGCCTTGAGAGTACTAACAAGCCTTATTGGCCTTGCCCAGCCTCCCCTGGGGCCTCCCCCACCCCTGCCCATGGGCCTCATTTCAGGTCAGTACAGGACCATCAATCCCCACCCCAGCGACACCATAGGAGTGTTCGTCTCTAGCTCTGCCACAGCCCTGCCCTGCCTTGTCATGGGTCCTGCTGAGCCAGGCCGAATACTTATGTTCACATCCTGGCCTGACCTCAGCCTGTCTTCATCCCCATGACCCTGTCATCCTGGAGCTGTATCTGACCCTGATTATCCTCACTGGTCCTGATCCTGACCCCCACTCATGGGCTGACAGCCCATCCTGGCCACAGCCGAGCCTCATCCCCACAGAGGTGCCTGATGCCCTTGGCTGGAGACTGCCCACAGCTGCCCCCACAGCCTACCCTGCTCCCTCATTGGGGGCAGTGAGACAGGCAGCAGCAAGACTGAAGATACCCTTTGCACCTGGCCCCCCCAAAAGTCACCAGAACTGCAGTGCCCTGACACTTATAGAGAAATACCTTACAGCACTAGGGCATCATCCAAGCACCCTGACTTTACCAGGACCCAAGCCACTGACAAACACATAGATACTGTGTAACACGCTGTAGGATCAAAACCTCTGCAGTTGTCTTTACCCTTTACACAGTGCAAATTTGCAGCATGATTAGCATAGGAGTCTGAAAAATATTTTAAAGGGGAGAACAGCAGGAAGGAGGAAGGTGGGGAAGGAGACCTTTAAATCTTGCTTCCAACATAATCTAAACTGGGGGTAAATAAATTCGCATACAGATTGAAGGGTCTGAAAAGAAGTCATGAAAATTCTCAGTCTCTAGGAGGAGCTAATTCCTGTGTGGTTCCACAATCAACCATACAGTGGTTTTCCCAAGAAGTATAACAGTTTCTAGACTTTTTAGCCTTATTTATTCATCTCACCAACTGGACTTGTGAATTTGGAATAATTAAGGAAACACTCTGGACTACAAAGTGTTGCACTAAGCAAGCACTAAGTCACTGAAACAAAGATCAAAGGCAGCAATTTCAAAAAGTAGAAAGAAAAGACAGAAACAAAAAGGAATATTGTTTTCATAAGAACTAGATCTTGCAGGCTGTGATTCACTTGCACAACTCAAAGCACACATTTTAACCAAAGCTACCAGTCAACTGAATTACAGTGCTCATACACATGCATCAGGACCTTGATAAAGAGCTCAGATTCAACATCTTCATGTATACAACATATGTAACACAACACATGTAGGAAACTGTGCAAACCATCACCACTTCCCCTCCACCCCAAAAAAAAAAAGAGGAAGAGAGGGAGGGGAAGCTATGCTTTAGTATTTCTAAACACTTAAAGCCAAATTGAGGCTTCAAATGCACATTTGCTAAAATTTAATGACATGGAATCAGAGTAATAACATTTATATCAGCTTAAGGAAACTTGATTCATGGGCCATTTTGTCCAAATAAAAGTACTCCAAACAGGATCCAGCTTCTGATGGAAGCTAAAGGGTGTTTTGGATGCATTGGTTAGGATGTACTTTCATGCTCAGCAGAAGTATAGCAGAAATATTATGTAAAACTAGCCAGTTGTTTTTCATTTTGCAACTTCTATTATAATGCACATTGGCTTTCAATAGGTATAGCCTAAAATATTTTGCCTAACTAAAAAGTAACTTGAACATTGTGTCATCAAATCTTCTCTCAGATATCACTGAGTTGATGTTCTGCTTATCCAAGAGACAATAAAGGAAGAAGGTACAAATGAGAGGACAGAGAAAAATTACCTACAGGAAAACTCACTTATGCCAAACTCATTTTTAAGGGGAATTTAGGGGTACATTTTTGGAGGCAAAACAAGTATGGAATCATCCCTGGAAAAAAAAAAGTTATATAAGGAGAAATCATGAACTTTCTTTCCTCCAAGAAATGCCTCTGGAAGGTTCACAAAAATCTCATGCCTGTGTGCTATATCAGACAGTCATCACCCTACAGTACCAATTTTAACCATCAGTAGCAGTGGATTTATGCTAATCTGAATCAAAAGCAGCAGCGTAAGTAAAAATTGCCCTCATTTATCTTAATTAATATAAGTCAGGAAAAGAACCAACAATACAAAGTGCCTTTTAGAATTGTGTTATAATATGTGCCATTTCAGTTTAACTGAGCCTGACATTCAATATTTCAGTGGTTTGAGTTCCTTTATTTCTATCATTAAAAGAAAAGGAAAAGAAAATCAAATATATACCATAAACATCTGGATCCACAATTGGGCCACTACCTGTGCATGGAGAAGAGAAAAAAAAACACACAAAAAAAACAGAAAGAAAAAGCCTTTGTAAATAGATTGCAAATGCTGGAAGAATAAGAGTTTCTTTAGGATTTTTTTTAAGAGCTTACATGTTATTTGCAATAGCAATGTTCAGTACCTACACAAATGCAAAGCAACATCAATATATTGTACTATAATTTACAATTATTTTAGAGCTATCCCAAACGTTAACACTTTGCTTCATGTGAAACAGATAATACACAGGGCATTTGCTCTAGTAAAAGCTGGCATATTTACCAAATGGGCAAAATTCTGCTCTCTGCTGCTACTGTATATCTGGAATAAGTGCAACAGTAACTATTCTTGTTGAAAATCAATGTTAAAATTCTCCCTGACATTAAGTGGAAGCAGACTTCAGTGAGAGTTACAATAACTGACTTTTACCTGGTCAAGAAATTTGCAGTTAAATCCCTGAGAGAGCAAACTGGTTTAGAGCTGCAGCACTGTGGCAAATTAAAAGCTAGAGGATGCTGTTAGAGGATGCTCCCAAGAAGCCAGCTGCACACCTGATCCACAGACAGAACTCTTATTGAAAGAATAAGATTTCTCATATGCAAAAAAATTAGAGAAGCCAGCCTTTACACAAGCAAAGTGGATACCTGTCTAGTATATATTTTTCTAAATTTTACTAGTTCCAGTTTGCAGCTTTTTCCAATTACTGCACATATGTAAGGCTAAGCATATGTGAGTATAACACACACCGAAGTTAGTATACTATTAGAGTCTATTCATGCTTTGAAAGATACTTGTGTTATATTTCAACATCCCGTTCATCCTGGTCTATAATGTATTTATAGCATGCCTTATGTAGGATATTTACTCTTTTTTGTTGTTGGTTTGGTAATAAAATTAATGGATAAGTAAAACCTCTAAAGATGACTCAAACTTCAAAAAGCATAAATCTGTTTATAGTACCATACAGTAATTCCATACCAGTGAAATTACACTGGTATAAAGCCACTGTGAAGTATGACCAGAACACAGTTGTTTCTGCTTATTTCAACAGCATGAGAATCTGTGCTGAAAATATAAAATAAGAGTTGCAACCTATTTGCAAAATGGCAGCAGATAATTAGGTTAGTTTTTAAACGCATTTGAAGATATTCTAGTACCAAGAGATATAGATTAAGAGACCACATGAGAATGGTCATGTCAATCTGCAGAAATAAATAACAAGTGAAATAAATGTGTACTACTACCTATCCTCAAGCAAGTTCTGACCAGGTTTTTTTGTCCATAAACCTTCATGGATTCAGGTTTTCCAGTATAAAACATTCAGCTGATGAAAGAACCAGTTTACCTTCTGTATGAGTCATACTTCTCATAATCTGAAGAAAAAAACCCCCAAACTTCCTAGGGTTTTATTCCTGAGTTAAACAACAACATTTTTATTACTGTTTACTGGAAATGGGATAAAATAATCAGATTGGTATAACCTGTAATTCCTGCTAGGGGCATACAAACCAGGAAGTAATCTATTCCATTCAAATACCTTTTATATAACTAAATACTTCACTTGAAATAAAGTTGAAAAAATCAAGAAGTTGGACCAACCCCAAATTTCGATGTAGTATTCCCTACATAAAACCATCATCAAAACATTGATTGAATCTATTTTAACATGAAAGTTTACCACAGTAATTTTGCATGTTTACATGCAATTATTTTTAACGCAAAGAACAGCATTGTTGTTTTGGTCCCTGTTAGAACAGGTTGTTGTGCAAATAAAATATTACAGACATATCCTATTCACTCATCTTTGTAAATTGACTCAACTACATTTGGTTTGCTTGCTTCTTTCTTTATAAAATTGACATTTTAAAAATAAAGCAGCAGCAAAAGACTCAACCCCCAAAAATACTCGTGCAACACAGTCACATGTTATTATGCCAAACCAGCAGGATGCTACTTCTAAGGCATATCTAACATATACTTTGACAAGATGCTACATGACTTGAATTCCTTTAGCTGAATTTTAGAGTAGAAGGCTGGTAGATGAATGATTTTACTTAAAAATAGTTATTATCGGTAAAAATCTCTCCAGCACTCATTAGCTGTTATGGATCAATTATGGAAACAGCCTGTGGAATAAAACACAGCTGTTTATTGCTTAGCATTTGCTGCAATGTAGTCTCAAATAGTCAAATTATCCTCAGCAAGAAGAGCTTCGCTGGAATCCATGAAGATTAGTAGATTAAAACTAGTTAAAAATCTAGCTAACAGAATGTGAAATTTGTTCCCCCAGACCTTAGTATTTTAAACAAACTTTTAATTTATAACATTAACCGTGATATCATTAACTTGATCCAAATCCCACTGTGGTACATGCTTTCCTCTCCTTTATGCTTGCATACTCTGTCCCTTGAAAAATATTCTGTAAGTAGCATGCTGGAAGCTGAGAGCATCTTAGCACAAATCCTGTCTTCATCATGCTCGATGCAACTTTGAAAGTAGAGTACTAGGCTGTTGATGATACAACATGCTTCAGACTTTGCTGTATTTATTTTAAATAGACATATAGTTTATAGGAGAAGGGTTTTTTTTAATTTGCTTTTGGTTTTATCTTCAGTGCATTTGCCTGTAAGTGATTTAATAACCAGAGAATCAGTTCAAAGCTCAGTCAGGATACCCCATGAAACATCAGGGCTGGTATTTAATTCAGTCATGAAGGCATGGAAATTAACATAATACCAGAGCATGGGCCTAATCTTTATGATTCATTGTACGATATGTGGGACAAAAGGAGATACTACACAGTAACAACAGTGTTGAAAAAGCCTTTTAAGGGTCTGAAAGATCCTGGCAGTGCTTTAAATAGTAATAAAAAGAAAAAAAGTAATACAATGCATAGAGGATGCTAGTTTTTTAACATTTACTTTCATGCCAGCTTCAATAGCTTCAATGGAGGAGACAACAATGTTGTGGAATATTCAAAAGCTCAGTACCATAAGTCTTACAGGAAAAAGCCCCACTAATAAAAACAACATCAAGGAGGCTAACTAGATAAGTCATTTCCCCTGCTGTTAATTTTTAAGACTGGTTTGGTGACACAAAACCTGATTTCTAATGCAGTTACATCCTGTCTGTACATAGTCCAATTTGAACACAATTTAGATTATCTTGGAGACTTATTATGCATATGTTTATAAAAAGGAAGGAACAAATAAATAATGCTGTCTGTCGTGGTTTAGCCTCAGATGGCAACAAAGAACCACGTGCCGCTCGCACGTGCCTTCCTAATACAGGAAGGATCGTAAGAAAAGGCAAGACTCTTGGGTTGGGACAAAGGCAGTTTAACAGGACAGCAAAGGGAACAGGCAAACAACAACAACAACAACACGGACAGGGGAATATACAAACGCGATTACGGAACCACCGCTCCCCTCCGCTCGCCGGCGGGACCGGACCCGGGACGCCCCAGCCCGCTTTTAAGCAGCAACTTCCTGCCCCCTCCCCTGGCAGCTCAGGGTGGGCGTGGCTCACATGGCATGGAATACCAGGAAAAGTTAACCCTATCCCCACCGGAACCAGGACATTATCCACCCCTTATTCCATACCATCTATGCCATGCCCAGCAGGTTCCAATGAATTGCCACCACTTTCCCCTGTTATATATATATATACACACACATATAATGCCCTTAGTTTATGGGTCATCCCTCCAAAGTGTCCGTTGAGTTCTTTTAATCCACGGCTTTGGGCTCCATTTGTTAGAACAGTCTCTCAGGGCAGGTGAGATGCTGGGTGGTGCTGGTCTGTTGCATGCTGTATTTTTTGGAGCTTGTGACTGGTGCACCTGGTGTGGCTCATGCACGCAGTCCATGGGCTGAAGATGTAGATCTTGAGGAAACTGCTGGGCGCCAGCTGCTGAGATCAGTTCTTCTCCCATCATCCCTGTGCCTTACTCGTAGTACAACTGATAGCAATTATAGCAATGAGGACATACAGTGACAGTGTTACTTAGCAATTAACAGCACACAATCTGATTCATTGGCTATTCTCACCCAAAATCAGATCCCCATGAGGTACACATCGGACTTCCCCATCCTGCCGCATCACCCACCAAGTGCACCCAGGTCCTTGGGCAAAAGCAATCCCACGGATGGGTTTGCCTTTGCCTGAGGCAGGACTAACCCAGACTGTCTTCCCTAGCATATTCTTCATATGCACTACGGGGACTTTATCCCCTTCTACAGTACGTGGAAGTTTTGATTGGGCAGGGCCAGCCCGATTGTTAGATCCCCTGGTGTTAACTAGCCAGGTAGCTTTTGCTAAATGTGTATCCCAGTGTTTGAAAGTCCCACCACCCATTGCTCTCAGTGTAGTTTTTAACAGTCCATTGTATCGTTCTATCTTCCCAGAGGCTGGTGCGTGATAGGGGATGTGATACACCCACTCGATACCATGCTCTTTGGCCCAGGTGTCTATGAGGCTGTTTCGGAAATGAGTCCCGTTGTCCGACTCAATTCTCTCTGGGGTACCATGTTGCCACAGGACTTGCTTTTCAAGGCCCAGGATAGTGTTCCGGGCAGTGGCATGGGGCACAGGGTATGTTTCCAGCCATCCAGTGGTTGCTTCCACCATTGTGAGCACATAGCGCTTGCCTTGATGGGTTTGTGGCAGTGTGATATAATCAATCTGCCAGGCCTCCCCATATTTGTATTTCAGCCATCGCCCTCCATACCAAAGAGGCTTCAAACGCTTGGCTTGTTTGATCGCAGCGCATGTCTCACATTCATGGATGACCTGTGCAATAGTGTCCATGGTCAAGTCCACCCCTCGGTCATGAGCCCATCTATAAGTTGCATCTCTCCCTTGATGGCCTGAGGAGTCATGGGCCCACCGAGCTATGAATAGTTCACCCTTACGTTGCCAGTCCAGATCCACCTGAGCCACTTCAATCCTAGCAGCCCGATCCACCTGCTGGTTGTTCTGATGTTCCTCCGTGGCCCGATTCTTCGGTACATGGGCATCTACATGGCGTACTTTCACAACCAGATTCTCTATCCGGGCAGCAATATCTTGCCATAGGTCAGCAGCCCAGATGGGTTTGCCTCTGCGCTGCCAGTTGCCCTGCTTCCACTGCTGTAACCACCCCCACAGAGCATTTGCCACCATCCATGAGTCAGTGTAGAGATAAAGTACTGGCCATTTTTCTCGCTCAGCAATGTCCAAAGCCAGCTGAATAGCCTTCACCTCTGCAAACTGGCTCGATTCACCTTGTCCTTCACTGGCTTCTGCAACCCGTCGTGTAGGACTCCACACAGCAGCCTTCCATTTTCGATGCTTTCCCACAATCCGGCAGGACCCATCAGTGAACAGGGCATATTTCTTCTCATTTTCTGGCAGTTTATTATATGGTGGGGCCTCTTCTGCACGCGTCACCTCCTCCTCTGGTGACATTCCAAAATCCTTGCCTTCTGGCCAGTCCATGATCACTTCCAGAATTCCTGGGCGACTGGGGTTTCCCATTCGCGTTCGCTGCGTGATCAGTGCAATCCACTTACTCCATGTAGCATCAGTTGCATGATGTGTGGTGGGGACCCTTGCTTTGAACATCCAGCCCAGCACCGGCAGTCGAGGTGCTAAGAGGAGCTGTGCTTCTGTACCAACTACTTCCGAAGCAGCTCGAACCCCTTCATATGCTGCCAATATCTCTTTTTCTGTTGGAGTGTAGTGGGCTTCGGATCCTCTGTATCCCCGACTCCAAAACCCTAGGGGGTCGACCTCGAGTCTCCCCTGGTGCTTTCTGCCAGAGGCTCCAGGTAGGGCCGTTCTCCCCGGCTGCGGTATAGAGCACATTTTTAACATCTTGTCCTGCCCGGACTGGCCCCAGGGCCACTGCATGGACTATTTCCTGTTTGATTTGTTCAAAAGCTTGTCGTTGCTCAGGACCCCATTTAAAATCATTCTTCTTCCGGGTTACTTGATACAGAGGGCTTACAATTTGACTGTAATCTGGGATATGCATTCTCCAAAAACCCACAATACCTAAGAAAGCCTGTGTTTCCTTTTTACTAGTTGGTGGAGACATAGCTGCTATTTTGTTGATCACATCCATTGGGATCTGACGGCGTCCATCTTGCCATTTTATTCCTAAAAACTGGATCTCCTGCGCAGGTCCCTTGACCTTACTTTGCTTTATAGCAAAACCAGCGTTCAGAAGGATTTGGACTATTTTACTCCCTTTCTCAAAAACTTCTTCTGCTGTGTTTCCCCATACAATGATGTCATCAATGTACTGCAGATGTTCTGGAGCTTCACCCTGTTCCAGTGCAGTCTGGATCAGTCCATGGCAAATGGTGGGGCTGTGTTTCCACCCCTGGGGCAGTCGATTCCAGGTGTATTGGACGCCCCTCCAAGTGAAAGCAAACTGTGGCCTGCACTCTGCTGCCAAAGGGATTGAGAAGAATGCATTCGCTATATCAATCGTGGCATACCACTTGGCTGCCTTGGACTCCAGTTCGTACTGGAGTTCTAGCATGTCCGGCACGGCAGCACTCAGCGGTGGCGTGACTTCATTCAGACCACGATAGTCTACAGTTAGCCTCCACTCTCCATTAGATTTTCGCACCGGCCATATGGGACTGTTAAAGGGTGAGCGAGTCTTGCTGATCACTCCTTGAACCTCTAGTTGACGAATCAGCTCATGGATGGGAATCAGAGAGTCTCGGTTAGTGCGATACTGCCGCCGATGCACCGTTGTGGTAGCAATCGGCACCTGTTGTTCTTTGACCCTCAACAACCCCACAACAGAAGAATCCTCCGAGAGACCAGGCAAGGCAGACAACTGTTTAACTTCCTCTGTCTCCAAAGCAGCTATGCCAAAGGCCCAGCGGTACCCTTTTGGGTCCTTAAAATACCCTCTCCTGAGGTAATCTATACCAAGGATGCATGGAGCCTCTGGGCCAGTCACAATGGGATGCTTTTGCCACTCATTCCCAGTTAGGCTCACTTCTGCCTCCAGTACAGTCAACTCTTGGGATCCCCCTGTCACCCCAGAAATACAAATGGGTTCTGACCCTCTATAGCTTGATGGTATTAAAGTACACTGCGCACCCGTGTCCACTAGAGCCTTATACTCCTGTGGGTCTGATGTGCCAGGCCATCGAATCCACACCGTCCAATAAACCCGGTTGTCCCTTTCCTCCACCTGGCCGGAGGCAGGGCCCCCCTAATACTGGTCATAGTATCCATTACTCACTTCTTGCATAAATGACTTGGAAGTTCCTTCAAGAGGATCAGAAGCAAGATCAGGCCTTCTGCTTTGTCTGGGGAACGGCCCACTGGAAACTGGGGCGGCACTTTTCCTGGAGGGATCCCCTTTTGTGGTTGTCCTTCCTTGCAACTCCTGTACCCGTGTCCGCAGGATCGAAGTAGGTTGTCCATCCCACTTCCTCATGTCCTCTCCGTGGTCCCGCAGGTAGAACCACAGGGTGCCTCGTGGTGTGTACCCTCTGTACTCTCTCTCTTGAGTGGGGAAATGCCTGCTTCTAATAGCTGAGATGCTGGCCCGTGCAGGTGGGGAGTAGAACATATTCTCTTCAAGTTGCTGGACCTTCCGCGACAGTTTCTCCACAGCTGAGACAAGGGGGGAAGAGAGACTTTCTTCATATCGCCGGAGCCGGCCAGCTACCTCATCCACCGTTGGTCCCTCTTCACCTTTCCATTCCATTACTGCCAGGGAGTTGGCATATGACGATGGTGCGCTCCGTACAAACTTCCGCCACATGGGCCTTGTGCATCACACCTCATCAGGGTCTGTGGGTAAGTCGGCATTGTCCAAGTCATAATAAATCATCTCCCGCACGGCTAATTCTCTCAGGTACTGGATACCTCTTTCCATGGTAGTCCACTTGCTTGGCTGACATACAACATCCTCACTGAAGGGGTACCTCTCCCTCACGCCTGACAGGAGTCGTTTCCAGAGGCTGAGGGCTTGGGTCTTTTTCCCAATCGCCTTGTCAATGCCGCCTTCCCTAGACAGGGATCCCAGCTGCCTGGCCTCCCTACCCTCTAATTCCAGGCTACTGGCCCCATTATCCCAGCACCGGAGCAGCCAGGTGACAATGTGCTCGCCTGAAAGTCGGCTGAAATCTTTTCGCATATCCCGCAGCTCACTCAAGGATAGGGATCGAGTAATTATCTCTGGTTCTGCCTCTTCCTCCTGTTCTCGTGATGGCCCTGGTTCATCATCATCTCTTACTGAGCGAACTGATTTCTTTGTGTACTTCTTCTGTATGGGGGCAACTGATACCGGCACGGGTTGGTTCCCTGGTTCAGCCGCAGGGGCCGCCGCAGGGGCTGCAGCAGCCGCCGGTCTGGTTTCCATCTCTTCCCCTTGAGGGTGCTGCATAATTCTGAGCAGTGCCTGGTAGATACTGGCCAGGGCCCAGCACAGCGCGGTGAGTTGTGCCTCTCTAGAATAGCCACAGCATTTTCCCTTCAAATATTCTACCACTTTATCAGGGTCCTGTAATTGTTCAGGGGTGAAGTCCCAGACCATTGGAGGTGAGTAGTTCTCTAGGTACCTGCCCATGCTCTCCCACATGCCATGCCACCCCTGACTATCCAGCCTCGGAGCAGATCTCCGGGTGGTAGTCTTAAATAGTCGCTTAACCCTAAACAAGACCTGGAACGTATTCAGGAGACATAGCACTAGGAACACGCTGGTTTGAGTATCCCAAGGATATTCAAAATTCTCAAAAGCTGTCATACCTGACCCGAAGGAGAAAAGGGAGGCAAAAGGGCTGGGGAAACTATTAACAAATTCTGAGAGATGGTGTCCAATGTACGGACAGGACAACAAAACCACATAAACACCCCAAAATAGCCGTCTGAACAGTGATGTTATCATATCATAAACAGATATCGCACAGGACAGCAGAATGATAATCCTCATCCCTCTTCCAGACATGGTAAACAGCATCGCAGGGAGTACATAAGCCATATAGGAATTTATGTAACACAGCCATGAGAACAAACCAAGCAACATGATGACCAGTGACTACTTACCTAATAAAATAAATGCATACAAGAGAAAAAAAAACCAAAACCGTTTTTTTTCCACGTTTTAGTTGGATTCTGTCGTTATCTCAACCCTTCAAGCCCCACGTTGGGTGCCAAAAAGGACTGTCGTGGTTTAGCCTCAGATGGCAACAAAGAACCACGTGCCGCTCGCACGTGCCTTCCTAATACAGGAAGGATCGTAAGAAAAGGCAAGACTCTTGGGTTGAGACAAAGGCAGTTTAACAGAACAGCAAAGGGAACAGGCAAACAACAACCAACAACAACCACCACCACCACCACCACCACACGGATAGGGGAATATACAAACGCAATTACGGAACCGCCGCTCCCCGCCGCTCGCCGACCGGCCAGACCCGGGACGCCCCAGCCCGCTTTTAAGCAGCAACTTCCTGCCCCCTCCCCCGGCAGCTCAGGGTGGGCGTGGCTCACATGGCATGGAATACCAGGAAAAGTTAACCCTATCCCCACCGGAACCAGGACACTGTCTTTCTAATTGGAAGAATACCTTTAATTTAAAAGGGAACAACTGGGAAATTTTCAGTTTACAGGGGACAAGTATAAAAGAAAAATAGAACATTAAAAGAAAACAATGATAAATTCATATAAATGTATTAAAGGAACTTATTCTGTTAAGAGAATGAAGCCAAATTCATATTAAATAATCAGAGTGCAAGAGAACTTCTATTGCATACAGAATGAGGTGAACTGTTTTACTGAACTGTTATAATGCAGTATTAAAGGATGCTAGTAGCTGAAACCATGAGCTGTTTCTGTAATGAGTCTATTTAAGAAAGGACTGTAGAGAAAAAAGAAGAGAGGAGCTACTAAGAACAGCAGGAGAAAATAGAGCCCAATTATATCATCTCTTCACCTTCTCTTTCTAAGGGTGGGAAAGAAAAAGACTTGCCATCTCTCTCCCTGTAACAGGCTGAGCTGATAAGAACAAATGTTAAATACAGTCCATATTTTTACTGTCTGTAGCCTACAATGTAGGAGAGGGAATTTAAATATTCATATTTTTTCTATCACATAACATTAGCACTGCATATTGCTGTTCCAAAAAAGAGGGAGGCTATTTCTATACCATGGTTTAAAAGCCAAAGGTAGACACATGGTCATATTTTCAGATATGATTCTGCAATTATTTGCACAAAACCACAGCTATATTTCCACTCAAGGCCCACTCAGTTTTTTCACATACAGCAATGCACTTACATGTACGCCTTAATATTCTTACAGTCACTTCAAATATGGTTTTGAAGATGTGGGAAAAGATCAAACCACAATGTACATTAAGTACTTACTGTAGTCCCTGCAGTTCAATGAATTAGTCCACCTCGAGACTGCTCACATAGCATTTAGGAGGTCTGACCTGGAGCCTTTAGAGCAGCATAAGATGCATACATTTGAAGATAACCATCTTGAGCACAGATAATCCTAGGCATGCAGATGCCCAACCTTCACCAAAATGAATGTCTAAATGCCTGTGAGGACCTGAGAGCTGGTCCATCCTGCCTCTGGGTTACTTATTTTCTATCCACCTCCCTCTAGTGTCCTATGCAATATATTATCATCAACTCACTGGACTGCATTACTGATTTTGTATCATTGCACTAGATGCTATGTAGGCATACTCCCTGTGCCTTGGATACACTGCCTAGTTGCACTTGTACACAGAGATAGAAAACTTGCAGAGTGACTGAATTGGTACTCAGTGCTTTCCAGGATCAGAACTGAGGCTAAAGAAAACACTTCAGAAATAGCAATCTTCTACTAGCCTTAACTGTCACTGAGGATGGTTACTCAAAGGGAGGATTTAAAGAGCACTAGCATGGCCTCCCTTGAAAAGCAATAAACAAGAAGAAAATGTTAAAAAAAAATTGGTTTATAACTAATATTGAAGACATTCATTCAGAGAAAAAACATGCATATAAAAAGCTTCCTCCAAAATAGGTAAGCTAGCCAGGAGCACTGTCTCCACATTGCTGTCAATTTGCAATTGTTAACATTAAAAAAAATTATACTCACCATCTCCAGGCACTGACATGAAATGAGCGTTAACCCGTTTTTCATCCTCTCCGTACTCATTCTTTGCTAGTAAGGTATAAGCACCATTGTTCAGATGGGTAGGGTTGTCCAGCTGAAGGCAGCCGTGGTATTCACTTTGGTTGATAACATGTATTTTAGTACAGATGTATTCAGACTCATTCAGTATAACCCCTTCATAGAACCACTGCAATGTGGGCTTAGGGTTCCCTTTCACAGTGAATGGAATACACCAGTGGTGGTCCGGGGTTGGAGATTCAATAAATGTGATATTTGGTGCAACTATATTGGGAAAAAAAGAGTGAAGAAAATCAGAATATCCCAAACATCTTTTTTTCTCGGGTTATCAGTGCTAAAATACGCTACTTGAAGGAATTATACCTATTTGGAGGATACTCACACAGGAAGCCCACCTGCTCTGCCTTGGGTACTGTGTTCACAACTTAAATGAAGCCATTCTTCAGAAAGAAACAAAACAAACTAGTTTCAGACAAAATGTGAACCCCCGTTAAATCACTTACTCTCCAAGGTGTGTAAAGTTCAGTTACCAGATCATTGAGAAGGGAGATAGGGAAATTTTAGCTGTACTGTGCTGAAAAAATGGCACAGAGGAGTGCTAAAGGAACAAAACAGTATTAAAAATATTTAAAAGTCAACCAAAAGCAAGTAGTACTGGAAATATATTCAGATAGGAATCCAAACTTTCAGGTGATTCTTTAAAAGAATCAAAGCCAAAACAACTGATTTCATTCCCTGTATTCTTCTGTCAGGGAAGGACCATTTTCTACTATACATTTTCTCATTCTTTGTTCAGACATGCTAAATGTCTCAAGTTTACAGACTTCTGTTTCCCTCAGGAGATTATTCCAATACCTTGCACATTATTTCACTGTTAGGAAATTTTCCTTGATATTCATTCTTAACTGCATCCAATTTCATCTAGTTATACTCCCTTTTATCACTCATAACAGTGCCAATCTCACAATCTCATTTACACTTTTCAAACATTTCTAGTTTATGTCCCTTTCCATAGATATTACATCCCTAATTTCCACCTACAAAACATTTTAAGTGCTTCTAGAGTGATTTCTCAGGTTTACTGTCATGAGCACATGCTGAAAAAAATTTTCCATCTACAAAGTGTTCCATTCCCATCTTCATTTAAACAGAGGGTTGCAACCTGTGAAAACATTTCACATAAAATTAATTCAGGCTGTAATCTCAGATCTAAGAAGCCAATGCTTCTATACTACATGTCTCTTCCCCCTTCCTTGGCCCTGACAAATAATTATTCAAAGCTATGACAAATAAATTTACATCTGGCAGAACAAATGATGCGTGTTAATTTTTGAACAAAACAATTGTTGGTTTAGTTAAAAAAAATCTTTTAAATTTGTAGTTTATTACAAATAATTTCTATGACTTTTGATGCATTCATGTTTCTTAATTCCTAAGATAGTGTGTATGTATATGCACACCATTACAAACTGTTCACACTGACAGTACCACTGAGTATTTGGGGTTTCAGACATTTACTTACAGATTGCTCAGACTGGAAGATAAAGAATTTAGAAACATAATGTTTGCAGAAGAACTCAGAGCAGAAAAAGGTAAAAATAACAACTGCTCATTGGGCTATTCCCAGAATTAACTGCAACAGATAGTTCACATGCTTAAAGGGTGTTTCTATTTCAACAACCTGTGTGCCCAACGAATATTTATACCCAAAATAGTTATTGCCAATGTGGTTTAGCCTGCTTACGTACAGAATACTGTGAGCTTGGCAGAGGCTTGGTCCTCTCCCACAATATTCTCTGCTATGCAAGAAATCCACAGTCCGCTGTCCACAGATGAAACGTTCTTTATGGTTAGGGAGGCAGGATTCTTACTTGTGTCACTCTACAAATGATCAAAAAATATGGATGCGCCAAATATGGCATAAAGAATCAATGGAGAGAGGGGGAACCATTGGCCACAGTTCAACAGCATTTTCCATTTTGCCTTCCTTTTAGCTGTATCAAACTGTAATTAAGCAAAGCATTACTTTGGTGTCTTATACAAACAGATGAAAAACACCTACAGAACCAGTTGTAACCATCAGTAGCGGTGGATTCAAAGACCCAAAACCTCATTCATTTTTCCACCATGTCACTTTCTATTTCTCCCTTCTTTTGACACCCCTCTACACAAATTATTTTTCTGCACCCATTCCCCTGCTTATCCCTCTCTTCAGTTTCATGATTGATTTCTATGGTCTGTCTCTAATCTTTTTAATTTTTTTATTCCCTCCTATATTTTTTTCAGTCCTCGCTTTACTCTTCCTTTTATCTCTTTCATTTACACTTAGCTTGACATCTCTTCTACTACTGCCTTCTGAGCTCTACTGCACCTTGACAACAACATGTCTTCTCCCTCGTCCTTAGCCAAATGTCTCTTAAAAGCTTTTTGCTATCATGGAACCTTCCACAAGAGAGTATGTCCCTTCTACTAACTGAACTACTGACCAAGTGCTGCTTTACTGTGCTTGAGCACAGGCTAATTGAGGTAAGAATTATGATTTACAGAAAATTCAGTGCATTAAATGCTATATTAAATATGCAGCTATGCTACACTGCATAAAGTAAAATACAAAAATTAATTACAAAAACAAAGCAAAAAGTAATTACAAAGATTTAAAAAAAAATAATACCAGCTAGCAAAGCTAATTGTTAAAGCCTCTGTTATCTTAAATGAGGTCCTTAAAAAAACAGCCAAATAATTACTATTTCCATACTTGAATTTTTCATAAAATGCAAGATTATTTTATTAAAAAGGAAAGGAACCAAAACAAATTTAGAAAATAAACAACAATTATGATGATTGTTTAAAAAATGCCTTATGGGGTACTTATTGTACACATATGCTTTGATGCTGCACAGAACACAAGCAAATGATATGCTGCACCTGTAAAACCACAGTGACTTCCAGTGGTAGACAATGGGGACATGTGGGAACACTCTTGCATACGGGATTGCAGGACCAGAATTATAAACATAGAGATGACACCTTAAATCCACTTAAGTCAAATGTTCCATTGATTTCACTGTGACACTAGGGCAGGAGGAGTGGAAAAGACAACATCCCAATGCACCTTTCTCCATGTGCAGCTCTCAGCAGTGAGCAATCCTCAAAGCAGGAGTCAAAGCACAGGGCTTCAATTGCAGGCTCAGGATGAAAAAGGAAAAACCAAAAGGAAACCAAAACCATCACTCACAGGAAAGGAAAGTGGTGAATGACAAATGAGCTTTAAAAGGCACTCATTCTTCTGTTACTGAAAAGACTACTATGCTCCACAACTATATTATAAGCCTCTCTCACAAAGTCGTCAGGATAAAAAAGCTTTTCAGGAAAGCTCAAAGCAAACCGAACATGGCATTTGAAATACAGGAAGGTTAAAAAATTAGGTGATTTTACTTTTTGAACAGTATCCCACATTTATCTTGGCTCACAACTCAAAAGAAATCAAAAAATTAAAAAACCACAACTGCATAAATTCTTCAAACTGTTTTAATTTCTTGTTCTTGTTGATAACTGATGCATTTGGGTAGTTTTACACATTAGAGAAAAGTTTAAAAATAAAATTAGAGCTCTTCAAAGCTCTTATGAAAGCTGAAAGACAAGCTAGTCAAATTCTACATAAGTCGAATGTAATGACCTCAGTGAAGAAAGTGCAGAGGTTAAGAGACCCCAGAGGTCCTGTCTCTTCCATACTGCAGGAACAGTTTTGGAAGTACACATCATGCACTTTGTACAGACCAGAAAGCTTTAGGCAGTCTGTACTCTCATGAATGAAGGGGAGCCAATGCCATAAAATTGTAAATAACAGAGGATCTTGCACAGTGTACACAATGGCAATTTAGGAGGTCAACAGCTGCTTAAGAACTGCTTAAGTGCTTCTCCTTATCAACATCTCCATCAGAAAGAACTTAATCAGTACATTTCCACTGCACACACAGTCTAAGGCAGGTACACAGAATACCGGGATCTCAGGAAACAAAATTCCCACTGTCTGGATGGGTTTATTGAGGAAACATTTTCATACTTCATAAGAAAATTTTGCCATAGTAAAACCTTGACTTTGACTTTCATGACTCTCTTGTTATTTTGTTTTGTTAAAGGGAAATGAAACAAACTACAAAGTAATTAATATTTACAACCAAAGTTCCAGCATACCAAGCTTTTGGCCTAAAAATATAAGAAAATTAGAGAGACAAAGCTTTTCTCACAATTAGAGTAGATTGGACTTGTTCTCTCTATGCAGGTATTTGTGATAATAAAAAAGTACTTAAGCTTCAGTATCCTGATTTGTTACATTACTTCCATGAAATTACAACATTCTTATTTACGAAAGAACATCCAAAAACTTAAGTGCAAATCAGTTTCTCAAGGAATGAATGTTTGCCATTTTACAAAAGCACTGTAGCAGTCACCATGGATTGAAAGTAATTGGAAAATAAATGTAATCCTAACATTAGTTTTCTATTTCATAATTTTTATAAAAAGTTAATTAGAGACAAGGCTTTATTTATCCTTTGGCAGATGTCTTGTCCCTGAATTGCAACATATTTGAATACGAAACTTACCTCATGGTTTGAAACAAGATTAGTGAGCACCCAGGATACATTAGGGGGTGGCCCTCCAGTAGTATCACAGTACAATGTGATGCTCTTTCCTTCCACCACGGTGATGTTGTAATTGCTTAAGTTTGCTGAGGGCAAGTCTATGATATAGGCAAAAAAAAAAAACAACACAAAAAAACACACCCAAAAAAACCACCACATGGATATTTGTGTTTGCCAGAAATAGATACTGCTCAATTTTATGGGAAATGTATAAATGCAATCAAAACCACTGCTTGCTTGCTTACTTAAAATTCACTGTGGTCAGTTATTGTTCAGGAAGGGAGTACAAACAGCATTGTTGGAGATATATAAATATAATCCTTAAACTGCTACATAAAATTTTTTGTGCCTCCTTCATTTCACATCAAAAGGAAACATTCTAGCATGTGGAAATACATTAAGCTAATTATAGAGGGAAATGTTTCAGGTGGGCAAACAGTAGTTATCCTAACTTCAGGTTTTAACTTCCAAAAAAAAAAATCCTTCCATTTTTTAACACAGGAAATTTAATTTATCTCTGTTGTAGCAGTTGCAATGAAATCTCTATTTTCCAGGGACTAATTCACATTGTGGTATTCTCACAATTCTCTACTACAGTTAACATGAAAATCCCATTACCTCATGGTATCATATAAGAGATTGAAGCCCTCCCTCTCATACAGAGAGCTCATAGACAGCAGAGCAAAACCTAGATCTTCAAGTACAAAGCACACAAGAAGCAACCAAAGCCCTGAACAGATCAAACCAGAGGAGAGAAAGAACAGAAGAAAGGATCAGCGACTGCGCAGAGCTGCTATCCAGGGCGCTTCAGCAGACTTAGCTATTGCCCTCAAAAAAGAGGGAAAGAAGAAAAGCTGCGAGATGGTACCATTCACCAGTAAGCCAGCCTAGCTTTTGCAAGAGCCAGGACTTACCCACCATCTCACAAAGCTGTAAACCACTTCATATCTCATTTTTCTCATTCTTCAGTGCTCAAAGCAATGGGAACTTTCAAAAGAGTAATAGCACCAATATGCTGAGTGCTTCCAAAAACCCAACACGTTATAGATTACTTTGGAGCTAACCCTCCTCAAAAATATTGCCAAGAATGTCAAAAGACTTTAGGCATGCAAGACCTGACATCATATTTATTCGCATAGCAAATAATTACATAACATGCTGAATATTCCTTCAGAGATACTGTACCATCATTTGGAGCTCTTACAAATTGTAAGAATACTTACCCTCAATTATGAGGCATTTCTCATCAACAATTCCAGGAAAGTTTGACTTGCAATTTATCCTGTCAAATAACAGAACTTATTTGCTGTGCTGGATATCTATGTATGTATGTATGTATGTATTGGGTTTATGTGGCAAGGTTTTGATAGTGGGGGGCTGTAGGGGTGGCTTTTGTGAGAAGAAACCAGAAGCTGCCCCCATGTCAGACAGAGCCAGTTCCAGTTGGCTCCAAGATAGACCTGCCACTGGCAAAAGCTGAGCCAAGCAGTGACAATGGTGATGCCTCTGTGCTAACATATTTAAGAAAAGGGTAAAAAACGCTGTGCAGCAGCTGTGAGAGAGAGGACTGAGAAAAAATGTGAGAGAAACAGCTCTGCAGACACCAAGGTCAGTGAAGAAGGATGGGGAGGAGGTGCTCCAGGCACCAAAGCAGAGATTCCTCTGCAGCCCGTAGTGAAGACCATAGAGAAGCAGGCTGTCCTCTACCCCTCGGGGTTAGAAGGTAGAAAAATTAGGAGTGAAGTTCAGCCTGGGAAGAAGGGAGGGATGGAGGGAAGGTGTTTTTAGTTTTGTTTCATTTCTCCCTATCCTACTCTGTTACAATTAATTGGCAATAAATTAAATTAATTTCCCCAAGTAGAGTCTGTTTTGCCCATGACGGTAACTGGTAAGTGATCTCCCTGTCCTTATCTCAACCCATGAGCTTTTCATCGTATGTTCTTCTTGTCCTGTTTATGGAGGGGGAGTGATAGAGCAGCTTGGTGGGCACCTGATGGCCAGCCAAGGTCAACCCACCCTAATGTATTATCTTTTGATGACTTTTCCGGAAACAATGCTTCTCTTTCTCCCCCCCCACCCCCACTTTTTTTTTTTAAATTAGAGTATAGTAGTTTCGTCATCTACTTGCAGGTTTAGAAGTTTAACAAAGGGATTTATTTTTTTTAATGTAAAAAGTCCCATACAATTAACTGTCTGATTAGTACAAATTGTAACATGTTAATATGTTTGCTAGTTCAATAAAAGCTATATATACTGGAAATCTCTCTTTAAGTTTAATTAGTTCAATAAATTGAAATAAGAGGAAGTAATACCCAAGAAAAGACAAATCATTTGCCATGCCATGCTTTCTTGCCTATAATAAGATTTGAAAATTGGCACAAATACACAATAACTGCTTCAGCACTTCTAGTGCTTTAAGCGGTGCTGTAATGTGATTTCCAATATAGGTGTCACGGATTTCTTATATTATGTTCACTTTATAAATCATATGTTGAACTTTATTAAGACAAAGCTGGATGGTTTGTAGGCCTTCATGCAGTAATCTTTTAGCAAAGGTAGCCATCTGCTCTCACCTACTGTGAATTCAAATCTCATCAGAAATAAAACAAATCTTAGGGAACATTCAGCTGTTAATTATTAATTATTAATTAGGGAACAGGGAGAGAAGTAATGAGAACATTTGCTTTATAAAGTTACCCTTCCACATCACCTCTGAAAACTGTTCCAACTGCTCTTGCCAGACCCAAACTTAGAAAGAGATTGACTCCCCTATTCTTCCTGGCACTACTACTTAGGACTAAGTCTGCTTGCTGTGCAAGTCTGCACAGTTTCTGCTAATATTTTGGTGTTTTATCTCTGAGGGAAACAACTATATTTTGCTTGTATACTGCCAGGAAGTTATAAAATAATGACACTTATTATTCTATAGAGTTGTAAAGTTAGGTTAGAAACCGCAAGATCTTGCAAAAAATTATTGCAGAAAAAAAGTAGAGATATAACAATAATAATCACATTATAGTGTGCGTTTTATTCCCTTTCCGAGTCATAAGAGGTGGGTAAGAAAGAAACACATAAAATAATTGCTTTGGGATTCATTTCTCTGGTTGGATATTTTGTGTTGGTGAATGCAAGACCATTTTGGCTTCTATTTCAAATGGTACCCAGAGTGCGCCACAGCAGAACACACACTAGATGACCTCTGCTTGGAAAAAGAAGATATTAGCATAAGACATATCTAGAAAAGGTGATACACTGGACTTAGGTGTAAAGCAGTGATACCAAGCAGCAAAACCTGTACTGACAAAATAATTGCATATAAAAAGCTCCAATGTTCCCTAACAAAAACATATCACAGAATCACAGAATGGTAGGGTTGGAAGGGACCTCTGGAGATCATCTAGTCCAACCCCCCTGCCAGAGCAGGGTCACCTAGAGCAGGTTGCACAGGAACACATCCAGGCGGGTTTTGAATGTCTCCAGAGACGGAGACTCCACCACCTCTCTGGGCAGCCCGTTCCAGTGCTCTGCCACCCTCAAAGTAAAGAAGTTCCTCCTCATGTTTAGGTGGAACTTCCTATGCTCAAGTTTGTGCCCATTACCTCTTGTCCTGTCGCTGGGCACCACTGAAAAGAGCCTGGCCCCATCCTCCTGACACCCACCCTTTAAGTATTTATAAGCATTGATAAGATTCCCCCCTCAGCCGTCTTTTTTCCAGACTGAAGAGACCCAAATCCCTCAGCCTTTCTTCATAAGAGAGGTGTTCCAGTCCCCTAATCATCTTGGTAGCCCTTTGCTGTACCCTCTCCAGCAGTTCCCTGTCCTTCTTGAACTGGGGAGCCCAGAACTGGACACAGGACTCCAGATGCAGCCTCACCAGGGCAGAGTAGAGGGGGAGGATGACCTCCCTCCACCTGCTGGCCACACTCTTCTTGGCCACAAGGGCACATTGCTGGCTCATGGTCATCCTGTTGTCCACCAGGACTCCCAGGTCTCTTTCAGATGAGCTGCTCTCCAGCAGGTCAGCCCCCAACCTGTACTGGTGCAGGGGGTTATTCCTCCCCAGGTGCAGCACACTTGCCCTTGTTGATTTTCATAAGGTTCCTTTCCGCCCAACTCTCCAGTCTGTCCAGGTCTCTCTGTATGGCGGCACAGCCTTCTGGTGTGACAGCCACCCCTCCCAGCTTGTTGTCATCAGCAAACTTGCTGAGGGTGCCCTCTATCCCCTCATCCAGGTCATTGATGAATATATTGAAGAGGACTGGGCCCAGTACTGACCCCTGGGGAACACCACTCCTCACTGACCTCCAACTAGACTCTGTGCCTGTAATCATGACCCTCTGAGCTCTCTCTTCCAACCAGTTTTCAATCCACCCCACTGTCCATTCATCTAGCCCACTCTTCCTAAGCTTCCCTATGAGGATGCTGTGGGAGACCATGTTGAACACCTTGCTGAAGTCAAGGTAGTATGTTCAGTGTAGTGTGAGATCATTTATAGGAATCTGGGCGGGTGTCAGGAGGATGGGGCCAGGCTCTTTTCAGTGGTGCCCGGCCACAGGACAAGAGGTAACAGGCACAAACTTGAGCATAGGAGATTCCACCTAAACGTGAGGAGGAACTTCTTTACTGTGAGGGTGACAGAGCACTGGAACAGGCTTCCCAGAGAGGTGGTGGAGTCTCCATCTTGGGAGACATTCAAAACCCGCCTGGACACATTCCTGTGCAACCTGCTCTAGGTGACCCTGCTCCCCTGGTGGTCACAATGGGTGCATGTAGTCGTGATGGCTACACCAGGCTCAACTCCGAGAAGGAGTTTAGAAAGCAAGGGGGTCCTTTCTGAACCTCGTGACTCAACAGGAGGGTCTCCCTGACAGCTCTGTCTGACCTTGTCCTCTGTGCAGTAAATAACCAAGTGTGCCTCACCATCTCGAATCTTGTTAAAACACTGTCGTATTTATCATCAAACTTTGTTAAATCCCTGTTTTATATCAATAAATGTATTGCTGTTTCTCTCTACGAGTGAAGTACGTCGCTTCCATCTGTGACACCAGCACAGTAAGTTTAGATGGTAGCATAAGAAGACCACGCAAGATAGCCATGACATAATTTTCAGCTTTCTGGGGCAATGAGTTTCACAGGCATATTATCCAGGCTGCATGCAAAAGTATTTCCTTATATCAGTTCTGAAATTCGTCTATGTTTAAATTCATTGTTCATTCCCTGTTCTGCTAAGATAGGGAAAAGAAATTTTCTGAATGATCTTCTTAAGACCACTTAGTTTTATTTATTTTTCTCATGTCTCCTTTTTTCTCAATAATCTGTCCAAAGCTTTTCAATCTCTTCAAAAAAGGGAGGACAGAACTTGCTACTAAGAATTTTAAATTCTAACATAGAGAGTTATGCAGTTTAGTAAGGAGATGTATAACAAGTGTACACTTTCATTGTGTATAGGTGTATAATAGCTATGCTATTTCACTGCATAGAGAACATCTGTTTTCATATTGTCCTGGTTTTGGATGGGATAGAGTTCATTTTCTTCACAGTAGCTTGTATTGTATTTATGATGAAAACAGTGTTAACACACTAATGTTTTAGCTATTGCTGAGCAGTGCTTACACAGCATCAAGGCCTCTTCTGCTTCTCACACTGTTCTGTCAGCGAGTAGGCTGGGGGTGCACAAGAAGTTGGGAGAGGACACAGCTGGGACAGCTGACCCCCAACTGACCAAAGGGATATCCCATACCATATGATGTCATGCTCAGCAATAAAAGCCATGAGGAGCAAGGAGGGAGGGGACGTTTGGAGTTATGGCATTTGTCTTCCTAAGTAACCTTTACTTGCGATAGGGCTCTGCTTTCCTGGAAATGGCTAAACACCTGCCTGCCGATGGGAAGAAATGAGTGAATTCCTTATTTTGCTTTTGCTTTACCTATTAAACTGTCTTTATCTCAACCCATGAGTTTCCTCACTTTTACCCTTACGATTCTCTCCCCCATTCTACTGTGGGAGGAGTGAGTGAGTGGGACTTAGCTGCCGGACAGATTTAACCACAACACATATTCAAATCAATAACGCTTTATTCCAGGAAATAGGCAGCTCTGGATCAGAATAAGCAGTCACTTCCATTCACTACAGCACAAATGGACACAACAAAAGGCAAGCGGGGGGGAACTAATTTACATCAACTGAGTCTCTCTAAATATTATGTTAGGCTTTAGAAGTAAAAAAATCTAAGTAGGTGGGCTATTTACTTTCACAGACCATCATTAGTGCAAACTGATGGCTGAGGACATATTACAGTTAAACTGTCAAGCATTGCTAGGCAATGACTCATATTTTCACCATGCACAGCTGGGTAACAAACAGGAGGAGCTGGAGGGGCAGGGGTTGCCCTCTGTAAAAAAATGGATTAACCACACACAGTTGTCTTTGAAAAACAGCGATGAACAGGTCAAGAGTTTATGGGTAAAAATTAAGGAACACACCAACAAAGGAAACCTCGTGGTTGGTGTTTAACTACAGGCCCCCGATCAAGGGGAGCCTGTTGACGAAGCATTCTTACTTCAACTACAGGAAGCATCATGCTCACAGGCCCTGAACCTGCTGGCGAGCTTCAGTCACCCTGACATCTGCTGGAAAAGTAGCACAGCAAGCTGTAAGCAGTCCAGGAGACTCTTGGAGTGCATCGAGGATAACTTCTTAATCCAGGTGATAGACAGCCCAACCAGAGGAGAAGCATTACTGGACCTGTTGTTTACCAACACAGATTAACTAATTAGAGGGGTCAAGATTGGTGGCAGCCTGGGCTGCAATGATCATGCCCTGGTGGAATTCAGAGACTTGAGGGATATGGGCCAGGTGAAGAGTAAAGTCAAGACCCTGAATTTTAGGAGAGTGAGCTTTCAGTTGTTTAAGGAATTAGTGGATGGGACACCCTGGGAAACTGCCGTCAGGGACAAAGGAGCAGAAGAGAGCTGTCAGCTCTTTAGGGACATTTTTCTTAGAGCACAAGAGCTCTCGATTCTCATGTGTAAGAAGTCAGCAAGGAAGGCAGGAGACCAGCATGGCTCAGTAAGGACCTCCTGCTCAGAGGAAATGCACAGGCAGTGGAACCAGGGATGTGTATCCTGGGAAGAATATAGGGACACTGCCTGGATATGGAAGGATGGGATCAGGAAAGCTAATGCACAGTTGGAGATTAATTTGGCGAGGGATATGAAGAATAATAAGAATAGCTTCAACAGGTATGTTGGACAGAAAAGGAAGATTAAAGAAAATTTAAGGGGGGGGGGTACATAAGACAGGAGAACTAGTGACAACTGATATGGAGAAGGCTGAAGTATGCAACAAATTTTTTGCCTTAGTTTTCATTGGTAATCTCCCACATCTCTCAAGTCCCTGAACCTCAAGGCAGATACTGGGGGAATTCAGTTCCTTCCTTCATAGGAGTAGATCAGGTCTGAGACCACCTGAGGAACCTGAACATACACAAGTCCATGGGACTCAACAACATGCATCCCAGGATCCTGAGGAAACTGTGTGATGTAGTCGCTAAGTCACTCTCCATCATATTTGAAAAGTCATGGCAGTCAGGCGAGGTCCCCAGCGACTGGAGAAAAGGGAAATATCCCACTCATTTCTAAAAAGGAGTACCCTAGGAACTACCAAGCAGTCAGCCTCATCTCTGTTACTGGTAAGATCATGAAACAGATCCTCCTACAATGTGGGGACTGCATCAGTGGACAAGGGAAGAGCTATGGATGTCATCTACCTGGACTTCTGTAAGGCCTTTGATATAGTCCCCCCACAACATCCTTACTGCTAAATTGGAGAGATATGGGTTTGATAGATGGATTGTTGGATGGATAAGGAATTGGCTGGATGTCTGCATCCAAAGGGTTACGGTCAATGGCTTAACATCCAAGTGGAAACCAGTAGCAAGGGGTGTCCCTCTGGGGTCCATACTGGGACCAATGCTATTTAATATCTTCAGCAACAACATAAACAGTGGGATTGAGTGCACCCTCAACAGGTTTATGGATCACACCAAGCTGAGTGGTACAGTTGATTCGCTTGAGGGAAGAGATGCCATCCAGAGGGACCCTAACAGGCTCGAGGAGTGGGCCCATGTGAACCTCATGAAGAAGGCCAGCTGCAAGGTCCTGCATCTGGGTTGGGGCAATCCCCGCTATCAATACAGACTGGGGGATGAATGGATTGAGAGCAGCCCTGCAGAGAAGGATCTGGGGATAATGTTGGATGAAAAATTGGACATGAGCTGGCAATGTGCGCTCGCAGCCCAGAAAGCCAACAGCATCCTGGGCTGCATAAAAAGAAGCGTGGCTAGCAGGTCGAGGGAGGTGATTCTCCCCCTCTGCTCCGCTCTGGTGAGACCCCACCCAGAGTACTGCATCCTGAATCCATTTCTGGGGTCCCCAGTACAAGAAAGACATGGACCTGCTTGAGTGAGTCCAGAGGAGGGCCATGAAGATGATCAGAGGGCTGGAACACCTCTCCTATGAGGACAGGCTGAGAGAGTTGGGGTTATTCAGCCTGGAGGACAGAAGGCTCCGTGGAGACCTTACTGTAGTCTTTCAATACTTAAAGGGGGCTTATAAGAAAGAGAGAGAGACACTTTTTACTAGGGCCTGTAGAGACAAGACAAGGGGTAATGGTTTTAAACTGAAAGAGGGTAGATTTAAATTGGACATTTTTTTATGATGCGGATGGTGAAACACTGGAACAGGTTGCCCAGGGAAGTTGTGGATGCCCCATCCCTGGAAGTGTTAAAGGCCTGGTTGGATGGGGCTTTGAGCAGCCTGGTCTAGTGGGAGGTGTCCCTGTCCATGGCAGGGGGGTCGGAACTGGATGATCTTTAAAGGTCTCTTCTGACCCAAACCATTCTGATTTTATGATTTCTACCATATAAACTGTAATTAAATTATCTTCCTAATTTTCACATGAATTATCTACAAAGCAGAGCCTTTTGACCAAGAAATCACAGGGGTCTCTTCCAACTTCAGAGGAAGAGATTCATTAGAGAGGCATCCTATTATCAAGACTTTTACTACTGTCCTGGTTTCAGCTGGGGCAGAGTTAATTTTTTTTTCTAGTGGTTGCTGTGTTTCAGATTTAGTATGAAAGGAATGTCAATAATGCATATTGTTTTAGTTGTTGCCAGGTGTTATTTATATTTTTCAAGGACTTTTTTCAGCTTCCCATAGAAGCTGAAAAGGAGCCTAGACAGAACAATGGAATGGCCAATGGAATATTCCGTACTATAGATGTCATGCTCAGTATGTAAATGGAAATTGTCCGGGGGGTGGGAATCCACAATCACTGCTCGGGATGGTGCCAATTCACCAGATGGTGAGTGTGACTTGTGTCATTACTATTATTGTTATTATTGTTATTGTTCTTTTCTTTTTCTGTTATTGTTTCTATTAAAGTGTCTTTATCTCAGCCCACAAATTTTTTTTCCTTTCTCTTTCCCCTCCTTTTCTCCTTCTACTCCTTGCCATTCTGGGGGAAGGGGGAGAGAACTGCGTGAGTGGCTGCATTGTCCTAGCTGTTGGCTGGGGTTAAACCACAACTGTACAGGCTACTTACTACATTATGAAGTAATTAACATCTGCAAGAAAAAAAAAAAAAAGAGTATGTTTGCTTAGTTCCTAAAAAAAAAAAGATTAAAAAAATCAACAAACCACACATGGGATGAACCATTTAATCAGTAGAGAAAATTAGAAAATGTTTCATTAACAAAATTCACAAAGGCCTGCATGCCTAAAATTTCTCCTGACATCCAAAGGAGCTAAAAGGCGCTTCTTCCTCTATTTCAGTTATACTTACTAGCCTCTCAGACTGTGCTAGACATTAAATAAACCAACTACATCAGTGGGTTTTCTTGAAACTGTCTTGTGCTTTTAAACAAAGAAAAATATGTACAGAAATGCTGAAAGCAACAGCCATGCCAGCCATGCATCGGATCTTTTAGATATCTTCCAGAACACAAGCCATGCTCATGAAGATTGTCATTTGTTTTCACCAAGGATTTCCTATTCTGTCTCTAGGAAATGGCTGTGTTTTCATCTACCTCTTCTAATTAAAAAGCTATGTCCTACATTGGTTCATACCAGAAAAGGTAAATTAAGGGGAAAAACTCACCAGAAGAGGCGGGGGGGAAGAAAAAGAAACAGAGTGCATAAATCCTGTAAATTAACATTAAACCAAATGTGGGAATAATTTGCAGGTCTGTGCTAACATTCACACAGTTCTTCAGCAAAAGGCGCATTCCTCATATGCAAAATTCCATATACTGATACTTCAGCTTGAATGTCATGTATGCTCAGACAAGGGCATCTTTCCTCCTCCTCTTCCCCCTCTAGTTTGAAGTGCCACCTTCCCTTCTCATGCCAAGTATTTTAATTGAGTATTTTAATATGTCCACAGGACATGCACATGTGTACATACATGCATCCACATAGCATCAAGAGGTCAGAAACAAGTCTGCTGGGGCTGCAGATTCTAAAGAATTCAAAAGAAAGAAATAATGTCTCACACATTTAATTCTGGGAATTTAACACTGAGAATTTTCAAAGGATAATCCTAGCTACCCTAGTGGTTTCTAGACATGCTAGACAAGGACATTAAAAGAGGCTATGCTGTCACTCCCATTTTGTGTCGATTGATTTCAATCCACCAGGAGACCTTTCAACACCTGGCAGATGAATCTACCTTCTAGTCCATCCAGACAGAGCAGCTGGTCAGGTCAATTTAGCTCAACTCAGTATCATCTCCCATTTCAGGTAAATCAGACCCTGCAGTACATAAGACCACCAAACCAGGTTATGCATTAGCGTCATTAAACACAGCACACATTGGGTCTGCAGCAGGTCTCCTCCATGGCTCTAACCCGCCAGCAGCTGCAATCAGTGTTGCACCCTCCGTATAGCCAGCGGAGAGAAGGGCACTCAGTCAGCAATGATGGAAGGAAGAAAGGTATAATTTGTTTGTTCCTCCTGACATTCACCTTTACTTACAGCTTTCCCAATCCAAATCAGTTCTCCGTGAGGAAACTCTGCTCTTTTCTTCTTATCTGCCTGCTCCTGAGCACCCCATCCCACTAAGACAACTCCAGACTTGAATAGGCTTCACATCACATCAGAAACATTCTCTTTTGCATAGCCTATGCAAAGAGTTTTATCGGTGTGAAAACTAGATATTTAATTTTTTCTCTTTCAGTAGGCATGGGTTTTTTTCTGAATTTCCTTCCTGTAGTCCTAGCCGTAGAGTCTGTATTTTTGAAGGAAAAGAAAGATTTCATTAACCTCACATATCTGAAAAAAAATTCAAGGAAGCAAAATCTTGTGTCTGTTCAGCTTGGAAGCACTACTATTTTGTTCAATAAAGGCACATGCATCTTAGATAATTCTTGTCTGTTGTCTGTAATTGATGTTCTGTTTTCCTGCACTTGACTAACAGTATGTTTTTAAAGGTTCAAGAAAAAAAAAAAGGCTTTATGTGAAGCTCACAAAATTATTCCATGTGGCATGAAAGACCGGTGAGTGGTTAATATTTCCCCCCAAAACCTTTTCCTTTAGCAGCACTGTTGTCATCTTGATAGGTATCTTGTCAAAAAGCATGTTTATTTTTCCTTTCTCACAATATCTTAGTAAGAACTTTATGTTAAAAGAGTATTACCGCAGTTTGGGACTTTCATATCCAGCAAGGCTGTCCTCTTGGTGTTGTCATCTATGCAATATAAATCCCGAGTGTCTCTGTAGAACTTGGTCTCTTGAAATTTCTTGATCCACATAATTTCACAGGAACACTTGAATGGATTGTCCAGCAATATCCTACAGCAAAAATCAAACGATTTCTTAAAAACATATAATGCATATAGAAAAAAGTTTCAAAGCACTCGTGGGTAAAACTAAAAGTTGAATTCTACTTTAACTAAAAGTTGAACTCCACTTTAAAAAGGTATGGATCAAAGAGCTCAGTGCAGTGCAAACTGTAAAAAGATATGGTTTCTTTGTAGAAAATGAAGCCCTGTCTGCATCAACTAAGAATCCATCCTGCCACAGATCAGAGAGATCACACAGGGGGCTCAATTCCTGACTCCAATTCACTGGCGTAAATCAGGAGTGCCTGGAGAATTGGGCTTTCCACTAAGATCCATTTTATTTCATGGCAGCTAAACACATCAGAAATTCTTCCCTTGTATGATAGACTCTGCTCAGCTATCTCAGAAAGACCACTCCAGAAAAGGTTTATTGATGTTAAGTGGATAAATTCTTTATAGAGCCAAACAGTTATGTATTATAGGCAAATTCTAATTCTAATCATAAAAAAGGATTTTTACACAACCTTAAAGATTCATCATGTATATCACTCTGGAAAAATCTCACAGTAAAAGCACTAAGTAATGTCATGAAGAAACACTAACTGAAAAAATGGCCCTGAAACAGAAATGTATAGTATAATCTAGCTATATAGTATGCTGTATGAAATTTAAATCACTGATTAGCAAATTTATCCAATTTTATTTTTAAAATTTAATTAAAACAAATGTAATGCAAAAAAGCCCAAGTGAAATATGAACAGAAACATCCCAATACCTAGCTAACAAATGACCCAGTATCTCATTTTTTCTCCTAAAAGCATAGATGAAGTCCAATAAAGCCTGTGCGTATGACTGCTTGAGGTATCTCATTATAAGAACAATTATTCTTACCAAAATTTCACAAATGTTTTTGATGTACAGAAACTAAATTCAAGTTGCTCATAAAATCTGTACTCATAAATGCTTGGGGCTGCCTCCTGAGGATATGAGTGTGCAAATAATCATGAAATACTCAGCTTTGTAGAGATGCAACCTGTTCCCCTGCTGGACTTTTACAGCACTACTGCATGGACAAGAACTTCTCTACCCACCCTGCCTCAAGCGTCACAGGGGGGATAGGGAATGGGGGGGGTTACAGTCAATACATAACAGTTCCTCTCTGCCGCTCCTTCCTCCTCACATTTTTCCCCTGCTCCAGCATGGGTCCTTTCCATGGGCTGTATTCCTTCAGGAAAAAAAACTCTGCTCCAGCATGGCTTCTCCACAGGCTGCAAGTCCTTCAGGAAACATCCAGCTCCTGCAGTGGGGGGGGTCCTCCATGGGCTGCAGTGTGAATAACTGCTCTGGCATGGTCTCTTCCACAGGCTGCAGGGAAATACCTGCTCCACTGTAGTCCTCTCCATGGACTGCAGGTGAATATCTGCTCCAGTGCCTGGAGCACCTTCTCCCCTTCCTTCTTCTCTGACCTTGGTGTTCACACTGCTGTTTGTTTCTCACCTTTTTTTTATTTTTCTCTCCTCTTCTGCCTCTCTGGCATTTTTGCCCTTTCTTAAATATGTTTTCACAGAGACACCACCAGCTTTGCTGATTGGCTCAGCTTTGGCCTACGGTGGGTTCGTTGCCAAGCCAGATGGAACTGGCTCTGTCAGGCAACAGGGGCAGCCACTGGCCTGATCTCAGAAAGGCCACCCCTGCAGCCCCCCTGCTACCAAAACCTTGCCATGTACACCCAATATAGCAAGACAGAATATGAACATTAGGATCCAGTGGGTCAAAACCTACAACGGGCATTTTCCAAACAACAAGATTTACTTTTGATTTTCTGTTTCATCAATAACTTCCCTTTAAAGGAGAAATCTCCCTTGAAATGTGTCTGAGCAATCCTTTTCTTCCATTGTTTTAAATTGTGTTAACCCCACCCAAAGAGCCAGGCACATCATAGGCAGGATGCTGGATAGAGCTATGATGGCTCTCCACGTACTCTTTTGTGAAAAAAAAAAACCTGACTTAGTAGAAGGAAATTACAGGACTTTATCTTGTTTGCTGTAATTTTACATCTGTAGCTGGTTTATCCTAAAAGAGGAAGCCTTTCAAAGTGTCATCTCCTTCTCTGCAGTATCTGGAGAATTTTTCCTACCTCACCCTAGTCTGAACTTTTCATCCACTTTGCTTTAAAAGTGTGCTACCAACAAGATGCTTGTCAGATTTAGAACAAGCTCCTCAGAAGCTATTTATAGCATCATTCCCCTCTTAGATTCTCCCTCCAATACTCTTCCGTCCCTCCTCTTACCAACAGAATTACTCAACTGATTCTGGTTTTATCCCTGCTTTTCCACCCTTCAGGCTCAGCTCCACCCCCCCTTTCCCTTCCCTCACTTCTATTTATCCCACTTTATTGTAATCTTTGTTTGCATAACTTTCCTAACTTTCATGTGTTTTTTCATCTCTACTGTCCCACTCTTTCCCAAGCCCCTATCTCAGTTTTATATCCTCTCTCTCTCTCTTAACTTGGGCCCCATCACATATTGCCTCCATACCTCAAATATTAATCAGTTTAGTCTTCACAACATCCATTTTTCCATGCCTTGATCACTCCCAGTAACCATTTCCTCTGCATCTACTCCCATGACACTGAATGTCCATTGTTAAATTCCGATATTAACAATATAAATGTATTTGCACCTACTCTGCATCAGCCAGATGTTTTGCCAATAAATACTATTTCCCTACCTCATCAAATTAATTCCCATGATTCCTGTCACATATTTATAATGTTTGATTCTGTCATTCTCTGTCCCAAGTCCTTTTTTATTTCCTTCCGCCCAGGAGCAAACCAACCTCTTCAAAAAGATCAGCAATTTCTTACATCATCTCAGTGAATAGATATGTAGGGATTTGACTTTTTTCTCCTTCAAAAATCTAATAAGCACCCACTTCACCCACAACCTAAAATAAACTGTTCACCTGAGATGGAGAGGTTCAAGAACAGCCTGATCTGTACTTCAGACTAAATCTTTTAAAGACAGCAGACTAATTTCAAGAAAACACCAACAGAACTGAGAGTAGAATATGCCTTTTAAAATGCTGTCACTTCCTTTTTTTACACATCTCCTGAGCTAGAGCATATTCACTCTTATATTTCTGCAGTCCAGGGAGCAAATACAACTACAAACTATAGAAGTTACAGCCAAATACACAATCACATTTGCTTTTTGGCACAGACTGGATATGGCATATGAAGAAACTGGGACTTCAGAAGAAACAAACCCATGCAGGGCATATGGCAACAGGAGTGCTCTGCAACTAGCTAGTCTTTCCATCAGAGTGCTCAGCAATCACCAAGTTACAAAAGAAAATTCCAGCAAACAATGTTTCCTAGGATGCAAAGAAAATAATTATACCAACTTAATTATCAACAAAACATACCTAAGGGGCATAACCTTGTTTGCAGCACTGGGATTTGTTCACTTAATTTCTCACGTGCTGAAATAACAACATACACCAGAAAAGGCTGAAGATTTCAAGGCTGGCGTTGCAATTCCTGGGCTGGTGCTTCAGGCTATTTCTGACCTGGCTCTGAGCTCTAGGAGAGCAGCCTGTTTGTCCCCCCACAACTCTGTCCCTCCTAAAGCTCTTGTGGGCTCTGTGCAGTCCCACATATAAGCAAAGACTGCACAAAACAACCATTTCTCTTACATTTTTAACACAGCAGCCCAATTCCAGGACTTAGAAATTCTTCTGAGAGAAGTCAGCGCGAAGAACCACTAATCAGAGCTTTATACAAAAGAAAATCTGCCTGCCTTATTATCTGTGCTAATACCCCCAATCACAAAGTCATTCAAAAACTCTACCTTTTCTGTGAGCCCCAAATTTAACAAAACAAATAAGATGCAACAACATCTGCCACGCAGGCATGCTACATCCTCTTTCCCCCTTTTTTACTCTTTAATTATGTGATTTTGGAATGTATAGCAATATAGAAGTTCTGCTTGAAAAAGCACCGAATAAAAAAGTAATATTAAAACAATCAACAAATATATAGAATCATAGAATGTGTTGGGTTGGAAGGGACCTTTAAAGGTCATCTAGTCCAACCCCCCTGCAGGAAGCAGGGACATCTTTAACTAGATCAGATTGCTCAGAGCCTCATCAAGCCTGGCCTTGAATGTCTCCAGGGATGGGGCCTCCACCACCTCTCTGGGCAACCTGTTCCAGTGCCTCACCACCCTCATTGTAAAGAACTTCTTCCTAATGTCTCATCTAAACCTACCCTGCTCTAGTTTAAAACCAGTGCCCCTCGTCCTATCGCTACATAACCTTGCAAACAGCCCCTCCCCAGCTTTCTTGTAGGCCCCCTTCAGGTACTGGAAGGCTGCTATAAGGTCTCCCCAGAGCCTTCCCTTCTCCAGGCTGAACAACCCCAGCTCTCTCAGCCTGTCTTTGTAGGAGAGGTGCTATTGACCACCACCCTCTGGATGCGACCATCCAGACAGTTCCTTATCCACCAAACAGTCCACCCATCAAATCCATATATCTCCAACTTAGAGAGAAGGATGTTGGGGGGGACTGTGTCAAAGGCCTTGCAGAAGTCCAGAGAGACAACATCTGTAGCTCTCCCCTTGTCCACTGATGGAGTCACTCCATTGTAGAAAGCCACCAGGTTGGTCAGGCAGGACTTGCCCCCGGTGAAGCCATGCTGGCTGTCCTGAATCACCTCCCTGTCCTCCATGTGCCTTAGCATAGCTTCTAGGAGGATCTGTTCCACAATCTTCCCAGGCACAGAGGTGAGGCTGACAGGGCGGTAGTTCCCAAGGTTCTCCTTTCTACCCTTTTTAAAAATGGGTGCGATGGTTCCCTTTTTCCAGTCACCAGGGACTTCACCTGACTGCCATGACTTTTCAAATATCATGGAGAGTGGCTTGGCAACTACATCAGCCAATTCCCTCAGGACTCTGGGGTGCATCTCATCAGGTCCCATAGACTTGTGTATGTTCAGGTTCCTCGGGTGGTTATGAAACTTGTCTTCACTTACAGTGAGAGGGACTCAGTCACTTGCTGAGACAAACAGCTGAGGTGTTGGCATGTCGGCAGCGGAGTCGGGCGATCATGGCGAAAAGGGGCTTTTCCCAAGTTTTTCTGAGGCTGGGACAAGCCCAGGGAGCACACAGGGAGTGAAGTAGGATTTGATATATTAAAGCTGTAAACTAATTGAAGTAGGAGCTTAATTTAGGAGACTGGGTCCTTTAAGGCTGTACAAAGAGCAGATGCAACAGTTGTAGTACTAAATGTCAGAAGTTATCTACTATTTTTTAAGAAAGAATGCTTTAGGACAATACAACCTTGTAGTAGAAGCTTAAGGACCCAGGATTACTGAGGAATGCAGAGACTAGTCAAAGCTAACACTTTTGATGTGCCAGCAAGAATAAAGGAGTAGAGGCCTGCAGTTGACCCAGAGGTCACAACGATGAAGAGGAGTGGAGGAAGTAAATGACCACCAGATGTCTCTGAAGACCACTGAGAGACTCTAGTGTGCATGTGGGAGTGGGCAGTAACCTGTAATAATGAGTTAATGAATAAGTAATCATTTCTTGGAAAACTAGTGACTATGCATAGATAGTATGTATTTAAACTGTACATCTAAATCAGTTAGCGCACACATTAGGTGGAGCAATCCCCTGTGCACCCGGCGCTGCAATAAAGAATACCTGCTTAATAGTCACCAAGGCTATTGAGTCTTAACTTCGGCATTTCACGGCATCAGGAGCACACAGGGAGCCACCAAAAAAACCCTGAGCTGAAGGAGATCTGGTACCTTCTCCCTGCCAGACTGAGAGCAGTGGCCAAAAGGAGGCTAGCGAATGGAGGCTAGTCCGTACTAGGGGAGGCAAGTGAACTCCCTCCTTGCCCACATCCCCTAACCAGTATGCTTCCAGTATGCTTTCAAAAAGGGAAAAAAGGAAGACCCGGGGAACTTGGGTTGGAGGCGTTGGACAACACCAACTTGAGGTGTTGGAGTGTGTCCAGAGAAGGGCTACAAAGCTGGTGAGGGGCCTGGAGGACAAACCTTATGAAGAACGACTGAGGGAGCTGGGGTTGTTTAGCCTGGAAAAGAGGAGGCTGAGGGGAGACCTTATCACCCTCTACAACTACCTGAAAGGAGGTTGTAGAGAGATGGGGGCTGACCTCTTCTCCCTGGTGACAAGTGATAGGACGAGGGGAAACGGGTTCAAGTTACGTCAGGGGAGGTTTAGATTAGATATTAGGAGACATTTTTTCACTGAAAGGGTTATTAAACATTGGAATAGGCTGCCCAGGGAGGTGGTGGATTCACCATCTCTGGAGGTGTTTAAAAAAAGGGTAGATGGGGCACTGAGGGACATGGTTTAGAAGTGGCTCTTGTCAGGGTAGGCTAAAGGTTGGACTCGATGATCTTAAAGGTCCCTTCCAACCTCAACAATTCTATGATTCTATGATTCTATAATTCTAACTACAGACCAGTCAGTCTCACCTCTGTGCCTGGCAAGATCATGGAGCAGATCCTCCTGGAATCTCTGCTAAGGCACATGGAAAATAAGGAGGTGACTGGTGACAGCCAACACGGCTTCACCAAGGGCAAGTCATGCCTGACAAATTTGGTGGCCTTCTATGATGTTGCCACAGCATTGGTAGATAAGGGGAGAGCAGCCGAATCATCTACCTGGACTTATGCAAAGTGTTTGATACTGTCCTGCACGACATCCTGGTCTCTAAATTGGAAAAGCATGGATTTGATGGATGGACAACTCAGCGGATAAGGAACTGCCTAGATGGCCGCACTCAAAGAGTTGCGGTCAACGGCTCAATGTCCACATGGAAACCAGTGACGAGTGGTGTAACTCAGGGGTCAGTACTGGGACCAGTGCTGTTTAACATCTTTGTCGGTGACATGGACAGTGGGACTGAGTGCACCCTCGGCAAGTTTGCTGATGACGCCAAGCTGTGTGGCACGATCGACACGCTGGAGGGAAGGGATGCCATCCAGGGGGACCTGGACAGGCTTGAGGGGTGGGCCCATGCAAAACTCATGAAGTTCAACCAGGCCAAGTGCAAGGTCCTGCACAAATACAGGTTGGGCAGAGAATGGCTTGAGGGCAGCCCTGAGGAGAAGGACTTGGGGGTGCTGGTAGACAAGAAGCTCAACATGAGCAGGCAATGTGAGCTCACAGCCCAGAAAGTGAACCACATCCTGGGCAGCATCAAAAGAATCATGGCCAGCAGGTCAAGGGAGGTGATTCTGCCCCTCTACTCTTCTCTGGTGAGACCCTACCTGGAGTACTGCGTCCAGCTCTGGAGTCCTCAGCACAAGAAGGACATGGACCTGTTGGAGGGGGTCCAGCAGAGGGCCACGAAGATGATCTGGGGATTGAAACAACTCCCCTATGAGGACAGGCTGAGAGAGTTGGGGTTGTTCAGCCTGGAGAAGAGGAGGCTCCGAGGAGACCTTATAGCAGCCTTTCAGTACCTGAAGGGGGCCTACAGGAAAGATGGGGAGGGACTCTTTATCAGGGAGTATAGCAATAGGACGAAGGGTAACTGTTTTAAACTGAAAGAAGGTAGATTTAGATTAGATATCAGGAAGAAATTCTTTACTGTGAGGGTGGTTAAACACTGGAACGGGTTGCCCAGAGAAGCTGTCGCTGCTCCACCCCTGGAAGTGTTCAAGGCCAGGCTGGATGAGGCTTTGAGCAGCCTGGCCTAGTGGGAGGCGTCCCTGCCCATGGCATAGGGGTTGGAACTAGATGATCTTTAAGGTCCCTTCCAACCCAAACCATTCTATGATTCTATGTTCTGCAGATGGCTGTATTTTTTATTAGCTCAAATAGAACCACTAGTAGTTTTGTGTGAAATAATCTCATAAAAAGTATTTTATAGTTGAAGGGAGAAGGCTATTTTGGTTTATAGATTTATGTTAAAACATACACAATCTTTTCTGAAGGCCTGGATTTAAAATCTCTCTGCACTTATGTCACTGGCAACATATTTGCTGCCTTCTTTGGATCAGAATTTAATTTCTAATCTTTGATGGACCTGTAGCTTCAAAAGAACAAAGTCCTGTTCTTTCATTGCTAGCCACAAATAAAATTTATTTTAAAAAATGACAACTCACAGATCAGACAAACCCAGATGGCGAAAAGGCTTCTTGGACAAAGTTGAGATCTTGTTTCTGGATAAATTGCTACGGGAAAACAGAAAAATTGTATTAATTAGGGCTGCTTCTTCTTACACTCCCAATACAGGTTGCGTCTCTCAAAAAAAATGAAGTGCCCAAATCAGCTCTAAAAAGCTCTTATTCCTTTAACTTAAGTGGGAATGGAATAGTGCCCAGTCTCTTTTTACAGCTTTATAGTTTGATGGGTTTCAAGGATTTGAATCCAGCCTGTGTCTTTAAAATCAAACTCAACATGGAGTTAATATTTTCACTTAAAGCACTTGTGTTCATTACAGAAAAGCAGCAGATTTAATTGTGTTTCACAAGTATTATGTAAAGTCCAGGTGTTAATTATATGCTTAATTTATTCATAAGTGAAATGGTTGTATCCCTTTCTTTGATACTGCACCAAACTCTGTACTCACATACTAGCACACATCCACATCAGAGACTTTTAGTTATTATGTTCAAATTACACGTGCAATATGCACACACAGGAAAGATCAACAGCAAAAATGTAAAATGCCTATATTGGGCTTTTTTATGTCAGTTAAGCATTTACAGTTTCCAGTGGTAATTAAGTGAAAGGTCTTCTCCCATTATGCAGAGCAAAGAAATGCTCATCTGAATCAGAAATGCTTCCCTTCCTAGGCTTACAAAAATGCTTTCTCCAAACCCAAATAATGCTGATTTTCTATAGTCTTATCAGTCCACAAATTAAAGATAGTGAGAGCAGTAAACTGTAAAACCGCCAGTAGTGTAGTGCAAATCAGCATTATGAACCAAAATACCACGAGTTTTATGTGGTATTTTAGAGGTGCCACAGGGGCTCCATATTTTAAGTTGCATAGCATTTAAAACAGGGATTAAACCTCTGTACCCTGCCCCCTGACTAAAAAACACAGTATTTACTCCCCCTACTTTTAGCCCTTGATCTCTGAGTACAAGATAATTTTCAGAGAAATTATGGGGATACAAGTTGCATCTTTTATAAACATTTAGAATGGAATCTTTAAGAGATTTTATTTACTATACTTTTGTTGATTCCTTCTAGCAAACAATGGCCTGAAGTTTGCAAGCTGACTGGTCCTAATGTGTGAGAACAAAATGGGTGAGCTACTCTTTCATTACTCAGGTCAACTGAGCTGCCCTACAGTAGATGCTGATGGAAACATCTCATGTGGATCACGATGGTCAAAATTAAAGCAAAATTTGCACGTAGGACAGAAGTGGTTAAGTAAAAACCGGTCAATATGTTAACTAATATGATGTTTTTCCTAATATTCACAAACAATAGGTTGGGAGGTTGAAAGGAAGAAGTTAAATCCTCCTATGAAATTGGGCTCTTCTCTCCAGCACTGAGACAACATAAAACATGTCAAATCTTACCCCTCCACAGGTGATTCTCACTCATCAAAAAAAGTCCATTCAGTCCTGACGCTTCTGAGCAGTGCACACAGATGCACCCATGGTATTCCCAAATGAGACAAGTGCCTGCTTCTCTTACCTGCACAGTGACTAAATCCCACCATCCCTGAAAGACAACCAGATATACAGTGGGTTCTACCTGCAGATAGGTACCCATGCCACTTACTAGTCTAGTGGGATGCCACTTACTAGTATAGTGGAAGGCAACATATTTCAGGTCATGGGAAGACAAGATTTAAATCTTGGTTTCTGCACAGCAGAAGACCCTTCTCTTCCACACCAGGAGGACTCCCTAACCATCAAATGATGGATCCCTCAGGGAAATCTCTGTCCAGCTGAAGCTGTTCCATTTCATGGGATCTTTCCTGACACCCTAAAAGGGAAAGCCCGGGCTCAAGCTCTGACTTCAGACCAAGACAAATAGAAGGGGCTTTGAAAATCGCCCCTCTTCCACTTTCTAAATAACAGAATATCACAATACAGATCTGAAAATGAGCCTTAAACATCCTACGTAAGAGCCCCAGATATCCTATGAGATGGTATTTCTCTCTTTTTCTCTTAAGAAGATAAAAATGTAAAAAAAATATATCTTTTAAGAAAATCTTTTTAAAAAAAAAAAAGACTGACTCCAGGAAAGGGTTTTTTGTTGCTAAGCTGGAGTGGACATAAGAGCCTAACTACTTCATGAGCGGAACTGAACAGGACTGAAGTCCCATTTTTCCTACAGATTTCCTCCTGGCTGGTTACATGCTTCCTTCCTTAACTTACTAATGGCCATCTAATTCTCCATTTCTCTGTGAGGATCTGAGCTGCCTCATTCAGAGACAGGAGCTTGTCGTGGTTTAGCCTCAGCTGGCAACAAAGAACCATGTGGACGCTCACTCACCTCCCCACAGCTGTCTGGGAGAATCGGAAGAAAAAGGCAAAATTCGTGGGTTGAGATAAAGGCAGTTTAACAGAACAGCAAAGAAAAGAGAAAAAACAACAACAATAACACTGATAGAGGAATGTACAAAACACGATTAATGTACCACCGCTCACCGACCAGACCAAGGAACCTCCCAGCCTGCTCCCAAGCATGGACTTTCTGCTCCTTCCTCGGTCAGCTTCCTGGCCAGCTCCTCCACTATAGACTGGACATGGCTCACATGGTATGGAATACCTGTGTCCCATGCCACATCCTTGTGAAAATTAATCCTATCCCCACCAGAACCAGAACAGAGCAAAACTGGACAGCAGACTGTTCAGTGTTACCATAATTGCATTTTGTTGTCATTTAGCTTCAGGCCACTCATCACTTTTGGAGAATTACTACAACCCCCTAGGCATAAGAATAGCCCTTACTTGATTTAAATTCATAAGCCAGACTTACTGTCCAAATATCAGTGAGTATGTTACTTTCTGAACACTTGATGCAGGTATAAATGACTGCATGAGCCAGTGAGGAACTAGAACTATTAATTCAAGCAAAATTATCAAAAGAATAAAGAATTATTATTTTTAACAAATCCAGTTGTGAAAAACCAAAAGTACTCAATAAGTTTAATTGTCTTTTCAGATTTTTACCAGTTGTGTTTGCTATATACCAGACAAAGGTAGTAAGAAGCAGTAAAAACAGTAACAAAAAAAATCCTGTTCCTATATTCTTGGTCATAGGTTGACACATTTAGTACTTTATGACTGTAGCCTTTTCCTCCATGTAGTTTAGCACCTTAAGGTTTTTCAAGTTGGTGAGTAATTCAACAGAAATTTTTCAGACCACTGTTATTGATTTATTACCTTAAACTATACTTTGACATTAAATTTACTGTTATATATATTTTTCATAAACTGAGCACTTTATATTGATTATAGAGATGCCTGCTATGGTCTCTTTAATCCATGTTAAGTGAAAAAACATGGACCAACTTATTGCAGAGTAGGCAATGACCACTCATCCACTTCCATGGAAAGAGAATATAAATTAGTTCACGAATTCAATTACACACACACGTGTGCACACGCATGCATGTGTGCATACAGACACACACAAAGATTGTGGTGAGCAGCCCAAAGACGATTCAAAAGCACGACTGTATTTTACATACGAATATCAAGCCCACTTTAAAGTAGCTAGACCTAATACAGCTAAAAGCATACCTGTGGCAAAATAGGGAATGCAAGAGTGGCCTAAGCAGCTGCATAAACATTCACATAGCTAGCAACACAGGTGCAGCTTTACATTGCAATGTCACTGTACTGGGTCTGGCTGGGATGGAGTTAATTTTATTCATAGCAGATGGTATGGCACTGTGTTTTAGATTTGTGACCAAAACACTGCTGATAACACACTAATGTTTTAGCTATTGTTGAACAGCGTTTGCACAGTGTCAAAGCCTTCTCTGTTTTTCACTCTGCCCCCCCAGTGAATAGATTGGGGATGCATGAGAGGTTGGGAGGGGACACAATCAGGCAAATGACCTGAACTGACCAAAAAGATGTTCCATGCCATATAACATCATGCTCAGCAATAAAACGGGAGAGGAGGGGTTTTAGCAATTTAGCCATCTTTTGCTCTGGAACTGGCTGGGCATCAGTCTATCCGAGAGGTGATGAGTGATTGCCTGTGCATCACTTGTTTTGTTTTCTGTCTTCTTCCACTTCTCCTTCACATATTAAACTATTTTTCTCTCGCCCACAAAGTTTTCTTGCTTTTACTTTTCCGTTCCTCTTACTCCATCCCACTGGGGGGCTGGGTGGGGAAGTGAATGAGTGGCTGTGTGGTGCTTACCTGCCTACTGGGGTTAACCCACAACAGTCACTATGCCACTATACTGCCTACACTGCTCCTGGCAAGGAGAGGCAAGAAGGAATAGGAGGGAACAGGTCTCAGGAGAATGGGAGGGAAGAGTTTAAGAAATGGTCATGGCCATTTTGCTATACTTAGTCTCCCTCTACAGGCTCTTGCTCTGCCTACGGTTTAGCCAGCCCTGTATTGCCTGTGCACATGTGAGGGAAAATCTGCAGCTAGGTCTCAAATAGTTACATTTGGCTACTTATCCTAAACCAAATCAGCCTAGAGATACGAACGCATTCTAATACCTAGATCTGTAAGTATACAATGTATCATCCATGGCATCCATGAGCTCTGCACCCACCAGCTCTGATGCAGCTTCCCAGACGGAGCTCCTGTGGGAACATGCTGGCACACAGACATCAGGCTGCAGGGTGTGCCCTGCTCTTATGCCAGTGTCAGATGGCAGTGGTGGGCACTGTGGGAGATGTGCCCAGGTAGAGGAGCTTCTCCACTTAGTGATGGAGCTCAGGGAGGAGGTAAGCACGTTGAGGGCCATCAGGGAATGCGAGAGAGAGAGAGATGCTTGGAGTAGCACCCTGCATCCCACAACAGAAACCTAGCAGGCAGACAGAACCCCTGCAGCAGAGAACTCCCTGTCCTCTCTCTGCCCAACTGAATGTGGTGACTTGGAGGACAGGGGGCAATGGCAAGAATTTCCTGCCTGGCGCAACAGGTGCTGCAGTCGTGACTGCCCAGCAACTACCCCACCTTCCCAGATGCCATTGTATAACAGGTACAGTGCTCTGCAAGGGAACCTGGATGATGATGAGCACAATAGTTCTCCTACCTTGGAGGTGTCAGCGAGGTCTAGTCAGACCACCCTCTGCATCAAAACCTCTGCGGTAAAGAAGAAAAGATGGGTCATTGTCATAGGCAACTCACTACTGAAGGGAGCAGAAGGCCCAATATGCAGACCAGACCCGCTACATAGGGAGGTCTGCTGCCTCCCTGGGGCCCAGGCCAAGGATGTGAAGAGGAAGCTTCCTTCCCTAGTACGGCCCTCAGATTATTACCCCCTTTTGATCTTTCAGGTAGGCAGCGACGAGATAGCAAGAAGAAGTCTGAGGGCAATGAAGAGAGATTTCAGGACCATGGGATGACTGGTCAAGGGATCGGGAGCACAAGTTGTGTTCTCCTCTATCCCTCCAGTTGTGGGGAATGATGAGAGGGTAAATAGGAGAAGCCAGCAGATCAATGCCTGGTTCCAAGCCTGGTGCTACCGGCAGGACTTTGGTTTCTTTGACCATGGCCTGATTTACAAGACACCAGGCCTGCTGGTAATGGGCAGGAATAGCTTATCTTGCAGGGGGAAAAGGGTTCTAGGACAAGAGTTATCGGGGCTCATTGAGAGAGCTTTAAACTAGATTCAAAGTGGGGTGGGGATGGTACTGGGCTTGCTGGTGAGGTGCCTAGGTGTAGTAGCTCAGCACTTGTAGGGGAGCATGCCAGTATTTCTGAGAGCCAGAAGGCCTACCACATCTCAAGGGTGAAAACTACACACACAACTCCCTCTCTGAAATTATACACCAATGCACGCAGCATGGGGAATAAACAAGAAGAGCTGGAGATCTGTGTTTGGTCACAGGGCCATGATCTCATTGCAGTTACTGAGATGTGGTGGGACAGCTCACATGACTGGAACGCTGCCATGGATGGCAATGTCACAGAATCACAGAATGGTTTGGGTTGGAAGGGACCTTAAAGATCATCTAGTTCCAACCCCCCTGCCATGGGCAGGGACACCTCCCACTAGACTAGGCTGCTCAAAGCCTCATCCAGCCTGGCCTTGAACACTTCCAGGGATGGAGCATCCACAACCTCCCTGGGCAACCTGTTCCAGTGCCTCACCACCCTTACAGTAAAGAATTTCTTCCTAATATCCAATCTAAATCTACCCTCTTTCAGTTTGAAGCCGTTGCCCCGTGTCCTATCATTACACTCCCTGATAAAGAATCCCTCCCCATCCTTCCTGTAGGCCCCCTTCAGGTACTGGAAGGCTGCTATAAGGTCTCCTCAGAGCCTCCTCTTCTCCAGGCTGAACAACCCCAACTCTCTCAGCCTGTCCTCATAGGGGAGTTGTTTCAATCCCCAGATCATCTTCGTGGCCCTCTGCTGGACCCCCTCCAACAGGTCCATGTCCTTCTTGTGCTGAGGACTCCAGAGCTGGACGCAGTACTCCAGGTGGGGTCTCACCCAAGCAGAGTAGAGGGGTAGAATCACCTCCCTCGACCTGCTGGCTATGCTGCTTCTGATGCGGCCCAGGATGCAAATGGCCTTCTGGGCTGCAAGTGCACATTGCCTGCTCATGTTGAGCTTCTTGTCCACCAGCACCCCCAAGTCCTTCTCCTCAGGGCTGCCCTCAAGCCATTCTCTGCCCAACCTGTATTTGTGCCTGGGATTGCCATGACCCAGGTGCAGGACCTTGCACTTGGCCTGGTTGAACTTCATGAGGTTCGCATAGCCCCACCTCTCGAGCCTGTCCAGGTCCCTCTGGATGGCATCCCTTCCCTCCAGCGTGTCGACCGCGCCACACAGCTTGGCGTCATCAGCAAACTTGCCGAGGGTGCACTCAGTCCCACTGTCCATGTCACCGACAAAGATGTTAAACAGCACTGGTAGCCTGTAATAAACACCCACAACAGTGTCTCTCATATTAGTTTGCCCCTTAATCCTTACCCACAAGCTCTCAGCTCTCCCTTCATCCGCCCCCAGGGAGATCTTGATGCATTCCAGTTGCTCTCTCACATAAAGAGCAATTCCACCACCTTGCCTCACTGGCCTGTCTTCCCTGTAAAGGACTGGCTAGATGGCAGCACTCAAAGGGTTGCAGTCAATGGCTCAATGTCCACATGGAAACCAGTGACGAGTGGTGTTCCCCAGGGGTCAGTACTGGGTCCAGTCCTCTTCAATATATTCATCAATGACCTGGATGAGGGGATAGAGGGCACCCTCAGCAAGTTTGCTGATGACAACAAGCTGGGAGGGGTGGCTGACACACCAGAAGGCTGTGCCGCCATACAGAGAGACCTGGACAGACTGGAGAGTTGGGCAAAGAGGAACCTTATGAAATTCAACAAGGGCAAGTGTAGGGTGCTGCACCTGGGGAGGAATAACCCAATGCACCAGTACAGGTTGGGGGCTGACCTGCTGGAGAGCAGCTCTGTGGAAAGAGACCTGGGAGTCCTGGTGGGCAACAGGATGACCATGAGCCAGCAATGTGCCCTCGTGGCCAAGAAGGCCAATGGCATGCTGGGGTGCATCAAGAAGAGTGTGGCCAGCAGGTCGAGGGAGGTCATCCTCCCCCTCTACTCTGCCCTGGTGAGGCTGCATCTGGAGTACTGTGTCCAGTTCTGGGCTCCCCAGTTCAAGAAGGACAGGGAACTGCTGGAGAGGGTGCAGCAAAGGGCTACCAAGATGATTAGGGGACTGGAACACCTCTCTTATGAAGAAAGGCTGAGGGATTTGGGTCTCTTCAGTCTGGAAAAAAGGCGGCTGAGGGGGGACCTTATCACCACTTATAAATACTTAAAGGGTGGGTGTCAGGAGGATGGGGCCAGGCTCTTTTCAGTGGTGCCTGGGGACAGGACAAGAGGTAACGGGCACAACCTTGAACATAGGAAGTTCCACCTAAACATGAGGAGGCACTTTACTTTGAGGGTGGCAGAGCACTGGAACAGGCTTCCCAGAGAGGTGGTGGAGTCTCCAACTCTGGAGACATTCAAAACCCGCCTGGACACTGTTCCTGCGCAACCTGCTCTAGGTGACCCTGCTCTGGCAGGGGGGTTGGACTAGATGATCTCCAGAGGTCCCTTCCAACCCTACCATTCTGTGATTCTGTGAAATTGAACAAATTTAGTAGGACTTCTCAGCCTATCCTGAAATGATTTGCTTTACAACCTCCTTATAGCTCTGTTGTTGTTCTCAAATATCTTTCTAGATGAGTAGATCCGGTGTCCTAATCTGTATACAATATTCAATGCCTTCCCAGCAACTGAAGTAATGGGGAGAAGATGCAAAAGTCTAATACAAAATTACTTCTGATCATAGAGTGAATTTGCTTTGTTCTGCTGCATCATGCTGAGATTCTGTTTCAATATAGCCACTAAACATTTCTCAGCAACTGTGCCAACTTAGCCAATAAATTCGCATTGTGAATTTCCACAGTCATTGCATATGCACTTGACTTTATGGAATTTCATCTTATACAATCATAATTCACTGGGAAATTGACACACAGGTAGACAACAGAAACTCATTCTGGAAGATACTTCCCTTATTCACCAACTGATTATAGTAAAAGCAATTTACTTTATTAAGGACTATATGAAGTAATACGTAACCCTCGTAGTCCAGCGAGAGTTCTAGATGGATAGACTTAGCACACACTTGAATACTTGGCTAAAACAGTGAGCCACACACATGATCTCAATGTTTTGTAGGACTGGAACCACAATTTTCCATATAAGTAGCAGGAATGAGTTATTCTTTGTCTGTCCCGCTGTCATGATTTGGGCCAGACTGGCCACTGACGAATGACAGATTCAGTGCCACTGAAAGGCACTCCAATCTTTCAGGGATATGTATTTAAACTAAAAACCCACAAAATCTTTCTTTATAACTGATCATTTTTTCTCTGTACTTTGCTAAATCTAAACTAATCTAGAAAAACACAGTCAAAAAGCTGCACAGGCATGAAATCTGTTTCCTGACGTTCATGAACTGCAAAGTACAATTGGGTGGGAAAATAACTGCATTCTTATATTCTGCTTTGGGTGCATCAGCTCAGCTCAGAATTGAGCTGAAGTGAATCTTCTGATCATCCTCACTTACAAAACTTGAGTTGACAGGCATGGTAGAGTCTCGGGGAATGTAAACTAGTCAAACTACATTAGAAGATGTGCTCCATGCATGGACCAAATGCACTTCTAGCTGCTAAAACATGTTCAGCCCACTGAATCAGTCTAGTGCTAGTCCAAAGTCAAACCCATGTCACTGAGTGTGATGCACATAGCGTGGACATCATACTCTCACCACCAAATGACTCAGTAGAGAGATTCACTCCCTTACTAAAAGAGACACAGCTGGTGACCACTGTTAGAAACGGGATAACAAGCTGCATGGGTCTTTTTGCCATTACACATTATGTAATATTTGCCATTACACATTATGCCATTATGATCTACTAATTCCTTATCATACATGTCCTATTTCATGCCCATTAATGACAGGAGGCCATTAGAAGTTAAAACATTTTATATTAAGGAAACAGGAAGAGAGAGAAGGGAGTTAACAAGGTTTGGACAATTTTAACTTATAAAACAGAAGCTATCCTTACTCACATGTATTGTAGGTTGACGTTTTTCACAAATGCCTGATGGGACACAAACCTTAAGCCTGAATCCACCACAGTCCTGTGAAAGTATATAAAACTTAGAATAGTTCATTTAAAAGAAATAAATTGAAAGAATAATGATAATGTTTAAAATAATAATGATAATGTTTAAAATAAGAATGTGGATGAAATATCAACTAGGTTGAACTGCAAGCTCTACAGCTGTCTTCTATAATGCAAAAAGTTAGCCCTGCTCTCTCATGAGGTCTGTAAATGCTTCTGCAAGAGAAATAAAGAAATATAATTATCCCATATACTCACAGATTTTTAAGTCCAACATAAAATCCAACTTCATTGTCATTGATACTCTCTAATTTCTGCTGGTTTGCGATGTAACTGTTGAAAAAGACAAAAAACAAAGTAAGAAAGTGGCTACTTCCACAGCTTTGATTGATCAGAAGTCAGCAATGAAGTCTGAAAGCCAACAGTGGTTGCTGACCTATTGCACTGTATTTGGTTTATGTGGCAAGGTTTTGATAGCAGGAAGGGCTGCAGGGGCAGCTTCTGGCATCTTCTCACAGAAGCTGCCCCCCATGTCAGACAGAGACAGTTACAGGCTCCAAGACAGATTTGCCGCTGGCCAAAGCTGAGACAATCAGTGATACTGGTAGCACCTCTGTGATAACATATTTACAGCAGCTGGGAGAGAGAAGTGAGAATATGTGAGAGAAACAACGATGCAGACACCAAGGTCAATGAAGAAGGAGGGGGAGGAGGTGCTCCAAGTGCTGAAGAAGAGATTCCCCTGCAGCCCACAGTGAAGACCATAGAGAAGCAGGTTGTTCCCCCTGCAGCCCATGGAGGATCACAGTAGAGCAGATATCCGTTCTGCAGACCATTGAAGACCCCACACCAGAGCAGGTGGATGTGCCCTGAAGGAAGCTGTGACCCCATGAAGAGCCCATGCAGGAGCAGGTCTTCTGGCTGGACCTGTGACCCTGCAGGGTACCCATGTTGGAGCAGTCCTTTCCTAAAGGGCTGTACCCCATGGAAAGGGTCTGTGCCGGAGCAGTTCTTGAAGAACTGCAGCCTGTGGGAAGGACCCATGCTGGAGCAGTTTGTGAAGGACTGTATCCCATGGGAGGGTCACCATGCTGGAGCAGGGGAAGAGCATGAGGAAGAAGAAGCTGCAGAGATGAAGCATTATGAACTGACTGTAACCCCCGTTCCCCATCCCTGTGTGCCACTCAGGGGGAGGAGGTAGAGAAGTGGGGAGGGAAGTTGAGCCTGGGAAGGGAGGGGTGGAGGGAAGGTGTATTTTAGATTTTTTTTCTTATTTCTCATTATCCTACTCTGATATGACTGGTATTAAATTAAATTAATTTCCCCAAGTCGAGCCTGTTTTGCCCATGATGGTAATTGCTGAGTGATCTCACTGTCCTTATCTTGACCCATGAGCTTTTTGTCATATTTTTTCCCCTTGTCCAGTTCAGGGGGAGTGATAGAGCAGCTTGGTGGGCACCTGGTGGTCAGCCAAAGTCAACTCACCACATGCAGTTAACACTGAGCTCTACTTAAAGCAACTGCAGAGCAAAAGTGCTCATTAAAATCTTCCCCAACATTTATTATTGTGGCACGGGATTGGAGGAGGAACAATTGAGTTTTGCACAGGGGAAATGAGTTCATCAAGGAAAGAAGTCACCCTGAAGACACAATAAATAAAAATACATTACAGTGTCACTGTATTCCAGGACACTGCTTCATGGGTTTTACAACAGGAAAAGGGCCAACTTCCATAGTAGTAACATAGTTGCTCCCATTTACATTTGGGGGGGCCTGCCCTAGTCTTTTTTCCCTCATGTTGTTCTTAACTTAATCACTCATTAAATTAATTTTCTCCCTTTCCCAAAGTAGTTGCAATTTTATTTTTTAAGTTGTGGTGATAGGAAAACAGAAAAAAGGGAGGCTACGCTTCATTATATTACATACAGAAGTGGAAATTAAGAGAAGAGAAACTGTCCTAATAGACCAAAGTACTGTCAGTACTGTCAGAAAAAAGTTTCACAGTGCAAATCATGCTGTCCAGGAAGGAGGAATCAGAGGAAAGTGCAATTCAACTGACCTTATGAGCAGAGACATAAGCCTGATGTGGGAAATCACCCTGTCTAAGAGTCCATGCATTTCAAAAGATAACCCCAGTGACAGACAAATTGAAACTGAGATTCACTTGTATTTTCATAAGCATCCAGAATTAAGCAAAGCCACAATACAGTATGTTTTCATAAACAGAAGGAGTATTTATTTTGCTAGAATAAAACTTTAAGTGTTTCTTGTATTTAAAGGAACTCTGGCGAATTGGAGAAGAAAGTGTATCCTTTTCCCAAAGATGATAAAAATCTACTGTAGTTGGTGTTTTAGAGAAATCTTTTGTGCGCCCACATCCCAACAGAAGCTTGAGAATCCCAAGAGGTGGGATGGGCTTCCCTCCAAGCTGCAAAGCTGACTTAGGCTATGGTCTTGCCAAGCATCAGGAAAAGCAAAAAAAAAATCCCCTAATTGGTTTCATTGTCTCTTGGCAAAAATAAAGGCAGACAAAAGACAACACATGATACTGGACAAAACACGTTACCACAGCATCATATGACATCAATGACTGCTCTGAAGGGCTTCTTAGACTAAGATTAACATGGTGCACCCATTGTAAGGTAAGTTTCCTATATGTTTTGTGCCCTTTGTTGGATTTTTAAATGAATTTGATTTGATCTCTTGTGGTTTATTAATCTATTTTTCATTTGTTGGTTTTGCCAAGTAAAAACAATGAAGAAGTCTAGTAAAGGCTATCAGTCTTTCCATTTGAGAGTCCTGTAAGTGGATGATCCTACTGCCTCTGAATTTGCCCTGAAGAAGAGTAGGGGATTTAATTAAGTCTCATCTTATCTGTCACTTAGACCTCATCTTGCTAAAATTAAGTTATGCAAGAAATATCAAAGGTATCTTCCTCACTCGGTTCTCAACATTCAACCAATGAGCACCCTGCAAGACCAGAAGGAAACGGGGCAAATGCAGAAGAGCAGGAATGAAGGAAAACAGACAGAGAAACACAGAGGGAGAAGGGACTCAGAAGAGTAAAAGAGAAGAAACTGAGCAACAATTCTCTGACAAGCACTACCATAACCCAGCTCCATCACTTAAACACATTTATCACAGATCCAGATCTGACATTGCAATTTTAATCATAAAAATTTAACCAGAACCTCCCACTATGAGAAGCTAAAAAACTGACATAACTTATAGTGTCACATAGAAATATATTAGTTTATTGCATTCTGTGGTAAATCTCAACCAGTGTAAAAGAGCTCAGCTCTACTGAAGTTAATGTAGCAACCAGAATTTACACCAGATTAAGATCTGAGTATGAGCAGACCATCTATAAAAGGTAAAATATTAAAAAAAAATCAGTATTGGTCCATTAGGGAACAAACCAAAGGGACAACATTTGGAATGATGAAGCAACATAAATTCATAATATTTCCTCCCCTACCTTTCTCTTATTGCATCCCTTAAAAAATAATAATAACAAAAAGTTCCACACTTTACTCTGAGCTGGTACTAGGCTGCTTATGGTGAATGATTTCTGACTTTCCATAACTGTGCTTCAAATAGGGACTCAGAAGAAATTTTGGCTAAGTGCAACTACAAATTACTCAAAATAATAGCTGTTATTCAATACATTTGTATATGACCCACTTAGTACAGAACATGACAGTAAAGAAAATTTTACACAGTTGGAAATCCCTGAAGAGTAGACAGATGTAAATTACCACAAGCAGGTCAGGTTTTCCTATGCTTCCTTACTTGCTTAACAGATCTTTTTTAAAGTTAAATCTTTGCAGCTATTTCACATCAGTGAGAAAGAAAGTACAATGACTGTGGCTGTACACTTCAAAGGGCAGCTGTTCTTTTGTTTAATTTAGAGAGGTTTGAAATAAAATCTCTAAGTGAAGTCTATTTTTAACTTCTTCACAACTATTCTACCCTGATGTTATTTCTCATCAAACATTAATACTCTAAAAGCTCCAACTTGCAGTGGGTGATGCTGAGAAATGCAATTTGCCTGCTTGTCCTTAAGAATATCCATCCTGTTCTTTAACTGAACATTTTTTATTGTAGCACAGAAGAAAAACATCCTGACTCATGGCTGTCTGAAGTCACATGAGGAGCTTGGAAGCTCCCACTACACACCACAAAGTGTAGCACCACTGAAATCTGTCAGGATATTACCCAATGGGATCACACTTATCAGCTCACAAATACCAATTATTGCCTCTAAACCAGACCCTCAGCTGTCTACAATACTATTCACTTGATTATACTATAGCTCTATACTATGTCTCTCCTTCAATGAGTCATCAGTAAACTATTTTTTATACCTTTAATTTCATGTCCCCTTTGTAAACTACTGATTCATTCTCATAAAAGCATTCAGAATCATACACCTACCAACTGCACATTGCAACCTACAATAACATGCTCATCTGAACACACTTCAACAACTTGACTACTGAATAATATCACATATTCATATTTCACCACTTCTGCAACATTCCGGAAAGGATATTTTAAAAACCTATGGTAAAAGATTTAACTCTTTCAAATAACTTTTTTTTAAGAGAATGGTCTTCATTTTCGTGCATTGCACATGTAAAAAAACCTGTCTGTACAAAGTCAGTGAAGCGACTTTTGAATTATGAAAGCATGAAAAGAAATGGAAGCCATTTCTGTACTTTAAAACAGTTTAGATTCTTTTGTGCTTCGACAGCTCAAAAGAAGAATTCACTCTTAACTTTCAAATCTGACATGTCCATTTTCTTAAACTGAAAACATTTGGTCAGCAGAACTATGTCTCCCTAACATAGTTCATTTACTCTGTTTTCTCTGGATTTACATACATTAAGGTATACTTCTCCACTTGGAAAACCAGCCACATGCTAGTATCAATGACAGATATAAGCAAATAACACTGTAATTCAGCTCCAGAAATATTTCTGTTGCCAGAAAACTCCCTTTATGGGAAAAATATTTTCTTAACACTCAAAAAAAAAAAATCAATTATATGTTTAGCCCTGATTCATAAAGCTATGAAAAAACAGTTCTGAAAATTAATAAACATTCCCTGGTGAAATGTTTCCGAACTGTAGGAAACCTTTTTATTCTGAGATATTTTTTCACCAGATTTTTTGGGAAAAAGGCAGTACGCTCCAGACACTGAACTGTCAGTAGATGAGTTATCATTTAATGACAAGTCACATATGTCCCTAGTCTACACTACTGTGAGAGCTTTATGTTTTATGTAACATCCACAATTAAATACTGCAAAATTCCTTAGTGCTGTATTTTCTTACAAACTCAAATATCAAATTAAGTTCATCAAAAGATATGCTAAAGCTTACGGACATTTGCAGCATACCTGGGCTGATTTATGGTTATGCATAAAAATAATTAAAACCTTGTAGGCTGGACAAAATATTTGAACTTAGCAGATTCAAATGGGTTTCATTTGCAGTCACGTTGAAACTGTTAGGAAAATCTCATTCCCTAACTATTGTACCAATTGGTCTTAATAGTATGAAATTGTATTAGCTTTTTAAGAGATATATATTTTACATTGTATACTGCATAACCATGGTTAATTCAGCATAACTAAAGGGCCCCAGTTCACTGCAAGGAGGAGGACAGCCCCCACCTTGAAGATACGGACCTTTGTTTCTTGAAATCTTAAAGCCAGCCACAAAGAAGAAAAGATGCCCCTGGACTACTAAGATCACGCCAGCATCCTAGCCCCTCTAACACCTCTATGAAACCCTCCCATTATCTGTCATCATAAATAAGGAACTGCAGCAAGACCGATTCCAAGGATGTCTAGATTAAGAAAGAAGCAGATGGATGATGACACCATAGAATTATAGTTGCTTTGCAAAACAGTAGCATGTGTGTACTTAAGTAGTGATTGGTCAAATCATGTTGTACCTGAATGCTTGAAAGGTATAAGAACCCTGTGTAAAATCGCATTTGGGATGCCCCAATTTGAGTGGGACACCTCATGCGCATGAATAAAGAATGACTTGTAATTCTATACTTTGTGTCCTAGCTTTGCTGCCCTTCTCTGGACCCGCTCCAGCACCTCAATGTCTTTCTTGTAGGGAGGGGCCCAAAACTGGACACAGTACTCAAGGTGGGGCCTCACCAGTGCTGAGTACAGGGGGACAATCACTTCCCTAGTCCTACTCACCACACTATTCCTGATACAGGCCCAGAATGCTGTTGGCCTTCTTGGCCACCTGGGCACACTGCTGGCTCGTGTTCAGCCGGCTGTCCACCAACACCCCCAGGTCCTTTTCTGCCAGGCAGCGCTCCACCTACTCTTCCTCAAGCCTGTAGCGCTGCATGGGGTTGCTGTGACCCAAGTGCAGGACCCAGCACTTGGCCTTATTAAACCTCATACCACTGGCCTCAGCCCATCGATCCAGCCTGTCCAGGTCCCTCTGCAACGCCTCTCTACCCTCAAGCAAGTCGACACTCCCACCTAGTTTGGTGTCACCTGCAAACTTCCTGAGGGTGCACTCGATCCCCTCGCCCAAATCTTGGATAAAGATATTAAAGAGATCTGTCCCCAACAGTGAGCTCTGGGGAGCACCACTTGTGACCGGCCGCCAACTGGATTGGACTCCATTCACCACCACTCTCTGGGCCCAGACATCCAGACAGTTTTTACCCAGCAAAGAGTACTCCCATCCAAGCCATGGGCAGCCACTTTCTCCAGGAGGATGCTGTGAGAATCACAGAATGGTAGGGGTTGGAAGGGACCTCTGGAGATCATCTAGTCCAACCCCCCTGCCAGAGCAGGGTCACCTAGAGCAGGTTGCGCAGGAACAGTGTCCAGGCGGGTTTTGAATGTCTCCAGAGATGGAGACTCCACCACCTCTCTGGGCAGCCTGTTCCAGTGCTCTGCCACCCTCAAAGTAAAGAAGTTCCTCCTAAGTATTTATAACCGTTGATAAGATCCCCCCTCAGTCGTCTTTTTTCCAGACTGAAGAGACCCAAATCCCTCAGCCTTTCTTCATAAGAGAGGAGTTCCAGTCCCCTAATCATCTTGGTAGCCCTTTGCTGCACCCTCTCCAGCAGTTCCCTGTCCCTCTTGAACTGGGGAGCCCAGAACTGGACACAGTACTCCAGGTGTGGTCTCACCAGGGCAGAGTAGAGGGGGAGGATGACCTCCCTCAACCTGCTGGCCACACTCTTCTTGATGCACCCCAGCATGCCATTGGCCTTCTTGGCCACAAGGGCACATTGCTGGCTCATGGTCATCCTGTTGCCCACCAGGACTCCCAGGTCTCTTTCCACAGAGCTGCTCTCCAGCAGGTCAGCCCCCAACCTGTACTGGTGCATGGGGTTATTCCTCCCCAGGTGCAGCACCCTACACTTGCCCTTGTTGAGTTTCATTAGTTTCTCTCCGCCCAACTCTCCAGCCTGTCCAGGTCTCTCTGTATGGCGGCACAGCCTTCTGGTGTGTCAGCCACCCCTCCCAGCTTGTTGTCATCAGCAAACTTGCTGAGGGTGCCCTCTATCCCAACATCCAGATCATTGATGAATATATTGAAGAGGACTGGACCCAGTACTGACCCCTGGGGGACACCACTCGTCACTGACCTCCAACTAGACTCTGTGCCCCTAATCACTACCCTCTGAGCTCTGTCTTCCAACCAGTTTTCTATCTACCCCACTGTCCACTCATCTAACCCACTCTTCCTAAGCTTCCCTATGAGGATGCTGTGGGAGACGGTGTCAAAAGCCTTGCTGAAGTCAAGGTAGACAACATCCACTGCCCTCCCCTCATCTCTCCATCCAGTCATGCCATCATAGAAGGCTATCAGATTAGTCAGTCATGATTTGCCCTTGGTGAATCCATGTTGAGTACTTCTGATAGCTTTCTTTTCCTCCACGTGCCTTGAGATGAGGCCCAGAATGAGCTGTTCCATCATCTTTCCAGGGATGGAGGTGAGGCCAATGGTGTCAAAGGCTTTACTGAAGTCCAGGTAGACAACATCCACAGCCTTTCCCTCATCCACTAAGCGGGTCACCTTATCATAGAAGGAGATCAGGTTTGTCAAGCAGGACCTGCCTTTCATGAATTCATGCTGACTGGGCCTGATCACCTGGTTGTCCTTCATGTGCCACATAATGGCACTCAGGATGATCTGTTCCATAACCTTCCTAGGCACAGAGGTCAGACTGACAGGCCTGTAGTTCCCCGGATCCTCCTTCCGGCCCTTCTTGTGGATGGGCATCACATTTGCTAACTTCCGGTCCACTGGGACCTCTCCAGTTAGCCAGGACTGCTGATAAATGATGGAAAGTGGCTTCCATCTAGAGCAGTTCTAGAGTTGACAGAACTAACTCTTGGACCTTTCTTTGCAACCACTGACACACACTTTTTTGGAGCAAATTCTTCACTATGTATATCCCACATCCAGATAAGGTACTGTTCTGGAACAAAGGACAAGGTCACAGATTATAGTTAGCTTCAAGAACTCCCTATTCTTGATCTGTGGCTGTTTCAACTGCAAGGAGACACCAGGCGTCATTCTGCTCCATACCAAGATGCTATGATTATCCAATTAGTAGCATGCAGATGCCATTGGGAATTGCTTCTCGAAAGCTGACATTCTGAACAATTAGCACCAATCCACCAGCTTAAAGCAGGAGAAAGCTGGCATTAAGCGGAGATCTCAGTCTTATTTTGAGACTGCAGGAGCAGATCCACACTCTTGCTTAAGTCTGCAACTCCCTGGGAAGTGGAAAGCCCATGGTTTGCCAGCTAACCTTATTTCACTCCTTACAGTATGCAAACATTAAGGCAAAAGTAAAAATAAATTAATATGACCACAATGTAGAATTTAAGAAAACAGTTACTATATTTATAAAATGGGAATATGAAATGTAATGCATCCTTGGGCTTACTTGTTTATCTGGTTTGGCTTGAAGGTGTTCTGTTCTTTTCAAGTAGCACTGTACCAAATCAAGCTAACTCTCAAGACATTTCAGGCAGCTCTCCAGATTTGGGATTCACGTCCTCAAGCAACACCTTCAGAATTACTTTCCCCAGAATGAATGCAAAGCTTATTTGCGTATTTTCTCCATTAGGTTCTCTATTCCTGTCACCTCCCCCCGAGCTCTATGAAGTTCATATGTTTGATATTCACCAAGATATCGATTTTTAACACTTCTCCAGAGGACAGGTGACAGCTATAGTCTATCTTTTCCTTAGCAAATATTTTTGGGAAATGCTTATATCCCTTGATATAGTCAGTGTAGAATAATTACTAAAATGATCAAAAATACAGCATTGTTCACACATTAAGGAAAGGTATAAAATCAAAAAGCTTCTAGGGTAGAATACAGCCGCAGCTGGTATGCAAAAAATCCACTACATCTGCGATTCCCTGTACAACATTGCTTGCAAAGCAACATGGGGGGCAGAGTGGAATGGAGAGTCCACGGTCACTCCCTGTGATAATACAGCAGATATGGGAACGAGATGGTACTATGGAACTGATAAGTTGCATACTTACTACCCTAAGCCAACGATCTGTCAAATTTTGACAAAATGCTGTCCTTTGCTCATTGTAATGTCATTATAATACTAAAACACACCTCCATCCCGAAGACTACCCGCCTCCAAGGTGCGAACACTCCTCCTTGAGTCTGCGCCCTGAATTTTTTGTAAATTATACCTTTAAATGTGAAGCGAGAGAATTTTACACCAATCATAATAAAGGTATTTATGACTAGTCACTCAAACTCCACCTTGAAGATAAAAAATAGTATAAAAATAGACCAAGAAAGGGGGAATATCAGGGAAGACACCATTGTGAACAAGTCAAGGAGGACTCTGTCACAGACTGCCTTTGACTTCCAGGATCAGTCGACGGGCTGAGCCTTTCTTCCCCCTCATAGGGACACCTTTGGGTAAGACTTCGATTACACCGAGTGCTTCCTCGAGAAACTTAGAATCTCTCTAGAGAATCTCTTTCCTATATTTATAGCCAGGCTGTATTGTTTATAACTTTGTCGCGCATTTTGTATCTGTAACAATACTTTTATTTGCATGTGTTTTGCAGACAGTGTATTTATCACCGGCAACCCATAAGAACCTATACGTCTGTTGCTTAAATAAACTGTACTGTTTAAGTAGCTAGTCATTTTGGTTTCTCACTGAACGTGACCAAAGACTCGAGAGTGGCCGTGCTAGTTCATGAGCACAACTAGACTGAAGGTGCAGTCCACTATTAGTGTATCCAAATCGTAATAGTTTAATACATATTAAACGCGATTGGACTGATAGTGCTGAATTGGGCGTCACTCAGAATTTAAACCTAGCCGCACCTAGCCTCCCACCTTGGTGAGGAGTGTTAGAACGCAAGGGGGTTTATTTTCTGACAAAACTACTTTGCCCCTTAACGCAACAGTCAGAAAGAAGTATCAGCTGTCCAGACGACAAAGAATTTATTTATAAAGGCATATCTTAAATGCTGGCCTTATACTTTTCTACAAAACACATTTCCCTCCACGGTGTATAAAATAATCTCTGCAGACTGACAGGAAGGGGCTTAAATTGGACCCTTTATAATATATAGACAAAAAATCACACATTAAATAAACATACAAAAGGAGAGCAATGAATGTGGCTGTTTATTAGTTCTTGACAGAGAGTAGACATAAGAGTTAAAAAATTTTCTTTTAAATTTGGCTTCCTAGGAAGAAAGGACATCTTCCTGGAATGAATAAATACAAAGAAATATATGTGACAATTCTTTCTCATACAGAGTCACCTAGTGTGATGACTTTTCAGAGACTAGTAACACAATCTCTTTTTCAACACTTGCATATACCACCTCTGTAGCTGTCACTGGCCTTGATGCAAATGAGACTGACAAAACATCAGTTCCATAATAGTGCAGTAAGACTGATCCTAACCATCCTTTAGACGCATCTTTTCAGATCTTTCAGTGAATCAAAACATTAAAGCATCTTGTTTGATGTCAAAACCTTTGAATTCTTTTTTTCCCAGGCACTCATGTTCAGGGAGTGACTTTGTAGAAGGGATGTCTTAAGAGTTAGATAAGCACTTGCTGACATAATTCAGTGTGCTTTACAACATTTAAGTCCTCTTCCTATCTTCAAGTTTTGATACATTCAGTATTCCCTGACTATTTGATTCAACAGAAGAAATTCCTTCAGAAATTCCCTCTGAAGCTAGTCTTCCTCCCAAGTATAGTATTTCCAATGTAGCTTTGTTCAGTTAAAAATTACTATCGCTTGTAATGTTAAATACTCTGTTCAGTCTTTTCTAATATTCACTGAATCATCAAGACATATGTCCGTACCTGCTACACTTTCCATTGTCTCATTCACTGCATGCAATATACCTCAAGCCAAACAGATCAAAAGGTAGTACTTCCAAATGACGGAATGAAACTGCAAAGCTTAAAGCCATCTATCCAGAAAAATCCATCTATATCCTGTTAATGCATTAAATTTGCTGAATAATTTGACTCCTGACATCTCAAGCAACATTCTCCTTTCCATAAGCCAGCAAAAGTGTTCCTTTTTCTGTTTTTATTTGTCTGAAGAGTCTACATATGGTCATAGTCTCCATTCTTTTTTTCTCTGCAATTATTAAAGAGAGAACTCAATTTGTAGATTTTTTTTTTGTTCTTCAAATGATGCCATCTGCTGCCTTAGTTCACAACTCACTAGCCTCTTTCTCAAGACTTCTGAAACATTCTGTGTAGCCCTGACCACAGATCTGTGTCATCTCCAAGCCATATCTTGTCTCTTAATGGAAGATATTTAATCTTCATATTATGTTACTAAAACATTCCAAAAGGGATACAGGTTGTCTTTCTGAATTTCCATGATATTAACTCTCTTGATGCTTACCTCAGCTTTCAAGACCCAGAACAGGTTTCCACCTTCTGCATATCAACACCTCTTTTACCATTTATATTTAACTGATACATTATTGGAGAACATTTCAACAGCATTAAAATTGCTCCTCTGTTAAAGCATTTCAGAGGCACTCTTTATTCTTCCACATTTATGTGCTCTTTACAGTTTCCTATTTCACTTTCTGTTATCATATTTATTTCCATTCCATTCTCTGTCCTGTATAGTCCATTTCTGCTCATTTTAATTGGCCAATCCTTTTAATTGATAGCTTCTTCCACTAGTATTCCTAAAAACAGCACTTCACCTTCACTTGACAATTCCCATTCTTCACTTAATACAAGCAGTTTCTTGCTTGCATTGCATATTTTAACATAATGATGTGTTTATCATACTTTCTGCATGTTTGTCACTAACAGAGCATTTCTGACTCATGCTGACTGACATATTGCTGTCACTGTTTCCATAGCTTTTCATATTCCTCTACTCAGTCAATTTAATTTCTGGGAAATTCTCCCTTGCAGTGGTACACACAGTAAAATGTTTTGTGTCTTTCATCCAAGTTTTTATTTGTATTTCTGTTTGTTTTGCTGCTTGGTATATACATATTACCTTTTCTAGAGCAGGATCAAATTGACTTTGTTGTTATACTTCATGAAAATGAACTCTTTTGTAAGTGTTTCCATTTTGACATCATGTTAAGTCTTTGACCATCTTCTCTATTGTTTTCCCTTCAAATTTTATTTTCATCCTGCATGTACCTCTTTCATAAGGTATTATTTGGTACAATGGTCTTCAAACTTTTTCACTATTTCTGCAAAAGCTGCCTTCTCCTTACCCACCACAATTTTCATGACATTCTTCATTTACCTTTACAGTTTTTGTCTCTGCCACTGCTTAAGAGCAGACTAATATTTTTCTCATCCTCCAGCCTATTTATCATTATGGTTTTCCTAATTATGCAACACTGTTGCACACACTTTCCAGCATTACCTCAACCCTCAAGATGAGTAAAGAGTTCACCTGCAATTACATCAGATCGAGCTGCCAGTTCAATGATAACTGCAGCTCTTTAGGGTTGTCATCTCCTAGATGACATCTTCACTTTAGATACCAACTGCTTCAAGATAAACTTTCATTAAAAATCATAACAAGATGCAAAGTGCTGTACAGCAGGCAAAAACTGCGCATACAAGCATACTGAAGAGGAGGGAATGACTGCCCTGTCTCCATGCAGACATGAACGCCATGGAGAGTTGCAAGAAATGTTCAGGGCAGGGAAGATCAAAGCGATCTTTCTTCCACCCCCTCCCACCTCCAGGACAAGTGGTAACTATTTCTGTAGCTGTGCCACCTAGGTCCATGCCCTCCAAAAAGCATGGGCTTTGGGCAACAAGACAGCCACTGCACACAAACACAGTCCAGAATCTGCAGTGATGTCTAGTGCTGAAAAAACCCCAAAAGTTCTATCCAGCACTAATTTTTCCTCTTTGGTATCTTTATGCTACATATGGATTTGTGCCAATTCAAAATGTTTGTAAAACTATTTGAACCTAACGTGAAAAGTTCAAACTTTTGTGTACACATATAAATACATGAGGCATATACAGTATTCAAAATATACTTACATTGCTACTACTCTAAACTTGAAAATACTTTGGCATATGCTTGAGTATACTGCATAGTTAGCCACATAGAAGTTAACAGAACTACTCCTAGTAGGAGAGTTTAATATATGTGTTTACAAGCCAAGGATCACTGCATGCATATTGTATTCCAAAACTAATTTTAAAAAAATTAGGAAGAGACAAGACTTGAGGGGGAAGTAAGAAATGAAAAAGCAACAGATTATTCATCTCTCTATCCAGAAAAGGTATTTTAGCTTCCTTAAACAGACCCATATTCACTGAATAGGTTCAGCTGGGAAAAAAAAAAAGATAAAAAAATAAATAGAAAAAGACATGTCTATGTGAGGTAGAAGACCACAGATTTGGAGGAAATGCTAGAAATAATGTTCAACTATTATCCAGGAATACCAGGTTCAATTCTTCCCTCTTCCTGAGGGACTGTAATCCCAGTCTCCCAGAAGATACCATACCATAAAGCCATCAGAGAGGGCAGTCTCAGCCTTACCTGTTCATGCTGTTATAATTTTTGTCATAATTGAACATTCAGTGGAGCAGGAACACGATTCAGCTGTCTCACTATACAACTAAGTACCACTTAGCTAAACAGACAGTTCTGCGCTCTGACCCAAGAGCATATTTAAGTATTCCACGTGAATTTAGTCAACTCTGATGGGAAGAATAAAGACAAATCCACATCTGTATGCCATATAGGATGGTAGTTAAGATGCTGACATGCAAGACCTTGATTCAAACCCATGCTCTGAATCAAGCAGAGCAACCCTGCACAATACTCTGCTGAAATGGTTTGTTTTGGACCACACAAACAGCTTACTCCACAGCATGATGCTGTTTGCTAGAAGGGAGGTCTTGCTTTTCCCACTCAGTGAACTAAGTTCCCAAAGTTTTCTTATAGTCAGTGGAGAGAGGAGGACGCTTACATCAGATAAGTAAGTAGATTTGCAGTAAGAATCTAATTTAGGCCTTCTGAATCACTTCCTGGAAGAGGCGGACTCTCCATTGTTGGCAGGAGAGTAGCCAGCTGAGTTAAGTGCCTTTGCTACGCAGTTCATGGAGACTTGCCAGATTTTAAATGCTGAGGTCTGGGACAGTCCCAGACATGCTTAGCAAGTCCAGCATATGACACTAATGGCATATGCTGTGAAAAGTCCCCCATGCATGCCCAATAAGTCTGACATGCCCGGTATGGACACATGATTTATCTGCATATGCTTGCTGTGCAGTCTGGCATTTAGAAAATCAGACAGTTGTTGCAGAAGTATGGGGAAAAGTCACGTCCTATATGCTCTTCATACTGAATACAGCATCTGACTATGTAATATAGTATATGCATGTTACAGAGGATATCTGCTTAATATGGCCCTAATTATTTTTATATGTATGGTTCAGAAATTAAAAAGATAAAAAATATTTTGTTTACATCTAAACCCAAAAGATTTCTGTTGTCTTAACTGACAAACCAAGATGAAAAATAAATAAATAATTTGCCCAGCCCCAATTAGAGTTCTATCAACAGATTCTCCCATAAGAAGCTTAGAAGCGCTACCATTTCACTGTTTCTGTTTCGGCAATGGACTAACTTTAATTAATTGCTTGTCCTTCTTTTATTTACACATTGGACAAATGTATATAGTGAACTTGTGAATCTAGTACAAGCTTCTGTAGCGATTGCAACTGCCATTGTTCTGCACATGGAACTACTGTGCAGGTTCATTTAAATATGGAATTATTTTAAACTTTGTAAAACACCCCTCTAAAATGCTCAATCTCAATTTCCTCTTGCCTCAACATATTTAGTCTTCACACAATAGGAAAACACTTGGGATCCAAGAAAAGCCCCAAGCCAAAAATAAATCACATGATGGATTAATAGACCTCAAGAATATCCCTTCTCTTCCAAATTTATTTTAAAAAAAGGCAAGAAAATGCTTGAATCAAAGTTCTTTTCGTCCTTAGCATATGTCCTCTAAACTACTCTACATTGGTGAAATACTAATTCCATTGACATTTTGCCACCAATTTTAACAAGGCCAGAATCTGAGCCCTTAAAATAAAAGGCATCTAAGTATCTTGATGGATCAGGACCAGTAGGCTTAGCAAAAGGCTGGTTCAAATAACACCATTTAGAGAGTATGATCTTTTAAACTGTTTTTACAAATGTCTTGGGTCTTGTGTCTGCTTTGTTCTACTTTCTCTTAGTTCTGTAAAAAAATTTTGTTTCTTCAGGCCCTGCTTAGAACTAAGGAATATTGTCATGAATTCTGTCATGAATTCAAGAATGTCAGAAACAAGAGTAGCTGATCTGGTATTAAATATATTTAATCATTTCAGCTATAACTGCTATCAATAATCATCAGTCAATACTGATTTTTATGCTTCGTTACCTACTATACTCATCCAGCTTGGGCAAAGAAATTCTACGAGCCACCTTTATTGACATGTTAGATATTGCTGCAGTGAAAGGTGACAAACACTGGAGAGAGAGTACTGCAACCAAAAAGTGCATTATTTTTCCCCCCTCTTACTTTAAAACTAATTCAAAATGGAGAAATAAAACCTTTATTTAGCTATGGAAATTTTTTGGATTTAGAGTGATTCGAGATCTAGAATCTCAATAGGCTGCTTTCTCTCTTATACTTTCAGCATAAAAATAATAAAGGAAAAACAGAATCTGAAAAATCTGGTAAATGACATTCTAAAGATATTGGAAGCTGGACTCCTAGGCCTTCTGTTTTCTCATTAGTATGGAAAGAAGTGGAAGTTTCATGAAAACAACATACTCCAGACCAAAGTCTCAAATTCATACAAATTACCTTAATTTTAGTAAATAAATCCCAAACCTCTCTTAAAACTCTTGAGCGACTAAAGACATAGAACTACAGGTAGTGTCTTGACAGCCCAATCCTGCACAACACTGAACACCTGAAGGATGCTGCCCTCCTCTAGCAAAAGCCAGCTTGCCCCGTCTCAGCATGCCAGAGACAACCCCAGATAAATTCCCAAGGAGCCCCATGAGTCCTCATTGACTGGAAGAACAAGGATTAAAACAAGGGATGCAAAAGGTTAGCTGAGAGCAAAAAGAAACCAGAATATGTAAAACCCTATGGTTTGTGATATTTGGGGTATTTTTAGAGCCTGGAAATTACAAAACTGATTTTCATAATGCTTACTTTCAACTCACCATAAGCAACTAAGATCTTTAAAGGAAGATGAAAAAAAACAGACAGATTCCTAAAAGGAGCTATTGTATCACAACTGTCCAAAATCCCTTTAATAATTTGCAGCTCGATGCCCTGTATTTTACTATATCATACGAAACACCAGAAATAAACATTAAATCCAGCCAAGCTATGCCATCCTGCACAGCCAAAAGTGTTTTCAGGAGGAAGGGGATGGGGGTTGAGAAGCCCTGTTGACAGTTTTATAATATATTTAATCTACAACAGAGTCTAAAATTCTAAAATGAGACCCCCCCAAAATACACAACAGCACCGAGCTTCATATGAATTTAAACATGCTTTTTTTTAGCACAGGCTCATATGACTTGTTAAATAATTTACTCTGTAAATTACTTGTCCTGTCTTATTTATTAACAATTCTAGAGTGCTTTATATATCTGCATTAGAAATTTACTTTGTGGTTTTGAAATGTATACACTACACAAGCGCCTCTCTTTTACAGGGTGTCGTGGTTTAGCCTCAGACGGCAACAAAGAACCACGTGCCGCTCGCTCGCGCCTTCCTAATACAGGAAGAATCGTAAGAAAAGGCAAGACTCTTGGGTTGAGACAAAGGCAGTTTAACAGGACAGCAAAGGGAACAGGCAAACAACAACAACAACACGGATAGGGGAATATACAAACGCGATTACGGAACCGCCGCTCCCCGCCGCTCGCCGGCCGGACCGGACCCGGGACGCCCCAGCCCGCTTTTAAGCAGCAACTTCCTGCCCCCTCCCCTGGCAGCTCAGGGTGGGCGTGGCTCACATGGCATGGAATACCAGGAAAAATTAACCCTATCCCCACCGGAACCAGGACATTATCCACCCCTTATTCCATACCATCTATGCCATGCCCAGCAGGTTCCAATGAATTGCCACCACTTTCCCCTGTTATATATATATATATATATATATACACACACATATAATGCCCTTAGTTTATGGGCCATCCCTCCAAAGTGTCCGTTGAGTTCTTTTAATCCATGGCTTTGGGCTCCATTTGTTAGAACAGTCTCTCAGGGCAGGTGAGATGCTGGGTGGTGCTGGTCTGTTGCATGCTGTATTTTTCGGAGCTTGTGACTGGTGCACCTGGTGTGGCTCATGCACGCAGTCCATGGGCTGAAGATGTAGATCTTGAGGAAACTGCTGGGCGCCAGCTGCTGAGATCAGTTCTTCTCCCATCATCCCTGTGCCTTACTTGTAGTACAACTGATAGCAATTATAGCAATGAGGACACACAGTGACAGTGTTACTTAGCAATTAACAGCACACAATCTGATTCATTGGCTATTCTCGCCCAAAATCAGATCCCCATGAGGTACACATCGGACTTCCCCATCCTGCCGCATCACCCACCAAGTGCACCCAGGTCCTTGGGCAAAAGCAATCCCACGGATGGGTTTGCCTTTGCCTGAGGCAGGACTAACCCAGACTGTCTTCCCTAGCATATTCTTCATATGCACTACGGGGACTTTATCCCCTTCTACAGTACGTGGAAGTTTTGATTGGGCAGGGCCAGACCGATTGGTAGATCCCCTGGTGTTAACTAGCCAGGTAGCTTTTGCTAGATGTGCATCCCAATGTTTGAAGGTCCCACCACCCATTGCTCTCAGTGTAGTTTTTAACAGTCCATTGTATCGTTCTATCTTCCCAGAGGCTGGTGCGTGATAGGGGATGTGATACACCCACTCAATGCCATGCTCTTTGGCCCAGGTGTCTATGAGGCTGTTTCGGAAATGAGTCCCGTTGTCCGACTCAATTCTCTCTGGGGTACCATGTCGCCACAGGACTTGCTTTTCAAGGCCCAGGATAGTGTTCCGGGCAGTGGCATGGGGCACAGGGTATGTTTCCAGCCATCCAGTGGTTGCTTCCACCATTGTGAGCACATAGCGCTTGCCTTGACGGGTTTGTGGCAGTGTGATATAATCAATCTGCCAGGCCTCCCCATATTTGTATTTCAGCCATCGCCCTCCATACCAAAGAGGCTTTAACCGCTTGGCTTGTTTGATCGCAGCGCATGTCTCACATTCATGGATGACCTGTGCAATAGTGTCCATGGTCAAGTCCACCCCTCGGTCACGAGCCCATCTATATGTCGCATCTCTCCCTTGATGGCCTGAGGAGTCATGGGCCCACCGAGCTATGAATAGTTCACCCTTATGTTGCCAGTCCAGATCCACCTGAGCCACTTCAATCCTAGCGGCCCGATCCACCTGCTGGTTGTTCTGATGTTCCTCCGTGGCCCGATTCTTCGGTACATGGGCATCTACATGGCGTACTTTCACAACCAGATTCTCTATCCGGGCAGCAATATCTTGCCATAGGTCAGCAGCCCAGATGGGTTTGCCTCTGCGCTGCCAGTTGCCCTGCTTCCACTGCTGTAACCACCCCCACAGAGCATTTGCCACCATCCATGAGTCAGTGTAGAGATAAAGTACTGGCCATTTTTCTCGCTCAGCAATGTCCAAAGCCAGCTGAATAGCCTTCACCTCTGCAAACTGGCTCGATTCACCCTGTCCCTCACTGGCTTCTGCAACCCGTCGTGTAGGACTCCACACAGCAGCCTTCCACTTCCAATGCTTTCCCACAATCCAGCAGGACCCATCAGTGAACAGGGCATATTTCTTCTCATTTTCTGGCAGTTTATTATATGGTGGGGCCTCTTCTGCACGCGTCACCTCCTCCTCTGGTGACATTCCAAAATCCTTGCCTTCTGGCCAGTCCATGATCACTTCCAGAATTCCTGGGCGACTGGGGTTTCCCATTCGAGTTCGCTGCGTGATCAGTGCAATCCACTTACTCCACGTAGCATCGGTTGCATGATGTGTGGTGGGGACCCTTTCTTTGAACATCCAACCCAGCACCGGCAGTCGAGGTGCTAAGAGGAGCTGTGCTTCCGTACCAACTACTTCCGAAGCAGCTCGAACCCCTTCATATGCTGCCAATATCTCTTTTTCTGTTGGAGTGTAGCGGGCTTTGGATCCTCTGTATCCCCGACTCCAAAACCCTGGGGGTCGACCTCGAGTCTCCCCTGGTGCTTTCTGCCAGAGGCTCCAGGTAGGGCCGTTCTCCCCGGCTGCGGTGTAGAGCACATTTTTAACATCTTGTCCTGCCCGGACTGGCCCCAGGGCCACTGCATGGACTATTTCCTGTTTGATTTGTTCAAAAGCTTGTCGTTGCTCAGGACCCCATTTAAAATCATTCTTCTTCCGGGTTACTTGATACAGAGGGCTTACAATTAGACTGTAATCTGGGATATGCATTCTCCAAAAACCCACAATACCTAAGAAAGCCTGTGTTTCCTTTTTACTAGTTGGTGGAGACATAGCTGCTATTTTGTTGATCACATCCATTGGGATCTGACGGCGTCCATCTTGCCATTTTATTCCTAAAAACTGGATCTCCTGCGCAGGTCCCTTGACCTTACTTTGCTTTATAGCAAAACCAGCGTTCAGAAGGATTTGGACTATTTTACTCCCTTTCTCAAAAACTTCTTCTGCTGTGTTTCCCCATACAATGATGTCATCAATGTACTGCAGATGTTCTGGAGCTTCACCCTGTTCCAGTGCAGTCTGGATCAGTCCATGGCAAATGGTGGGGCTGTGTTTCCACCCCTGGGGCAGTCGATTCCAGGTGTATTGGACGCCCCTCCAAGTGAAAGCAAACTGTGGCCTGCACTCTGCTGCCAAAGGGATTGAGAAGAATGCATTCGCTATATCAATCGTGGCATATCACTTGGCTGCCTTGGACTCCAGTTCGTACTGGAGTTCTAGCATGTCCGGCACGGCAGCACTCAGCGGTGGCGTGACTTCATTCAGACCACGATAGTCTACAGTTAGCCTCCACTCTCCATTAGATTTTCGCACCGGCCATATGGGACTGTTAAAGGGTGAGCGAGTCTTGCTGATCACTCCTTGAACCTCTAGTTGACGAATCAGCTCATGGATGGGAATCAGAGAGTCTCGGTTAGTGCGATACTGCCGCCGATGCACCGTTGTGGTAGCAATCGGCACCTGTTGTTCTTTGACCCTCAACAACCCCACAACAGAAGAATCCTCCGAGAGACCAGGCAAGGCAGACAACTGTTTAACTTCCTCTGTCTCCAAAGCAGCTATGCCAAAGGCCCAGCGGTACCCTTTTGGGTCCTTAAAATACCCTCTCCTGAGGTAATCTATACCAAGGATGCATGGAGCCTCTGGGCCAGTCACAATGGGATGCTTTTGCCACTCATTCCCAGTTAGGCTCACTTCTGCCTCCAGTACAGTCAACTCTTGGGATCCCCCTGTCACCCCAGAAATACAAATGGGTTCTGCCCCTCTATAGCTTGATGGTATTAAAGTACACTGTGCACCCGTGTCCACTAGAGCCTTATACTCCTGTGGGTCTGATGTGCCAGGCCATCGAATCCACACCGTCCAATAAACCCGGTTGTCCCTTTCCTCCACCTGGCCGGAGGCAGGGCCCCTCTAATCCTGGTCAGAGTATCCGTTACTCACTTCTTGCATAAATGACTTGGAAGTTCCTTCAAGAGGATCAGAAGCAAGATCAGGCCTTCTGCTTTGTCTGGGGAACGGCCCACTGGAAACTGGGGCGGCACTTTTCCTGGAGGGATCCCCTTTTGTGGTTGTCCTTCCTTGCAACTCCTGTACCCGTGTCCGCAGGATCGAAGTAGGTTGTCCATCCCGCTTCCTCATGTCCTCTCCGTGGTCCCGCAGGTAGAACCACAGGGTGCCTCATGGTGTGTACCCTCTGTACTCTCTCTCTTGAGTGGGGAAATGCCTGCTTCTAATAGCTGAGATGCTGGCCTGTGCAGGTGGGGAGTAGAACATATTCTCTTCAAGTTGCTGGACCTTCCGCGACAGTTTCTCCACAGCTGAGACAAGGGGGGAAGAGAGACTTTCTTCATATCTCCGGAGCCGGCCAGCTACCTCATCCACCGTTGGTCCCTCTTCACCTTTCCATTCCATTACTGCCAGGGAGTTGGCATATGACGATGGTGCGCTCCATACAAACTTCCGCCACATGGGCCTTGTGCATCGCACCTCATCAGGGTCTGTGGGTAAGTCTGCATTGTCCAAGTCATAATAAATCATCTCCCGCACGGCTAATTCTCTCAGGTACTGGATACCTCTTTCCATGGTAGTCCACTTGCTTGGCTGACATACAACATCCTCACTGAAGGGGTACCTCTCCCTCACGCCTGACAGGAGTCGTTTCCAGAGGCTGAGGGCTTGGGTCTTCTTCCCAATCGCCTTGTCAATGCCGCCTTCCCTAGACAGGGATCCCAGCTGCCTGGCCTCCCTACCCTCTAATTCCAGGCTACTGGCCCCATTATCCCAGCACCGGAGCAGCCAGGTGACAATGTGCTCGCCTGAAAGTCGGCTGAAATCTTTTCGCATATCCCGCAGCTCACTCAAGGATAGGGATCGAGTAATTATCTCTGGTTCTGCCTCTTCCTCCTGCTCTCGTGATGGCCCTGGTTCATCATCATCTCTTACTGAGCGAACTGATTTCTTTGTGTACTTCTTCTTCTGTATGGGGGCAACTGATACCGGCACAGGTTGGTTCCCTGGTTCAGTGGCAGTGGCTGCTATGGGGGTTGGAGTAACTGCAGTGTCTACCACGGGGGTTGGAGTAACTGCAGTGTCTACCACAGGGGTTGCAGTAGCCGCAGTGTCTGTCGCAAGGATTGCAGTAGCCGCAGTGTCCGTCACAGGGGTTGCAGTAGCCGCAGGGGCTGCCGCAGGGGTTGCAGTAGCCGCAGGGGCCGCCGCAGGGGCTGCTGGTCTGGTTTCCATCTCTTCCCCTTGAGGGTGCTGCATAATTCTGAGCAGTGCCTGGTAGATACTGGCCAGGGCCCAGCACAGCGCGGTGAGTTGTGCCTCTCTAGAATAGCCACAGCATTTTCCCTTCAAATATTCTACCACTTTATCAGGGTCCTGTAATTGTTCAGGGGTGAAGTCCCAGACCATTGGAGGTGAGTAGTTCTCTAGGTACCTGCCCATGCTCTCCCACATGCCATGCCACCCCTGACTATCCAGCCTCGGAGCAGATCTCCGGGTGGTAGTCTTAAATAGTCGCTTAACCCTAAACAAGACCTGGAACGTATTCAGGAGACATAGCACTAGGAACACGCTGGTTTGAGTATCCCAAGGATATTCAAAATTCTCAAAAGCTGTCATACCTGACCCGAAGGAGAAAAGGGAGGCAAAAGGGCTGGGGAAATTATTAACAAATTCTGAGAGACGGTGTCCAATGTACGGACAGGACAGCAAAACCACATAAACACCCCAAAATAACCGTCTGAACAGTGATGTTATCATACCATAAACAGATATCGCACAGGACAGCAGAATGACAATCCTCATCCCTCTTCCAGACATGGTAGACAGCATCGCAGGGAGTACATAAGCCATATAGGAATTTATGTAACACAGCCATGAGAACAAACCAAGCAACATGATGACCAGTGACTATTTACCTAATAAAATAAATGCATACAAAAAAAAAAAAACCCAAACCGGTTTTTTTTCCATGTTCTAGTTGGATTCTGTCGTTATCTCAACCCTTCGAGCCCCACGTTGGGCGCCAAAAAGGACTGTCGTGGTTTAGCCTCAGACGGCAACAAAGAACCATGTGCCGCTCGCTCGGGCCTTCCCAATATGGGAAGAATCAGAAGAAAAAGGCAAAACTCTTGGGTTGAGACAAAGGCAGTTTAACAGAACAGCAAAGGGAACAAGAAAACAACAACAATAACACGGATAGAGGAATATACAAAGACAATTACGGAACTGCTGCTCCCTGCTGCTCACCGACCGGACCCGCTCACCGACCGGACCCCTGACGCCCCAGCCCGCGGTGGGTAAAAAACTGACTGGATGGCCAGGCCCAAAGGGTGGTGGTGAATGGAGTTCAATCCGGTTAGCGGCCGGTCATGAGTGGTGTTCCCCAGAGCTCAGTACTGGGGCCGGTTTTGTTTAATATCTTTATCAATGATCTGGATGAGGGGATCGAGAGCATCCTCAGCAAGTTTGCAGACAAGACCAAGTTGGGCAGGAGTGTTGACCTCCTTGAGGGTAGGAAGGCTCTACAGAGGGATGAGGACAGGCTGGATTGATGGGCCGAGGCCGATGGTATGAGATTCAACAAGGCCAAGTGCCAGGTCCTGCACTTGGGTCATAACAACCCCATATAACACTACAGGCTTGGGAAAGAGTGGCTGGAAAGCTGCCTAGTGGAAAAGGACCTGGGGGTGTTGGTCGACTGAATATGAGCCAGCAGTGTGCCCAGGTGGCCAAGAAGGTCAACAGCATCCTGGCTTCTATCAGAAATAGTGTAGCCAGCAGGAGTAGGGAAGTGATTGTCCCGTTGTACTCGGCACTGGTGAGACTGCACCTCAAATACTGTGTCCAGTTTTGGGCCCCTCACCACAAAAAAGACATTGAGGTTCTGGAGCACATCCAAAGAAGAGCAACAAAACTGGTGAAGAGTCTAGAGCTCACGTCTTATGAGGAGTGGCTGAGGGAGCTGGTGTTGTTTAGCCTGGAGAAAAGGAGGCTGAGGGGAGACCTTATTGCTCTTTACAACTACCTGAAAGGAGGTTGTAGTGAGATGGGTGTCAGTCTCTTCTCCCAAGTAAAACAGCCTCAAGTTGTGCCAGGGGAGGTTTAGATTGGATATTAGGAAAAATTTCTTCACTGAAAGGGTTGTCAAGCACTGGAACCGGCCGCCCAGGGAAGTGGTTGAGTCACCATCCCTGTAGATGTGGCGCTTAGGGACATAGTTTAGTGGTGGACTTAGCAGTGTTAGGTTTACAGTTGGACTCGATGATCTTAAGGGTCTTTTCAAACCTAAATGATTCTATGATTCTATTAGAGGCACAGGATTTTGGAAATATGTCTTTTATCCATCAGAAGAGAAAACTGTGCAAAAACAACTAGGAAGGGGAAGAGTGAGGAAGATAACTAAGAAAAGCACCAGGCAGAAGTACTCCTATGTCCTTCCATACCAAGTTTCATCAGCTGAGTCTCACAGGGATGATGCAAAAGTGCTCTGGAGGTCTTTCTGCTGATTTCAGTGAATTTGGATGGTGATCCAACTAGGAATAAAGTAATACCTGGATTGGAAAGAGAGTGTTTATTAAGCTCTAAAGTGCTATTTATCTATGGGCCAAAATAGAGCCAAGGCACCTAGGTACCAAGTGGTGGAGGCTGTTCAATGCATGGGAAACTGCAGCTGTTATTCCTACCAGCATCACTCCAGCTTTCTCTCCCCACTTCTTGGAGCCAAGGGGAAACCCTTGCTGCCTACTCATACCCTGCCTGCTCAGTGTCATCCACCTGGCTCACGGCCAACCCTTTGTACCACCATGGGTTTCACATGCCCAACCCAACCATGCAGTATCCCACCTGCAAAATTCCCAGTGCACATGGCCTTCTTCCCAGATGTGGATCTTTACTCAGGCAACATTCCCAGGGAGCCGGTGGATGTTTTGGGACCCACTCCAATCAAGAGCAGGACATAAGCAATAAATGAAGGATTGGTCTCAAAAGACATTCAGGAAATATAAAGGAATATATTACAAGAAACTAAGTGTCTTATACTCTTCTCACTCTCATTTGTTCCAAGAGTAATTCCACTATAAATCAATGGAATTGTGTTCCTGTAACTACAGAACATATAAAAGAAAAATCAGGCCTCAGGCTTCCTAAATAAAATGCATGCTACAGCCTCTTAAACTGGTTGCTTAGCTAGAATAAACAAGATATGCAGTGTTAAAAAATATGTTTTCACATTCTGTATCTACCATATTAGAAATGCTTCCTTACATATTTATTATTTGCTGAGTTTACACAATGAAATAATGTGGCAGCTGCAAGAATCCAATTTTTAATTTATGTCTACGAACTAATTAAAAGGCCTTCATGCTTTATGTTAAAAAAGAGCATCTTAAATACGTGCAATAGCATCTCCTGAGAAATTCAGTAGTCCAAATTATTTTTAGATCATCTAACACAACATGCAATGTCACAGAATGATATAGTAAAAAATGAAAAGAAATGTAAAGATAAACAGTGATGCTGAAAAAACACAGAAAGGAATAAAACCTAAAAATATCAATGCAAAATGACTGGACACATTTTAAGTTGATCACGTCTAACATATATATTTACATATGCATTTTTTCTCTGATCTTTTAAACAGAGCTCAAGTTCTAGGAAGAAACTGCTGAGTTACCTCCAAATTGAACATACTGGATAACGAGTAGCAAAGCTTAGAAAAATGAGCAATGATGCATAGCTTGAAGCAATTTTTTTAATTAAGCAATCCACAGAATATTAAACAAACATCTGAAACAATAACGGTTGTAACAACTTAGAAAGATTAGTTCATTCTCTCAGGTCCTAAAAAATCTACCAAAGGTAGGCCCTATATGAGTAGAAGAAGCTTTTTACCTACACATACATGGGGAAATGCAGCAAACTGACTATAAGAAACTGCAGAAAGGTAACCCAAGAGCTATAATTAATCTGAAGTCACACCAAATTTAATGACATTTCCACATTGTTTCTAAAGGAAACTGAAAAAGAGGAGAAAGAAGGAGAAGGGAGAAAGTTAGAAATCTGTATATATTTTGGAGGAAAATATTCTGTTATCTTTTATATTAAAAATGTAATGGGAAACAATGCAGAAACAGCAGGTGCTGGGGAAGATGGAAATGGACAAAATAGCTGTAGAGGGTTTTTTTTTCCCCATATCTATCATCTACAAATCTGGTATCCCAAATTTTTGCTCAGCAAGTCTTTGCAGCTTTTCTCAGGCAAAGTATGTAGATTCCACAGAGCTGTAAAAAGGATGCAGGACCAAACACAAAAAGCTACTGGATTCCTTTACTGAAATAATTTGCAGTCAAACAAGGTTGGAAATGACACATGGGTAAGAGGGGGGGAAAAAAAAAAACAACAAAAAACCCCTTCCATTTTCCTCACTACTAATGAGGGTTTCCTAATGCTACAACACTTGCTGAGAGACAGCACAATGTTCATTCTCCTGCAAACAGTATTTTCTCCTTCCAACCACCTTATTAGGGAGCAAAGCAGACTCTTCTCTTGGCCAGAGCAGAGAAGCTAGTTTGCTCTTCCTTCTATCAGAATGTGTTGCATCGCTTTCTCCTCCCCCTCCCCCCTCTTTTAAATAGAAAAAGAATATAAAGTGGAGATCTGAGAGGGGGGAAGGCCACCCACCAAACTCTCCATTCGCAGGAATAAACGGAAGGAGCAAAAATATATATATAAAAAAAAGAGAAATAAAAAAACCCTTTCCATATCTGCCGATGCAGAAGCGAGATTTGGGTGGCGCGCACTCCACCCCACCCCCCGGCAGATGCAAGGGCCGGGGGCGGCAGCTCGGCTGCGCGCTTCTGCGACCCCAGGTATTTCCGCGGACCCGCGACCTCCGCGCTGACCTTCCGCTGTGCCGTTTCACTTGCCCGTACCGCTCCCAGGAAAACGCATCGCGAGCAACTAGGATTTATCATCTAAATGGGTTCGAAATGATATCTCTGGGAAGTCAAGTCCAAATTAAATCACACCGGACTTTTAGGCTTCCAGATAGAACATCAGTCCGCGGAGCAAGTGCATTTCAGCGCAGGGAACTTCCCCACTGCCCGCTGGCCCCACGTCGCTCCGGCGGCTCCATCCCCGCCACCTCCGCGCCCGGGGCTAGGGCCGGGCTGTACTCACATCTCGGTGACGTTATCGCCCTCGGTGCTCCGTTGCGGCACGGGGAAGGAGATGATGCCTGGCGCCGGCTCCGCGCACCAGATCCGCCAGGAGCTGCAGTGACAGGACGCGGGGCAGCCCAGCGCGCCCCACCAGGAGCCCAGCACCAGGCAACACAAGCCCCATAGCCGCGCCAAGCCGGGCCCCGGCCGTCTTCACCAACAGGACGCCATGCCGCCCCCGCTCACTCCAGAGCTGCCTCGACGTCCTCCACCTACCACCACTTCCGGGGAGCACGACCGGAGGGTGCGCAGCCTTCGGAACCGCGGGCGAGCACCCCGCGGCCAGGGTTCACATGGACGCACCGCAGCCGCCCGGGAGGCTTTGCGGGGCGGCGGGACCAGGTGCTGCTGCAGGACAGAGACAGAAAGGGGTGATAAGAGGCGAGAGGGGCCGCCGGCATGGCACGGCACGGCACGGCACGGCACGGCGTGATGCGTCCCGCCCTAGTACCTGCCTTGGCCCCACGGGCGGACAGCGGCGCCGCCTGACTCGCGGCGGTTCCCGATGATGCTGCAAAACGCGCAGAGCGGCCAAGACAGGTGGCAGAGGCAGCGCTTCTGCCTGCGGGGGCTCAGCCGACCGCTGCCCGCGGTAGAGAAGGAATGGAAGAAACCGCGTAGGTCGCGGCGGAAGCGGAACGCGGGGCGCTGTGCTTGACGCTTTACGCACCGTATCCTCCTCCCTCCGGCTTGATAATAAAGCAGCCGCGGCTCTTGCTCCAGTGCAAGTCCGGGAACTGCCGGCAAAGTGATGTGAGGCTGACGTAAAGATGGGCAAAAACTTCGCAAAATGAGCCTGAAATCTAAAAAGACCCAAACCAACAAAAAAACAGGGTCAGAGAAAGACAAAAGCAACAAGGCGGGGAGGAGGGAGGAACTGAGAAAGTGAGAGAGAAGAAAATGAAAGGGGGGGGAGACGGAGAGAGAGACAGAGACGAAGAGCAGGAGGAGGAGAGGGAGAAAGACAGAGACAGAGGGAAAGAGAGAGGGACGGAGAGAGAGGTGGCAGAGAGAGACAATGAGGGAGAGACAGAGGGATGCAGAAAGAGGGGCAGAGAAAGAGATGGTGGGAGAGAGATGGAGAAAGAGAGACAAGGGAGGGGGAGAGCGAGATTGAAAGAGAGGGAGGAGAGAGATGGGGGGAAAGATGGAGGAGAGACAGCGGGAGAGATTAAATGGGATACAGATTGAGACAGGTGGAGAAAGGCAGAGGGGAAACAGGAGGAAGAGAAGCAGAACGAGAGGGAGAGGAGAGGAGACAGAGGGAAAGAGGATGGAGAGACAGAGAGGGGAGGATGGGGGGTGAGAGAGATGGAGAGAGGGAAAGAGACAAATTAAAAGGGAGGGAGGGAGATATGGAGAGACACTGACACATAGAGAGGGAGAGAGATGGGGAGAGAGAGAGACAGAGAGATGGAGAGACAGAAACAATGGAAGAGAGAGGTGTAGAGGGAGGGAAAACCCCGCAAGAGAGACAGAGATCTAGAAAGGGAGAGATTAAGCGAGAGAGGGAGATAGACGGGGGCAGAGAGAAGAGAGAAGGAAAGAGAAAGGGAGGGGGAGAAAGACACTGAGAGAGGAAGTGAGATGGGGGGAGAGAGACATGGAAAGCAAGAGAGGAGGAAGGGGGAGAGAGACAGAGAAAGATGGGGAGGGAAATCAAGAGAGATGGAGAGAGAAAGAAGGGGAGGGACATAGAGATGGGGAGAGAGGGAGCGAGAAAGATGGGGAGAGAGAAATGTAGGGAGAGGAAGACAGTCAGAGAGAGAAAGAAGATTAGGGACAGCGAGAGAGAGACAGAAGGAGACAGAGAGAGGGAAGGAGTGAGATGAGGAGAGAGACGGGGCAGAAAGGGGGAGAACAGAGGGGGGGACAGACAGGGAGAGAGAAAGCGACACATGGGGGGGTGATGGAGACAGACAGAGAGAAAGAGACTTAGAGAGCACGAGAGAGATGGAGAGAGGGAGAGACAGCATGAGAAGGAGAGCAGAGGTGAGAGAGGGAGACAAGGACAGATGAAGACAGAGATGAGGAACAAGAGAGTTGCCCTTTATGTGAGAGAGCTGCTGGAATGCATGGAGTTCTGTCTAGGGATGGATGATGAACCGAGAGCTTATGGCTAAGGATTAAAAAGCAAACCAATACAGGCAACATTGTAGTGGGTGTCTGCTTTACGTTGCCTGATCAGTAAGAACAAGTATATGGGGCCTTCTACAAACAGCTAGAGGTAGCCTCACATTTGTGGGCCCTGTTCCTCATGGGGGAATTCAACCACCCCAATATTTGCTGGTGTTTTGCACCGGAGGGGGGGGGGGTGTTCTTTCTGGATCTCAATAAGAAAGGCACGACAACAAATGGCTTAATAAAATATCTGTTTTAATAAGACAGAATAAGAAGAGGAATAGAGATAACAAGTAAATCTCACATCCATTTAGATGCTTGGAACCCCATGTTCATGCAGAATTGGACAGACCCTGGATGAATTTCTTCCATCGCATGCTGTGCAAATTCTGTCTGTAGAGAGAGGTTCCTCCTTTTTGGTCATTCCAGCTATTATATAATTTTCTAACAAGAAAACAACTCAATTCATAAAGTATGTTTGCATGATAACTTCTTGCTGCACTTTTAGATAAACACAGAGCCATTGTCGTGATTTAGGCCGGATTGGCCAATGATGGACGACATGCTCTCCCCCACCTCTCTCTTCAAGGAGAAGAGGAGGAGAGATAAAGAGATTTATGAGTTTAGAAGGCACTAAACTACTTCAATGAAATATTAATAATAAAATAAAAAGGAAATAATCAAATAGATACAGTACATGCAAAACTGTATCAAGCTCCCAGGATGACATCACCCGCAGGCACTGGGGAAATCCCAGACTGGACTCAGCGACGGGTGGGAACTGGATTCTGGATCTGGAATCAGGAATGCACAGATCGGGATCAAAGGCAGATGAACAGACAGGGTCCTCCTCAGACGCCGGCCATTGAAGAAAGAAGGCTGACCCTTTGATCCCTCAGCTTTTATATGGAGCATGGGGCAGATGGGATGGAATACCCCTGTTGGTCGCAGATGCGACCCCTTTACACTTTTTCTGCTTCAGACCCTCCAACGGGACAAATAACAAAGTTAGCTGACCTTGGTTGTTATAGCAATAAGTATAAGCAAGAGCCTCTCTGCATACCATTCCTTGGTATTCACTATAAACATAAGTCTTATCACTCTGAGAGTGAACAGTTTCTCTACAATATGCTGTTAATTTCAGACAGTTTCAGAGAGTTAGAAGAGGCTTAGCTGAAAAGTAAAATTGCTGAAAAGTAAAATTGCTGAAAAGTAAAATTACTGAAAAGAAAATTGGTTCTGTTCTACCTCAAACCAGGACATTCCACCCCTTATTCCATACCATTTTCTCTATGCTCAGTTCACTATTACTTTTGTCTATCAAATCAATACATACATATATATACAGATACACACAGGTCACTCATTTATAATTGAACTTTCTCCAAAAAAGTTGGTTAAGTCCGTATAGTTCATAGCTGCAGGATTTCATCTATCATAGTAGATTCTCAGGGCAGGAAAGATGGTATGAAATTAATTGTGGTTTGTGCCCACGGGTAGCATTTCCACCTCAAAGAGTTTGCTTGGACGCCACTTGATCTATGTTATCCTGAAAAACACTTATTGAGCACTGTTAGTGTTCAGTGCAACATCCGGTGCTTCCTTCCACCATTGTAAGCATGTAACGCTTACCCTGGCGGGTTTGAGGGAGTGTGATATAGTTAGTTTGCCAAGCTTCCCCATACTTACATTTTAACCGTTGTCCCCCGTACCACAAAGGTTTTAACTGTTTAGCTTGCTTGATTTTGGAACATGTCTCACAATCGTGGATAACCTGTGCAATAGCATCCATGGTTAAATCAAACCCTCCATCACGAGCCCATTTATATGTTGCATCCCTTCCTTGATGACCTGAAGTGTCATGGGCCCACCGAGCTAAAAATAGTTCACCTTTATGTTCCCAGTCCAAATCTGTCTGGAAAATCTTAGCAGCCTGATCCACTTGCGAATTGTTCTGATGTTCCTCAGTGGCCAGACTCATGGGTACATGGGCATCTATATGGCGTACTTTCACGACTAGTTTCCCCAGCCGGTCAGCAATATCTCACCATAATTCAGCAGCCCAGATGGGTTTACCTTTGCGCTGCCAGTTGCTCTGCTTCCACTGCTTTAACCACCCCCACAGAGCATTGGCCACCATCCATGAGTCAATATAGAGATAGAGTATTGGCCACTTTTCTCCTTCAGCAATGTCTAAGGCCAGCTGGATGGCTTTTACCTCTGCAAATTGACTCGATTCACCTTCTCCTTCAGCAGCTTCTGTGACTTGTTGTGTAGGTCTCCATACAGCAGCTTTCCACCTTCGATGTTTTCCTACAATAGAAAAAGATCCATCAGTGAACAGAGCATACTGTTTCTCATTATCTGAGAGTTCATTATATGGTGGGGCTTCCTCAGCACAAGCTACCACCTCCTCTAGTGGCATTCCGGAGTCTTTGCCTTTGGGCCAGTTTGTGATCACTTCTACAATTCCTGGACGATTTGGGTTTCCTATTCGAGCTCGCTGAGTGATTAAGGCAACCCACTTAGTCCAGGTAGCATCGGTGGCATGATGAGTAGAAGGAACTTTACCCTTGAACATCCAGCCCAGCACTGGTAATTGGGGCACCAGGAGGAGCTGTGCTTCAGTACCAATTATCTCTGAAGCAGCTCTAACTCCTTCATATGCTGCCAAGATTTCTTTCTCAGTTGGGGTATAGCTGGCCTCGGAGCCTTTGTATCCTCGACTTCAAAACCCTAGGGGTTGACCTCGAGTCTCCCCTGGTGCTTTCTGCCAGAGGGTCCAGGTAGGGCCATTGTCCGCGGCTGCAGTGTAGAGCACATTTTTAATGTCCTGTCCTGTTCGGACTGCTCCAAGGGCTACTGCATGCACAATTTCTTGTTTAATTTGCTCAAAGGCCTGTCATTGCTCAGGACCCCACGTAAACTCATTTTTCTTTTGAGTCACTTCATAAAGAGGTTTCACAATCTGACTATAACCTGGAATATGCAGTCTCCAGAAACCCACAACACCTAAGAAGGCTTGTGTTTCCTTTTTGTTAGTAGGTGGGGACATAGCTGTTATTTTGTTAATCACATCCATTGGGATCTGGCAACGCCCATCTTGCCATTTAATTCTCAGAGAGCTGGATGTCTCCTGCAGGTCCCTTGACCTCACCTCTTTTTACAGCAAAACCTGCTTTCAGAAGAATCTTGATTATTTTCTTACCTTTCTTGAAAACTTCTTCTGCTGTATTACCCCACACAATGATGCCATCACTGTATTGCAGGTGTTCTGGAGCTCCACCCTTCTGCAGTGCAGTCTGGATCACCCCATGGCAAAGAGTAGGGCTGTGCTTCCACCCCTGGGGCAGTCGATTCCAGGTGTACTGGATGCCTCTCCAGGTGAAAGCAAGCTGTGGCCTGCACTCTGCTGCTAAAGGAATAGAGAAAAAGGCATTAGCAATGTCAATTGTAGCATACCATTTGGCTGCCTTTGACTCCAGTTCATACTGCAGTTCTAGCATGTCTGGCACAGCAGCACTCGGTGGTGGTGTAACTTCATTCAGGCCACCATAGTCTACTGTTAATCTCCAGTCTCCACCAGACTTTCACACTGGCCATCTAGGGCTGTTAAAGGGTGAGGGAGTCTTGCTGATCACTCCTTGGGTCTCTAGCCAACGAATCAGGTTCTGGGTGGGAATCAGGGAGTCTCAGTTGGTGCGATAATGTTGTCAATGCACCATGGCAGTAGCAATTGGCACCTGCTGTTCTTTAACCATCAGCAGTCCCACCACAGAAGGGTCATCTGAAAGGCCAGGTAAGGTAGACAGCTGTGTAATATCCTCAGTCTCTACAGCTGCTATACCAAAAGCCCACCCATACCCTTTCTGGTCTTTGAAATACCCTTCCTTGAGGCAATCTATGCCAAGGATGCACAGAGCATCTGGGCCGGTGATAATTGGGTGCTTCTCCCATTTATTCCCATTCAGGCTTACTTCGGTCTCCAATACAGTCAGTTCTTGAGACCCGCCTGTCACTCCAGAAACACTGACAGATTCTGCCCCTTTATGATTCGATGGCAATAGGGTACACTGTGCACCAGTGTCCACCAGGGCTTTATACTTTTGTGGCTCTAATGTGCCAGGCCATCAAATCCACACAGTCCAATAAACTCTGTTCTCCCTCTCCTCCTCCTGGCTGTAGGCGGGGTCCCTCTAATGTTGAGCATAGTATCTACAATTAGCAGATGAGTTCCTACCCGGACCAGAGGATCACTCACCCTAGGTCGTTGCAGCCATCCTCCTGGAAGAATTTACTAAAAAGTAAAATTACTGAACAGAAAATTGGTTCTGTTCTACCTCAAACCAGGACAAACTGGAAGGTAAGGAAGCCAACAGCTGGGATCCTTTGCTAGAAACCAGGGAACTGAGAGAGGAATTGGAAAAGAGGCAGCAATTTGCAGTCTCTGGAGATGGCTCTTGTCAAGTGTGAGGGCAAGATATCCATTCAAGGAAGATCTTGTGAACTACCAAGGGAAGTGGACTACTGCTGATGAAGGCATCCAGTACCTGAGAGAATTAGCAGTGCTGGAAGTCATCTATGGTGACCTAGACATCGACGAGGTCTCCAAAGATCCAAATGACATTCTGTGCATATGGGCCATGTGGAGGAAGGTGATTCAAAATGCCCCAGCATCATATTCTAACAGTTTGGCAGCGATGTATTGCCCAGATACAACAACTGTGGAGAGAGTGGCTTTACTTGAGTGTAGTGGACCCAGGGTTCTATTCCTTCAACTTTAATGGCAGTATATATTGTCAGGAGCACCTGGTGGGGTCCTTTCCACTTTTCTTGGAGAGGCTCCGAATTCCACGATTTTACGTATACCCAGTCTCTGGGCTGGTGCTGGTGAACTGGAGTGTCTAAGACAAGAGGTTCTGCTAGTACAATGTGCTTTTAGAGAGCTGCAAGAGTTTTCCCTAAAGAAACCAAGTAAGATTTTAAGTCCATTTCCCTTTTACATGGTCTTCTCCTGGGACTACTGGCATTTGATATGGCCTTCCATACGCTAGTTCATAGGGGCTAATCTTATTATTAGACTCTGGTTGTATCCTAACCCTTAGAAGTGCTAATGGGAGTGCCTCTGGCCATTTCAAATAAGTCTCCTGGCATATCTTACTTATTTGTCATTTCAAAGTTTGATTCATCCTTTCTACCTTCCCACTTGATTGTGGTCTCCATGGCATGTGTAGATCCCATTGAATTCCTATGACCTGGCTCAACCTATGGATTACTTCCGCTACAAAATGCGGACCCCGATCTGATGACATTCCTATTGGGACCCCAAACCTTGGAATTATTTCCTTTAATAATATCTTGACCACTTCCCTCACCTTGTTGGTGTGACAAGGAAAAGCTTCCGGCCATCCTGAGAAGGTATCCACCAGGACTAACAAGTATTTGTAGCCGCTTTGCCTTGGTAATTCTGAAAAATCAATTTGCCAGTAATCCCCTGGTACTTTTCCCCATTTGGTTACTCCAGGAGGAGGTCTTTTCCTGTTCACCGGGTTATTCTTTTGGCAAGTCACACACCTTTCAGTCACAGATTTAATTATTTTAGTCATTCTTACACTAATAATCTGATCGTGGAGGCTATCAATCATAGCCTCTCTTCCCCAATGTGTTTATGTTTTTCTTTTACTATCTTTATCATTACTTGTGGAGGCACTATAACTTGCTTTTGGGGGGTTATTAACCAACCTTTTTCATTCATTGTTGCCTTCGGATGCAATGCTAGATGTCTATCTGCCTTACTATAATTAGGCTCTGATTCTAACAGTTCTATCTGCTTAGTTGGCACTAACGCGAGGATGCTTTGTCCTGCCACCTCCTTAGCAGCTTTATTGGCCAGTCGATTACCCACATTCACCGCAGCTTGTCCAAACTGGTGAGCTCTTGTGTAAGGGATAATAGAGGATGGTCCGAGTGAGACACAATGGAAAATTACTAGTTGAACCAAACCCAGTATATGTACCAAGGAAAAAAAAGGAACTCAGTACTGTTGTTGCAAAAACTATGCGCGTATCCATGAGAACCTGACCTTCAAAGAAGAAGATAACAAGAAGGGAGTACAACAATGTGGTCGCATATCAGAAAGCCACTGTTAGCAAAGCTGGATCGTGAGCCTGGTGAGGCTCGCTGCATGCGCTGGCCACGCGTGCAGCGACTCTAGCCTGTACTTTTCCACTCAATCCAGTGCAGGATATAAGGGGGCTGTCTCGGGGTGGAGAGAGAGACATGAGCGCACTTTGAAGATACAGGGGACGCCCTGAAGGCGCTGTACCTGCCTCCCTCAGCCATACCGATGTGGTTCCTCGTTATCCTGCTGCTCAGCGGTGCTACTATGATCTCTGGGTTGATAAGACTCTCTTAAGTAACTTTTGGAACATTTGGGAACTGCTTAGCAAGGCTTTACAATAAAGCTGAGTTAACTATTTTTCCCTGTGTGAGATCTTGTTTGTGCGTTGGAATCTTTCTAAAAGAACTTGTTACAGCTCTACAGTGCATTATCGCTACTTCTTTGGGTTTTTGTCTATCTTGAAGAAGTTGCAAAATTTCTTCCTTGTGTTTGATTGGCGATCCCTGAGCTGATAATAATCCTCTCTCTTTCCATATCACCCCATGGGTGTGTACCACTCCAAATGCATATTTGGAGTCTGTCCAGATATTGACTCTTTTTCCTTCGGCTATCTTCAGAGCCTGTTTTAATGCAATCAGTTCTGCCTTCTGGGCTGATGCGCTTACGGGCAGAGCCTCTGCTTTGATTACCCCTGTGATTGTAACAACTGCGTATCCACCCATCCATTTCCCTTCTCAAACAAAACTGCTCCCATCTGTGAACAATTCCAATTCCGGATTAGTGGTTCATCCTTAAGGTTTTGTGTGCTGGAATACACCTGCTCAATAGTTTGCAAGCAGTCATGATATAATTGTTCACCCTCTTTCACCTCTGAGTTCAGGAACATGGCTGGGTTTAGGATGGCAGTGGTTTTCAGTTCCACATCGTCCTGTTCCAATAAAACAACTTGATATTTGAGCATACGGCTTGGAGAGAGCCAATGTCCTCCCTTTTGTTCCAAAACAGAGGTCACCATGTGTGGGACAAACATAGCGATCCTTTTTCCGAGAGCTAGCTTCCTGGCTTCCTGGATCAAGAGGACAGTGGCCACGACAGCTCACAGGCACACAGGCCACCCCTGGTCACATTGTCCAGTTGTTTAGAAAAATACCCTACTGGTGTTTCCAAGTCCCCAGTTTTTGAACCAATACTCCCAAGGCGAGATGTTTGCACTCGTGCACAAACAGTTCAAAGGGCTTGGATAAATCCGTTAATCCCAATGCAGGGGCTGATATCAAGGCTTTCTTCAGTTCCCTGAATGTTGTTTGACATTCAGGAGTCCACAATAAATGTTTCTCTGTAGATCCTTTTAAGGCTTCATACAGGGGCTTTACCAGTTGTCCATAATTGGGTATCCACAACCGACACCATCCGGTCATACCTAGGAATACTCTCAGGTCCCGAACAGTTCTAGGTTCTGGAGTTTGACAGATTGTTTCCTTTCTGTCAGTTCCTAATCTTCGTTGTCCCTGTAGAATCTCAAATCCCAAATAGATCACTACTACTTTTCCTATCTGGGCCTTCCCTATAGACACACGGTAACCCCCTTGGCCCAGGAAATTCAGTAGGCTTGTAGTCATCTGTAAACATTTTTCTCGGGTTTCTGCTGCCAGTAAAATGTCATCCACGTATTGCAATATTATTCCTTCACGATTTTCTGTTCTCCATAACTCCAGTTCCTTTGCCAATTGATTTCCAAATATTGTTGGACTATTCTTGAACCCTTGGGGCAGTACTGTCCAGGTAAGTTGTGTTTTGCATCTGGTTGTGGGACTTTCCCATTCGAAAGCAAATATCACTTGGCTGCTTTTATCTAGCAGTATGCAGAAGAAAGCATCCTTAAGATCAAGGACCGTAAACCACTTATATTCCTCTCTTAGAGATGTTAACAGGGTATACGGGTTGTCTACTACTGGATGTATATCTTGGGTAATCTGATTTATAGCTCTTAAATCCTGTACTAACCTATAATCTCTACCAATCTGCTTCTTCACTGGCAAAATTGGAGTGTTGTATTCTGACTCACATTCTATCAGTAACCCATAATTTAAAAATTTTGTAATTAACCCTTCTAAACCTTTTCTTGCCTCCAACTTAATAGGATATTGTTTTTGCCTTACCAGTCTGGCTCCTGTTTTCAGAATGATCTTTACCGGATCTGCCAGTTTTGATCGTCCTGGGACTTCGTTGGCCCAGACCAGAGATATTACTGCATCCTCCACCTCTGTTGGAATTTCCTCCTCCTTTTGTTGCACATTCTGTAACATAAAAATTCTGGTATCAACAGTTTTACTTGTCCTTCCTTAAAAGTTATTTGTGCATCTAACTTACTTAACAAATCCCTTCCCATGAGGGGCATTGGACATTCAGACATGTATAAGAACTGGTGAACCATCCAGTGCTTCCGCAATTTAAATTTTAGAGGTTTCAAAAAGGGCCGGTTTTCCTGTTTCCCTGTAGTACCAACAATGCTTACAGTCTCATGGTCAAGGCTCCCTTTACCAGCATTAAGTACGGAATAAGCAGCTCCAGTGTCAACTAAAAATTCTATTTTATCATTCTCCAGCTCTAATGTAACCAGGGGTTCAGCTAGGGATGACTCCCCCGATCCTCCTCAGGATTCTAAACCCATCATCTTGACAGGCTGCAGGATCGAGCCTTGGTTACTGACTCTAGGGCACTCGTTTTTCCAATGTCCTCGCTCTTTGCAGATTGTGCACTGATCTTCTGCTAAATGAGTTCCCCTCCCAATTCCTCTGTAGTCTCCTCTACTTCCCTGAGCCCCATTCACTCTTCCTGGACCAACTCCCATCAATGCAGCAATTAATCTCCCTTCTCTTTGATTCTCCCTGCGGACCTGACAGGTCTCCCTCTCCTTTTCTCTGTTATTATAGATGGTCCAAGTTACTTCCAACAATTTTCCCAAGTCCCTCAAATCTGCTCCTTCTAACTTTTGGAGTTTCTTTCATATATCCAAGGCAGATCGTCCCATAAAAATAGAGGCCAATTGCACTGCCTCCTCTGACTTCTCAGGGTCCGAGTTCATATATTTCCTAGCAGTACTCTTTAATCATTCCATAAATGCAGATGGCAATTCATTTGGTTCTTGTTTAACCTCATACAATTTTGACCGATTAATCGCTTTTGGCATAGCATGTCTCATTCTGAATAACAACCATCTCTGGTATCTGGTTAAGAGCCCCCAGGGTCCCGGTTGATTAGGGTCCCACCCTGCATCCGTAGTAGGAAAATTCGGATCCATTGTTCCCTGCAAGTCTCCATTAGCATGTACCCCCTCTACCTGTTTCCGGGCTACGATCAATACCATGTCCTTTTCTGTACTGTCCAGTAATGTTTCCAAAATCACATGCAGATCATTCCAGTCAGGGTCCTAGGTCCTAATAATAGTCTCAAATACCTTGGCCACCTTCTCTGGATCCTCCCTGTAAACTCCCGCTGTTTCCTTCCAAGATTGCAGGTCCTTTATTGAGTATGGTACCTTTACTGTTACCGGACCATTATTTCTGACTCCCTGTCTCAATGGTGCCTGAATAACTCCCTCCTGTGCTCCCCTAGTTCTGCCTGCAATTGGGCTAAATCCCTCTGCCCCTTCATACTGCCTTTCACCATCCTGGTTGTGGATTTGCCTTCACAGAATCACAGAATGGTAGGGTTGGAAGGGACCTCTGGAGATCATCTAGTCCAACCCCCCTGCCAGAGCAGGGTCACCTAGAGCAGGTTGCACAGGAATGCATCCAGGCGGGTTTTGAATGTCTCCAGAGATGGAGACCCCACCACCTCTCTGGGCAGCCTGTTCCAGTGCTCCACCACCCTCAAAGTAAAGAAGGTCCTCCTCATGCTGAGAAGGAACTTCCTACGCTCAAATTTGTGCCCATTACCTCTTGTCCTGTCCCCAGGCACCACTGAAAAGAGCCATCCTCCTGACACCCACCTTTTAAGTATTTATAAGTGTTGATAAGATCCCCCCTCAGCCATCTTTTTTCCAGACTGAAGAGACCCAAGTCCCTCAGCCTTTCTTCATAAGAGAGATGCTCTAGTCCCCTAATCATCTTGGTAGCCCTTTGCTGCACCCTCTCCAGCAGTTCCCTGTCCTTCTTGAACCGGGGAGCCCAGAACTGGACACAGTACTCCAGATGCAGCCTCACCAGGGCAGAGTAGAGGGGGAGGATGACCTCCCTCGACCTGCTGGCCACACTCTTCTTGATGCACCCCAGGATGCCATTGGCCTTCTTGGCCTCAAGGGCACATTGCTGGCTCATGGTCATCCTGTTGTCCACCAGGACTCCCAGGTCTCTTTCCACAGAGCTGCTCTCCAGCAGGTCAGCCCCCAACCTGTACTGGTGCAGGGGGTTATTCCTCCCCAGGTGCAGCACCCTACACTTGCCCTTGTTGAGTTTCATAAGGTTCCTCTCTGCCCAACTCTCCAGTCTGTCCAGGTCTCGCTGTATGGCGGCACAGCCTTCTGGTGTGTCATCCACCCCTCCCAGCTTTGTGTCATCAGCAAACTTGCTGAGGGTGCCCTCTATCCCTTCATCCAGGTCATTGATGAATATATTGAAGAGGACTGGACCCAGTACTGACCCCTGGGGAACACCACTCCTCACTGACCTCCAACTAGACTCTGTGCCCCTAATCACGACCCTCTGAGCTCTGTCTTCCAACCAGTTTTCTATCTACCCCACTGTCCATTCATCTAACCCACTCTTCCTAAGCTTCCCTATGAGGATGCTGTGGGAGACGGTGTCAAAAGCCTTGCTGAAGTCAAGGTAGACAACATCCACTGCCCTCCCCTCATCTCTCCATCCAGTCATGCCATCATAGAAGGCTATCAGATTAGTCAGTCATGATTTCCCCTTGGTGAATCCATGTTGAGTACTTCTGATAGCTTTCTTTTCCTCCACGTGCCTTGAGATGAGGCCCAGAATGAGCTGTTCCATCATCTTTCCAGGGATGGAGGTGAGGCTGACCAGCCTGTAGTTCCCTGGCTCCTCCTTCTTGCCCTTTTTGAAGACTGGAGACACATTGGCTTTCCTCCAGTCCTCAGGCACCTCGCCTATTCTCCAGGACCTTTCAAAGATGATGGAGAGTGGCCCAGCAATGACTTCCGCCAGCTCCCTCAGCACTCTCGGGTGCATCCCATTGGGACCCATGGACTTGTGGATATCTAATTGACCTAATTGGTCTCTCACTTGATCCTCCTCAACCAAGGGGAAGTCTTCCTCTTTCCCTGTTATTTTCTCCAAAGTCTGGGACTCCTGAGGGCTGGGCTGAGCAGTAAAGACCGAAGCAAAGAAGGCATTCAGTAACTCTGCCTTCTCCGCATCCTCCATCACCATGGCTCCTGTCTCATTCAACAGTGGGCCCACAACTTCTCTAGTTTTCCTTTTGCCTCCAATATACTTGAAGAAGCCCTTCCTGTTGACCTTGACATCCCTTGCCAGGTTTAATTCCAAGGAGGTCTTGGCTTTTCTTGTTTCATCCCTGCACGCTCTGGCGGCATTTTTGTCATCTTCCCAAGTTGTCAGTCCCTTCTTCCACATGCTGTAAACTTCCTTCTTCCACTTGAGCTTTTTCAGAAGCTCCCTGCTCAACCATGCAGGTCTCCTGCGTCCCTTGCCCGATTTCCTGCTCTTAGGGATGCACCAATCCTGAGCTTGGAGAAAGTGGTATTTGAATACCAACCAGCTCTCTTGAGCCCCCTTGCCTTCTGGAGCCCTAGCCCACGGGATCTCTCCAAGCAGTTTCTTGAAGAGGTCAAAGTTAGCCCTCCTGAAGTCCAAGGTTGTGATTTTACTTCTTGTTGATTTGTGAATGCTGCCCATGATCCTGAACTCTATCTTCTCATGATCACTACAGCCAAGTCTGCCCCCAATCTTAATGTCCTCCGCCAGACCCTCTGTGTTTGTCAGTACTAGGTCCAGTAGTACACCTCTCCTTGTTGGCTCCTGCACCACCTATGTCAAAAAGTTATCATCAATGCACTGGAGGAGCCTCCTGGACTGTGCATGCTTGGCTGTGTAGCCTTCCCAGCAGATATCAGGGTGATTCCTCTTGCCCTTCCCCCGGCTTCATGGTTGTCCTCCCTGCCCAAATCTCCTTTTCTTCCCCTTTGTCTTGGGGCCACCATTAACTCTAAATCATCCTCCTCCCTCTCACATTTGAGGCATCTTTTCCCAATGCTACATGCCGAACAACACCTCCTCAGGGTTTTATTCCCTCTTTCTCGTTCCAGTGCCAGGGCCATAGGGTCCTGTGGAGTTCGCCCACAATCCTTCTGCCACGCTGGGTGGTTTCTTAAAGTGAAAAAGAAATCTACATCCAGTACTTCATCCCATTTGTTTTCCCTTCTAAAAATAACATAAGCTGTAAAATTGTATTATATTTTAAAGTCCCATTTCTTGGCCATTTTTTTTGATCTTCTTAAGTATATAACTGCCACCAATTGTTACAATATTCAATCAGCTGCTTCCTTGTGAGCGGGTCCCCTCTTATTTGTTTCCAATGCTTCAGTATACAACCTTGTGGGAAAGCAGCGGAAGATCGGCAAGGAGGATTGTAAATACGCTCAAGGGACTCGCACCTGGGGTGCTGGGAAACACATATATCACACTAATTGTTATTCAGTCTCGGGTGCTTGCAAGGAACACACTTGCCCTTAGGTAACATAAGTCTGCGATGGACTCAGGGACACCTTATCGAGCCGCTTGAGAATCCTGGCCTGTTGTGGAAGAAGATCAAAGCACAGTGAGAAAGCTATGCCTGTTTGAACCTTATAAATTCCACAAGAACAGGGAGTCCGTGCGCGCTCTTGCTAACAAGGACTCTCTCGCTGCTAAGGACTCTTGCTAACAAGAACTCTCTCTCGTGCCACGGTGCCCATGGTCCCTGCTTGCGTGCCTCTGCCCGGGTGTTGCTTCGGAGATTCCCCGGTCTGTGAGGTATCAAGATTAAATTTGTTCTTTGCCTTTCATCTGTGGTGCGTGGTTGTTCCTGTGTCCTGCCTGCATCGGCTCACACAAACCTAAAGGAGATTTTTTCAAAATCCCCCCTTCCGCTGATGGCTTGCTACCCATTATAGGATAGTACTAGTATAACGAACAACACAAAACACAAAGAAAATGACAACTGAACATAGCACTTATTACACAAGACAAAATAACAAAACCTTAGGGCCCGAACCTTTTATACCAGACTTTTGCTCTTGGTGTGGGCCTTCCCCACCTGGTGTTGAGAGCAATACCTTTAAGCTTATCACCTGGGTTTCTCCCAGACTTTCGTCCGGTGAGACCAACTCCTTCACTTAGGTACCTTTATAGTCCAACCCTGCAAGGCTTTCGCCTTGCCTTACAGGCAGGCAACCCTTAATGTTCCTTAAAGAGAAGAATGCCTTTACCTTTCCAGGGGCCTTGCTTGGAGCTCTTTGGTCTGGGGGTCGGAGGTTCTCCCCGAGAATCCCTCAGTGCTGGCTGGAGGTCCTGCAATCCCACGGATCCGTCGAGATTCAGAGGCAGAGTCCCATCTGGGGTGCCAGAAACTGTCACCAAAATTGGGAATGAACTTCTTAACACCAATGTAGTCTTAAGAAGCAGGCATTCTTTTATTCGGCGCCGGAGACATGGGGGATCTCTCCACCTAACATGTCCACTGAATGCGAGATTCACAGAGACTTATATCCATACAGAATATGCATGGTCATTACATTTCCCAGCACTCATTGCCATATTCACTACATTTCCAGAACTCATATCCATATTCATTACATTTCCAGAACTCATTTCCATATTCACATCACCTTGGCACATGTGCATTAAGTCTGTTAGGGGCTTCGTGGTAGGTTTTGGGTGGTTCCTAGTGGTGTACGGTGGCTGGTTTGAGCTGATGATAGAGGAATCTCTTTGTGTGGATTGGGGAAGATAAATGCAGAAGCTTTTGCAACTCTCCCATTTCTTTTGCAAGCTTGTTATCGGTCCCTCCAGTCTCTTCGAGGATGTGGTATTCTTCGCTGTTTGTTCTTCACAAGGAGTTAAATTTATCTATTTACCAGACTCTCAGTCCCTGGTTGTAACAGGATGGTGAACTGACCTTCAAGCTGGAAGCCCGTGTACATGAACTGAGAAGGAAGACCGCTCTTAAGAAGGGGCCACCCAAGAAGGCTGTCAGCTTAGTTGCTGTAGAGACACAAGAAGCCAATTGGCATTCTCTCAGACATAGAAGAAGGACTGAGATCTCCTCCCTTGATCCTGGTGAGAGGACTTCTGGTCTGGCATTGCAAGGGTCAGACAGGGAACACTCCAACCAGGAACAGGAATAGATGGTCCCTGCCTTTGGCCAGGAGGAGGAAAGGGATGAGCAGGTATACTGGACTGTGTGGATTTGATGGCCTGGCACACCAGACCCACAGAAGTATAAGGCTTTGGTAGACACACAGCATATGCTGGTGCCATCAGGGTACAGGGGTATGGAACCCATCTGGATCTCTGGAGTGACAGGGGGATCCCAACAATTGTCTGTATTGGAGGCTGAGGTGAGCTTAACAGGGGACAAGTGGCAAAAGCACCCCACTGTGACCGGCTCAGATGCCCCTTGTATCCTTGGCATAGACTACCTCAGGAGAGGGTACTTCAAGGACCCAAAAGACGAGGAGGGGGTGTTGCCCTCTATGTCAATGAACAGCTGGAGTCCATGGAGCTCCACCTGGGGATGGATGAAGACTCAATGGAGAGCTTATGGGTCAAGATTAAAGGGACTGCAGGGGCAGGGGACATTACGGTAGGGGTCTGCTACAGGCCACCTGACCAGAACAACAGAGCGAATGAGGCCCTCCATAGACAGATAAGGAGTGGCATCGCGTTCACAGACCCTGGTCCTCATGGGGGACTTCAACCACCCCGATATAGCTGTTGGAAGGACAACACAGCGGGGCACAAGAAATCCAGGAAGTTCTTGGAATGTGTCAATGACAACTTTCTTCTCCAAATGGTAGAGGAGCCAACAAGGAGAAGAACTATGCTGGACCTTGTCCTTACCAACAAGGAGGGGCTGGTGGCGAGTGTCAAGCTCAAGGGTAGCCTCGGCTGCAGTGATCATGAAATGGTAGAATTCAAGATCCTTCGGGCAGCGAGGAGGGTGCGCAGCAAGCTCACTACCCTGGACTTCAAGAGAGCACACTTTGGCCCCTTGAGGGACCTGCTTGGCAGGGTAACATGGGAAAAAGTACTGGAGGGGAGAGGGGCCCAAGAAAGCTGGTTAGTATTCAGGGATCACCTCCTCCAAGCTCAGGAGCGATGCATCCCAAGAAGGAAGAAGTCAGGCAAAAAAGCCAGGAGGCCTGCATGGATGAACAAGGAGCTCCTGGACAAGCTCAAAAGTGAAAAGGAGGCCTACAGAGGGTGGAAGCAAGGACAGGTAGCCTGGGAGGAATACAGAGAAAACTGTCTGAGTGGCCAGGAACCAGATTAGGCAAGCTAAAGCCCATATAGAATTAAATCTGGCTAGGGGCATCAAGGATAACAAGAAAAACTTCTGTAAGTACGTCAGGGGTAAAGGCAAGACTAGGGAAGATGTGGGCTCTCTCAGGAAGGAGAGAGGAGACCTGATCGCCCAGGATATGGAGAAGGCAGAGGTGCTGAATGACTTTTTCACCTCGTTCTTCACCAGCAAGGTCTCCAGCCACACCACCCAAGTTGCAGAATGCAAAGGCAGGGTATATCCCATCACTCCTAAGGATTCCAAGATGGAACATGACTACAAGAGTAGGAGTAGGAGTAAAGAGTAAAGTAGGAGGGTAGGAGTAAAGAGAACAAACAGGTAGTCATACCTCATATCATAGCAATCCCTACCATTAAGAATATAAATCTGATCAACAAAACAATTCCAATTTGTGCTAGCCACTTTCCCCACCCCATGAGTCCCAAAGTTTGCAGAAGAGAAGAGATCCATGATCCAGGACTCAGTCCATAGAACCAATCCTTTGGTTGGAGCGATTGGAACAATTCTCCGGTCTTATCCGCAACTTCCTTCATCCTTGCACGGGCTTCTTCTATGGAGGTAGTGGCGTTGTGGATGGTAATACAGCATTCTCCTTCAGTCAGATTTAGCATGCTACACACTCCTTGTTCTTTAAGCAACAGCATGTTCAATGCTAATTGGTTTTGGAGCGTCATCTTGGAGACTTGTTGGACTTATGCGTTTAATTCTCCAAAAGCATATCTAAGACATATTTAACTGGGAACACAATTTACTAGAACTATTGGTTAAGGACTGATAAGAAATTTGGTTCCATAAATATTCTCAAATAGAATTGCTCGGAAGTTGATACAAAAGCCCTTGAGTGTTAAAATCCACACCCTGTTACTTTTCCATGGTTGGCCCTCTTTCTGGTCAAGAAAAAGGGGACTTAAATTTATTTTCAATATTTTTGTAAGATTTAGACTAATCATTGTAAATTTGGACCTTTCTGGTGCAGAACCGGGGAGGGTGATGCGCATCCCCTAGTCTGTATGGTTCCAAATATGCATAAACCTTTGTATTGACTCCCATGCCAAAACTGGGATTCAAATTTAGAATTGACTGAGGCAAGATTATACATACACTAAGTAAAAATACAAACTTCTCCCACACCATCTTTCCCTAGTAAAGTACAAGCATAATAAAAATCAGACAAGCAATGCAAGGAATAACCCACTTAGTAATTGAAAACATAAGCCCCATGATGGTTATTTATAACCTGTAAAACATATATAGAGCAGAAAATAGTTAAAAAGGTGGGGCGATCCACCTAATGTGGATCTGATGATCCTTCCCATGAGCATCAGTGGCTGCCCATGCATATATGTTGATGGGAGTCTTCAGGATTTATATCCTTTTAAAAATAAAAACCAATCGTAATACAGTGATAGAATCATAGAATCATAGAATCTTCATGGTTGGAAAGGACCTTTGAGATCATCGAGTCCAACCATACACACACCAAAAAAAAACCCCAAAAACCCACACCCCTACAATCTCTGCCCTTCAGAGCATGCCCTGAAGTGCCAAATCTAGACATTTCTTAAACACCTCTAGGGATGGTGACTCAACCACCTCCCTGGGCAGGCTGTTCCAGTGCCTGACCACTCTTTCAGTAAAGTAATCCTTCCTAATATCTAATCTAAACCTCCCCTGCTGCAACTTCAGACCATTCCCTCTGGTCCTGTCATTATTCACCTGGGAGAAGAGGCCAACACCCACCTCTCTCCAACCTCCTTTCAGGTAGTTGTAGGGGGCAATGAGGTCTCCCCTCAGCCTCCTCTTCTCCAGGCTAAACATGCCCAGCTCCCTCAGCCTCTCCTCATATGACTTGGTCTCCAGACCCCTCACCAGCCTGGTAGCTCTCCTCTGGACACGCTCCAGCACTTCAATGTCTTTCCTGTAGTGAGGGGCCCAGAACTGAACACAGTACTCGAGGTGAGGCCTCACCAGTGCCAAGTACAGAGGCACGATCACTTCCCTACTCCTGCTGCCCACGCTATTCCTGATACAAGCCAGAATGCTATTGGCCTTCTTGGCCACCTGGGCACACTGCTGGTTCATGTTAAGCTGGCCGTCCACCAGCACCCCCAGGTCCTTTTCTGCTGGGCAACTTTCCAGCCGCAGGAGACAGCAGGAGACAAAGTTGTGGTTTTTTTTTTTCTGATTCCCCACACGCACACCTCTTTTTTCTGGCCTGTTGTTAGATTACTGCCATCTCACTAGATTTCCTGAGGGGTAATTTCTTTCGGTTTTTCCATGCTCGAATAAGCTTCTCAATTCCTTCAGCCAACAACAGATTCCTAAACCATACATTCTTCAGGTGGGGTTCAAATGGAGGGGCAAGTTTTATGAGTGCTTTGGGGGTTTCCTCCTCTATCTGCTGTGTGTGGCAATAGTGATCTAATTGTGTATACCACTTCCTCGGTGTTTCTCACTGTGCAACCTCTCACGGGGGAGGGGGCTCCAGCCAGCACAGGTTTCAAGACCTTAAAGGGTCGTTGTAGAATGATCGGTTGTTGCTGTATGATTCTTTCAGCTGTGTTAGGCACTGCAGCTGTCAAGGGGCCTGTGTTGACATTCAGATGCCAGTAATCAATTGTCAATTGCCACTTCCCACTGGGCTTACTGATTGGCCACACCAGGGAATTATAGGGGCGAGTGTGTGGGGATAATTACCCCGTGCTCTCGTAGGTCAACTACCACCAGCATGATCCCTTCCCTTGCTCCCAGGGGCAGGGCGTAGGGTTCTACATTAACAGTTTTGGAGAGGGGAAATGCAGGCACTTGCTGTAAAAGTCTCATAGAGATGGTAGGGAGCCCAAATTTCCATTCCCTTCCTTTTGAATCCACCCAGGCTCATCCCTTTAAAAGATTGAGTCCCAGGATATTTGTGGGGAAAGTTCCCAAAATCATGAGAGCCTCTATTGCAGTTTCATTTCCAGGTAACCAGCATTTAACCTGAGCCGTTGGCTATGGCTTAGAGTTTCCAAAAACATCTGTAACCCAAATGTGTTTTTTATCAGCAACTATGCCATTGCGCTCAGCAATATCCGCTTGGAGTGCTGAGACCTGAGCACCGGTGTCCACTAAAAATGTAACTGGGGTTTTAAAAGGGCCAAGGGGAAAGGTAATTAACAAGTCTCCCTTACTATTGTCCGTGAGCCTTCTTAGGTGAATGCACTGGCCATCCCCCGGCTCACTTACTGGGGACAGTGCTTACTGGGGATGGTGCATCCAGTTTCCCGACTTGAGATCAATCAAGTCCTCAGGGGCAGTTGGTGTCTGAGGGACGGTTAGCACCATCTCACTACATTTCATTTCTGCCTCGCCTTTTCCCCAGGAAGGTCGATCTGTCCTGGGAGATAATTTCCTTTGATCTTTCCAGGCTCGACCGAGCTTCTCTAGGGCTGCAGTGGGTAGGCCATCCATCACGTCCCAGGGAATTCCTTAACTCCTTCAATCCACAAAAGATTTCTCTTTTCCCCTAGATTTCGTGGGGGGGCTGGTATCCTCCTGTTGTTCTACTCTACACACAGCGAGTTTAGATTTACCCGATTCCCCTATAAGGCCCATCCTTCAGCCATATCTAATCAATTCTTGTGCCACCTCCTCCCAGGTCATAGCTCTCCCCTGCTGATTTTGTCTCCCTGCCCTCAGGGCTAACGCGTCCCGCAAACGGTCCTGGAGTTGGACAGCATATGGTTTTAAAGAGTCAGGCAAGCCTCAGATCAGGGGAGTCATTCTATCAGAATTCATGTTTAGTAACATCAGAGATGATTGTTGGGGAACTAAATGTCTGTCATGCATTAACTGGAGACAGGCAGTCTTTTGCAGACTTTTGGTTAAGTGGTTTATAGTCGGGGTCTCAATACACATGGGGTCACCTTGTTCCATGGGATCTAACCCCCCTGCCCAATATGCAACTTGTTGGGTTAAGGTCCACAGTTCTCTCGGGTTGTCAGTGGTCAAAAATACCCCGGGTCCCCAGTACCCCTGTGCCTCATATCCTGACAATAAAATCCGGTCTCTGCCAGTCAATGACACCCTCCACATATTCTTCTCAGTCTCTTTTGCTAGGCGGGTATATTTTTCTTGAATCTTAGATAACTCAGTCACTGAATATGGTATTGTTCAGGTGGTAACTTGCGGGACCCCCCCTGCCTGACCATTATCAGTAGTCTCAGTCTTAATCAGAGGTCTCAACGATGCCTCCTCATTTTCAGGATAAAAAAATTTTTCTGCTCATCTCTAACTCCTTTGTTGGATACGAAGGTCTATTAGCCAATTTTGCCAGACTTGTAAGTCCCGGTTCACTATCCGAGAAAGGGTTAAGATCCGTCTGGTCATGGGTTTCTCGTTCACTCTCCTCTAGTTCAGACCTTAAGATTTTTTCTCAGTCCCGGGCATCCGACAGAGCTGCGTGTAGTCGCTGAGTGGTGTTATGCTAAGCAGCTAATTGACGTTGCAAAATTTCAATTTGCTCTTGCAAGGATTTTATTTTCTCTCCTTCTGTTTTCCTGGTCAAGTGTCTATACTCCTGGGCTGCAGTCAGTGCTGCCCCTAATACCACACACACTATAGCTTTTCCTTTACCTAACCACAACTTTCGCTCCTTCGCAAGGGTAGTGATATGACTTGCCACTGCTTCTGGATTATGCCAATTATTGTGGGCCCAGACCATTCCCGGCAGAGTAGGACATGCCTTGTACTCCTTTAATTTTTCCAAAATTGGGGAGCAGTCAAGCACAGACATTTCTTGGGCCATCATGGCTTGCTACTGATCGAGTCTCCCCTGGTTTATAGCTGAGAGGCCACTTCCCAGACTCTCCCTGTCTGCAGCCGGATAGAGAACCAGTATCCCTTAGGCCAATGGGTATCAGTCAGGCCTTTGCTCCTGCTTGAACCTCTCCCGGCTTATAGCTGAGAGATCATTTCCCTTAGGACCTTCTGACACCGAGAAAATCCTGTCCGTGATGCCATTTAGAATGTCACGTCCCACTCTCAGGAAAGGGGGGGGGTAAGTGACTTCAGATTCGTAAATTCCCAACGACATGGACTAAGGTGAGATAAATCTCAAGGTCCATATACAAACATTTATTAGCTTCACAAAATGATTAGTATAGGTCTTAACAAGTCCACGATAATCGGTTAGGTATATAACAAATTATGGCAAATGGTGAGGTATGCATTGTGTTACTTAACAACAGGTATAGGACAACTTATGGCAAACGGTACTTAAGGTCGTACTTAAGGTTGTTACTTAACAACTCTAACCATTACTTAACAATTCTAAGAGAAAAGAGAAAGTGAGGGACAGAGAAAGGAAAAGACAGAGAGAAAGAGATCACCGGTCTTGGTTCCAGCGCCTTTTTCAGGGAATCTTCCCAGGCATGATCTTCCTCTTTCTTGGAAAAATCTTCCCAGGCACGGTCGTCTTCTTTTGTTTCTTCTTTGTTCTCCCCTCTAGGGGCACTTATTTTCCCCTTTTATGTTTGCTGAATTAGCATGGTCCACTCCTCTTGCCAAGGACAGCCTCGTCTCAGGTTTCTCCCTTCTCCCAGGTGACGCGTAGCATGATTTGGGTGGAGAGATGAGTGCCACAGTCATACATGTTTAGCATGATCTCTATAATCTTCATTAGCATATGCAGGGGTGTGCGCTTTCATATGCATTTCGTGGATAATGAAGCAAAGGTGACTCATCGGACACAATGGCCTTGAGAACCGAGAACTAGCAAGCTCACCACACGAGTGGCAGAACTATCCTGTCTTCACAAGACAGCTCTCCCACGCTTTCAGGTGCCAGAAGTGTTAGCCTTATCAGTTCTTTGAAGGCCAGGCCTGCATTATTTATTTCCTTGTGAGTGTTTGAGGCCTTCCATTGAAGGCTTGGAGGGCCTTCTGCCCCTCATCAGGGAATTTACGGTCCATCTCTTACAATGGGGAGGGACTCTTTATCAGGGAGTGTAATGATATGACACAGGGCAATGGCCTCAAACTGAAAGAGGGTAGATTTAAATTGGATATCAGGAAGAAATTATTTACTGTAAGGGTGGTGAGGCACTGGAACAGGTCGCCCAGAGAAGTTGTGGATGCCCCATCCCTGGAAGTGTTCAAGGCCAGGCTGGATGGGGCTTTGAGCAGCCTGGTTTAGTGGGAGGTGTCCCTGCCCATGGCAGGGGTGTTGGAACTAGCTGATCTTTAAGGTCCCTTCCAACCAGAACCATTCTGTGATTCTGTGAAAAAGGACCACAAGACAGAGACCTGGGGGACAAAGTCCCTCCCACTGTAAGCGAAGACAAGATTCGTGACCACCTGAGGAACCTGAACATACACAAGTCTATGGGACCTGATGAGATGCACCCCAGAGTCCTGAGGGAATTGGCTGATGTAGTTGCCAAGCCACTCTCCATGATATTTGAAAAGTCATGGCAGTCAGGTGAAGTCCCTGGTGACTGGAAAAAGAGAAACATCGCACCCATTTTTAAAAAGGGGAGAAAGGAGGACCCTGGGAACTACCGCCCTGTCAGCCTCACCTCTGTGCCTGGGAAAATCATGGAACAGATCCTCCTAGAAGCTACGCTAAGGTACATGGAGGACAGGGAGGTGATTCGAGACAGCCAGCATGGCTTCACCGGGGGCAAGTCCTGCCTGACCAACCTGGTGGCTTTCTACAATGGAGTGACTCCATCAGTGGACAAGGGGAGAGCAACAGATATCGTCTATCTGGACTTCTGCAAGGCCTTTGACACAGTCCCCCCCAACATCCTTCTCTCTAAGTTGGAGATATATGGATTTGATGGGTGGACTGTTTGGTGGATAAGGAACTGTCTGGATGGTCGCATCCAGAGGGTAGTGGTCAATGGCTCGATGTCCAGATGGAGAGGGGTGACAAGTGGTGTCCCTCAGGGATCCGTACTGGGACCGGTGCTGTTTAATATCTTCATCAATGACACAGACAGTGGGATCAAGTGCACCCTCATCAAGTTTGCAGATGACACCAAGCTGAGTGGTGCGGTCGACAAGCCAGAGGGACGGGATGTCATCCAGAGGGACCTGGATGAGCTAGAGAGGTGGGCCCATGCAAACCTCATGAAGTTCAACCAGGCCAAGTGCAAAGTCCCTGTTATCAATACAGGCTGGGGGATGAAGGGATTGAGAGCAGTCCTGCAGAAAAGGACTTGGGGGTACTGGTGGATGAAAAGCTGGACATGAGCCAACAATGTGCACTCATAGCCCAGAAGGCCAATTGCATCCTGGGCCGCATCAAAAGAACCGTGGCCAGCAGGTCGAGAGAGGTGATTCTGCCCCTCTACTCTGCTCTCGTGAGACCCCACCTGGAGTACTGTGTCCAGCTCTGGAGTCCTCAGCACAAGAAGGACATGGACCTGTTGGAACGGGACCAGTGGAGGGCCATGAGGATGATCAGAGGGCTGGAGCACCTCTCCTATGAGGACAGGCTGAGAGAGTTTGGGTTGTTCAGCCTGGAGAAGAGAAGGCTCCGGAGAGACCTTATAGCGGCCTTCCAGTACCTGAAGGGGGGCTATAGGAAGGATGGGGAGGGTCTGTTTGCAAGGTTATGTAGTGATAGGACGAGGGGCAATGGTTTTAAACTAGAGCAGGGTAGGTTTAGATGAGACATTAGGAAGAAGTTTTTTACAATGAGGGTGGTGAGGCACTGGAACAGGTTGCCCAGAGAGGTGGTGGAGGCCCCATCCCTGGAGACATTCAAGGCCATGCTTGAGGAGGCTCTGAGCAATCTGATCTAGTTAAAGATGTCCCTGCTTCCTGCAGAGGGGTTGGACTAGGTGATCTTTAAAGGTCCCTTCTAACCCAACACATTCTATGATTCTATGATTCTGTAAAAGGGTACCAGTGGGCTTTTGGTGTAGGCACTGTGAACACAGAGATTAATCCACTAATTGCAATGGATGCCAGAGCAGTGCGAGGAGAACCAGAAGCACCAGCAGCAAGCACCTGCATGGGACACACAAGGGGTACACAAGGACAAGGAGAGACTACAAGTGAACAGGGGGCATTCCGGACCTGCCGATTGTGTGAGCCAGAAAGGAGTGGAGCCTTCACCCAACAGCATGAGTGATTTAAACAGGTTTAAACAATCAGCCCAGCTGAATGCAATGGATGTGCATATATATATTTCCCAGTGGGTAGGCATGTGGCAGTGGGCAAGTGTGGGGCAGCATGGTGACCATTCAGCAAAATGCCCTTTTCTCTGCTTCTCCAGAGCTTCTAACACCTAGTAGAACCAATGCAGCCACACAGACAGAGCTCCTGCCAGAGCATGCAACCACACAGGTTTCAGACTGCAGGATGTGTGCGGGGATATTCCTGGAGATGGAGAGTGATAGCAAGCATGCATGTGGGAGGTGTGAGCAGGTAGATGCTTGGTGGCCGAGCTTCAGTAGTAGATGGGCAGAATGAGGAGCATCCAAGTCTGAGGAGATTGACCAATGGAGCTGTGGTCTGCTGTCTCTGGTACACATAAGCCAACTCAGCATGGCCACTACAAAGGTAAGTCCAGTATCTGTTCTGTGCCAAGAGGAAGGCAGCATTACAAAGGATAGGGAGGGGTGGAAGCAGGTTACTGCACAGAGCTGTAAATGGAACCCCTCCTTACCCACTCAGCTACCTTTACAGAATAGGTACGAGGCTCTGGGTATGGTAGATGAAGCACATAATGAGATAGAGGAGGAGGAACTTATGCAAACACTCTCGCCAAGGTCAGATTGACCAACCCCTCTCATCAAGAGCTGCATTAAGACCAGCACCAAGAAGAAACAGCAGCGAGTTATGGTCATAGGTGACTCCCTCCTGTGCGGAACGGAGTCACCCGTTTGCAGACTGAACCCTCTTTTCAGGGAAGTTTGCTGCCTCCCTGGGGCCTGAATCAGGGATGTCACCAGATGACTGACGAGCTTAGTATAGCCTTCAGACTATTACCCACTCCTGCTCTTTCATGTGGGTACTAATGATGTCGCAACAAGAAGCCCAAGGTCAATCAAAAGAGATTACAGGTCCCTGTTAATGCTAAAAGATTCAGGAGCACAGGTAGTGTTTTCCTAAACCCTCCCCAGTTATAGGGAAAGACTTTGGAAGAAACAGGCATGCCCAAGACATCAATACCTGGCTCCAGGACTGGTACTTCCACCAAAACTTTGGATTTTATAACCATGGAAGAGCCTTCGAGGCACAAGGTATGTTGGGGCCTGATGGGATCCACCTGTCCCGATGGGGAAAAACGCATCTTTGGGCGTAAGCTGGCGGGACTGATCAAGAGAGGGCTTGTCGTGGTTTAGCCTCAGACGGCAACAAAGAACCACGTGCCGCTCGCTTGGGCCTTCCCAATACGGGAAGAATCGGAAGAAAAAAAAGGCAAGACTCTTGGGTTGAGACAAAGGCAGTTTAACAGAACAGCAAAGGGAACAAGAAAACAACAACAATAACACGGATAGAGGAATATACAAACACAATTACGGAACCGCCGCTCCCCGCTCAACGACTGGACCAGGGACACCCCAGCCCGCTCCAAGCGGGGACTTCCTGCCCCCTCCCCTGGCGGCTCAGGGTGGGCATGGCTCATATGGCATGGAATACCAGGAAGAATTAACTCTGTCCCTGCCGGAACCAGGACATTATCCACCCCTTATTCCATACCATCTATGCCATGCCCAGATCTTACAGGATCCAATGAATTGCCACCACTTTCCCCTGTCATGTATATATATACACATATATATTCATGCAGATATAATGCCCTTAGTTTATGGGCCATCCCTCCAAAGTGTCCGTTGAGTTCTTTTAATCCATGGCTTTGGGCTCCATCTGTTAGACCAGTCTCTCAGGGCAGGTGAGATGCTGGGTGGTGCTGGCCTGTTCCATGCTGTATTTTCGGAGCTTGTGACTGGTGCACCTGGTGTGGCTCATGCACACAGTCCATGGGCTGAAGATGTAGATCTTGAGGAAGTTGCTGGGTGCCAGCTGCTGAGGTCAGTTCTTATCCCATCATCCCTGTGCCTTACTCGTAGTACAACTGATAGCGATTATAGCAATGAGGACATACAGTGACAGGGTTACTTAGCAGTTAACAACACACAATTTGATTCATTGGCTATTCTCACACAAAATCAGATCCCCATGAGGTACACATCGGACTTCCCCATCCTGCCGCATCACCCACCAAGTGCACCCAGGTCCTTGGGCAAAAGCAATCCCACGGATGGGTTTGCCTTTGCCTGAGGCAGGACTAACCCAGACTCTCTAACATATTCTTCATGTGCACTACGGGGACTTTATCCCCTTCTACGGTACGTGGAAGTTTTGATTGGGCAGGGCCAGCCCGATTGGTAGATCCCCTGGTGTTAACTAGCCAGGTAGCTTTTGCTAGATGTGCATCCCAATGTTTGAAGGTCCCACCACCCATTGCTCTCAGTGTAGTTTTTAACAGTCCATTGTATCGTTCTATCTTCCCAGAGGCTGGTGCATGATAGGGGATGTGATACACCCACTCAATGCCATGCTCTTTGGCCCAGGTGTCTATGAGGCTGTTTCGGAAATGAGTCCCGTTGTCCGACTCAATTCTCTCTGGGGTACCATGTCGCCACAGGACTTGCTTTTCAAGGCCCAGGATAGTGTTCCGGGCAGTGGCATGGGGCACAGGGTATGTTTCCAGCCATCCACTGGTTGCTTCCACCATTGTGAGCACATAGCGCTTGCCTTGACGGGTTTGTGGCAGTGTGATATAATCAATCTGCCAGGCCTCCCCATATTTATATTTCAGCCATCGCCCTCCATACCAAAGAGGCTTCAAATGCTTGGCTTGATTGATTGCAGCGCATGTCTCACGTTCATGGATGACCTGTGCAATAGTGTCCATGGTCAAGTCCACCCCTCGGTCACGAGCCCATGTATATGTCGCATCTCTCCCTTGATGGCCTGAGGTGTCATGGGCCCACCGAGCTATGAATAGTTCACCCTTATGTTGCCAGTCCAGATCCACCTGAGCCACTTCAATCCTAGCAGCCCGATCCACCTGCTGGTTGTTCTGATGTTCCTCCGTGGCCCGATTCTTCGGTACATGGGCATCTACGTGGCGTACTTTCACAACCAGATTCTCTATCCGGGCAGCAATATCTTGCCATAGGTCAGCAGCCCAGATGGGTTTGCCTCTGCGCTGCCAGTTGCCCTGCTTCCACTGCTGTAACCACCCCCACAGAGCATTTGCCACCATCCATGAGTCAGTGTAGAGATAAAGGACTGGCCATTTTTCTCGCTCAGCAATGTCCAAAGCCAGCTGAATGGCTGTCACCTCTGCAAACCGGCTCGATTCACCTTGTCCTTCACTGGCTTCTGCAACTTGTCGTGTAGGACTCCACACAGCAGCCTTCCACTTTTGATGCTTTCCCACAATCCGGCAGGACCCATCAGTGAACAGGGCATATTTCTTCTCATTTTCTGGCAGTTTATTATATGGTGGGGCCTCTTCTGCACGCGTCACCTCCTCCTCTGGTGACATTCCAAAATCCTTGCCTTCTGGCCAGTCCATGATCACTTCCAGAATTCCTGGGCGACTGGGGTTTCCCATTCGAGTTCGCTGTGTGATCAGTGCAATCCACTTACTCCATGTAGCATCGGTTGCATGATGTGTGGTGGGGACCCTTTCTTTGAACATCCAGCCCAGCACCGGCAGTCGAGGTGCTAAGAGGAGCTGTGCTTCTGTACCAACCACTTCCGAAGCAGCTCAAACCCCTTCATATGCTGCCAATATCTCTTTTTCTGTTGGAGTGTAGCGGGCTTCGGATCCTCTGTGTCCCTGACTCCAAAACCCTAGGGGTCTCCCTCGGATCTCCCCTGGTGCCTTTTGCCAGAGGCTCCAGGTAGGGCCGTTCTCCCCGGCTGCGGTGTAGAGCACATTTTTAACATCTTGTCCTGCCCGGACTGGCCCCAGGGCCACTGCATGGACTATTTCCTGTTTGATTTGTTCAAAAGCTTGTCGTTGCTCAGGACCCCATTTAAAATCATTCTTCTTCCGGGTTACTTGATACAGAGGGCTTGCAATTTGACTGTAATCTGGGATATGCATCCTCCAAAAACCCACAATGCCTAAGAAAGCTTGTGTTTCCTTTTTACTAGTTGGTGGAGACATAGCTGCTATTTTGTTGATCACATCCATTGGGATCTGACAGCGTCCATCTTGCCATTTTATTCCTAAAAACTGGATCTCCTGTGCAGGTCCCTTGACCTTACTTCATTTTATGGCAAAACCAGCTTTCAGAAGGATTCGGACTATTTTACCCCCTTTCTCAAAGACTTCTTCTGCTGTATTGCCCCATACGATGATGTCATCAATGTATTGCAGATGTTCTGGAGCTTCACCCTGTTCCAGTGCAGTCTGGATCAGTCCATGGCAAATGGTGGGGCTGTGTTTCCACCCCTGGGGCAGTCGATTCCAGGTGTACTGGACGCCCCTCCAAGTGAAAGCAAACTGTGGCCTGCACTCTGCTGCCAAAGGGATTGAGAAGAATGCATTTGCTATATCAATTGTGGCATACCACTTGGCTGCCTTGGACTCCAGTTCATACTGCAGTTCTAGCATGTCCGGCACGGCAGCACTCAGCCGTGGCGTGACTTCATTGAGGCCACGATAGTCTACAGTTAGCCTCCACTCTCCATTAGATTTTCACACTGGCCATATGGGACTGTTAAAGGGTGAGTGAGTCTTGCTGATCACTCCTTGAACCTCTAGTTGACCCCAGAAATACAAATGGGTTCTGCCCCTCTATAGCTCGATGGTATTAGAGTGCACTGTGCACCCGTGTCCACCAGAGCCTTATACTCCTGTGGGTCTGATGTGCCAGGCCATCGAATCCACACCGTCCAATAAACCCGCTTGTCCCTTTCCTCCACCTGGCCGGAGGCAGGGCCCCCCTAATCCTGGTCATAGTATCCATTACTCACTTCTTGCATAAATGACTTGGAAGTTCCTTCAAGAGGATCAGAAGCAAGATCAGGCCTTCTGCTTTGTCTGGGGAAATGCCCACTGGAAACTGGGGCGGCACTTTTCCTGGAGGGATCCCCTTTTGTGGTTGTTCTTCCTTGCAATCCTGTACCCGTGTCCGCAGGATTGAAGTAGGTTGTCCATCCCACTTCCTCATGTCCTCTCCGTGGTCCCGCAGGTAGAACCACAGGGTGCCTCGTGGTGTGTACCCTCTGTAGTCTCTCTCTCTTGAGTGGGGAAATGCCTGCTCCTAATAGCTGAGATGCTGGCCCGTACAGGTGGGGAGTAAGATATGTTCTCTTCAAGTTACTGGAACTTCCACGACCACCAATGCACAGTCTGCACTGTCCAAGTCATAATAAATCATCTCCTGCACAGCTAATTCTCTGAGGTACTTTCCATGGTAGTCCATTTGCTTGGATGACATACAACATCCTCACTGAAGGAGTACCTCTCCCTCACACCTGACAGGAGTCGTTTCCATAGGCTGAGGGCTTGGGTCGTCTTCCCAATTGCCTTGTCAATGTCACCTTCCCTAGACAGGGATCCCAGCTGCCTGGCTTCCCTACCCTCTAATTCCAGGCTACTGGCCCCGTTATCCCAACATTGAAGCAGCCAGGTGACAATGTGCTCACCTGGAAGTCGGCTGAAATCTTTTCGCATATCCCGCAGCTCACTCAAGGATAGGGATCGAGTAATTATCTCTGGTTCTGCCTCTTCCTCCTGCTCTCGTGATGACCCTGGTTCATCAACATCTCTTACTAAGCGAACTGATTTCTTCACGTACTTCTTCTTCTGTATGGGGGCAACTGATACTGGCACCGGTTGGTTCCCTGGTTCAGCGCCAGTGGCTGCCACAGGGGTTGGAGTAGCTGCAGTGGCTGCCGCAGGGGTTGCTGTAGCCACAGTGTCTGTTGCAGGGGTTGCAGTAGCTGCAGTGTCTGTCGGTCTGGTCTCCATCTCTTCCCCCTGAGGGTGCTGCATAATTCTGAGCAGTGCCTGGTAGATACTGGCCAGGGCCCAGCACAGCGCGGTGAGTTGTGCCTCTCTAGAATAGCCACAGCATTTTCCCTTCAGATATTCTACCACTTTATCAGGGTCCTGTAATTGTTCAGGGGTGAAGTCCCAGACCATTGGAGGCGAGAAGTTCTCTAGGTACCTGCCCATGTTCTCCCACATGCCATGCCACCCCTGACTATCCAGCCTCGGAGCAGATCTCCGGGTGGTAGTCTTAAATAACTGTTTAACCCTAAACAGGACCTGGAACACATTCAGGAGACATAACAATAGGACCAGGCTGGTTTGAGCATCCCAAGGATATTCAAAATTCTCAAAAGCTGTCATACCTGACCCCAAGGAGAAAAGGGAGGCAAAAGAGCTGGGGAAAGTGTCCCCCACTGTTTCCCCCACAGACTGGGTGTAATTATTAATAAATTCTGAGAGACGGTGCCCAAGGTATGGACAGGACAGCAATACCACATAAACGCCCCAAAGTAACTGTCTAACAAGTGATGTTATCATCTCATAAGCTGATATCGCACAGGACAGCAAAATGATAATCCTCATCCCTCTCCCAGAAGTAACAAACATCATCGGAAGGAGTACCTAAGCCATATAGGAATTCACATAACACAGCCATGAGAACAAACCAAGCAACATGGTGACCAGCGACTATTTACCTAATACAGTAAATGCATACAACAAATTCGTTTTTCCCAGCTCTAGTTGAATTCTGTCGTTATCTCAACCCTTCGAGCCCCACGTTGGGCGTCAAAAAGGACTGTCGTGGTTTAGCCTCAGACGGCAACAAAGAACCACGTGCCGCTCGCTCGGGCCTTCCCAATATGGGAAGAATCAGAAGAAAAAAAAGGCAAAACTCTTGGGTTGAGACAAAGGTAGTTTAACAGAACGGCAAAGGGAACAAGAGAACAACAACAATAACATGGATAGAGGCATATACAAACACGATTACGGAACCAATCGGACCTGGGCCCCCCAGCCCGCTCCAAGCGGGGACTTCCTGCCCCCTCCCCCGGCAGCTCAGGGTGGGCATGGCTCATATGGCATGGAATACCAGGAAGAATTAACCCTAACCCCGCCAGAACCAGGACAGGGCTTTAAACTAGAACTGATGGGGGAAGGGGATACCAACAGGATTTCAGTAGGTAAGCCAAGGATCCGCATGTAATCGCCTGAGGGTGGCAATGCTAATGGGAACATTTACACAAGTATAGCACTGATGAGTTATTCTACAGGCAATTAGGAGAAATCTCTGGATCCGTAGCCCTTGACCTTATGGGAGACAACAACTGGGAATATCATACTGCTGTGACAAGCAAGTCTGGGAACTTCTTGAAGTTTGTGGAAGATGATAACTTCTTGTCACAAGCACTCAGTGAGCCAACTAGGAAAGATGCCCTCCTAGACTTGTTGGTTGTGAATAGAAAAGGACTGGTGGGAGATGTGATGGTAGGTGTCTTAGCCACAGTGATCACAAAATGGTTGAGTTTAAAATTTTCAGTGTAATGAGAAAAAAGGTCAGCAGAGTTTCTGCCCTGGCTTTCAAGAGAGCAAACTTTAAGCTACTCAGGGAGCTACTTAGCAGTGTCCCCTGGGAATCTGCTTTTGAGGGCTTAGGAGTCCATGAGTGCTGGTCAGTGTTTAAGAACCACCTTTTAAAAGCACAGGCACAGGCAATCCTATTGTGTCATAAGTCAAGTAAGCGGGGCAGAAGACCAGCTTGGCTGAACAGGGAACTCCTCTTGGAACTCAGGAGGAAAAAAGAAATTGTATGATCTCTGGAAGCAAAGTCAGGCTTCACAGGAAGATTACAGAGCTGTGGTTCTTGTATGCAGGGAGAAGACACTAAAGGCCAAAGCGCAATTAGAGTTGAAACTGGCCAGTGTTGTCAGATTGTTATCTTCTTAGAAGGGCTTTTAAAAGTATGTTAATAGCAAAAGGAAGTCTAAAAAAAACATTGGACTGATACTTGTTGAAGATGGTCACCTAACAAATAGGGATGAAGAAAAAGCAAAGGCAGTCAATGCTATTTTTTCCTCAGACATTAATAATACCGATAGGTCTTGGGCTGCCTCGTTCTCTGAGTCAGAGTACCGCAAGTGTGGGAATAGTGACTTTCCATTTGCGGACACTGAAATTGTAAGGAACCAGCTGCATCAGCTGAATGTTCACAAGTCCATGGGGCCTGATGGGATTCATCCCAGAGTACTGAAGGAGCTAGTGGATGTTACGGCAGGACCCCTCTCAATCATCTACCAAAGGTCTTAGGAGTCTGGGGAGGTCCCTGCTGACTGGAAGCTAGCCAATGTCATTCCAATTTAGAAGAAGGGTGTGAGGGAAGACCCAGGGAACTACAGACCTGTTAGTCTCACCTCAGTACCTGGAAAAATTATGGAGAAAATAATACTGGGTGCTATTAAAAGGCATTTAAAGGATAATACTATCCTCAGGCACAGTCAACATGGGTTCGCAAAGGGAAAGTCCTCTCTAACTAATTTAATCGCTGAGGAGACCAGCTTCAGTGCAGGTAAGGCCTCACTGGGGAAGGGGATCGCGGCGGATAAGGCCAGCAAAGGGCTCTTTTGGGGGCTTTCGTAGCCGGGAAAAGCGGCTAGCTCGTGCCGGAACCGGCAGCTCGGGGATGGGCTGCTGACGCGGCAGGGGCGGAGACAACGCCACACACGGCAGTTCTAAATGGGCGGTCCCGGAGCCAGCACGCAGGCAGTCGGTGGGCGTCACCCAGGGCGTCACCGCGGCGAGAGCGGGCGTAGCTCTTTGAACAGTAAGTCGCCGAAAACCTCTCGACCCGGCCAGGCCGTCATGGTAAGAACTCAGCAGAAGGCCATGGCGTCCCTGAGCTCTGCACCGAGCAGCTCTGATGTGGCCACCCAGACAGAGTTTGCGTGGGAACATGCTGCCACCCAGGTGTCAGGTTGCAGGGTGTGCCCTGCTTTTGCGCCGGTGTTGAATGGTAGCGGTGAGCAGGCCTGTGGGAGGTGTGCCCAGGTAGAGGAACTCCTTCACCTAGTGATGGAGCTCCCTGAGGAGGCAAGTCGTTTGAGAAGTATAAGGGAGTGTGAACAGGAGATAGACAACTGGAGTCGCACCCTGCCTTCCCTGAAAGAAGCACCTCAGGCAGACAGAGCTCCACATACAGAGCACTCCCCACCCTCTAGCAGCGTGGCTGAATGTGGAGATTCAGAGGACAGGGGCCAGTGGCAACGAGTCCCCGCCCGGCATGGCAGGCATGCCTCCCAGGTAACCCCCACGCCATCCCAGGTGCCCTTGCAGAACAGATATGATGTTCTGCAAAGGGAACCGGAGGATGAGAAGGACAACAGCTTGCTGAACTTGGAGTTGTCACTGAGGCCAAGATGGATTATGCCTCGTATAACAACATCCTCAGTTATGAAAGAAAGACGGGCCCTTGTAGTAGGGGACTCGATTCTGAAGGGAGTGGAAGGTCCCATATGTAGACCAGACCCAGTCTGTAGGGAAGTCTGCTGTCTCCCTGGGGCCAAAGTTAAGGATGTCCAGAGGAAACTCCCTACCCTAGTTAGGCCTACTGACTACTACCCTTTATTGATTTTTCAGTTAGGCAATGATGAAATTTCGGGAAGAAGCCTGAGGGCAATGAAGAAAGACTTCAGGGCCCTGGGACAGCTGGTTAGGGGATCAGGAGCACAAGTAGTGTTTGCTTCTATCCCAACAGTTGCAAAGATTGATGAGGAGATTAACAGGAAATGCCAGCTGATCAATGCCTGTCTCAGAGACTGGTGTCACCGGCAGGACTTCGGGTTCTTTGATCATGGGCTGCTTTTCAGGACACCAGGCCTGCTGGCAACAGACGGCAAAAGCCTGACTCAAAGGGGGAAAAAGGGTTTTAGGGCAGGAGTTGGCAGGGCTCATTGACAGAGCTTTAAACTAGATTTGAAGGGGGATGGGGATAGATCCAAGCTTGCTAGCAAAAAGCCTGAAAGCGGCATGCTGGCACTAGACTTGGAAAAGATAGGGGGCATAACCGGGCTCCTTAGGAATAAGTCTGGGGGTGGCAGAATTTTGGCTCCCTCCAGTAAAAAGGAGAAAGGACCAATAGCCCAGCTGAAGTGCTTATACACCAATGCACGTAGCATGGTCAACAAACAGGAGGAGCTGGAAGCCATTGTACAGCAGGATAATTATGATGTAGTCGCCATCACAGAAACGTGGTGGGATGACTCACATAGCTATAGTGCTGCCATGGATGCCTATAGGCTCTTCAGGAAGGATAGGCAAGCAAGGAGAGGCGGGGGTGTGGCCCTGTATGTCAGGGAGTGTTATGAATGCTTTGAACTAAATGATGGTAATAATGGGGTTGAGTGTTTATGGGTAAGAATCAGGGGCAGGGCTAACAAGGCAGATATCGTAGTAGGAGTCTGTTATAGACCGCCCAACCAGGATGAGGAGGCAGATGAAATATTCTATAAACGGCTGGGAGAAGTCTCAAGATCGCGAGCTCTTGTCCTCGTGGGGGACTTCAATTTGCCAGACATCTGCTGGGAATACAATAGAGCAGGGAAGGAACAGTCTAGAAGGTTCCTGGAATGTACTGGGGATAACTTCCTGACACAGCTGGTGAGAGCGCCAACTAGGGAAGGTGCCCTGCTGGATCTGTTGTTTGTAAACAGGGAAGGTCTTGTGGGGGATGTGAAGGTTGGAGGCTGTCTCGGGAACAGTGACCATGAAATGATAGAGTTTTCGATTCTGGGAGAAGCAAGGAGGGGGGTCAGCAGAACTGCTACCTTGGACTTCCGGAGGGCGGACTTTGGGCTTTTCAGGAGCCTGGTTGACAAAGTCCCCTGGGAGGCAGTCCTCCAGGGCAAAGGAGCCCAGGAAGCCTGGATGATTTTCAAGAAGGAAGTCTTAAAGGCGCAGGAGCAGGCTGTCCCCATGTCGGGAGCTGTCGGGGAAAAAGACCGGCCTGGCTAAACAGGGAGCTAGTGTTGCAACTTAGGGAAGAAAAAAGAGGATCTATGGCCTTTGGAAGGAAGGGCAGGCCACCCAAGAGGACTACAAAGAGGTAGTGAGGCTATGTAGGGAAAAAAATCAGGAGTGCCAAAGCCCAGCTAGAACTAAACCTGGCTTCTGTTGTCAAGGACAACAAAAAAAGTTTCTGTAAATATATTAGCAATAAGAAGAGGACTAAGGATTATCTCTGTCCTCTAGTAGATGGGGCCAGTAACATAGTGACCAAGGATGAGGAAAAGGCTGAGGTACTTAATGCAGTCTTTGCCTCAGTCTTCAGCAGTAGGACCAGTTGTTCCCTGAGTACCCAGACCCCTGAGCTAGAAGACAGGGATGGGGAGCAGAATGAAGCCCCCATAATCCAAAGGGAAATGGTGAAGGACCTGCTTCAGCACCTGGAGGTGCACAAATCTATGGGGCTGGATGGGATCCACCCAAGAGTACTGAAGGAGCTGGCGGAAGTGCTCATCAGGCCACTTTGCATCATTTATGAGCAGTCCTGGATAACCGGGGAGGTCCCAGCTGACTGGAGGTTGGCAAATGTGACACCCGTCCGCAAGAAGGGCCAGAAGGAGGATCCGGGGAACTACAGGCCAGTCAGTCTGACCTCGGTGCCTGGGAAGGTCATGGAACAGATCCTCCTCAGTGCCATAACACGGCACATGCAGGAGAACAGGGTGATCAGGCCCAGTCAGCATGGGTTTGTGAAAGGCAGGTCATGCCTATCAAACCTGATCTCCTTCTATGATAAGATGACCCACTTAGTGGATGAGGGAAAAGCTGTGGATGTTATCTACCTGGATTTTTGCAAAGCTTTTGACACTGTTTCCCACAGCATTCTCCTGGAGAAACTGGCTGCTCGTGGCTTGGACAGGTGTACTCTTCGCTGGGTAAAAAACTGGCTGGACGGCCGTGCCCAGAGAGTGGTGGTAAATGGAGTTAAATCCAGTTGGTGTCCAGTCACAAGTGGTGTCCCCCAGGGCTCGGTGCTGCGGCCGGTTCTCTTTAATATCTTTATCAATGATCTGGATGAGGGGATCGAATGCACCCTCAGTAAGTTCGCAGATGACACCAAACTAGGCAGGAGTGTTGATGTGCTTGAGGGTAGGTTGGCTCTGCAGAGGGATCTGGACAGGCTGGACCAATGGGCCGAGGCCAGTGGTATGAGGTTCAACAAGGCCAAGTGCCGGGTCCTGCCCTTGGGTCTCAACAACCCCATGCAGCGCTACAGGATTGGGGCGGAGTGGCTCAAAAGCTGCCCGGCAGAAAAGGACCTGGGGGTGCTGGTGGACAGCTGGCTGAATATGAGCCAGCAGTGTGCCCAGGTGGCCAAGGCGGCCAACAGCATCCTGGCCTGTATCAGGAACAGTGTGGTGAGTAGGACTAGGGAAGTGATTGTCCCCCTGTACTCGGCACTGGTGAGGCCCCACCTCGAGTACTGCGTTCAGTTTTGGGCCCCTCGCTACAAGAAGGACATTGAGGTGCTGGAGCGTGTCCAGAGAAGGGCTACAAAGCTGGTGAGGGGTCTGGAGGACAAACCTTATGAGGAACGACTGAGGGAGCTGGGGTTGTTTAGCCTGGAGAAAAGGAGGCTGAGGGGAGACCTTATCATCCTCTACAACTACCTGAAAGGAGGTCGTAGAGAGATGGGGGCTGACCTCTTCTCCCTGGTGACAAGTGATAGGACAAGAGGAAACGGGTTCAAGTTATGTCAGGGGAGGTTTAGATTGGATATTAGGAAACATTTTTTCACTGAAAGGGTTATTAAACGTTGGAATAGGCTGCCCAGGGAGGTGGTGGATTCACCATCCCTGGAGGTGTTTAAAAAAAGGGTGGATGTGGTACTTAGGGACATGGTTTAGAAGTGGCTTTTGTCAGGGTAGGTTAATGGTTGGACTTGATGATCTTAAAGGTCCCTTCCAACCTCAGCGATTCTATGATTCTAATATCCTTCTATAATAAAGTAACCCACCTAGTAAATGAAGGGAATGTGGTGGATGTAGATTTTCTGGATTTTAAGAAGGCTTTTGATACTGTCCCTCACAGCATCCTTCTGGACAAGTTGTCCAACTGTGGGATGAGCGGGTTCATGGTGCGCTAGGTGAAGAACTGGCTGAAGGGCAGGGCTCAAAGGGTTGTAGTGAATGGGGCTACATCTAATCGGTGACGGGTCACCAGTGGTGTTCCTCAGGGCTCAGTTCTAGAGCCACTTCTGTTCAATATGTCAATCAACGTTCTGGATGCAGGAGTTGAATGCACCATTAGCAACTTTGCTGATGATACTGAACTGGGAGGTGCCGTTGACACTCTTGAGGGCCAAGATGCCTTGCAGAGGGATCTAGATAGATTGTAGGATCGGGCAATCATCAATGGCATGAAATTTAACAAGAACAAATGCAGGGTTCAGCACCTGAGATGGAGTAATGCTGGGCACAAGTATAGACTGGGAGAGATGTGGCCGGAGAGCAGCCCTGCAGAAAGGGATCTGGGGGTGCTGGTTGACAGCAGGCTCAATAGGAGTCAGCAGTGTCCCCTAGCAGCCAAGAGGGCAAACCTCATTCTGGGATGCATGAAACACAGACAAATCAATCTTCGTTATGAGTAGACACCCATCATGTACAGACAGTTGAAAATAGCTGAATGAATGAATTGGGGTATTGCGGTGTATTGTCAGAATGTCGGCGGAGAAGGACAGAGCTGGAGCTGCTTCGCTCCCGCCGCTGCCCGCCTCACCCCCTCCCCTCCCCAGCCGTCTCCCTGAGATAGAAGTGGTGGTTTTGGATGTCTGCTGTGTAAGTGTGTGCGGGCGCCAGCTTATACCTGCTGATCAGCATCTGTGCTACTGTTTGTTTTTTGTTGTGTGCAGTGTCGTTAGGCGACTCCACTTGAGCAGGTGTTCTGCCCGGTGTGGTACTGTTCTCATAGGTGACTAGGGCTGACACTCCGTCAAGTGAAGAGTTTGTATATACACAATGTTTAGATGTAAGGACAAGGAGGAGGCGAGCGTGCCCCAGGTAGATAGACCAGGGTGGACCGTGGAGCCATGGTGTACTTTGTGGGATAAGGGGGAAACCTGCACTCGTGTGGGGCCCGAACCCTGGGGGACTGTAGAACCGATGGAAGCCCTGAAATATTGGGGGGGTTTTCACCAGCCGATACGCTTACGCTCTCGGGAACGGCTCACCCATGCAGCGCATATGGCTGTTTGTTTGTTGTTTGCCTATAAGATCATGGTTGATCGGGAAAAGGAGTTGAGCCAAAATCTATAGTATGCTCTGCAGGAAAATCAGAAACTTAAGGGTGAGCTCTGGTTGCAAAGGCAGACTTTTATGTCAGCCGCAAGTGATGGGGAGGGAGGGGGAAGTAAAGAAAAAAAACAAACAAAAAAACCCAAACAAAAAAACCCAAACAGGAACAATTAGAAGGGAAATGTGTCACGTTAGCACAAAAGTATGCCATACGTGCTATGAGAAAGCAGCAGAAAAAGAGAAATAGGACACCTGATTCAAAGCAGTACCAGAGAGATATGGTTTTGGGTTTTGTTGTTTGTTTTTTTTTTCCTATATGTATATATGTTATTGCACACCTTTGGAAATTACTCTGTGTTATACCCTGCGAGACTAAATGAACCCCAGCAGAAGTGGTCTCTTGAGCGGGGGAATGGAATATGGGAAAGCAACGGAAGATCAGCGAGGAGGATTGTAAATACACTCAAGGGACTCACACCTGGGTGCTGGAAAACACATATATCACACCAATTGTTATTCAGTCTCGGGTGCTTGCAAGAAAAACACTTAGGTGACATAAGTCTGTAATAGACTCACAGACACCTTATCTAGCTGCTTGAGAATCTTGGCCTGTTGTGGAAGAAGATCAAAGCACAGTGGGAAAACTATACCAGCAAGAACAGGGAGTCCACATGCGCTCTTGCTAACAAGGACTCTTTCGCTGCCAAGGATAAGTTTAACAATGCTACTAGTACAGCTATTTCTGAGTTATTGCTAGATGTAGATAGTATTCGATATGCGACGCTGCAAAACAGAACTGCTACTGATTTTTTGCTTTCAGCTCACAGACATGGTTGTCAAGATTTTAAAGGACTGTGTTGTATGAATCTAAGTGACCACTCCAAATCCATCCATGCCCAGCTGCAGGAACTGCACTGACTGAACCAGCAACTTGTGGAGGCCACTGGGTGGAATCTCTTTGCTGGATGGACTTGGGGGTGGGGTTGGTTGAAGCAAATTATACTCATCGCCTGTGTGGAAGGAATTTGTCTGTTATGTTTAGTATGCTGTTTGCCGTGTTTAATAAGCATTATACAATCAGTTTTAGATGCTGCTTTGCATCGTACCCTTGTACGAGTTGTAGAATACCGTCATGTCCCAACTACGGACTACAGGGTGGCATGTGTAAGGGATACTCCTGTGGGGCGGGAGTTAGCAAGGCTCATTGACAGGGCTTTAAACTAGATATGAGGGGGGAAGGGGAGATAACTGGGCCCGTCAGGAATAAACCCAAGGGAGGCATGCCAGGGCTTGAAGGATGGTTGACTAGCGAGGACTCTCACTCTGCCATTTCATTTGAGAGAAGGGACAGACATTTAGAAATCATGGAAGCACCTGAGAGGGGTCTGGTGGGAAATGGGGCCCACACTCACAAAAAGGTGTTGGAATCATTAGCACATCTGAAGTGTGAACGCATGCAGTATATGCAACAAACAGGGGGAGCTTGAAGCCATGATGCACCAGGAAAACTACGACATAGTGGCTATCACAGAAACGTGGTGGGATGCCTCACACGACTGGAGTGCCACAATCGATGGCTACAAGCTCTTCAGGAGGGACAGACAGGAAAGGAGAGGTGGTGGAGTGGCCCTGTATGTTAGAGAATGCTATGAGAGCTCAGAAATCAAGTATACTGATGATGGGGTGGAGAGTGTTTGGATTAGGTTAAGGGCCGATAAAGCTGATATTGCTGTGGGAGTCTGCTATAGACCTCCCAACCAAAGCAGTGAGGTGGATGAAGCTTTCTATAAGCAGCTGGGGGGAATCTCACGGTCACTTGCCGTTGTTCTTGTGGGGGACTTTAACCTCCCGGATATCTGCTGGGAATACAACACAGCAGAGAGGGAACAATCCAGGAGGTTCCTGGAATGTGTGGAAGATAACTTCCTCACACAGCTGGTAAGTGAGCCGACCAGGGAAGGTACCCTCCTGGACCTGCTTCTTGTGAACAGGGAAGAACTTGTAGGGGAAGTAAAGGTTGGAGGCCATCTAGGGCACAGTGATCATGAGATGATCGAATTTCTGATTCTTGGAGAAACAAGGAGAGGGGTTAGTAAAACTGCCACCTTAGACTTCTGGAGGGCAAACTTTGACCTGTTCAGAAGACTGCTGGACAAAATCCCTTGGGAGGCTGCCCTGAAGGATATAAGAGCCCAGGAAGGCTGGACATACTTCAAGAGAGAAGTCTTAAAGGCACAGGAGGAGGCTGTCCCCGTGTGCCGAAAAACAAGTAGGCGGGGAAGGAGACCGGCCTGGCTAAATAGGGACCTTTGGCTGGACCTCAAGAACAAAAGGAGAGCCTATGACCTTTGGAAGAGGGAGCAGGTCTCTCATGAAGACTATAAAGATGTAGTGAAGCTATGCAGGGAGAAAATTAGGAGAGCCAAAGCACAGCTAGAGCTCAACGTAGCTACAGCTGTTAAGGATAATAAAAAAATGTTTCTATAAATTCATTAACAACAAAAGGAGGATTAGGGAAAACCTCCCTCCCTTATTGGATGCAGAGGGAAACATAGTCACAAAGGATGAGGAAAAGGCTGAGGTGCTCAATGCCTACTTTGCCTCAGTCTCTAGCAGTGGAACTAGCTGTTCCCTGGGCACCCAGCCTCGTGAGCTAGGAGACAGGAAGGGGAAGCTGGACGAGGTCATCACAATTAAAGAGGAAGTGATCAGTGACCTGCTGCACCGCTTGGATGCACACAAGTCTATGGGACCGGATGGGTTACATCCAAGAGTGCTGAAAGAGTTGGCAGACGTGCTCGCCAAGCCACTTTCCATGATCTACCTGAAGTCATGGCTAACTGGGGAGGTCCCAATGGACTGGAGGGTAGCAAATGTAACACCCATCTACAAAAAAGGCAGAAAGGAGGATCCAGGAAACTATAGGCCTGTCAGTCTGACCTTGGTAGCAGGGAAGGTCATGGAGCAGATCATCTTGAGTGCCATTACAAGCCATATAATGGACAGGCAGGGGATCAGGCCTAGTCAGCATGGGTTTAGGAAAGGCAGGTCCTGCCTGACAAACCTGATCTCCTTCTATGACAAGATGACCCGATTATTGGATGAGGGAAAGGCTGTGGACATTGTCTACCTAGACTTTCGAAAAGTATTTGACACTGTCCCCCATAGAATTCTCATGGAAAAACTGTCGGCTCATGGCCTGGATGAGCATACGATCTGCTGGATCAAGCACTGGCAGGATGGGCGGTCCCAAAGAGTGGTGGTCAATGGAGTTAAATCCAGCTGGCGGCCGGTCACAAGTGGTGTCCCTCAGGGCTCGGTGTTGGGACCATTTCTGTTTGACATCTTTATTGATGACCTTGATAAGGACATAGAGTGTATCATCAGCAAGTTTGCAGATGACACGAAGCTAAGCGGGAGTGTTGATTTACATGAGTACAGGGAGGCTCTACAGAGAGACTTGGATAGATTGGACCGATGGGCCAATGCTAATGGAATGTGCTTCAACAAGGCCAAGTGCCGGGTCCTGCACTTGGGCCACAACAACCCCATGCATGGCTACAGGCTTGGGGCAGTGTGGCTGGAGAGCTGCCTGGCAGAAGAGGACCTGGGGGTTCTAATTGACAAGCGGCTGAACATGAGCCAGCAGTGTGCCCAGGTGGCCAAGAGGGCCAATGGCATCCTGGCTTGTACTAGAAACAGTGTGACCAGCAGAAGGAGGGAGGTGATTGTCCCCCTGTACTCAGCACTGGTGAGGCCACACCTTGAGTATTGTGTCCAGTTCTGGGCACCTCAACACGAGAGAGATATCGAGGTGCTGGAGCGAGGGCAGAGGAGGGCAACGAAGCTGGTGAAGGGCCTGCAGAATAAATCTTATGAGGAGCGATTGAAGGAGCTGGGACTGTTTAGTTTGAGGAAGAGGAGGCTGAGGGGAGACCTCATCGCTCTCTACAACTACTTGAAAGGACATTGTAGAGAGGTTGGTGCTGGTCTCTTCTCACAGGTAATTAGCGATAGAACAAGAGGGAATGGCTTCAAGCTGCAGCAGGGTAGGTTTAGGCTGGACATCAGGAAAAAATTCTTCACAGAAAGAGTGGTCAGACACTGGAATAGGCTGCCCAGGGAGGTGGTGGAGTCACCATCCCTGGATGTGTTTGAGACTTGTTTAGATGTGGTGTTAGGGGATATGGTGTAAGGGAGAACTTTGTAGAGTGGAGTTGATGGTTGGACTCGATGATCCCAAGGGTCTTTTCCAACCTAAATGATTCTATGATTCTATAATAGGAGATGGTCCGAGTGAGACACGATGGAAAATTACTAGTTGAACCAAACCCAGTATACATGCTGAGAAAAAGGACCTCAGTATTGTTGCTGCAAAAACTACGTGGGTATCCATGAGAACCTGACCTTCAAAGAAGAAAATAACAAGAAGGGAATACAACAGTGTAGTCACATATCAGACAGCCACTGTTAGCAAAGCTGGATCATGAGTCTGGTGAGGCTCGCTGCATGAGCTGGCCATGCGTGCAGCGACTCTAGCCTGTACTTTTCCACTCAATCCAGTGCAGGATATAAGGGGGCTGTCTTGGGTCAGAGAGAGGGAGAGAGACATGAGCGCACTTTGAAGGTACAGGGGACGCCCTGAAGCGCTGTGTCTGCCCCCCCCCCCCCGCTCCCCCCATAAGTTCCACGTTCATTAACCCCAACAGCTCAGAAGGCATTACAGCACATTGCAGATTTGTTTGTGATATATCAAGAATTTCAACCTTACGCCCTAATAGGACAGTGGGATGATGCACTCGCAAAGAGCCTGACTGCATTAGAGCGGGTATTTTTGCCACATACCTTTTAAAAAACATTAACTATGATGATTGAAATGTTACCACGATTGATTTCGCAGGGTCATTTGCGCTGTCAGCAGCTTTCTGGAATGGATCCAAGCCACATAGATGTCCCCGTCCAAAAGGATGACCTTGACCTTTGGTTATCACAAAGTCTTAACCTACAAATTGCCTTAGTACATTATATTGGGCAAATAAATTATTCTTTCCCCTAGCGCACACTGTTACAGTCACTTTCACAAATTCCTTTACAGCCGCGCATCCTGCTAGTGCCAAAGCCTCTTGCTGGTGCCCGTGCGGTGTTTGTAGACAGTTCAGGGACACAGTAAAGGCTTTTGACTTATTTCAACAGGAACTGTTAAATGTAGTGGCAGAATCTCAATATGTTACTGGCATTGTTCAAAGACTTGAAGGAGCATTTGTAAAACAAGTAGAGAACCAATTGTTATTTAATCTTTTATTGCAATTAATGTTGCTTTTATGAAAAAGACAGTTTCCTCATTTTATTGTCCACATATGCTCTCATAGCTGTTTACCTGGTCCTTTAACTGAGGGAAACACAGTTGCAGATTATCACACACTGTTGGTAACAATTCTGAACATTATGCAGCAAGCTAAAATGTTGTATGATTTTTTTCATCAAAATGCAAAGGCATTGAGGAAGCAATTTTCTTTAACACAACAACAAGCACATGATATTGTGTGGACTTGTGCCGATTGTCAGCAGCTGGCTCCTCTGCCATCATTTGCAGGGGTTAACCTGCGAGGGCTTACACCTGATGAATTTTGGCAATCCGATGTTACTCGCATTATGGAATTTGGATGTTTGCGCTATGTACATGTTTCAGTTGATTTGTTTTCTCACTTTGTTGTAGCTACTGCTCATACAGGAGAGAAGGCTTGTGATGTTATTCGACATTGGTTGCAATGCATTGCAGTCATGGGAGTACCGAAAACTATAAAAACCGATAACGGACCAGCTTATGTGTCTGCTAAAGTACAGGCCTTTTTACAGACATGGGGTATTAAACATGTCACCGGTACTCCTCATTCCCCAACTGGGCAAGCAATTGTGGAGCGTATGCATCATACTTTAAAAACCATGCTTGCTAAACAAAAAAGGGGGAATCCCATAGGTATGACCCCTCAAGAGTGAGTGTATAAAGCATCTCATGTTTTAAATTTTCTAAACATGTCTTCTTTGTCATCCACAGCAGTAGAGTGACATTTTGGAAGGACTGTTGAATGGCCTGAACAACCGAAGGTGTACTATAAGCACCTTGAATTGGGGCGCTGGGAAGGACCAGTCCCCCTGATAACATGGGGTCGAGGGTATGCTCGTGTGTCTTTGTCCTCAGGTTCCTACTGGATTCCTGCAAAATTTGTTAAGCCGGCTCATCAGCCGAGCCCAGTACAAGAAAAGGAAGGCCTGGAACCAGTCGAGCCAATCAATGAGTAAAAGCGTGCATACCTAAGGATGGGTATTTTTATTAATCTTTCAGTTTTTAATGCTTATCTCTTTTCTGTCTCATGTAGATTCTTTTGTATATTGGGCTACATACTGAGGGATGGCGAATGGGATTTGTATTTGGAAACAGAAGTCTTCATAAGCTAACCATAGATAATACTGCAACAAATAGAAGTTGTGAGCAAGAAGATTCTGTAATGATTTGTACTTCTCATCCATATGTGTTTGCTTTGGCTCAAAATGCAAGTGTACAAGAATGTAATCAATCTTATTGTGTAAATTTAATGGTATAAAACATGTATATCTACACATGATGCAATAACCAATAATATTTTATATCTTTTTCTATTGCAATGACGAGCGGAAGTGTGGTTGCCCATCAACCTTACCAGAGAATGGGAAGGTTCTGGAGGGTTAGGACATTTTAGCAGAATTTTGCAAGAAGAAATAAATCAAACACACAGATGCTCTAAACAATTTTTAGGATGGCTGATTTTTGCGATAGTATCTGCAATTGTTATTTTAGCTTCAGCTTCTGTAGCCGTTGCTGTATTTACTGAATCTGTCCAGACTGCTAAGGTTGTAGGAGAAACTTTATCTAATGTAACTGAAAAATTAGATACGCAAGAACATATAGATGAAGAAATATTAGCCAGATTACAAGCTTTAGAAGAAGCAGTAATATGGGTAGGGGATCGGCAAAATGCATTAAAAACACGTCTTTCTCTGTATTGTGATTGGGAGTACAACTCTCGAAGACTTTGTGTTACATCTCTCCCCTGGAATACGTTGCTACATGGCTGGGAAATGGTTAAACACCATCTCCAAGGTGCTTTTGACATGTCATTGCAACAAAATATTCGTCCTTTACATGATCAGCTAAAAGCTCAAATATTAAAGATTCAAGACACAATGAACCACAATGCATTTGAAACATTACAAAAGGGTTTGTCGTGGGTAAATCAAAAAAATTGGTTTTCTGGACTAAATTTAAGAATCTGGGTATTTATTGCCTTAGCAGGGTTCTTTTTGATTCTGTTTTTAATTGTGTTTAGTATGATATATAACCTGCTAAGAGCGTCACAATGAGTAGAAGCACAAGTCATGGCGACCTTGTTAAACAAAAAAGGGGGAGATGTGGCAGATCTATGAGCAGAGGTGTGCATGCAACCAAAGTCACAGTGAGCAGAGCACACAGAAACAGGAATGTAGATGTCGATACGGATGGAATGAAGAGGAATTGGTCCAATATAAACATGGAACAAGAAAACAGCTTCGCGTACCTATCTTAGTGGGAACTGAATAAGGCGACTGGGTTGGTGATCTGAAATACGCGTTTATTTGTCTAGCAGGTGCATGGAAAATTTTAGAGCTCGGGTATAAAAGCCGAGGCTTGAGAAGCAATAAACGATTTTGTGCTTATCACAGCCAGAGTCCGTGCCCTCATACACCACAAGTTAGTAGGTTAAATTAGTTGATTTTAGTGCTTGGATAGAATAACTTACTTTTGTGGGTTTGTTTCTGGGTTTTTTTTTGAAGACTTAAGAAAAATAATTGATATGGGAACATGAATGGATTATGGCATTAACTGTACTTCTATTAGTGATTGTGAGCATATTATCTCTTTTAAACCAGAGAACATCCTGAATAAGGTCTCCTTTGTATTGGAAAGGGATAGCAAGTGAAGAGATAGCAAGTAAAGTGAACTCCTTTACTAGGAATAGAGTGTATACTTACAAAATATTTGTTCTGCAAATATAAATTTAGTAATCCCTGAATGAAAGATGGTATAAAACAGTCACATTTTTAGCCAATATTTTTTGTTGTCAAAACCTTCTGTTCTAAGTCTAGTTCAATTTTTGCACTTTCTTAATTTCCATCAGGGATTAAGTGTGAAGGTACAACCTCTAGCTTAGGGGGTTCATGAGTGAGAGACTGCTGCAAAAATATATCATGAAAGCACTTTATGCTTGACTTGCTACCCTAGGCACCCACTACTGGCCCTTTTCAGGGACAGAATACTGAATTATATGGACCATTGGTCTCACCTGTCATGGTTTTGGCCAAATTGGCCAATGGCCAGCCACAGATGGTCTCCCCCACCACCTCTCACACACGGAGAGGAGGAGGAGAGAGAAAGAGATTTACGAGTTCAGAAGAAACTAAACTAATGAAATATTAATAATAAAATAAAAAGGAAATAATGAAATAGATACAGTATATACAAAACTATATTAAGTTCCCAGGATGACATCACCGGCAGGCACTGGGGAAGTCCCAGACTGGACTCAGTGATGGGTGGGAACTGAATTCCAAAGCTGGAGTCAGGAACACACAGATTGGGATCAAAGGCAGATGAACAGGCAGGGTCCTCCTCGGACGTCGGCCATTGAAGAAAAAGAGAGAGACTGACCCTTTGATCCCTCAGCTTTTATACTGAGCATGGGGCAGATAGGATGAAATACCCCATGTTGGTCAATTTTGGGTCACCTGTCCTGTCCGCTCCTCCCTGCAGGTGGGACCCCTCTACGCTTTTCTATTTCTGACCCTCCAACAGGGCAAATAACAAAGTTAGCTGACCTTGGTTGTTATAGCAATAAGTGTAAGCAAGAGCCTCTCTGCGTACCATTCCTTGGCACAAACCGTAAACATTGGTCTTATCACTCTGAGAACAAACCATTTTTGGCACAGTATGCTGTTAATTTCAGAGAGTTAGAAGAGGCCTAGCTAAGAAGTAAAATTACTGAACAGAAAATTGATTCTGTTTTACCTCAAACCAAGACATCACCCTATACAGGTTTCTTAGATTATGTTTATGAACCAAAGAGTTATAAAAATTCCATGCACTTGCCCTAATATTCCAACACCAGTTAATATTTTATTTTTTTATATTAGTTTATTTTGTTTACAAATGGTTTTTCACACACTGGAGGCGTGGAAAATCACATTTTGCGTTTATCACATCATTTATACGTTTTTAGTAATGTATTCTGAGAACTCATTAGGAACCATGGTTGGAAAATTCTCATTTCAAGTAGAATAGTTGTTAAGCAACTTCAAAATTTAATTAGAACTCTTTGCTGCATTTCATCATGAGGTTATTTCATAATTATTTAGCAGGTCCTAGGTATTTACTAATGCAGAAGTGTACATGGTATTGCTAAATTATAACTGCACAGCTGGAGAAGATACTTTGAAAAATGAAGAACAGATAAATTCATTGTTTAAAAAAGCATTGTTTAAAACTCAGCATTGAGCAGAATCCTTTTTCTCCCCTATAGCTACTATTCACAGTTGCAAATAATGCTACAATATCCAGCATGGTCATCTATCTTGTAATGACTACCTAATAGAACCAGTTGGTTCTTTACATAAGCAAGTTACAGGAATTAGGATACATATAAGTAAAAGGAAGGTATGCTCCTAACTAACGGACATATGGGGGAACTATTACAATTAGGCCTGTACTCACCAAGTTGAATTTAGTGCTGTGGGCAAAAGTGGGTTCTAATTATGCTGAGATCCACTGTGTGTTTTTTTCTTGGGGAAAAAAAAAAAACCCAAACCTACAATTCATAAAAAAATGAAGTTACCACCACCATTAAAATCTATTTTAAAAATATGGTAATATGTTTCAACCACTCATATAGAAACATTATTATTATTATACAGACATTATTTGTGCACTCATCCACAGAAGTACAGTCCATATTTTAAGTCCATGTAGGAGGAGGTTTTCCGGCAGAACCTATGACCCCACGGGGGACCCACGCTGGAGCAGTCTGTTCCTGAAGGACTGCACCCTGTGGAAAGAACCCATGCTGGAGCAGTTCATGAAGAACTGCAGCCCGTGGGAAGGACCCACGTTGGAGAAGTTGGTGAAGGACTGTATCCTGTAAGACCGGCTCCATGCTGGAGCAGGGGAAGAGTGTAAGGAGGAAGGAGTGGCAGAGACAATGACTAATTAACTGACAGCAACCCCCATTCCCCATCCCCATGTGCCTCTTAGGGGGAGGAGGTAGAGTAGACATTGAGCCTGGGAAGAAGGTGGGGGTAGGGAGTAGGTGTTTTAAGATTTGTTTTTATTTCTCAGTGTCCTACTCTGTTATTAATTGGCAATAAATTAATTTCCCTGAGTTGAGTCTGTTTTGCCCATGACGGTAATTGCTGAGTGATCTCCCTGTCATCTTGACCCACAAGCTTTTCTACTGTATTTTCTCCCCCTGTTCTGTTGATGGAGGAGGAGTGATAGAGCAGCTTGGTGGGCACCTGTTGGCCAGCCAAGGTCAACCCACCACATCAGTATAAATATATATGATTTCCTTTTTTAGCATCTCTTGCAGCTGGATCAGGGTTTCTATAATCACTTACTGTTTTTCAGCATCCCAAACATTTTAGAATTTCCCTTTTTCCCCTCCTCCCTTGTTTATTATTCTTTACTATTTCTGTGTCCTGGTTTGGGGTGGAGCAGAGCCAACTTTCTGTTCAGTGAGAGAGGCTCTTGCTTATACTTGTTGCTGTGGCAACCAGGGTCAGCTGGCTTGGTTGTTTACCCTGTGGAGGGGTCACACCTGTGGGGAGGAGGGGACAGGTCAGGTGACCCAAACCTGACCAATAGGGTATTCCATCCCATCTGCCATGCTCATTATAAAAGCTGAGGGATCAAAAGGATTAGGCTGACTTGGTTTCTGTGGTTGTTTCTTTAATGGTTGATGTCAGTTTGTCTACCTTTGATCCTGATCCATGAGTTCCTGAATCTGTTTCTCATTCATTACTGAGTCCAGTCTGGAACTTCCCCAGTGCCTCCTGGTGACATTTCCCTGGGAGCTTGATACAGTTTTGTATATATTGTACCTATTTTATTTCCTTTTTTTTAAATTTTATTGTTAATATTTCATTAGAGTAGTTCCTTCTAAACTTGTAGATCTCTTTATCTCTCCTCTCCTTGGGGCGAGAGGTGGGGGAGAACATCTGTTGTCTCGTCATTGTCCAACTTGGCCTAAACCACAACAGATTTATTGGTGCCCAATGTGGGGCACAAGCTTCTAGTTTGCTCAGGGAATGTCATTCCTAAGTGAAATGTTACATCTTGCCTTTAGAGAGCGTTGTTTGAAGTTGATACAATGCTGCTGAACTTGCTGAATATGTTCCATGGTTTACTTGTGCTTTGTATTTGCATGCAGTGGTTTAAATGTACTTTTTTGTATGGTTTGTCTTTCAGATGTATAATATGGTTATTTGGATAATGGCTATACATGCATATTTTGGGCATCATGTGATGGATTTTATTATTAATTACACTTCTGGCTTCACCTGGGAAAGGTTTCTCTTGCCCTTTAATGCTTATGTCAAAGATGGAAACCTGGGCTGTTTAGAAAATGATTGTTACTTTTGAAAGATTGTGATTTTGTTGCTGATTCCCCTGAATGTTTTGCAGGGGTGTTTTTGTGTTCAATGTAGGTACAGGAATGAGTATTGTGTGATATGTATTGCTGCTACTCATATCCCATGGGCCAATTTGCAGCTGGTACAGACACAAACCACTCCCCAAGCTACCCCACCACTGGCACTGGCCATGCCTCTCCCCCCCACCTGTATCAGTACCACCTGCTACTGTCACTACTCTAGCTGCTTCAACAACAAGTACTGCTGCTACACAAACTCCAACAGAACTGGTACAAGTTGCCCTGGTGACCAGGAAGCGGAAGAGAAGATCAACTCATTCCCCTGCCCCTTACAACAAAGACCAGCAGAAGCCAGGTAGCATGGGAGAGAGTTCTTCTGACAAAGATCCAGCAGAGGGTCCTTCTCGGGCAGCATCAAAGCAAAAGAGGAGATCAGCTTGTTCCCCTACCCCCTGTGACAAAGACCAGCTCAAGCCAGACAGCATGGGAGAGGGTCCTTCTGAAGTAGAAAAAGGAAAGGGTCTTTCTAAAGTAGATAAAAGAGAGGGTCCTTCTCGGGCAGTGTCAGCACAGCAGGAGGACTCAGATGTAGAGATAAATGTTAAATCCTTCTCTATGAAGGATTTGAGAAATAGGAGGAAGGACTGTAGTTGTCAAGAAAGGGAGACACATCTCCTGGTTGCTCTGATGCTGGGATAATGGGGCTGATAACATAGACTTAGATGGTAGAGAAGCTAGGCAGTTGGGAAACCTGGCCAGAGACAGAGGTATTGATCAAGCCACTGGGAGAAAGACAAACACTCTCAGTCTCTGGAGGTGACTGCTATCAGCTGTAAAGGGCAGGTATCCCTTTAAGGATGATATTGAATGCTGTCTAAGCAAATGGACCAGCATGGAAAAAGGTATTAAGGACCTGAGGGAACTGGCTGTGTGAGAGGTGATTTATGGTGACCGGCAAGTTGAATGTAGACCCTGATGTAATGCCGTACAAATGATCTCTGCTGAGGAAGTTTGTGCGGAGTGCATCATCAAATTATTCCCACACTTTGTCAAGAGTGTCAAGTATTTGCTGTAGATGAAGGTCTGATATGAACAGGCCCAATAAAAATTTAGCTACTGATTGATTTGTGGACACCACTAATGCAATACAGATATGCCGTATTTGTAAAGAGCAATATTTCCTTGCCTAGGACAGCAACCTTAGTTTAAATATATTTTTCTATTAAAAAAAAAAATCAGAAAAGATTGCTGTGCTGGATCTGGCTGGGATGGAGTTAACTTTCTTCATAGCAGCTGATATGGTGCTGTGCTTTGCATTCGTGGCTAAAACTGTTGATAACACACCAATGTTTTGAGTACTGCTGAACAGTGCTTGCGCAGCATCAATGCTGTTTCTCACTCTGCCTCTCCAGTGAGAAGCTAGGAGTGGCCAAGAGATTGGGAGGGGATGCAACTAGGACAGCTGACCCAAATTGGCCAAAGGGATATTCCATACCACATAACCTCATGCTCAGCAATAAAAACTGAGGTAGAGGAAGAAGGGGGGTTGGCTTTCAAGGTGGCTGTTGCTTGAAGACTGGCTGGGAGTCAGCCTACTTGTGGGAGGTGGCGAGTGATTGCCTTTGCATCACTTGTTTGGTTTTTTTTTTTTCTTTTTCCTTCACTTATGAAACTGTCTCTAACTTGACCCATGAGTTTTTCTTGCTTTTTATCTTCATATTTTCTCCCCTATCATGCTGGGCAGGGAGAAGTGAGCAGCTATGTGGGTGCTTGGCTGCTGGCGCCACAAATGCTTAAGACCATGTTCTTTTAACATTGCTTTACTTACTTTTGTTTTTTTTTGATTTAAGTCAAGGCACATCCTGTTAAAACACTCTTAAGATACCTGACATTCTCACCAATCACACCTTCTTTTTCCACTCATAAATCCTCCCCCTCTAACAATCTCTTGCGCTCCAAAAGTGAAGTCAGGAACAGAAATGTACAATTTCCCAACATCCAACTAACACAAAACTTTAGCTGGCAACTTATTAGAATGTCTTCATAATAAATGTTTGGTTTGTTTACTTCCATCACAAAAAATCTCTTTTGAATTTTGAAATACCTGGTAGAATACAATATCAACAAACTGACCATATTTCTCAGGAAGATCTAAAGTGGTAAATTACACTGAAGATGTAACATCTGATTTTTTTAGATTCAAAACTATTAATTTCACAAAATAACAAGTTTTCAGAATAACATGCCTTTAAATCAGTTTAAGATTATCATTGTTGTGAAAGTACTTAATATTTTTATCAGACACTTTCATCTCTCTGAAGCTGAAAAAAAATTTTTAAGAAAGCTTTTTTCTGCAAAGAGGCAGAGGCAGTAATAATAGTTTATTCCTGTCTACAAGACAGTAATTTTGTAAGAGCTCCAGCAATACATAGTATACTGTTGAAGTATGTCACAAGAATAATTTACTATTACAAGAATAGAAAATATATAACAAGAGATAAATCCATAGTCATGTTTCATTTTGTACGTTTGCAACAGTATATGCAAACTCATTAACTATACTTATATATGAATAGTTAATACTTAGCTGTGAGTGTACACAATTATTTCACTTTAAAATTTTTTTATATGCTTACCCAAGGCCTGATTTATTGGTTATTAACTTCACAAAAGAAACTACTAAGATATTATTAGATCAAACTAATTCCCAGTTCTGTTTTTCAAATAGCAGAAACGGAAGAAGTATCACTGAATTGTGAGTTTTAAATACAATTGGGAAATAAATGGTAGCCTAGCTGGTATCACCTGATATAAGAAAATCCAGAATTTTTTCCGCTTCATGCTTAGTCATCTACCAGTACTAGAGACAGTAGATCTCGTATTTTGCTAGAGATACTGAGGATTATTTTACATTGTTCTTTATTATTTTACATTAAATAAGATGATTGCCTATGTTCTACAAGATTAGTATCAATTGCATTTCCTTATATGATAAGCAACAGACCCTGTAGGTAAGACATTTGCTTTTCTCCTGGTTTGGCTTTGCCTATGCTATCAAATGTGACCACATCACAGTATTTACAAACTTAATGCCTGTCTGTTAAACTTCGTATCTGACCATGTGTGTGTTCTTAGTAACTTGTGAAATAAAAGGTGAAATCTCTTTCAGTGTTTTTGTGTATTTTAACATACATTTTAAAGAGATATAACATTTATTTTATTTAGGCACTTGCTGCACATATGCTTTATGCAGTATGTCAGTTTAGATATGTCAGCTCAAAGGTATTTCTCATCAATTTTTGTACTCGAGAGGAAATCCTCAATCTGTAAGTAAAAGGATCCAGACAATAACATGTATTTTCATTAAATGTATCTATTGAATGATTTTTTTTTAAATGCTTTAAATTACAAGTAGCTCTTTAATTACACTCTCTACTTAATAGCACTGTATATTTTAGTTTGTAGAAACTGTATGAGGGTAACTACACTAATAGGTGATACTGGGGGTAAATTATCTAAGCATGTGTTTAGGAAGCCAGCAGTCCTGGGGCTGCTAAGTATGTTTTTTCTTTACAATAAATGCCAGATTTGTGGTTTAATAGTAACCTTTCTGGCCCCCTATTTCACCAAGCCTACTAATAGAGTCTCTGGAAATGTAGTACTACCTACTGTGGGGAAAGATACAGTTAGGGAGTATTTAATCCAACAGACATACATATACAGCTCCATGTCACCAGATGGGATGCAGCTGAGGGTGCTGAAGGGAGCTGGCTTGATGTCATTGCAGGGCTACTCTCTATCATATTGGAAAGGACATGGCAATTGGGGAGGTGTTCCTGATGACTGGAAAAAGGTAAATGTCACACCCATCTTCAAAGAGGACAAGGAGGAGGATCCAGGGAACTACAGACTGGGCAGCCTGACCTCAGTCCCTGTGAAGGTTAGAGCAAATCTTCCTTGAAGCCCTATCCAGGCACATGAAGGAGAAAGTCGTGATTGGGAAGAACAGCCAGTATGGGTTTGCCAAGAGCAAGTCATGTCTGACCAATTTGATTACCTTCTACGAAGAGATTACTGACTGTGTGGATAAGGGGAAAGCAGGGGAGAAGCTACCAAACAAGGGGGCGGGGGGGGGGGGGGGGAATAGTCAATATACTAGAAAGCAGAGACCTCAGCAGGCTGGAGAAATAGTCTGATAGAAACCTCATTCAGTTCAGCAAAGGCAATGAGGCAATGCAAAGCTCTTCATCTGAGCACAAATAACCCCATGCAACAATGTAGGCTGGGGGCTGACTAGTTAGAAGGCAACTTCATAGAATAAAACCTGTGTGCCCTGGTGGACAACAAGTTGAACGTGAGTAAACAGTGTGCTCTTGCAATGTAGATGACCAACCACATACCAGGCTCTATTAGAGAGTATCAGGCAGGTCCAAGAAAGTGATCTTTCTTCAGTATTCAGTACTTGTGAAACTGCTTGTGTAGTACTGTGTCCCATTTTGGGCTCCCTACTACAAGAAAGCCACTGACATAGTGGAGCAATTCCAGTGGATGGCTGCCAAGGTGGTCATGGGGTTGGAACATATGTCACTCCATGGAGAGGATGAAAGAACTGGGTTTGTTCAGCCATAAGAGAAGGCTAAGAAGCAGAAACAGGTCAGATTCTGACAAGAATGCATAGTAATCTGCCCTGTTGGAAAACGCAATGTGAACAGGGAAAAATGCCTCAAGGACAAAAGACTAAAAAGTGACACACTGGTACAAAAGTCTGCTACACATACATTTATATGAGAAGCAGAGTTGTAGGAAACTTCTACCTCTTATGTTCAATTAAAAGAGTTGCAGTGTCAGGCTGCCCTTAACTTTCAGTTTGCTGTCATTATTCCTAGCACTCTGTTCCTTCTAGGATGATAATGAATAGAATTGGATTAGAAATGAGTAGTAGTATTTACTTTTTAAAGTTGTTTTTGCCCTTTCTTCCCAGGTAAATTGTCCTGGTTCCGGTGGGGATAGTGTTAATGCTCACAGGTATTCCATGCCATGTGAGCCATGCCCACCCTGAGCTGCCGGGGGAGGGGGCAGGAAGTCACCGATTGGAGTGGGTGGGGGCGGGGGCATCCCGGGTCTGGTCAGTGAGCGGTGGGGAGCAGCGGTTCCGTAATCGTGTTTGTATATTCCTCTATCCATGTTATTGTTGTTGTTTTTCTTGTTCCCTTGGTTGTTCTGTTAAACTGCCTTTGTCTCAACCCAAGAGTTTTGCCTTTTTCTTCCGATTCTTCCCGTATTGGGAGGGCTCGAGCGAGCGGCACGTGGCTCTTTGTTGCCGTCTGAGGCCAAACCACGACAGTCCTTTTTGGCGCCCAACATGGGGCTCAAAGGGTTGAGATAACAACAGAATCCAACTAGAGCTGGGAAAAACGAATTTGTTGTATGCATTTACTGTATTAGGTAAATAGTCGCTGGTCACCATGTTGCTTGGTTTGTTCTCATGGCTGTGTTATGTGAATTCCTATATGGCTTAGGTACTCCTTCCGATGATGTTTGTTACTTCTGGGAGAGGGATGAGGATTATCATTTTGCTGTCCTGTGCGATATCAGCTTATGAGATGATAACATCACTTGTTAGACAGTTACTTTGGGGCGTTTATGTGGTATTGCTGTCCTGTCCATACCTTGGGCACCGTCTCTCAGAATTTATTAATAATTACACCCAGTCTGTGGGGGAAACATTGGGGGACACTTTCCCCAGCTCTTTTGCCTCCCTTTTCTCCTTCGGGTCAGGTATGACAGCTTTTGAGAATTTTGAATATCCTTGGGAAGCTCAAACCAGCCTGGTCCTATTGTTATGTCTCCTGAATGTGTTCCAGGTCTTGTTTAGGGTTAAACAACTATTTAAGACTACCACCCAGAGATCTGCTCCGAGGCTGGATAGTCAGGGGTGGCACGGCATGTGGGAGAACATGGGCAGGTACCTAGAGAACTTCTCGCCTCCAATGGTCTGCGACTTCACCCCTGAACAATTACAGGACCGTGATAGAGTAGTAGAATACCTGAAGGGAAAATGCTGTGGCTATTCCAGAGAGGCACAGCTCACTGCACTGTGCTGGGCCCTGACCAGTATCTACCAGGCACTGCTCAGTGTTACACACCATCCTCAGGGGAAAGAGACCAGACCGACAGACACTGCGGGTACTGCAACCCCCGTGGCAGCCACTGCCGCTGAACCAGGGAACCAACCTGTGCCAGTATCAGTTGCCCCCATACAGAAGAAGAAGCACACGAAGAAATCAGTTCGCTTAGTAAGAGATAATGAACCACGGACATCACAAGAACAGGAGGAAGAGGCAGAACCAGAGATAATCACCCGATCCCTATCCTTGAGTGAGCTGCAGGATATGCGAAAAGATTTCAGCCGACTTCCAGGTGAGCACATTGTCACCTGGCTGCTTCAATGTTGGGATAACAGGGCCAGTAGCCTGGAATTAGAGGGTAGGGAAGCCAGGCAGCTGGGATCCCTGTCTAAGGAAGGGAGAATTGACAAGGCAATTGGGAAGAAGACACAATCCCTCAGCCTCTGGAAATGACTCCTGTCAGGCGTGAGGGAGAGGTACCACTTCAGTGAGGATGTTGTATGTCACCCAAGCAAGTGGACTACCATGAAAAGAGGTATCCAGTACCTGGGGGAATTAGCCATGCAGGAGACGATTTGCTATGACTTGGACAATGCAGACTTACCCACAGACCCTGATGAGGTGCGATGCACAAGGCCCATGTGGCGGAAGTTTGTATGGAGCGCACCATCGTCATATGCCAACTCCCTGGCAGTAATGGAATGGAAAGGCAAAGAGAGACCAACGGTGGATGAGGTGGCTGGCCAGCTCTGGCGATATGAAGAAAGTCTCTCTTCCCCCCTTGTCTCAGCTGTGGAGAAACTGTCCCAGAAGGTCCAGCAACTTGAAGAGAATATGTCCCACTTCCCACCTGTATGGGCCAGCGTCTCAGCTATTAGAAGCAGGCATTTCCCCACTCAAGAGAGAGAGTACAGAGGGTACACACCATGAGGCACCCTGTGGTTCTACCTGCGTGACCACGGAGAGGACATGAGGAAGTGGGATGGACAGCCTACTTGGATCCTGCGAACACGGGTACAGGAGTTGCAAGGAAGGACAACCACAAAAGGGGATCCCTCCAGGAAAAGTGCCGCCCCGGTTTCCAGCGGGCATTTCCCCAGACAGAGCAGAAGGCCTGATCTTGCTTCTGATCCTCCTGAAGGAACTTCCAAGTCATTTATGCAAGAAGTGAGTAATGGATACTATGACGAGTATTAGAGGGGCCCTGCCTCCGGCCAGGTGGAGGAAAGGGACAACTGGGTTTATTGGACGGTGTGGATTCGATGGCCTGGCACATCAGACCCACAGGAGTATAAGGCTCTGGTGGACACGGGTGCACAGTGTACTTTAATACCATCAAGCTATAGAGGGGCAGAACCCATTTGAATTTCTGGGGTGACAGGGGGATCCCAAGAGTTGACTGTACTGGAGGCGGAAGTGAGCCTAACTGGGAATGAGTGGCAAAAACATCCCATTGTGACTGGCCCAGAGGCTCCATGCATCCTTGGTACAGGAGGTACCCAAAAGGGTACTGGTGGGCCTTTGGCATAGCTGCCTTGGAGATGGAGGAAGTTAAACAGTTGTCTACCTTGCCTGGTCTCTTGGAGCATTCTTCTGTTGTGGGGTTGTTGAGGGTCAAAGAACAGCAGGTGCCAATTGCTACCACAACGGTGCATCGGCGGCAATATCGCACTAACCGAGACTCTCTGATTCCCATCCATAAGTTGATCCTTCAACTAGAGGTTCAAGGAGTGATCAGCAAGACTCGCTCACCCTTTAACAGTCCCATATGGCCATTGCAAAAATCTAATGGAGAGTGGAGGCTAACTGTAGACTATCGTGGCCTCAATGAAGTCACGCCACGGCTGAGCGCTGCCGTGCCGGACATGCTAGAACTGCAGTATGAACTGGAGTCCAAGGCAGCCAAGTGGTATGCCACAATTGATATAGCGAATGCATTCTTCTCAATCCCTTTGGCAGCGGAGTGCAGGCCACAGTTTGCTTTGACCTGGAGGGGCGTCCAGTACACCTGGAATCGACTGCCCCAGGGGTGGAAACACAGCCCCACCATTTGCCATGGACTGATCCAGACTGCACTGGAACAGGGTGAAGCTCCAGAACATCTGCAACACATTGATGACATCATCGTATGGGGCAACACAGCAGAAGTAGTTTTTGAGAAAGGGAGTAAAATAGTCCGAATCCTTCTGAAAGATGGTTTTGCCATAAAACGAAGTAAGGTCAAGGGACCTGCGCAGGAGATCCAGTTTTTAGGAATAAAATGGCAAGATGGACGCCGTCAGATCCCAATGGATGTGATCAACAAAATAGCAGCTATGTCTCCACCAACTAGCAAAAAGGAAACACAAGCTTTCTTAGGCATTGTGGGGTTTTGGAGGATGCATATCCCAGATTAGAGTCTAATTGTGAGCCCTCTGTATCAAGTGACCCGGAAGAAGAATGACTTTAAATGGGGTCCTGAGCAACGACAAGCTTTTGAACAAATCAAACAGGAAATAGTCCATGCAGTGGCCCTGGGGCCAGTCCGGGCAGGACAAGATGTTAAAAATGTGCTCTACACCGCAGCCGGGGAGAACGGCCCTACCTGGAGCCTCTGGCAGAAAGCACCAGGGGAGACCCGAGGGAGACCCCTAGGGTTTTGGAGTCAGGGACACAGAGGATCCGAAGCCCGCTACACTCCAACAGAAAAAGAGATATTGGCAGCATATGAAGGGGTTTGAGCTGCTTCGGAAGTGGTTGGCACAGAAGCACAGCTCCTCTTAGCACCTCGACTGCCGGTGCTGGGTTGGATGTTCAAAGAAAGGGTCCCCACCACACATCATGCAACTGATGCTACATGGAGTATGTGGATTGCACTGATCACACAGCAAACGCGAATGGGAAACCCCAGTCGCCCAGGAATTCTGGAAGTGATCATGGACTGGCCAGAAGGCAAGGATTTTGGAATGTCACCAGAGGAGGAGGTGACGCGTGCAGAAGAGGCCCCACCATATAATAAACTGCCAGAAAATGAGAAGAAATATGCCCTGTTCACTGATGGGTCCTGCCGGATTGTGGGAAAGCATCAAAAGTGGAAGGCTGCTGTGTGGAGTCCTACACGACAAGTTGCAGAGGCCAGTGAGGGACAGGGTGAATCGAGCCAGTTTGCAGAGGTGACAGCCATTCAGCTGGCTTTGGACATTGCCGAGTGAGAAAAATGGCCAGTCCTTTATCTCTACACTGACTCATGGATGGTGGCAAATGCTCTCTGGGGGTGGTTACAGCAGTGGAAGCAGGGCAACTGGCAGCGCAGAGGCAAACCCATCTGGGCTGCTGAACTATGGCAAGATATTGCTGCCCGGATAGAGAATCTGGTTGTGAAAGTACGCCATGTAGATGCCCATGTGCCCAGGAATCAGGCCACGGAGGAACATCAGAACAACCAGCAGGTGGATCGGGCTGCTAGGATTGAAGTGGCTCAGGTGGATCTGGACTGGCAACATAGGGGTGAACTATTCATAGCTTGATGAGCCCATGACACCTCAGGACATCAAGGAAGAGATGCGACATATAGATGGGCTTGTGACCGAGGGGTGGACTTGACCATGGACACTATTGCACAGGTCATACATGAATGTGAGACGTGCTGCAATCAAGCAAGCCAAGCAGTTAAAGCCTCTTTGGTATGGAGGGCGATGGCTGAAATACAAATATGGGGAGGCCTGGCAGATTGATTATATCACACTGCCACAAACCTGTCAGGGCAAGCGCTATGTGCTCACAATGGTGGAAGCAACCACTGGATGGCTGGAAACATACCCTGTGCCCCATGCCACTGCCCGGAACACTATCCTGGGCCTTGAAAAGCAAGTCCTGTGGCAACATGGTACCCCAGAGAGAATTGAGTCGGACAACGGGACTCATTTCCGAAACAGCCTCATAGACACCTGGGCCAAAGAGCATGGCATTGAGTGGGTATATCACATCCCCTATCACGCACCAGCCTCTGGGAAGATAGAACGATACAATGGACTGTTAAAAACTACACTGAGAGCAATGGGTGGTGGGACCTTCAAACATTGGGATGCACATCTAGCAAAAGCTACCTGGCTAGTTAACACCAGGGGATCTACCAATCGGGCTGGCCCTGCCCAATCAAAACTTCCACGTACCGTAGAAGGGGATAAAGTCCCTGTAGTGCACATGAAGAATATGTTAGGGAAGACAGTCTGGGTTAGTCCTGCCTCGGGCAAAGGCAAACCCATCCGTGGGATTGCTTTTGCCCAAGGACCTGGGTGCACTTGGTGGGTGATGCGGAAGAATGGGGAGTTCCGATGTGTACCTCATGGGGATCTGATTTTGGGTGAGAATAGCCAATGAATCAAACTGTGTGTTGTTGATTGCTAAATAACACTGTCACTGTATGTCCTCATTACTATAATTGCTATCAGTTGTACTACAGTAAGAATCACCCAAACTAATGACAGATGGACTTTGATGAAAAATTGAGTAAAGCACAGGGGTGGTGGGATCAGAACTGACCTCAGCAGCTGGCGCCCAGCAACTTCCTCAATATTTACATCTTCTGCCCACGGACTGTGTGCATGAGCCACACCGGGTACACCAGTCACAAGCTCCGAAAATACAGCATGCAAGAGGCCAGCACCACACAGCATCTCACCTGCCCTGAGAGACTGTTCTAACAGATGGAGCCGAAAGCCATGGATTAAATGAACTCACCAGACACTTTGGAGGGATGGCCCATAAACTAAGGGCATTATATCTGCATGAATATATATGTGTGTGTGTGTATATATATATATATATATGACAGGGGAAAGTGGTGGCAATTCATTGGGACCTGTAACATCTGGGCATGGCATAGATGGTATGGAATAAGGGGGGGATAGATTTAATTCTCCCCAGAACACAGGTATTCCATGCCACGTGAGCCATGCCCACTCTGAGCTGCCAGGGGAGGGGGCAGGAAGTCCCCGCTTGGAGTGGGCAAGGGTCCCCGGTCCCAGGCAGGGAGCGGCGGTTCCGTAATCGTGTTTGTATATTCCTCTATCTGTGTTATTGTTGTTGTTTTCTTGTTCCCTTTGCTGTTCTGTTAAACTGCCTTTGTCTCAACCCAAGAGTTTTGCCTTTTTTTCTTCCGATTCTTCCCGTATTGGGAAGGCCCAAGAGAGTGGCACATGGTTCTTTGTTGCCGTCTCAGGCCAAACCACAACATAAATACATTTAAGTTTGCTTGACACCAGATAACTCAAAAACACTGTACTGTAAATCACTACCTACAAAGAAATGCCTAAAGTTATTAATATTTTATTCTAAACAGAAATACTTTAGATTATTATAGCAACTGAAGGGGAAATTCAAATTGTAACTGCTCAGCAGTGGTAATTTGTGACCGAGGAATGATCTGGCATGGAGGGCAAGAAGGTCCAACTGCAGAATGGGTTGAACTGGCTGGAATCAGGAATACCAGAGACAGAACAACTCCCTGTAAGCGAGTGAAGTTTCCCCTCGTGATAAGAAACAGCCACAGCATTGTCTTGTAGCCATCCTGTAATGCAAGCGCTCATGGGTCACCTTTGTGTGGTAGAGCTGGGCTGGGAGATGAACCTAAGGCCAGGCTCAGTGGTCTCATGCAGTCGCTCATGGGATTGGTGCTAGTGCAAGCGTATATAAATAATTCGCTCATGATGCATCTTTGCAGACTCCTTGTAGAACCGCTTATAGTGGTAGGACTCTGTCCAATGCAGTGGTCATTAATTTTGTTCCTTATGTTTAAGCACAAATGTGTTTTTAATTCACCTCAAGGGGTACTATAAAAATCCTCACACAAAAGATATTAAGAATTAAGGTTTTATATTTAGTTCCAAATGTTATATTTAATGTTCTATCTAAGAGTGCTCCATACTCGACTTCTGTGAAAAGTCTCCTTCTGGTATGACCTGAAATACTATATTTTTTTTTAGTGTGAAATCATGTGTCAGGGATAATAGAAGATGGTCCGAGTGAGACACAATGGAAAATTACTAGTTGAACCAAACCCAGTATACGTGCCGAGAAAAAGGACCTCAGTACTGTTGCTGCAAAAACTATGTGGGTATCCATGAGAACCTGACCTTCGAAGAAGAAGATAACAAGAAGGGAGTACAACAATGTGGTCATGTATCAGACAGCCGCTGTTAGCAAAGCTGGATCATGAGTCTAGTAAGGCTCGCTGCATACGCTGGCCATGCGTGCAGCGACTCTAGCCTGTACTTTTCCACTCAATCCAGTGCAGGATATGAGGGGGGCTGTCTAGGGCTGGAGGGAGGGAGACAGACATGAGCGCACTTTGAAGATACAGGGGATGCCCTGAACAAGCGCTGTGCCTTCCCTTCCTCTGCCATACCGATGTGGCTCCTTGTTATCCTGCTGCTCAGTGGTGCTACTATGATCTATGGGGTGGTAAGACTCTCTGAAGTAACTTTTGGGACATTTGGGAACTGCTTAGCAAGGCTTCGCAATAAAGCTGAATTCACTGCTTTTTTTTTTCCTGTAGCAAGGCTTCACAATAAAGCAGAGTTAACCTTTTTTTTTTCCTTTGTGTGGGCTCCAGTTTGTACATTGGAATCTTTAAAAAAGAACCAGTTACAAATCACAGTAATGGTCCTAGACTGGATCAATACAGCACACCCTTTAGGAAATCCTTGATCCTTTAATATTCCTAATTGGTACTTTAAGATTACATTATTACAAATAGCTGTTGCTTCCTTAGGACTCTATCTTCATTCAACAAGAAAGAAGTTGCTGGGTTATAAACACATGTATCACTATGGCCAAATTTGTATCTGGAAGGATTAGGCTAATGCTGGTTTGGCCAATCTAGTTTATTTGGAATCCTACCACATCTTTGGTCTAGCCACTGCCTTATTCTACAGTTTGATAGCAAATACATTTAATAATAAGTCTTTAATAATATTGGTACACCTTGGGCTGCCCGGTCCTCTGAGTCGGAGGATCACAACTGCGGGAACAGTAACTTTACATTTGTGGACACTGAGATTGTAAGGAATCAGCTGAATGTTCACAAGTCCATGAGGCCTGATGGGATTCATTACAGAGTACTGAAGGAGCTAGTGGATGTTACGGCAGGACCCCAACCAAACGTCTTGGGAGTCTGGGGAGGTCCCCGCTGACTGGAAGCTAGCCAATGTCATTCCAATTTAGAAGGGTGTGAGGGAAGACCCAGGAAACTACAGACCTGTTAGTCTAACCTCAGTACCTGGAAAAATTATGGAGAAGATCATACAGGCTGCTATTAAAAGGCATTTAAAGGATAATACTATCCTCAGGCACAGTCAACATGGGTTCGCAAAGGGAAAGTCCTCTCTAACTAATTTGATATCCTTCTATGATAAGGTCACCTGCCTAGTGAATGAAGGGAACATAGCGGATGTAGTTTTTCTGGATTTTAAGAAGGCTTTTGATACTGTCCCTCACAGTATCCTTCTGGACAAGTTGTCCAACTGTGGGATGAGCGGGTTCATGGTGCGCTAGGTGAAGAACTGGCTGAAGGGCAGGGCTCAAAGGGTTGTAGTGAATGGGGCTACATCTAATCGGTGACGGGTCACCAGTGGTGTTCCTCAGGGCTCAGTTCTAGAGCCACTTCTGTTCAATATGTCAATCAACGTTCTGGATGCAGGAGTTGAATGCACCATTAGCAACTTTGCTGATGATACTGAACTGGGAGGTGCCGTTGACACTCTTGAGGGCCAAGATGCCTTGCAGAGGGATCTAGATAGATTGTAGGATCGGGCAATCATCAATGGCATGAAATTTAACAAGAACAAATGCAGGGTTCAGCACCTGAGATGGAGTAATGCTGGGCACAAGTATAGACTGGGAGAGATGTGGCCGGAGAGCAGCCCTGCAGAAAGGGATCTGGGGGTGCTGGTTGACAGCAGGCTCAATAGGAGTCAGCAGTGTCCCCTAGCAGCCAAGAGGGCAAATAACATCCTGAGGTGCCTCAAACACATCATAATCAGCTGGTCAAAAGAGGTGATTATCTCTCTGTATTTAGCATTGGTATGGCCTCACCTTGACTACTGTGTGCAGTTCTGGGCCCCACAATTTAAGGAAGATGTTAAGATTGTCCTGGTTCCAGTGGGGATAGTGATAATTTTCACAAGAAGCTGGGACGGTGTCGCAGGCGGAGTGATTAACTTCACTTGTAAGAGAGAAGTAGTGAAATGTTTATTAACATAAAACAGTGATTTAACAAAGTTAGTAGTGAATGCGACAGTGTTTTACGAGATTCAATGCCAGGGTACACTTGATTATTTACTGCATAGAAGACAGGGTCAGACAAGCTGTCAGGGAGACCCTCCCATTGAGTCCCGAGGTTCAGAAAGGACCCCCTTGCTTTCTAAACTCCTTCTCGGAGAGGAGTCTAGGTGCGGCTGGATCCAATCCTAGTCCCAGACTCGGTCACTGGTTTATGTCTAAAGGATTATATATGCGCAATCAATCCTTATATCACTCAGCTAAGATTTCAGAGTTTAGCATGCTCTCAGTCACTTACCAAGGATCTGTTGCAGCAAGGAATCTCTCAACCTCGAGGAGAAGAACCTTAAGCGAGCATCGCCACTCAAGGGGAGATCCTGTCGTGCAGCCCACTGCCATGCAGGAGAGCTCAAAGGGCTCTTGGGCTGTCCACTATTTATGGAGTAAGATAATTGACCTATAGTCATATTTGCAAGGGAACAGAATATCTAGGTCCCCACTCCAGACAGTGTTTTGACTGTGTTGCCAGCCATCCCCCAGAGTCCAGGTGCAACTCATAACAACTCCCACTGATGGCCATGGCTTGAGCAGGAGCTGGGGGGTGGGGGGGGAAGGGAGAGCACACTGCCACAGCCAGGACACAGCTGGGACAGCTGACTCAAACAAGCCTGTGTAAGGGATAATAGAGGATGGTCTGAGTGAGACACAATGGAAAATTCCTAGTTAAACCAAACCCAGTATATGTGCCAAGAAAAAGGACCTCAGTACTGTTGCTGCAAAAACTATGCGCATATCCATGAGAACCTGACCTTCAAAGAAGAAAATAACAAGAAGGGAGTACAACAATGTGGTCGCATATCAGAAAGCCACTGTTAACAAAGCGGGATCACAAGCCTGGTGGGGCTCGCTGCATGGGCTGGCCACACGTGCAGTGACTCTAGCCTGTACTTTTCCACTCAATCCAGTGCAGGATATAAGGGGGCTGTCTCAGGGTGGAGAGAGAGAGAGACATGAGCGCACTTTGAAGATACAGGGGATGCCCTGAAGGCGCTGTGCCTTGCCTCCCTCAGCCATACCGATGTGGTTCCTCGTTATCCTGCTGCTCAGTGGTGCTACTATGATCTATGGGATGGTAAGACTCTCCTAAGTTACATTTGGGAACTGCTTAGCAAGGCTACACAATAAAGCTGAGTTAACTTTTTTTCCCTTGTGTGGGCTCTGGTTTGTTTGTTGGAATCTTTAAAAAAGAACCGGTTACAAAGCCAAAGGGATATTCAGTACCGTCTGACGTCATGCTCAGCATATAGCTGGGGGAGCTGGCCAGGGGGTGCAGGAATTGCTGCACGGGAGTGGGTTTGGCATTTTGGGTTCTTGTCGGTGAGGGGCTAAACTGTGTATTAATCATTTCTGTATGTTCTTTTATCAGTATTATTGTTGTTGTTTTTCTCTTTCTTTTATGTTCTGTTAAACTGCCTTTCTCCCAACCCATGAGTTCTGCCTTTTCCTTCTGATTCTCCTTCCCATCCTAGCCAGGGGAAGAGGGGGGGTGAGAGAACAGCTGCGTGTTTCTTTGTTGCTGGCTGGGGCTAAACCATGACAGTCACAGAATCATAGAATGGTTCAGGTTAGAAGGGACCTTAAAGATCATCTAGTTCCAACACCCCTGCCCTGGGCAAGGACACCTCCCACTAGACTAGGCTGCTCAAAGGCTCATCCAGCCTGGCCTTGAACACTTCCAGGGATGGGGCATCAACAGCTTCCCTGGGCAACCTGTTCCAGTGCCTCACCACCCATACAGTAAAGAATTTCTTCCTGATATCTAATCTAAATCTCCCCTCTTTCAGTTTAAAACCATTACCCCTCATCCTATCACTACAGTCCCTGATAAAGAGTCCCTCCCCATCCTTCCTGTAAGCCCCTTTTTAGGTACTGGAAGGCTGCTATAAGGTCTCCCCGGAGCCTTCTCCTCTCCAGGCTGAACAACCCAAACTCTCTCAGCCTGTCCTCATAGCAGAGGTCCTCCAGCCTTCTGATCATCTTTGTGGCCCTCCACTGGACCCGTTCCAACAGGTGGTCCATGTCTTTCCTGTGCTGAGGACTCCAGAGCTGGACGCAGTACTCCAGGTGGGGTCTCATGAGAGCAGAGTAGAGGGGCAGAATCACCTCCCTTGACCTGCTGGCCACGCTTCTTTTGATGCAGCCCAGGATGCGGTTGGATTTCTGGGCTGCAAGTGCACATTGCCTGCTCATGTTGAGCTTCTCATCCACCAGCATCCCCAAGGCCTTCTCCTCAGGGCTGCTCTCAAGCCATTCTCTGCCCAGTTTATATTTGTGCCTGGGATTGCCATGACCCAGGTGCAGGACCTTGCACTTGGCCTGGTTGAACTTCATGAGGTTCAACTCTCCAGCCTGTCTGAGTCCCTCTGGATGGCATCCCTTCCCTCCAGTGTGTCGATCGCGCCACACAGCTTGGTGTCATCAGCAAACATGCTGAGGGTGCACTCAGTCCCACTGTCCATGTCACCGACAAAGATGTTAAACAGCACTGGTCCCAGTACTGACCCCTGAGGAATGCCACTCGTCACTGGTTCCCACTTGGACATTGAGCTGTTTCCAGTGGCTAGACATCCAGCCATTTCCTTATCCACCAAGTGGTCCATCCATCAAATCCATGCTTTTCCAATTTAGAGACCAGGATGTCATGCGGGACAGTGTCAAACGCTTTGCATAAGTCCAGGTAGATGATGTCAGTTGCTCTCCCCTTATCTACCAGTGCTGTGGCAACATCATAGAAGGCCACCAAATTTGTCAGGCATGACTTACCCTTGGTGAAGCCATGTTGGCTGTCACCAATCACCTCCTCATTTTCCATGTGCCTTAGCAAAGTTTCCAGGAAGATCTGCTCCATGATCTTGCCAGGCACAGAGGTGAGACTGACCGGTCTGTAGTTCCCTGGGTCTTCCTTTTTTCCCATTTTGAAAATGGGGGTTACGTTTGCCCTTTTCCAATCAGCAGGAACTTCACCAGACTGCCACAACTTTTCAAATATAATGGAAAGCGGCTTAGCAACTTCATCTGCCAGCTCCCTCAGGACCCATGGATGGATTTCATGAGGTCCCATGGACTTATGCACCTTCAGGTTCCTCAGATGGTCCCGAACCTGATCTTCTCCTACAGTGGGTGGTTCTTCATTCTCATAGACCCTGCCTTTGCATTCTGCAACTCAGGCAGTGTGGTTGGAATCCTTGCTGGTGAAGAACGAGGTGAAAAAGTCATTGAGTACCTCAGCCTTCTCCATATCCTGGGTGACCAGGTCTCCTGTCTCCTTCCGGAGAGGGCCCACATCTTCCCTAGTCTTGCCTTTACCCCTGACGTACTTACAGAAGTTTTTCTTGTTATCCTTGATGCCCCTAGCCAGATTTAATTCTATATGGGCTTTAGCTTGCCTAATCTGGTTCCTGGCCACTCAGACAGTTTCTCTGTATTCCACCCAGTCTTCCTGTCCTTGCTTCCACCATCTGTAGGCCACCTTTTTGCTTTTGAGCTTGTCCAGGAGCTCTTTCTTCATCCATGCAGGCCTCCTGGCATTTTTGCCTGACTTGTTCATTCTTGGGATTCACCTCTCCTGAGCTTGGAGGAGGTGATCCCTGAATACTAACCAGCTTTCTTGGGCCCCTCTCCCCTCCAGTACTTTTTCCCATGTTACCCTGCCAAGCAGGTCCCTCAAGGGGCCAAAGTGTGCTCTCTTGAAGTCCAGGGTAGTGAGCTTGCTGCGCACCCTCCTCGCTGCCCGAAGGATCTTGAATTCTACCATTTCACGATCACTGCAGCCAAGGCTACCCTTGAGCTTGACATTCCCCACCAGCCCCTCCTTGTTGGCAAGGACAAGGTCCAGTATAGTTCTTCTCCTTGTTGGCTCCTCTAACATTTGAAGAAGAAAGTTGTCATCGACACATTCCAAGAACTTCCTGGATTTCTTGTGCCCCGCTGTGTTGTCCTTCCAACAGCTATATCGGGGTGGTTGAAGTCCCCCATGAGGACCAGGGTCTGTGAACACGAGGCTGCTCCTTATCTGTCTATAGAGGGCCTCATTGGCTCTGTTGTTCTGGTCAGGTGGCCTGTAGCAGACCCCTACCGTAATGTCCCCTGCCCCTGCAGTCCCTTTAATCTTGACCCATAAGCTCTCCATTGAGTCTTCATCCATCCCCAGGTGGAGCTCCATGGACTCCAGCTATTCAGGGACATAGAGGGCAACACCCCCTCCTCATCTCCCCAGCCTGTCCTTCCTGAAGAGTTTGTATCCCTCCATTCCAACACCCCAATCATAAGAGCCACCCCACCACATCTCTGTGATTCCAATGAGATCATAGCCCTGGAGGTGTGCGCACATCTACAGCTCCTCTTGCTTGTTTCCCATGCTGTGTGCATTTGCGTAAAGGCATTTCAGCTGGGCGCCCAATGAAAATGCCTCACTGGCTGGAGTGGCTGCATTTCCTTCATGCTGCTCTTCAGGTGGTCTTCCTTCAAGGTGTTTTGTCTGTGACTCCCCAGTTTCTATTGCCTCAGGAGCCCCTGGCTCATCCCCATAAGACTTCGAGTGTGTTGCAGCGTACCCAGTACATCTCAGAGCAACAGATTGAGGGCCTTCGCTAGTGACCCATCCCTCAGACCTTGGAGCATCATCCCTTGGCTTGCGTTGGCATGAAAAGGACAAAGCGGTTTTGGCAGAAAATAAACCCCCTTGCGTTCTAACACTCCTCACCAAGGTGGGAGGCTAGGTTCGGCTAGGTTTAAATTCTGAGTGATGTCCAATTCAGCACTATCAGTCCAATCGCGTTTAATATGTATTAAACTATTACGATTTGGATACACTAATAGTGGACTGCACCTTCAGTCTAGTCGTGCTCATGAACTAGCACGGCCACTCTCGAGTCTTTGGTCGCGTTCAGTGAGAAACCAAAACGACTAGCTACTTAAACAGTACAGTTTATTTAAACAACAGATATATAGGTTCTTAGGATTGCCGGTGATAAATACACTGTCTGCAAAGCACGTGCAAATAAGGGTGTTGTTAATTATACAAAACACGTGACAAAGTTATAAACAATACAGCCTGGCTATAAATGTAGGATAGAGATTCTCTAGAGAGATTTCTAAGTTTCTCGAGGAAGCACTCGGTATAATCGAAGTCTTACCCAAAGGCGTCCCTATGGCGGGGGGAAGAAAGGCTCAGCCCATCGACTGGTCCCGGAAGTCAGTGATGGAGTCCTCCTTGACTTGTTCGTGATGGTGTCTTCCCTGATATCCCCCCTCTCTCGGGCTATTTTTATACTATTTGTTATCTTCAAGGTGGAGTTTGAGTGACTTTAGTCATACATACTTTTATTATGATTGGTGTAAAATTCTCTCGCTTCACATTTAAAGGTATAGATTACAAAAAATTCAGGGCGCAGACTCAAGAAGGAGTGGTCATACCTTGGAGGCGGGTAGCCTTCAGGATGGAGGTGTGTTTTGGTATTTGTGGAATAAATACTAAATTGGCTAAAAAATACAAAAGTACAGCATTGTTCACACATTAAGGAAAAGTATAAAATCAAGAGGCTTCTGAGGTAGAAAATAGCCGCAGCTGGCATGAAGAATACAACACCTGTGGTTCCCTGATAAGCTACATGAGGTACGGGACGGGATGCAATTATTCCACGGCTTTACCTTATGATGTATAGCGGATACGGGAATGGGATGATACCATGAAACAGATAAGCTGCCAATTAGCTGCCCGCTCGATGCTCAGAGCCAACATTTTGTCAAATTTTGATGAAATGCTGTCCTTTGTGCGAACTTTGCTCATTATAATGTCATTATAATACCAAAATGCTTGAGACCATGGCCACTCTGGGTCTCTTTGACTACAAACAACAGGGAATAAAAAGGTAAAACTGAATGGCATCGATTCCATCTGCCAATTCGTCATTTTAGAATTTGGGCCTCCAGGTAGCCATACATAATAAAAATAATATTATTGCCAGGATCAACGTCAGGATTCCCTGGAGACACTCAAAGTTAATGTAGGCCAGTCCGTCTGTACAGTTCATCCAAGGTTCCTGTAAGACACAAAGGAAAAGAAAATCTGCTCGGTCTTACTCGACCGACGGGGTTAAAAAGAAGGCGAGATCCACCGGGTGCTGATCCGGTGTATCTTCCCTGAACAGTCTTTGGCTTCCCATGCATGGGGATTTTTGGGAGTAGCTAGCACCATTGGTACCGTCCCAATTTGAGGCATTTTCACTAGCACAGGTTGCCCAGGGTAAAATCTTCCAGGGTATTTTCCCGGTTAATTGGGAGCTTTTGGAGAGATAATATTGGCAGATACGCAGAAAGCTTTCATTTTAGGACAGCCATCTCCACTCCATCTGTTATTTAATTGATAGATGGCATCGTCCAATCGCAAATGCCAACCAGGTTCATGAGTTTTTGCAAAACGCTTAACCAATCCATTGGTGCATTCAACAATGCCATTAGCCTGGGGATAATAGGGAGTATGAAATACCCATCGAATCCCTTCTTCTTTGGCCCAATCTTGTACCACCGAAGCGGTAAAGTGTGAACCGTTATCACTTTGGATTTCCTCGGGAAGGGGAAGTGTGCTGAACCACCCTTTTGGGCCTTTCACTGTGTTGTCCCCGGTAGCTGATTTGAAGCTGGTGGCCATACTGAGGCTGGAGATAATCTCCACTCCTACCAGGACATATCTTTTCCCACCTGATGATCTCAAGGGCCCAATATAATCAATCTGCCATGAATGCCACAACGTTTTCTTGTCCCGAATGTGTAAGGGAGGTGCCTTACTCGGATGATCCTTGCTGAGTCATAGGCAACATTGTGAACAGGCAGTTACTACTTGTTCACACAGCTTAACCGACACAGGCCACCCCTGGGCTAGACCTTCCTGATACAGGTCAGCACGGCCTGTGTGGCCACGTTTAACATGTAACCATTTGAGTAAGCATTCCCATTCCCGACCATCATCTACAATGTCAATTTGCTGCAGCCGCGTGAGGCTATCTACCTGTTGGTTGAATTGAGCAGTGATCGAGTTTGAACGATCATGGCCTTTTACCCAACCAATGTGCAATGTTCTCTGTCCTCCTATTTCCAACAGTTGCTTCCAACTGTCCGTCTCCCAAATTGGGACTCTGTTCACCTGCCAATCATTGGCTGCCCAGTGACCTATCCATTCAGTGGCTCCTTTAAAAACAGCATATGAGTCAGTGTAAATGGAGGTGGCTCCATGTTGTGCAGCTAGTAGGACAGCTCTGAGTTCCCCTACTTGTGCACTACCCTCCCCTGTTTCAATCGCTCTTTCTCCCATTGCTACTTCCAGTGCTATGGCCTTGTATTTCCACTTATCGTTCTCCCAGTGAGATGATGCATCAGTAAACCACACTCCTGTAAGATCACTGCCTTCCTTCAAAGGAGGAGCTTCTTGGATCGGAGATGGTCTATTTGGTGGGGATTGGAACAATAGGGCACCATCTGTATCCTTTTGGAGCTTGGATACTTTAACACTGCCTTCAGAGACTGGTATGATTTCATTAATGCCTTCGAAATAAGCATACCACTTTCGAACTATGGGTTTCTGGGCAATGCCAGCTGGTGGTGGTGTCCCTTTACGGACCACATCTAGGAGGCGGAAATTTTATAGATTTATAAAGATTTTATACTTTTCCTTAATGTGTGAACAATGCTGTACTTTTGTATTTTTAGCCAATTTAGTAATTATTCCACAGTTAAGGCAAGAGCTGGCAGTTAAAATCGAATCATCCTTTTCAATTAAAATTCCTTCATACTTCAGTATTCTTGAATTGGTTAGCTGTTTTCCCGTGGTTTGGGCTAAAATGATTTTTACTTGGTGAGGGGTGCTAACTTCTATCATTCCCCTGGCCACCCTCAGGAGACCAGATCTAAGAGTTTAGATAAATAGGCCACTGGCTGCCGCTTATCCCCCCCCACTCTTGAGTTCCTAATGCAGCCCCTTTGTCTACAGTTACAAATAGTTGAAAAGATTTCTCCAAAGAAGGTAAGGCTTAAACTGGAGCTCTGGTTAGGCTCTGTTTTAAATCTTCCACTAAATCCTCCTCTTCTTCTGTCCAAACCAATACATTTGGTTCTTCAGCTAACAGTTTGGAATATAGTCCTTTAGTCTTCTGAGCATACCCCTCTATCCACAGTCTACAGCACCCGGTCAGCCCCCAAAAGTTTCTCAGTTCCCTCTTGGTCCTTGGCAGAGGTAAGTCTACTATTCCTTTGATCCTCTCAGGATTTATAGGATTTATTTTTCTACTCCCTTCACAGACTAGATGTCCCAAGTACTTCACTTCTGTTTCCACATATTGCAATATTTTTTTTTTTTGAGTCCCTCAAACCTTGCTGTCCCCAAAAGTTCAATAACAACTCATTCGTGGCTTCTTTTACCCTGCCTTCTTCCTCCCCAAATACCAATAAGTCATCCACACACTGAAGCAGGGCTACTCTCAATGGAGGGTTGAATTGTTCAAGCACTTGTTCTAACACTTGCCAAACAAATTAGGGGATTCTGTAAATTCCACAATGATAACACCCTACCGGTGAACCTTGAGCTGCTGGTAGGAGTGGTCGGGGCAGTCCTCTTCCCCGTCCTCTTCCCCTGTTATTCACCCCTCTTCCTCGCCCCCAAGTAACAGTCTAAGGGGTCCCACTTTGGGGATTCAATTTCTTTGTCGATTGAAACACCACTGACAGTCTGGGCTGGGAACATATAAAATGGATTTGGGCGTCCCCGAATCCTGAATCTATTCATCTTGACCCAGCAAAAAGCATATTCACCTTCTTCTAATTCCTTATTATTCCTTATTATTCACATACATGTTTAAAGTCTGACAGACCCGGTCTTCATCAGATGCAAATTTGGGCCAAAATACACTAGGAGGTCTTATGGGTTCTTTGTTCCAAACAAATGCAAATGCAAATGCAAACATGTCTCCCCGGGACACCCTGAAGATCTCCTGTGACAGACACGGGACCCCTAGGGATGTCCCCAGGATCCCCCCCCAGACACCCCTGGGATCCTCTAAGACAGACACAGGACCCCCTAGGACACCCCTGGGACACCCCCCCCATGATGTTCATGGGCCCCCTCCCCCAGCCACCCCTGGCCCCTCCAGGATGCGGTCTGAACAAAACAAATCATTTTATCTTTATTCCTTGTACAAGAAGAATCATTCCGAAACCTCAACATTCTCCCCTAAAGGACTGTCTGGGGGAATGTTCCCGGGGACTTTCTTATTATCCCCTTTTCCATCCCTAGGCCTAGAATCCTTATTTCCCATTCTGAACAGAGACTTTTCTTACACCCCTTCCTTTTGCTTCGTCCTTCTCCAGCTGTGCCCCTCACGGGACTACAGAACTGCGGATCTGGACTCCACACTCGCTTTGTACTGCAGTACGTCTCAGTCACTCACACACACCAAGTCTCTTAGAATGTCCCCGACCACCAAGGCAATACTTTAACAGTCCGATCTTTCTTACCTTGGTCCGTGCACAGAGTTGCCTGGTCGTACTCTCTGTGCCTACTGCACCTATCCCTTTTCCCCCTGTGGGTCACAGAGTCTGCTGTACAACTGGGTCTCGAGATCTTAGTCGATTCCTCCCGGAATCCCTGCCGACGATCCACGAGACCATTGAAATCAATGGGATGCATCTTCCCATCCTTCGGCGACAGGGACTCACAAGAAGATGACGTCTGATCCCGGACGAGCCCCCAAATTGTGAGAAATAAGTTCAGGTCCGAATGAAATAGGCTCAGGCAGAATCCTCTGTGAAGCACGTTTTTATTCACGTTCTTGCAAGAGCGGGTGACCTAGCAAGTAGGCACACTTCCAGTTCTTGAAACACACCTTTTTATTCCCTAATCCTGGCCGAATTTTTCCCTCCCCTGTTTCCCATTGGTTGGGTACTCCAGGGTTCACAGTCTGCCCGAGGTGCCTAAAATCCTTCCCGGATGTCCTGCCTCTGTTTACTTCTCTTTATGCTACACCTAAAGGGATTATCTGACTAGTTTATTTCTTTCCTTTTTGGTAAAAAATTGCTCAATGTCATTAGCCCTGGTTAAATGTTTGACTACCCTTCTAGACACTAATCCAGTAGGAATCAGTTTGTCCTTTTGTCTGTGTGATAAGAGATGTTCTACAAGCCTTTGCTGGAGCCTCTTTGTCTTAGTCATTCCCTTATCATGCCACCTCTGATGGAAACGGCTTTTCTCCTCTGCAAAAGCAATACCTGCCTTTCTTATACTTTGTTCCCCGCAAATCCTCCCGAATATGAAGCCAGACCCATTGTTAAAACAGACTGCAGGACCTCGGGGTGCTAATCCACGGCATACTACGCGAACCAGCCCCTGGGATCCGTTGCAATTGACAAATTGGCAAGAGAGAGATAGCAGAAACCCCGGTGAAACTGAAACTGAATACTTGTGGCGAGTGTGCTTAACTGGCAGCGACCGAATCATGTTAAGCTGGGATGAAGCCAGTGGTTACTGGGGTCCAGGAGTTTTCTTAAATTTAGGACCCGACCTGGCAGATACACCCCATTCTATCACCAGCCAAGTAGCTTATTGGGCGGGAGGAATCGACACCATGGAGCGGGGTGAGCCCTCCATAATCACCATAAAATCTCTAAGTGAGTTATCCACAGCCATCACAAAAGCCGCTTGCATACAAGCCATGCACGAACGAGGACGCCATGATGTCCCACTATCTGCTACAGTAGATTTTGCAATATTAAAGCCACTGGTCAGAGAAGCCCCAGCAATTCTTAAACCCCATCTAGCTGCAAAAGGGGATGAGATTAGAAGAGATACCAAATTTAATACACAGGGCAATCGTCCTCCCAGGTGAGTCCCTACCTGGGCAGAATCAATGCGCAGCATTGTTAACTACTGCTGTGAAATGGGCTGGGACGACAGTGCAGCAGTTGAAAAACAAAGCCAGAAATCCTGGGGAGGAGATCACAAAGTAAGACCCGTGAAACAGGGAACAGAAATTAAATCAAAGGGAAATAAAAGCTTGCACACGGAGTCTCGAGAAGAGGAATGAATTGTGGAGGAAAGCATTAGCACTAGGCATTCCCAGAGCCGCGATTCAAGGTCGGCCTACTGGCATTATCTTGAGTCTGATTGAAGCATTCCTGAAACGAGATAGCGGTGGAAACAGAGACTGTATTTCAACTTCATTAAAGGAGGATAATCCTTTTCTCCCTCTTAAGGAGGAATTGCAGGACACGAAGTCAAAAAACGAGTGATGTCTGGAAGGCAATTGGGCCTGCCTGTCCGGAAAGTGGAGGCTTATCAGTGGATAAGTGATGATGGCCCATACATATTAATTCCAGTTGGTCCTCGAAGACAATTAATAAAGTTTTTAATAGATACGGGGGCACAAATTTCGATATTAACACAACAAGATGCCGAGAAGCTGGGCATGCGATCCCGGATGGCAAAGAGAATTACAGGTGTGAACGGGGGAATTGATGTATGTCAAACTGCTAAGGTTAGTTTATGGCTCCCAGGTGAGAAGCGCATATCGTCTACTCGCTTTGCAATTAAAGTTCATCATGAAAATATTTTAGGTTTCGATATTTTAAACGGCCAAACTTGGTGTCTGCCGGACGGCAGCGTGTGGTCTTTCGGCTCAAGCACTGACCTTACCCCGTGCAGAAACCGGGAAGCCGCAGTGCAGGTGCTCCGCTCAGCCCCTGCACTCCCCGAGTCAAAGATTACAAATGTACCGCAGTACCCGATCACTGCTGAGGCATGAAAGCCCGATCACTGCTGAGGCATGAAAGGGCATTTCTGAAGTCATAGCTGATTTAGAGAAAAGACAAATTATCTCCAGAACCCACTCCCCGTATAACTCACCCATCTGGCCGGTTTGGAAACCTGATGGGAGGTGGCATTTAACAGTCGATTACCGCCGTCTAAATGCTAATACAGCCCTGCTAATGGCCGCTGTACCAAACACTGCAACTTTAACAGCTACTCTGCAAGCAGCTGCCCACCCACGGATGGCGGCATTAGATGTAAAGGATATGTTCTTTATGGTTCCCTTGAAGGAGGAGGATAAAAAGAAGTTTGCTTTCACTTGGGAGGGAATACAATATACCTTTAACAGACTCCCACAGGGGTATAAACATTCACCCACAGTTGCTCATGCCACGCTTGCCGAACTTTTACAGACAGTCTCACTCCCCCAAGGCGTAAAACTGTACCAATATATAGATGATATTCTGAATTGGAGGAACTTCTGAGACAGTGGGGGAAGCAGCAGCAGCAGTGTGGCAAGCACTAAATAAAGCAGAAATTGAGGTACCACCTGGAAAATGTCAGGGACTGTAATAAACAGCCAGATCCCTTAAACAGAAATGGCACTTATTTTATTATAGGGACAAAGTCAATAAAGCAAAAGCACAGCGCTGGGTGCATGACTCAAGTCAGAGGCACACCAGCTAACACTTCACCCACGTCTTATATACATTCAATATTGCATACGTATTCACTATTTTAGGCAGAGTAATTGTTTATGATGATTGATTGTCATTAGTCCCTTTTCTCTTCTATTTGTGCGTTTCCTTCTGACAATTGTTTCTGAGGATCGATGATCTTCAGTTCCCTTTTCCCATGCATCTGTTTCCTTCTGGTAGGATCGATTATCATCAGCTCCCTTCTCCTATGCATCTGTTTCCTTCTCTTAATCACTTGTGGGGTCTTTTGGAGAAGTTCTCTTTTGTTTCTCTCGGATGTTTTTCTTCATAGCTGCTGTTAGTTGTTATCTTTGAGGTTTCTCATGTTTCCTAATTTACTAAAGGTTAGTTATCCTTATAAGTCAAAGATTTATAGCCTTGTTATTATGGCGAAAGCCAACAATACCTTCACTATTTTTCACAGGGACCAAGTAAAGAAGTATAATTTTTTAGGTACTTGCTGGATATCGGGCAGTGCTGTGATTCCTCCGGATACCTTAAGAGAAATCGAAGAGCTGCAAATTCCCCAATCAAGGAAGGAGTTACAACAATTAATGGGAACTTTAGGATATTGGAGGAAGCACGTGCCTGGATTTTCTACAATTTCCCGTCCATTATACTCACTTTTACGGAAAGGCAAATCCTGGGAGTGGAGATCAGAACATAACAAGGCAGTAAACACTCTAATCGAAGAATTAAAAACATACCAGTCACTGGGACCGGTACACCCCCGCGACCCTATCATAGCCAAATGGGGTTTCGCAGAACATGCTACTTATTACAATCTGTTCCAAACTGGCCCCGATGGACCAAAAAGACCTCTATTGTTTAGCTCAACTGCATTTAAAGAAACAGAACAACGGTACTCTGAATGGGAAAAGGGACTTTTGTCTTTAGTCCGAGCAGTTAAACAAGTTGAGAAAATACATCAGGGACAACCTGTGCAAACTAGAGGACCCTTTAATTTACTAGAAGCAATCCTTAAGGGGACTGCTCCCCCAGAAGGAGTCGCACAGAAACCCACTATCAGAAAATGGTATGCCTACCTAACAGGAGTAGCAGAAAATATGCAATTAACTGAGGGACACACTAAGGTTTCCAAATTGCAGATGCCAGTAAACACAGACCCTTTAGCATTACAACAACCTTTTAAACCTTCACCCATTCTGGATGCACTACACCTTACTGAGAATACTCCGACGGAAAACATTTGGTTTACAGATGCTTCTGCGAAAAGAATAAATGGTTGTCACGTCCCACTCTTGGGAAAGAGGGGGGGTAAGTGACTTCAGATTCGTAAATTCCCAATGGCGCGGACTAAGGTGAGATAAATCTCAAGGTCCATATAGAAACATTTATTAGCTTCCCAAAATGATTAGTATAGGTCTTAACAAGTCCACGATAATTGGTTAGGTATATAACAAATTATGGCAAGTGGTGGGGTATGCATTGTGTCACTTAACAACAGGTATAGGACAACTTATGGCAAGCAGTACTTAAGGTCGTTACTTCACAACTCTAACCATTACTTAACAATTCTAAGAGAAAAGAGAAACTGAGGGACAGAGAAAGGAAAAGATGGAGAAAAAGACAGAAAGAGATCACCAGTCCTGGTTCCAGCGTCTTTTTCAGGGAATCTTCCCAGGACCTATCTTCTTCTTTCTTGAGAAGAATCTTCCCAGGCACTATCTTCTTCTTTTGTTTCTTCTTTGTTCCCCTCTCAGGGGCACTTACTTTCCCCTTTTATGTTTGCTGAATTAGCGCGGTCCACCCCCCTTGCCGAGGACAGCCTCGTCTCAGGTTTCTCCCTTCTCCCAGGTGACGTGTAGCATGATTTGGGTGGAGAGACGAGTGCCACAGTCATACATGTTTAGCATGATCTCTATGATCTTCATTAGCATATGCAGGGGTGTGCGCTTTCATATGCATTTCGTGGATAATGAAGCAAAGGTCACTCATCGGACACAATGGCCTTGAGAACCAAGAACTAGCAAGCTCACCACACGAGTGGCAGAACTATCCTGTCTTCACAAGACAGTTCTCCCACACCTTCAGGCACCAGCAGTGTTAGCCTTATCAGTTCTTTGAAGGCCAGGCCTGCATTATTTATTTCCTTGTGAGTGTTTGAGGCATTCCATTGAAGGCTTGGAGGGCCTTCTGCCCCTCATCAGGGAATTTACAGTCTGTCTCTTACAATGGTAAATGGCAATATAAAGCTGTTGCATTAGATATTACCGCTGGCAAACAAGTAGTAGAGGAAGGTGAAGGTAGTGCACAAGCAGGAGAAATAAGAGCAGTTGTTTTGGCGGCACAGAATGGAGCAAAAATTATATATGTAGACTCTTATGCTGTATGGGCCGGTGCCGCACAGTGGCTCTGTCAATGGGAAACCTTAAACTGGGAAGTAAATGGATCCCCAGTTTGGAGAAAGACAGACTGGCAACTATTGCTGGATATAGCCAGGAAAACACCTTTTAGGATTGGATGGGTTAAAGCGCATGCTAAGGATAATCAACCTGCTACGAAGTGGAATCAAAAGGTGGATGAGCTAACCAAAATTAGGAAAATCACCTTAGATTCGGAGTGGTATCGATTGGGAGAATGGTTACATCAAAATTTAGGCCACAGGTAAAGAAGCACTTTACTTTGCTGCACAGAGCAAAGGCTGGCCTATAAGCCGGAAAACTTGTGAAACTATTCTTACAGAATGTCCCCAGTGTAGACTGAGATTGCAGGCAGATCATCCTGCTAAAGCACCACCTCTACATATCAATGAAGGGAAAACTTTATGGTCTACGTGGCAAATTGCTGATATTGGACCACTCAAATCCTCTGCAGGATATCGATATATCCTCACAGGAGTGGAGGTCGTCTCCGGCTTGCTCGTGGCCACTAAATGTCGGAGAACCTATGGAAAAAATACAATCCTAGGACTATCGTTATGGTTCTCAAATCTGCCTACTCCTGATGTTATCCAAAGCGATAATGGCTCACGTTTTTCATGTAAAGAAGTACAAAATTGGGCAAAGCAAGAGGGAATTAAATGGGTATTCCACACTCCATACTACCCTCAATCAAATGGGATGGTAGAAAGAGCTAATGGCTTATTGAAAAAGAATCTCAAACCACACGAGGCTCAATGGGATAGGAGACTTCCCAAAGTAGTCCATCAATTAAATAATCGCTATGGGCCCACTGGAAGCCCTGTAAGCCGAGCATTCTTTTTAAAAACTGAGCTCAGTGTCCCATCCAATGAGGAAAAAGAATATTCGACAACATTACAGCCAGGACAGCCTGTGATGGTCAATTTGCCAGCCATAGGTATTGTGCCTATGACCTTAACTAAACCTCGTGGCCCACGTGCCTGGGAAGCTACCGATAGCAGTGGTGCAAAACACAGAATTAGAGCACGATGGATTTTTCCTTCTTGTTAATGGGGTAACCTGTTCGGACTCTCCCCACCAAAACAAGTCTTTGTTTTCTCTTACAGCAGCCTGCAGGATGGCAAATGGAAGTGCTGTGTTCGTGTTAATATTCCAAACCTCAGCAATGCTGCTTCTAACCTGTGGTCGAAGAACTCTAGAGTGGCCATGGTCTCAAGCTCGTGTTAAGTATACCGGGAGTATGGGAATACACTCTAGGAAGGGAGATTTAAATCTTTCCACTGTGGTCACGCATGGAAGCGAAGTATACTTAGAAAATGAATGGAGCTGGGATACAGATGGAGCCGATAGAGCTCTCTGACTTCAGGGAACAGCAGGGAAAAGAATTCAAATAGGGTGCCGGATGATCAGTGGGTCTACCCATGAGAAAGCATCTCAGATTTCAGTGTACGGCACTGTATCAAACCCAATAGTCAACGGTACGAAACATTGCGCCTCTGAAAAATTGGACTGTTGGTACAATTTTACCTTAGTACAACCTGGTTTTTGTAGTCTGTCTCTGGGCTCGCCATAGTGTGGGACTATCATTTAAATTCAAAATTGACATTACTGAGCCTCATATGACAACTTCCACACCGATTGTAAAGGATGAGGAAACTCTATCCCCACAAATTTCTGAAATTGGACCATATGTGATCAAAAATACAGGCCACCAACGAGTGTTATTTAATCCATCATGGTCTCTTAAACGAGTAGAATTAGTGATGCAAATTAACATCTCTACCATCGAACCGGCCTGTTCATCATTCCTGAGTACATCCTATGCAGGGTGGTTAGCGTGGTTAGCATGGTTACGTGGGCAAACACTCACCTCTCCAAGACGAACAAGGAGAGATGTGACCGGTATCATAGGGACGGGATTAGGAGTCTTAAATAGTATAGATGCTGAAGTACTTGCAAATAAACTAAGCACAGCAATAAGTGATTTAAACAAATTGTAACACCCATTGCGATCCTCCCTATTAGCACTGGGAACTAACCAATGGCTCTTATCTGATGTATTGCCTCAGTGGGAAAGAATTAATAAGAGGGATCACCAGTTGATTGTGGATGCACCTGGTGTAGCCCAAACCAATGTTTCTCTAGCTCTTAGTTGTATCCAAGCTCAGCTGTGGATGCAATCTACGGCAGCAGCAATTGTACGAGAAGGTGAAGAAGGTACCTTACCCACTGAAATTCGAAAAGTAATCTGGGATAATGCAACTGAATTTGAAAGGGAATTCCAGTCCTGGTGGTATTTAGTCAATTTCACTTATGACCCCATCAACAATAAGGCGTCAGCTTTTGTCCTAACAATACGCAATGCTTCGGTATACGCCATATACCCAATCATTGCACTAGGATTAAATCACAATGGAACTATACTCTATCTGTTAGAACATAGAGCGTGGGCCCAATGGAATGGGAACAAATGGCAGACCGTTGATGTTAATGCCTGCGTTGTACGAGAACAACAAGGATTTATTTGTGAGAGTAACACCATCAAAGCCCAAGAGGTTTGTCTTGACACTGAACAGAATGTTTGTCATTTTGAAATACATCGCGATGAAAATCCTGAAACTGTACTTATATATATGTTGGAAAAGGATGTGTTTGTATGAGAACCCTTTGTAATACTATATTCGTACATAATAGATACAAGTAATCACTCAAATGTTTGTGTTTGTAACTTTACTAAAATTATGGGATGTGACTTCAATTATTCAGCTCCTGTTACGTCTTATCAATTGCTACAATCTATTTATACATTGATTCAAGATTTGTTGCCTGCCCCTACTACTACAGCATGATGACCTGTGTCAGCTGCTAGAACAAATCTGAAATAATGGACACAAAACTCTAATCACTGTTCAGCATGATACAGAAGAGATACACCGTGTCTTTGAAAGAGTGAAGAAGGATGGAGAACACCATTGGTGGGAAATTCTTCTTGGATGGTCACCAACAGCAATGGTAGTTTTTAATCTCATGTTTCACCCAGTTGTGATCTTGCTGGTTCTAATTTTAATATGTTTGTTGCTTATAGTTATGTTGTATATAAAAGTTTGGTACTTGACCAAACAAATAACCCAACTCCAACCACCCAAACCATACAAATTAACAAATAACAAATAGCAGTGCTTTACTGTCTACTTACCGTGAATCTCTAAGCGCACAAACTATTAGCATACTATTTATGGCACAGAGGCAAGAGGTGACCGCACCACCACTCTGTGAAGGTAAGATGAATTGACTATAGTCACGGGGTGGAGTGTGGTGGTGTGCTCTCCCCTTTTCCCTCTTTCCCCCCCCCAGCTCCTGCTCAAGCCATGGCCATTGGCGGGAGTTGTTATGAGTTGCACTTGAACTGTGGGAGATGGCTGGCAACATAACCAAAACACCGTCTGGAGTGGGGACCTCCTGCACGGCAGCGGGCTGCACGGCAGCGGGCTGCACGACAGGATCTCCCCTTGAGTGGCGACGCTCGCTTAAGGTTCTTCTCCTCGAGGTTGAGAGATTCCTTGCTGCAACAGATCCTCGGTAAGTGACTGAGAGCATGCTAAACTCTGAAATCTTAGCTAAGTGATATAAAGGATTGATTGCGCATATATAATCCTTTAGACATAAACCAGTGACCAAGTCTGGGACTAGGATTGGATCCAGCCACGCCTAGACTCCTCTCCGAGAAGGAGTTTAGAAAGCAAGGGGGTCCTTTCTGAACCTCGTGACTCAACGGGAGGGTCTCCCTGACAGCTTGTCTGACCCTGGCCTCTATGCAGTAAATAATCAAGTGTACCTTGCCATCGAATCTCGTAAAACACTGTCGCATTCACTACTAACTTTGTTAAATCACTGCTTTATGTCAATAAACATTTCACTACTTCTCTCTTACAAGTGACGTTAATTACTCCGCCCACGACAAGAGATTTCTAAGTTTCCCGGTGTCCTGGTTTGAGGTAGAACAGAACCAGCTTTCTGTTCAGTAATTTTACCTCTTAGCTAGGCCTCTTCTAACTCTCTGAAATTAACAGCATGTTGTGCAGAAAACAGTTCGTTCTCAGAGTGATAAGACCTGTGTTTACAGTTTGTGCCAAGGAATGGTATGCAGAGAGGCTCTTGCTTATACTTATTGCTATAACAACCAAGGTCAGCTAATTTCATTACTTGCCCCGTTGGAGGGTCAGAAATGGAAAAGCGTAGAGGGGTCCCACCTGCAGGGAGGAGCGGACAGGACAGGTGACCCAAAATTGACCAACATGGGGTATTCCATCCCATCTGCCCCATGCTCAGTATAAAAGCTGTGGGATCAAAGGGTCAGTCTCTTTTCTTCAATGGCTGACGTCCGAGGAGGACCCTGTCTGTTCATCTGCCTTTGATCCTGATTATTGTGTTCCTGAATCCAGATCCGGAATCCAGATCCCACCCATCTCTGAGTCCAGTCTGGGACTTCCCCAGTGCCTGCCGGTCATGTGATCGTCATCCTGGGAGCTTGATACGGTTTTGTATATACTGTATCTATTTCATTATTTCTATTTTATTTAATTATTAATATTTCATTAAAGTAGTTTAGTTTCTTCTAAACTTGTAAATCTCTTTATCTCTCCTCCTCCTCTCCTTGTGCGAGAGGTGGGGGGAGACCATCTGTCATCTGTCATTGCCCAATTCAGCCTAAACCATGACACCCGGGGAAGCACTCGGTATAGCCGAGTGTTCAGATCTCACACAATAGGCGTCCCTATGGCAGGGAAGAGAGGCTCAGCCCATCGACTGGTCCCAGATGTCAGTGATGGTTCATGATGGTGTCTTCCTGACTTGTCTGTGATGGTATCTTCCCTAACATCTCTCCATTCTTAAGCCATCTTTATACTGTTTTTTACCTTTCAGGTGGAGCTTGAGTGATTCTAGTCATACATACCTTCGTTATGATTGGTGTAAAATTTCCTTGCTTTGCATTTAAAGGTATAGACTAGCAAAAATTCTGAGCGCAGACTCAGTGAGTGATGGTCACACCTTGGAGGTGGGTAGCTTTAAGGATGGAGGTGTGTTTTGGTATTATAATGACATTATAATGAGCAAAGTTCAACCTAAGGGCATGATTTTTACAAAAAATAAGAAACTGTTGGCTCAGGGTAACAACTATGCAACTTCTCAGTATTCATAGTACCCTAAGTTCCCATTCCCTGCGCTGATGCACAGAGTTTGGCTATAGTATCTTCACACCGCCCTACTCTCCATGCCATTTTTTTCCACCTTAGAATCTGCTGACTCTAAGATTGCAGGTTATGCAGCCTAGGGAACTATGGTGGAATACATTCCTTGCATATCATCTGCACTCTACCCTGGAAGTTTCTTCAACGCTGTACCTTTTCTTAAAATGTGAATATAACTTTAGTTTCTAAGTCACCTCCACAAATTATCCCACATTCCTAAACAGGCCAAAGTCCACCCTCCGGAAGTCCAAGGTGGCAGTTCTGCTAAGCCCCCTCCTTACTTCTCCGAGAATCGGAAACTCTATCATTTCATGATCACTATGCTCAAGATGGCCTCCAACCATCGCATCACCCACAAGTCCTCCTCTGTTCACAAACAACAGGTCCAGTGGGGTGCTTTCCCTAGTTGGCTCACTCACCAGATGTGTCAGGAAGTTGTCTTCCACACACTCCAGGAACCTCTACGCTGTATTGTATTTCCAGCAGAGATCTGGTAAGTTAAAGTCCCCCACGAAAACAAGGGCTAGCAATCGTGAGACTTCTCCCAGCTGCTTATAGAATATTTCATCTGCCTCTTCATCCTGGTTGGGTGGTCTATAACAGACTCCCACCATGATATCTGCCTTCTTGGCCTATGATATCTGCCTTCTTGGCCTTCTCCCTGATTCTTACCCATAAACACTCAACCCTTTCATCACCATTCTCAAACTCTAGACAGTCAAAACAGTCCCTAACATACAGGGCTACCCCACTGCCTCTCTTTCCTTGCCTATCCCTTCTGATGAGTTTATAGACATCCATTGCAGCACTCCAGTTGTGCGAGTCATCCCACCACGTTTCCGTGATTGCAACCATATCATAGTTTTCCAGCTGCACCATGGCTTCCAGCTCCTCCTGTTTGTTGCCCATGCTGCGTGCGTTGGTGTAGATACACTTCAGTTGGGCTATTGATCCTGCCACCTTTTTTGGGGAGAAGCCCTAATTCCTACCTGACTGTTCGCAGGCGCTTCCATGGTTTCTAACACATCAATAACCCTTGTGTCTTTGCTGCCTCGTGGATCTCCATCCTCTACCTCCACTGAGATGGCAGACCAAAGGCCCTCGCTAGCACACTGTCCCTCAAACATTGGCGTGCTGCCCCCAGGCTTATCTCTAGTGAGCCTGGGTTTATCCCCTTCCCCCTTCAAATCTAGTTTAAAGCTCTTTCAATGAGCCCTGCTAACTCCTGTGCAAAGATCCTTTTCCCTCTTTGAGACAAGTGTACCCCATCTGTTGCCAGCAGGCCTGGTATCATGTAGACTGACCCATGATGTAGCACCCATCTACAAAATGTAGCACCCATCTACAAAATGTAGCACCCATCTACAAAAAAGGCAGAAAGGAGGATCCAGGAAACTATAGGCCTGTCAGTCTGACCTCGGTAGCAGGGAAGGTCATGGAGCAGATCATCTTGAGTGCCATTACAAGCCATATAATGGACAAGCAGGGGATCAGGCCTAGTCAGCATGGGTTTAGGAAAGGCAGGTCCTGCCTGACGAACCTGATCTCCTTCTATGACAAGATGACCCGATTATTGGATGAGGGAAAGGCTGTGGACATTGTCTACCTAGACTTTCGAAAAGCATTTGACACTGTCCCCCATAGAATTCTCATGGAAAAACTGGCTGCTCATGGCCTGGATGAGCATACGATCTGCTGGATCAAGCACTGGCAGGATGGGCGGTCCCAAAGAGTGGTGGTCAATGGAGTTAAATCCAGCTGGCGGCCGGTCACAAGTGGTGTCCCTCAGGGCTCGGTGTTGGGACCATTTCTGTTTGACATCTTTATTGATGACCTTGATAAGGACATAGAGTGTATCATCAGCAAGTTTGCAGATGACATGAAGCTAAGCGGGAGTGTTGATCTGCATGAGGATAGGGAGGCTCTACAGAGAGACTTGGATAGATTGGACCGATGGGCCAATGCTAATGGAATGTGCTTCAACAAGGTCAAGTGCCGGGTCCTGCACTTGGGCCACAACAACCCCATGCATGGCTACAGGCTTGGGGCAGTGTGGCTGGAGAGCTGCCTGGCAGAAAAGGACCTGGGGGTTCTAATTGACAAGCGGCTGAACATGAGCCAGCAGTGTGCCCAGGTGGCCAAGAGGGCCAATGGCATCCTGGCTTGTATTAGAAACAGTGTGACCAGCAGAAGGAGGGAGGTGATTGTCCCCCTGTACTCAGCACTGGTGAGGCCACACCTTGAGTATTGTGTCCAGTTCTGGGCACCTCAATACGAGAGAGATATCGAGGTGCTGGAGCGAGGGCAGAGGAGGGCAACGAAGCTGGTGAAGGGCCTGCAGAATAAATCTTATGAGGAGCGATTGAAGGAGCTGGGACTGTTTAGTTTGAGGAAGAGGAGGCTGAGGGGAGACCTCATCGCTCTCTACAACTACTTGAAAGGACATTGTAGAGAGGTTGGTGCTGGTCTCTTCTCACAGGTAATTAGCGATAGAACAAGAGGGAATGGCTTCAAGCTGCAGCAGGGTAGGTTTAGGCTGGACATCAGGAAAAAATTCTTCACAGAAAGAGTGGTTAGACACTGGAATAGGCTGCCCAGGGAGGTGGTGGAGTCACCATCCCTGGATGTGTTTAAGAGTCGTTTAGATGTGGTGTTAGGGGATATGGTGTAAGGGAGAACTTTGTAGAGTGGAGTTGATGGTTGGACTCGATGATCCCAAGGGTCTTTTCCAACCTAAATGATTTTATGATTCTATGATCAAAAAACCCCACATTCTGCCAGTGACACCAGGCTCGGAGCCAGGTATTGATCTGCTGGCTCTTCCTGTTTCTTCCCTCATCATTCCCTGCAACTGGAAGGACAGAGGAGAACGCTACTTGTGCTCCTGATCCCTTAACCAGTCATCCCAAGGCCCTGAAGTCTCTCTTGATTGCTCTCGGACTTCTTGTTGCAACTTCATTGCTGCCTACATGGAAAATCAATAATGGATAATAATCCGAGGGCCGTATCAGGGTAGGAAGTTTTCTCATCACATCTTTAACCTGGGCCCCAGGGAGGCAGTAGACTTCCCTGAGAAGTGGTTCCGGTCAGCATATCAGGCCTTCTGTTCCCCTCAGGAGAGGGTCTCCTCTGACAATGACACGTCTTTTTTTCTTTTATGGAAGCGTTTTTGATGCAGGGCATAGGCTGACTTAACCTTAGTGACCTCTCCAACCTAGATGAACCATCATCCTCATTACTGTTGAGTTCCACTTGCAGAGCCTTGTACCTATTATGCAAGAGCACCTGGGAAGGTGGGGTAGTCATGGAGGAGATGTGCCTGCTGTGACAGACAGGAACTTGTTGCCATTCCACCCTATCCCTTAAGTCACTGCATTCAGCCAGGTGGAGAGAGGATAAGGAATGCTCTGTATCATGTGTCCTGTCTGCCTGACAGGTCTGTCCCAGGGTAGGGTGTGATTCCAGTAGTCTATCTCTCTCTCAGACTCCCTAATACTCCTCAACCTACTCACCTTCTTCCAGAGCTCTGTCACTAAGCATAGGAGTTCCTCTACCTGGGCACACCTCCCACAGGTGCACTCACTACTCCCATCTAGTACTGGCATAAGAGTAGGGCACACTCCTCAGCCTGACACCTGGGTGGCAGCACATTCCCACCAGAGCTCTGTCTGGGAAGCTGCGTCAGTCGTGGAGAGTGAAGAGTTTAGAGAGGTCATGGCCTTCTGCCAGGTGGATACCTGGTCGAGCTGGAAGAGCTTCAGTGCCCTTCCTGCATGGCCTTCTCACATGAACTTCCACGCCACGCTCTGTTTGCCCGTTCTGTTTGCAGTGCTCCCTAGGGGCTTCTTTTATATATGTTTTTATATGTGTTGGGGCTGCCCATTGTTCCTGGCCTGCCCAGGTCTTGTCAGCTGCTGTTGTGCAAGCTGCAGGCTCCTGGTGGCTCTCGGCTCCCCTTGAGGTTTCTCCAGTTCAGGAAACTCCCCTGTGCACCACCCTTGAGTGCTCCGCTGTGGATTGTGCCAGCATCGGAGCTGCTCGCCTCAGCAAGTAATGCTGAGCACAAGTATAAATTGGGAGAGGAGTGGGTGGAGAGCAGTCCTGCAGAAAGGGATCTGGGAATGGTTCAAAGCTGCACCAGGGGAGGTTTAGACTGAACATTAGGAAGCATTTCTTTATCGAGAGGGTGGTCAAACACTGGAACAGGCTTCCTAGAGAGGTGGTCAATGCCCCAAGCTTGTCAGTGTTTAAGAGGCATTTGGACAATTTCCTTAACAACATGCTTTACCTTCTGGTCATCTCTGAATTGGTCAGGCAGTTGGACTAGATGATCATTGTAGGCCTCTTTCCAACTGAAACTCTGTTCTGTTCTATTCTATTCTATTCTATTCTATTCTATTCTATTCGACTTACCCAGAAACAATTTTCATATGTGAAAGCCAAGATTATTCCTGAAAACATGCAGTTCTGTTTAGCCAGAAACTCTGCTAGCATTGATGCCTATCAGTATGCCTGATAGGCCTGCCAATTTTTTCCACTAACGGAGCACTCTTTTAGAGCTGATATTCCCCAAAATTTAACTAATTTCATGACTGGAGTGCTGCATTAGATGTCTACAAACTCTTCAGAAAGGACAGGCAAGGAAGGAGAGGAGATGGGGTGGCACTGTATGTTAGGGAGTGTTATGAGCTTAATGATGGTGACAATAGGGTTGAGTGTTTATGGGTAAGAATCAGGGGGAGTTCAGGAAGGCGTTTGACATGGTCTCCCACAGCATCCTCATAGGGAAGCTTAGGAAGAGTGGACTAGATGAATGGACAGTGGGGGTGGATAGAAAACTGGTTGGAAGAGAGAGCTCAGAGGGTCGTGATTAGGGGCACAGAGTCTAGTTGGAGGTCAGTGAGGAGTGGTGTTCCCCAGGGGTGAGTACTGGGTCCAGTCCTCTTCAATATATTCATCAATGACCTGGATGAGGGGATAGAGGGCACCCTCAGCAAGTTTGCTGATGACACCAAGCTGGGAGGGGTGGCTGACACACCAGAAGGCTGTGCCGCCATACAGAGAGACCTGGACAGGCTGGAGAGTTGGGCAGAGAGGAACCTTATGAAATTCAACAAGGGCAAGTGTAGGGTGCTGCACCTGGGGAGGAATAACCCCCTGCACCAGTACAGGTTGGGGGCTGACCTGCTGGAGAGCAGCTCTGTGGAAAGGGACCTGGGAGTCCTGGTGGACACCAGGATGACCATGAGCCAGCAATGTGCCCTTGTGGCCAAGAAGGCCAATGGCATCCTAGGGTGCATCAAGAAGAGTGTGGCCAGCAGGTCGAGGGAGGTCATCCTCCCCCTCTACTCTGCCTTGGTGAGGCTGCATCTGGAGTACTGTGTCCAGCTCTGGGCTCCCCAGTTCAAGAAGGACAGGGAACTGCTGGAGAGGGTACAGCAAAGGGCTACCAAGATGATTAGGGGACTGGAACTCCTCTCTTATGAAGAAAGGCTGAGGGATTTGGGTCTCTTCAGTCTGGAAAAAAGATGGCTGAGGGGGGAATCTTATCAATGCTTATAAATACTTAAAGGGTGGGTGTCAGGAGGATGGGGCCAGGCTCTTTTCAGTGGTGCCCGGGGACAGGACAAGAGGTAATGGGCACAAACTTGAGCATAGGAAGTTCCACCTAAACATGAGGAGGCACTTCTTTACTTTGAGGGTGGCAGAGCACTGGAACAGGCTGCCCAGAGAGGTGGTGGAATCTCCATCTCTGGAGACATTCAAAACCCGCCTGGACACTGTTCCTGTGCAACCTGCTCTAGGTGACCCTGCTCTGGCAGGGGGGTTGGACTAGATGATCTCCAGAGGTCCCTTCCAACCCTACCATTCTCTGATTCTGTGATTCTGTGAGGGCCAACAAGGCTGCTGTCATGGTGGGAGTCTGTTATACACTGCCCAACCAGGATGTAGAGGCAGATGAAATATTTTACAATCAGCTGGGAGAAATCTCAAGATCACTGTCCCTTGTCCTGGTGGGAGACTTCAACCTACCAGATATCAGCTGGGAACACAACAGAGCTGAGAGGGAACAGTCTAGGAGGTTCCTGGAGTGTGTTGGGGATAACTTCCTGACACAGCTGGTGAGGGAGCCAACTAGGGAAGGAGCCCTGCTGGACCTGCTGTTTGTAAACAGAGAAGGACTTGTGGGGGATGTGACAGTTGGAGGCCATCTTGGGCATAGTGATCATGAAATGATAGAGTTTTCGATTCTCAGAGAAGCAAAGAGGAGGGGGGTCAGCAGAACTGCCACCATGGACTTCCGGAGGGCAGACTTTGGTCTTTTCAGGAGCCTGCTTGACAGAGTCCCTTGGGAGGCAGTCCTGAAGGGCAAAGGAGTCCAGGAAGGATGGATGTTTTTCAAGAAGGAAGTCTTAAAGTTGCAGGAGCAGGCTGTCCCCATGTGCCAATAAACGAGCTGTAGGGGGAAAAAGACTGGCCTGGTTGAACAGAGAGATATGGTTGCAACAAAGGGAAAAAAAGAGAGTATATGGCCTTTGGAAGAAGGGGCAGGCCACTCAGGAAGGCTACAAAGATGTTGTGAGGCTATGTAGGGAGAAAATTAGAAAGGCCAAAGCCCAACTAGAACTTAACCTGGCTTTGGATGTTAAGAACAATAAAAAGAGTCTCTATAAATATATTAGTAACAAAAGGAGGACTCGGGAGAATCTCCATCCTTTATTGGATGAAGGCGGTAACACAGTGACAAAGGATGAGGAGAAGGCTGAGGTACTTAATGCCTTCTTTGCCTCAGTCTTTAGTAGTAGAGTCGGTTGTTCCCTGAGTACCCAGACCCCTGAGCTAGTAGAGAGGGGCAGGGAGCAGAATGAAGCCCCTGTAATACCAAGGGAGATGGTGAGGGACCTGCTCCAACACCTGGACATACACAAGTCTATGGGGCCAGATGGGATCCACCCGAGGGTACTGAGGGAGCTGGTGGAAGTGCTCACCGAGCCACTCTCCATCATGTACCAGCAGTCCTGGCTAACCGGGGAGGTCCCAGTTGACTGGAGGCTAGCATATGCAACGTCCATCCACAAGAAGGGCTGGAAGGAGGATCCAGGGAACTACAGGCCTGTCACTCTGACCTTGGTGCCTGGGAAGGTCATGGAACAGATCATCCTGAGTGCCATTATGTGGCACATGAAGGACAACCAGGTGATCGGGCCCAGTCAGCATGGGTTCACAAAAGGCAGGTCCTGCTTGACTAACCTGATCTGCCGCGATTGAGAGACGGGACGCTGCTTGATGCAAGCAAGATGTCAGTTTATTAGATGCGTCGGAAAGCCTTTTATACAGCTACTTAACAGTTACACAAATTACACAAATTCTATCATTTCTGATTGGCTTAGCTCTAAATGTTTCATTACAATAATCCCTCCTACTTGCGGTTTCGCTACATGCTAGAAGCTACAGTTTTGCTATGTGCTAGAAGCTACAGTTATAACTTGTTGCTTACTCCCTACTTCCTCAAGGTTATTTGTCTCGGATCTGCAAGGCCAGCTGTTCCCTGACTCCTCAGAGTTATTTGTCCCAGATCTGCAAGGTCGGCATGCCCTCGAGTTTCTTGCATACTTGTACTTTTCCGCTAGCCACCCCGACACTGATCTCCTTCTGTGACAAAGTGACCCGTTTAGTGTTCAAGGGAAAGGCTGTGGATGTTTACCTGGACTTTAGTAAGGCCTTTGATACAGTTTCCCACAGCATTCTCCTGGAGAAACTGGCTGCCCATGGCTTGGATGTTAGTACTCTTTGCTGGGTTAAAAACTGGTGGAGGGCGGGGCCCAGAGAGTGGTGGTGAATGGAGTTAAATCCAGTTGGCAGCTGGTCACGAGTGGTGTTCCCCAGGGCTCGGTACTGGGGCCAGTTTTCTTTAATATCTTTATCAATGATCTGGACGAGGGGATTGAGTGCACCCTCAGTAAGTTTGCAGACGACACCAAGTTGGGTGGGAGTGTTGATCTGCTTGAGGGCAGAAAGGCTTTGCAGAAGGATCTGGACTGACTGGATCGCTGGGCAGAGGCCAACTGTATGAGGTTCAACAAGGCCAAGTGCCAGGTCCTGCCCTTGGGTCACAACAACCCCATGCAGCGTTACAGGCTTGGGGAAGAGTGGCTGGAGAGCTGCCTGGCAGAAAAGGACCTGGGGGTGTTAGTCAACTGCTGGCTGAATATGAGCCAGCAGTGTGCCCAGGTGGCCAAGGCGGCCAACAGCATTCTGGCCTGTATCAGGAACAGTGTGGTGAGCAGGACTAGGGAGGTGATCATCCCCCTGTACTCAGCACTGATGAGGCCCCACCTCAAATACTGTGTCCAATTTTGGGCCTCTCACCACAAAAAGAAACATTGAGGTACTGGAGTGGGTCCAGAGAAGGGCAACAAAGCTGGTGAGGGGTCTGGAGAACAAGTCTTATGAGGAGCGGCTGAGGGAACTGGGGTGGCTTAGCCTGGAGTAAAGGAGGCTGAGGGGAGACCTTATCACTCTCTACAACTACCTGAAAGGAGGTTGTAGCGAGGCAGGGGTTGGTCTCTTCTCCCAAGTAACAGGCAATAGGACAAGAGGAAACGGCCTCAGGTTGCGCCAGGGGAGGTTTAGACTGGATATTAGGAAAACTTTTTACACCAAAAGGGTTATTAAGCATTGGAACAGGCTGCCCAGGGAAGTGGTAGGGTCACCATCCCTGGAGGTATTTAAAAGACAGGTAGACGTAGTGCTTAGAGATATGGTTTAGTGATGGCTTTTGTCAGAGTTAGGGTGATGGTTGGACTAGATGATCTGAAAGGTCCCTTCCAACCTGGGCAATTCTATGATTCTATGATCTTAGAAGAGACAGTGGAAGGAAAAAAAAAATCTACTGTAAGAGGTTCTCAGGAAAAATGACCTCCTACAGCAGTAGTCTAAAAATATACATATGGATCATCCTTACATGGAACACAACTTACAGTTATATCTGTAATATAAAATATGTATCAGTTTTGTAAAATATATTCATTTTTATAAAAAAAATGAAATAAGGCAGACACTTACTTCTCTAACAACCTTGGCTGGAATGACTGCTTCACAGACAACAGACTTCCCTCTTCCTTCTATCCAATTTATAGCAGCAGGTTTTTTGTCTGTACAATAGTTACCACTAATAGCTAGAACCTGGAGATTAGGAAACTCTTCACTCAACCTTGCCAGTGGAAGTTTTTGGTGGTTTTTTTGCCAGTTTTTTTACACTAGTACTGTGCTTGTTCTGAGTACCTTTTTTAAAAAAGTTTTATCCTTGGCAGTACAGTTATACCAGTACACAGTGTATAAACTGATTGAGCAATCAGTGCTGGGTGGGTCTACAGGGGTGGCTTCTCTGAGAAGCTTCTAGAAGCTTTCCCTATGTCCAATAGAGCCAGTGCCAGCCAGCAACAAGACGGACCTGCCGCTGGCCAAGGCTGAGCCAATCAGCACCATCGGTAGTGCTTGTGTAATAACATATTTAAGAAGGGGAAAAAACTGCTGAGCAACAGCAGCCACAAGAGAGAAGAGTGAGAATATGTGAGAGAAACAACCCTGCAGGCACCAAGGTCAGTGAAGAGGGAGGGGGAGGAGGTGCTCCAGGTGCCAGAGCAGACCCTGCAGCCCATGGTGAAGAGCATGGTGAGGCAGGTTGTCCCCCTGCAGCCCACGGAGGTCCACGGTGGAGCAGATATTCCCCTGTAGCCCTTGGAGGACCCCACACCGGAGCAGGTGGATGTGCCCGAAGGAGGCTGTGATCCTGTGGAGAGCCTGCACTGGAGCAAGCTCCCGGTAGGACCTGTGGACCCATGGAGAGAGGACCCCACACTGGAGCAGGTTTGCTGGCAGGACTTGTGACCCCCATGGGGGACCCACACTGGAGCAGTCTGTTCCTGAAGGACTGCACCCTGTGGAAGGGACCCATGCTGGAGAAGCTCATGAAGGACTGTCTCCCATGGGAGGGACCCCATGCTGGAGCAGGGAAGAGAGTGAGGAGGAAGGAGCAGCAAAACCGACATATGATGACCTGACCGCAACCTCCATTCCCCCTCCCCCTGCACCACTTGGGGGGAGGAGGTAGAGAAATCATGAGTGAAGTTGAGCCTGGGAAGAAGCGGGGGGAAGGTGTTTTAAGGTTTGGTTTTATTTCTCATTACCCTACTCTGATTTGACTGGTAATAAATTAAATTAATTTCCCTGAGTTAAGTCTGTTTTACCTGTGACTGTAATAGCTGAGTGATCTCTCCCTGTCCTTATCTCGACCCACAAGCCTTTCATCATATTTTTCTCCTCCTGTCCAGCTGAGGAGGGGGAGTGATAAAGCAGCTTGATGGACACCTGGCATCCAGCCAAGGTTAACCCACCACACCATATGATATTGTGCTCAGCGCTAAAAGCTCAGGGAAAGAATGAGGAAGTGGGGGGACACATTTGTGGTTATGGCATTTGTCTTTCCCAGTAACTGTTGGTGTGCTGAGGCCCTGCCTGCTGATGGAAAGTCGTGAATAAATTCCTCATTTTGCTTTGCGTGCACAGCTTCTATTTACCTATTAAACTGTTTTTATCTTGATCTGTGAATTTTCTTGCTTTTACTCTTCCAATTCTCTACCCCATCCTGCTGGGATAGGGGTGAGCAAGCAGCTGGATCAACCCATCACATTTTTCTAGATAGTCTAAGAGTCCTAGTGGGAATGCTGTTGGGTTCTGTAATTGGGGAAGAACCTATAAAAGCTGGGGTTAAATAGCCCCTATTGTCCCCCTGAGTAGAATAAGAAGTTGACTGAACATAAACCAATGGTGAAAATGCGACAGCAGGTAATTTTGCGTTGTAGTATAGACTGCAAAATCCCTAGAGCGCTGTAGAGATAAGGTTAGCTTCAGAGGCAGGCCTCCTCCCAGAGGATTGTACAAGGTGACTCTGGGGCCAGCAAGAAGACAAGGTACAGAACTGTCAGTACTAGGAGTTTCACTGGATGCACAGCACAGTATTTGCTGTGTAAGTAAGGCAAGATGCATCTGCCAGTAATACAAGCTTCCTCTGAGGCAATAGAGAGGATCTGTGGAGCAGAGAAACTGTTGCTATAACAAGGACATCACCTGAAGCCCAAACATCATCTTTTCAGTAGGCATCTGTGCAGTGTAAGCCTTCCCTAACCAAAGTCAAAGGGAGCAAGGGAAAAGGACAGAACCTCAAATATGGTAAGCCGTGTCCCAGAAGAGATGGAGATAAAATGATTATGTATCTTAAAAGCACCATGAGTAGTACAAGCTCTCACTCCACCCCAAAAGGCATCTGAAAGGAGTGGGGGGATGGGCCATCTACCACAGATTTTCTGAGAGCTGCATTTGTGGTATGAGCAGGGTTTATGCCAAGAATGAAAATTGTCCAAGCAGTGCTGTGTATAGACACATCCAGAGCTTGGATATATTTGAACTCTGCTATAAGAAAGCTGGCTGAGAGAAATCAAAGTGGACAAAAATTATGTAATTAAATACAGCTGGAGCTGCATAACTTCCAAGCCTCACAGCTCTGAAACTTTCACATCAAACAGCAGGAATAGGACTAGTGTGTAGCGGGGGGGGAAGTAGATTCAGGACACCAAAGGAAGGAGATAATCTAGGTAGAGAGAAGCAAACTAGTTACCAGAGTCAAATATACCATTTTTTACAGTTTTAAAATATTTGAAAAATGATATCAATTGTAATAGTACAGCATTTAGGTTGCTGCAGCTCTAGAAACTCCAGACAGCTGGTCTGGTTTTGCCATGGACTCAAAACAAACAGGACTTCTTGTACTGAAACAGTCTTGCTACACAAATTTTGCAGTGATGTTGAAATACTCTACATGCAGGGAAATAAGAACCCTTCAGTTCCCTAAACTTTATAACACACATGAAACGGTAACCTCTGATTTTGGTATAAAACCTGTAGCGCTGAGGAGACTGAAAAAGAATGCAGACTGCACTGTATGTTGGATTACAGATTGATGGACATTACCAAGACCAAACATGAGAGTTGAACTACAGCTGAGGAGAAGAGGAAGAAAGTGGGGTGAAGTCAGATCTGTTCTTTTAACTTTTTACAGGAAATGCACGGTCATGGGCTGGTGAATCTCTATCCTGGATTACAGCTCCAAATTTTTGATAGCTTCCAGGATTTGTAGTAGAGTACTGACTAAAAGCTTAACCACTTCACTGCTAACATGCACTATGATATTAAAAGTTATGATAACAATTTTAAACAGTTCTTTACGTGGTACTAACAGGTTCTTTTACTCTTCCAGCTTAACCCGTCTTGTAAGAATACACAATATGGTGTATTTTGATAAAATTACATTTTCCTGGTGAAAGCAGTGTTTAAAATTCAGGTAGCAAGTTAACAGATTAAAAAGCACCTTTGAAACTTTGTTTTTGGTGGACATATGAGAAACTACCAAAAGTATAATTCAACAATTTTCTGAAAGATAGGAGAAACACCCAAATAGGCCTTAAGAGAAGGTATTGCTAATGGTGAAGTGAATTAGTTCTCCCATTTGGGCAAACTGCATAATTCAGCTTCGAGGAGAATAAATGTGTAAAGGCTTCTGCAAACAAGGTGAAAGGTTCTGGTATCATATCCCCACTGCGTTTACTACTGTATGCTAGTCATATTTTCCTTAACCCTCTTATTTTATATTGATATTTCACTAAGCCATGAAGTAAGCTTAAACTATCACAATTAAGCCGATATGTTTTCCATTGTTTTACTGAAACTGAAAAAGTAGTTCTGTACCAAAATGTACACAATTTAGTAATAATACAAAATATTAATTCTGCAAGATAGAATGTCAGTTAAATCCATCAAAATGAACACTGAACCACCATTTATTGCTAATATGGTGTTACTTTAAATAAGATCACTGAATTACCATAGAAACAAAGTAGTTCCAACGTTCCTTAAATAAAATGGTAGCTATTGGCAACAATACTGCAGGAAGATAAACATTAATATTTACATGCTATCATAACATATCCAGTATGTAGCACTTCACGCTTGCACATTAGCTTTATGAGCTCATTACAATATCAGTGTGTTTGTTACCAAAGACAGGCCTCTGCTTTGTTTTTAAAATAATTGTTTCTTACTAACCTTCTTACTGTGTGAGAAAATAGCTAATTACTGACTCTCTTACTGTGTAAAAAGTTATTCACTGAGCTGATGTTACAGATAGTGATAATGAGGAGACAATCATAAGTAGTTAATCACCAAGGATGGGATAACAAGTAGTAGTTAATCACTTCAAGGTTCTTCTATGCATCAAGTATGTACTCCTATACCACTTAGGACAGAGCTGTGGCTACTTCCAGGAACATCCTTATCATCCTCAAGAAGTTGGCAAACTTACAGTAAACTTTTACTGTCCTGAGATGACTCAATACCTTAAAAGGATAATGTGAGGAAGGGTCTCCTTACCCAAACAACCACCAAGACACTCACGCTTGTGCAGAAGTGTTTTGCTGATGCAGCAAAATTTGATATGCGTGTGCAAAAAGGCTATTCGGTCATCCTAATGAAAATGTAAGCCTAGGTGGAGTTATGTATTAGGTAGGTGGAATTATGAGAATATTTTGTGTATAAATAATGGGTGAATATCCCCGGTAAGGTGTGCTAGATTTGTGGGGTTTTCCCCTAGCACCCTATGTCGAATAAAGCAATATCTCCTCTCTAAACTACTTTTGGTTTCGAGGGCTTTTATTTCAGGTAACATGTTGATGTACTTGTGGTGGTGCAGAGCTCCCCCCCTCCCAACTGCATTGCAATGTCAATACCAGCCAACATTGTTCTTGCTTTAGTTACAAGGGCAGTGGGGCCAACATCGTTCTTGTTTCTATTGCAAGTCCAGTGAGTTGAGACAATCTGGTACCTTCTTGTCCCAGTGCAAGTACAGAAAATGGCAACTCCCTAACTGCACTTGGAACTCCTGTTACCTGGGAAACTTACCCAAGACCCCTCCTGCCCAGATCACAAGCCCACTCTGAAAGTTGCCAAGATCACCTGACAAGAATTGTGACCATAAAGGAAAAGTACCGACCAAACTCAATCATCTTACAACCCTATAAATATTGATCCTAAAATGAGGCCCTTTGGGGCTTTCTGTGATTGCAGCAGCCTGCTACCCTGTATTTCACAATGTGATTCAGACTGTTTGCTGATAGAAGCCGACACAGGGATAAAGAGTTAGGAGTTTCAGACTGTCTGCTGACAGAAGCTGACAAAGGGAAGAGAGCAAGTATAGTTTGATTTCAATCATTGGGTAGCAAAATTTACTATAATCTGCAGAAAAGGAAACAATTATATAGGTTAACCCCTATATCTGTTTTGTTTGTGCTTTGATTTAGAAAACTCTGTCCTATATCTCAGGTGAACCTTGCCATTTTCATATCTTTAACTAAGTTGCTGCGTTGATTATAACAAATTTTGTTAAATCACTTTGATCATTGCCTGATGATTAAGCATTGTTAAAAATCATACAACCTAATCCTGTGTTAATAAATCTTAAATTACTGCTACCTCAAAGTTGTGCAGGATCCTAAAATTAACATTTTGCAACAGTACTGCAAAACCACCCATCATGGTTTATATCAAATTTGCACATTTGAAAAACACCTTTGCTAGTCACCCCTTTAAGGAATGCTGCAGCCTTCCTGTAAGAAACCCAGTCCAATCCACTGATTCCCTCCCCGCCAAACCAAACCAAAAAACCATCAAGCATATTAACAATTTTCCTCCTGTGATTAACTAGGCAGGGTGATGCATTTAAGCAATCTTCCTAAAGATGAATCAAACCAGAATACACCTGGGTTTTCTGTATTACATTAAGAACACCTGAGACTGCTTCACTGGTCCAAGTACAGTATTTTAATAAAAAAAATGCTTGTTACATTAACATGTAATTTCACTGATCTCCCTTAATTAGTGCTTTTCATTGAAAAAAAGGATAAGGTTTCTTCTTAACATAAATACACTGTCACAGATGGAGTGATTAACTTCACTTGTAAGAGAGAAGTAGTGAAATGTTTGACATAAAGCAGTGATTTAACAGAGTTAGTAGTGAATGCAACAGTGTTTTACAAGATTCGATGCCAGGGTACACTTGATTATTTACTGCATAGAGGCCAGGGTCAGACAAGCTCTCAGGGAGACCCTCCCGTTGAGTCACGAGGTTCAGAAAGGAGCCCCTTGCTGTCTAAACTCCTTCTCAGAGAGGAGTCTAGGCATGGCTGGATCCAATCCTAGTCCCATGCTTGGTTTTTGTTTGGTTTGTTTTTTGTTTTTGTTTTTTTTTTTAATATATGAGTTTTGAGAAACTTCATTTGTTTAAGTTACTAAGCTGTCTGACCTGTAATTGTTTTTGGAGTTACTAGTTTCAAAATCTATTATTTCTACCTGAACAAAATGACAAGCCAGTTGAAGATACTGTTTTTCCCTACTTCAGTACATATTATAGTTCAGCACTTTGTAGGTCACAAGTTTTCCATGAAGGAATAACCTAAATTGTGGGGGTAAAACACTGAATGCTACTTAGTTGAAGCAGCAGCAGCAATTTAAGTACTATATATAGAGAGGTTGCTATAAAACTAATATGATTCAATAAAATTGTCTCAAAGCTTAAGACCTAAGTTTTACATGCAAACAAAATTAAAATTGGGGGTTCATGGAAAGTGATTAGGCTTGCCATCACTTTAAAAAAAACATACTTGGCTAACCAGAAAATAAAGATGACAAGGACCTATGCATTCAAGCCCAAGCTTAGACCAACTTTTTATTTATTTATTAAAACATAGAAAGTACATTACATCACTTTTCACCTTGGTAGTTACCAGGAGCTTACTAGTCAAAATAATCTCAACCTGTAAAAACATAAGACAGACCCTTCAGAAAATGATGCACAGGAGCAAGAATTCCAAAGCCACGTTCAAGACATCTGACAGGATTTCTTTCACAAAGTCATCTCTAACCACTGAAGAAGGTCAAAGGCATAAGTAGTCTCACACAAGTCCATTGATCTCTCAGTTTATCTTCCACAGAAATTGTTGAATTAAACGTGATTTTCATTCTAAACTTCACAGATTCTCTCCCCTCCCCCCGTGCACCTGGTCAGTTAATAGAACTATTCTTCATTTCAAAGCTGCTTTAGTATTCAAGCTGCCTTCTTAGTGCAGGTTCCTTGAAGATCTTGTAGATTTATTTTTGACCTAAGAAAAACAGCAAGATAACTACATTAGATTGTAACATATAATAGCAGCGTATCATTTTAACTATTATTCATGTAATTATTATTGAATCTTGTGTACTTGGAAGAAGGGCAGAACTGCAGAGAAAGATATTAATTTTTCCATTTCTTACCTGTTATGAATCATGTGGCTTTTGACTAGATGCCCAGCTGCAAGAGCTGCCATTAGTGATAATTCCCCTGCCATCACTGTAGCACATACAATTTTAGCAAGCTGACGGGCATTTTCACCAGGGTTATCTTGGCTTGCACCTTGAACCCCTAACATCTGAAGAGAAAAAATATACAATATTATGCTATGAAATCTAAGTAAATTTATGCTAAATGTTAAAGTAAATATTTCCAAATTATATCAAATCAACTAGCTTTAAGTTTCTTTAATATTAAAGATCTTGAACTTTAAAAACTAGATATATGAAAACAATTAGATAATTCTAAAATTTTAATGTAAAATCCACCAAGTTTCAAGAAGCCCCATTCCCACATTACTTGGACACAACATGAAAGCGAGCTTTGATTTAGGAAGCTAAATTGCTTAAACTTTCTGCTTTATACCTGCAAACAGGCCTGCTGCGGAAGCAAATTGGTGCCTCCGCCAACAGTTCCTATTTCTATAGAAGGCATTGTGCAACTGACGTACAGGTCTTCGTTGGTGAAACCAGTTCGCTCCATCAAAGTGATGCAATTAGAGCTGCCCACGTTCTGTGCAGCATCCTTTATATCAGGAAGAAGAAACAAAACAAAAAACTCAGCTAAGTGTTTGGTTAAGAATTACTGAATTAAAGAAAAGCTGAGTTGGTGTAAAACAAACCCACCTGACCACAGGCAATATAGATAGCTGTCACAATGTTTGCTGCATGTGCATTGTAGCCACCTATGCTACCAGCCATCGCAGAACCCACCAAATTTTTGTTTATATTGACTTCAACTATATCTTCTGTAGTTGTCTTCAATACCTAGGCAGAGTGATACACTTTTACTACACCATTCCTTAGGTAGAAATGCCTCATTGCATGTTTAATAAGACCCCACCCCTTTACTCAATCATTGTCCTAGATATCTACTTTTATTTTTGTTCAAAAGGAGCCCTCTCAAATGCAGACTGCATCGTCCAAGTAACAATGGAAAAGTCAGTGCAAAGGGTTTGGACTGCATATGCCTTTAAGAAAAATTCGTCGGTTACCTTCTCTGTTTCAAATTCTCATTCATCTTCAGTATAAAACAAACAAAACCAACTTGGCAGAAACATCCTATTAATTCACCTTGACATGATAGCGACTTTCCTCTCAAGTTGCACCAGACAGTAAACCCTCCCCAATTTTGCTCTACATAAGAATACATAGAATGGTTTGGGTTGGAAGGAACCTTAAAGATCATCTAGTTCCAACACCCCTGCCATGGGCAGGGACACCTCCCACTAGGCCAGGCTGCTCAAAGCCCCATCCAGCCTGGTCTTGAACACTTCCAGGGAAGGAGCATCCACCACAACTTCTCTGGGCAACCTGTTCCAGTGCCTCACCACCCTCAGTGTAAAGAACTTCTTCCTAATATCCAATCTAAATCTACCCTCTTTCAGTTTAAAAATGTTACCCCTCATCCTATCATTACACTCCCTGATAAAGAGTCCCTCCCCATCCTTCCTGTAGGCCCCCTTCAGGTACTGGAAGGCTGCTATAAGGTCTCCTCGGAGCCTTCTCCTCTCCAGACTGAACAACCCTAACTCTCTCAGCCCGTCTTCATAGCAGAGGTGCTCCAGCCCTCTGATCATCTTCGTGGCCCTCCACTGGACCTGTTCCAACAGGTCCATGACCTTCTTGTGCTGAGGACTCTAAAAGCTGGACACAGTACTCCAGGTGGGGTCTCACCCGAGCAGAGTAGAGGGGCAGAATCACCTCCCTCGACCTGCTGGCCATGATTCTTTTGATGCAGCCCAGGATACAGTTGGCTTTCTGGGCTGCAAGCACACATTGCTGGCTCATGTTGAGTTTCTCATCCACCAGCACCCCCAAGTCCTTCTCCTCAGGGCTGCCCTCAAGCCATTCTCTGCCCAGTTTATATTTGTGCCTGGGATCACCATGACCCAAGTGCAGGACCTTGCACTTGGCCTGGTTGAACTTCATGAGGTTTGCACAGGCCCACCTCTCAAGACTGTCAAGGTCCCTCTGGATGGCATCCCTTCCCTCCAGCGTGTTGACCACTCCACACAGCCTGGTGTCATCGGCAAACTTGCTGAGGGTGCACTCAGTCCCACTGTCCGTGTCTCCGACAAAGATGTTAAACAGCATCAGTCCCAGTACTGACCCCTGAGGGATGCCACTCGTCACTGGTTTCCATGTGGACATTGAGCCATTGACCGCAACCCTTTGAGTGTGGCCATCTAGCCAGTTCCTTATTCACTGAGTGGTCCATCCATCAAATCCATGCCTTTCCAATTTAGAGATCAGGATGTCGTGCAGGACAGTGTCAAACACTTTGCATAAGTCCAGGTAGATGATGTCAGTTGCTCTCCCCTTATCTACCAATGCTGTGTCAACATCATAGAAGGCCACCAAATTTGTCAGACGCGATTTGCCTTTGGTGAAGCCATGTTGGCTGTCACCAATCACCTCCTTATTTTCCATGTGCCTTAGCAGAGTTTCCATGAGCTAAGAGCTAAACTGAAGAGTTTAAACACAATACTGTGCTACACTGCTAAATAAACATTGTGCACAGTAATATCAAATTAAGTGGCATATTTATACTACATTGACTGTATTCTGAAACATTCAGATATTTACACAGAATTTAGTATAAAAATGATCAAAGAGAACAAACAAGATAGCGCTGTGAATAAAATTTAAGATATTCCAGTGTAGTAGGAATAGCAACTGATGACAGAGATCTGTGACAAGTCTACAATACTTACAAAAATATAAAGTTTAATATATTAGAGTTCAATGTAAGTAAGTTTACTGATGTACATAGTTGAGAGGTGGGAAAAAAACATCCCAAGTTTACTTAAAAACTATCAATACCAATTACCAAAGGATGGGCTCTGCACTATTACTCTGGAATGAAATCTTGTGGTTATAATAGATATTGCCACTGAATCAACAGTAAAAATGCAAACAATTCGAAAATTAGGAAATTACTAGGAAGCAAGACCAAAACACATACTTATGCCAATGTACAGTGTGTACACACACTTTGAATACTGGGTCCAACTCTGTACCCAGATTTTTAGAAGTTTTAGAATTGAAAAAGATCCAGAGATAAGGATGTTCAAAGACATGCTAGGATAGTCTTTTTACTCATTCCTCATAGAGAAACTAGTACTTTTCAGTCTGAAAATTAGAATAGCTGGGAAGGTAGAAGAGCTTTATTAGAGCTATAAAGTCTTGAGCAGTAAGAAGAAGATAAAAGTATCAAGTATTTCTTCCAGTACAAACTGGGGCATCATCAAATGATATCATCAACAAAAAGGAGGTAGTTCTTCACACAAGGTGTTGGTGCACTGTGGAATTCTGCTCGGTATATTAGTACTAAAAGTTTACTTAGTTTCACAGAAGGGACTGGACAAATTACTGGAGGGGGGGAAAAAAAAATAAATAAATCCATCAAATACTAAAGCACCAATTTACACAATCTTGAACGTGTTGGTGGAAGCCTGTTCCGAGTACGGTGTAAACTCCTCCCTAGATACTGTCTGTCATGGCCAGTGCTGGCAACCAGGTAACGGGCAATGGATTTGGTCTGACACACATAGCCAATCTTCTGAACTCAGGTGGAAGAGAATCTAAGATAGCTCTTATGATGTAGGACAAGTTTCCCAGAGGCTAGGACTAGGATTGGTTATAAAGGTTACCCTTCATCATGCAAGAACCCTAAGGTAGCTTAAGAACTGAGTGAAGCACCTGATTATCTATTTTCATTATAGTAGGGGGGGGCATAGAAACTTTGAAGAGAATGCCAGGTTTTTGCAAGAGACAATAAGTGAGTGAAATGATCAAAATGACCGGGTACAATGTCAGGCAAAACTCCATGCGTGAAAAAAAAAAAAAAAAAAAACAACCCAAAAACAACAAAAAACCAAACCCAAAAAACCAACACACCACTATCAAACTGTGGCATAATTTTTTCAAAGGTAAAAAGTGAAAATTCTAATGCCTTCAACTAGATAACCATCATTAAATATGTAGCACATTATCTTTATCAATGATCTGGATTAGGGGATTGAGTGCACCCTCAGTAAGTTTGCAGACGACACCAAGTTGGGTGGGAGTGTTGATCTGCTTGAGGGTAGAAAGGCTTTGCAGAAGGATCTGGACAGGCTTGGATCCATGGGCCAAGGTCAGTGCTATGAGGTTCAACAAAAGCCAAGTGCCAAGTCCTGCACTTGGATCACAACAACCCCATGCAGCGTTACAAGCTTGGGGAAGAGTGGCTGGAGAGCTGCCTGGCAGAAAAGGACCTGGGGGTGTTAGTCAACTGCTGGCTGAATATGAGCCAGCAGTGTGCCCAGGTGGCCAAGGCGGCCAACAGCATCCTGGCCTGTATCAGGAACAGTGTGGTGAGCAGGACTAGGGAGGTGATCATCCCCCTGTACTCAGCACTGATGAGGCCCCACCTCAAATACTGTGTCCAGTTTTGGGCCTCTCACCACAAAAAGAAACATTGAGGTGCTGGAGCGTGTCCGGAGAAGGGCAACAAAGCTGGTGAGGGGTCTGGAGCACAAGGCTTATGAGGAGCGGCTGAGGGAACTGGGGTGGCTTAGCCTGGAGTAAAGGAGGCTGAGGGGAGACCTTATCACTCTCTACAACTACCTGAAAGGAGGTTGTAGCGAGGCAGGGGTTGGTCTCTTCTCCCAAGTAACAGGCAATAGGACAAGAGGAAATGGCCTCAGGTTGCGCCAGGGGAGGTTTAGACTGGATATTAGGAAAACTTTTTACACCAAAAGGGTTATTAAGCATTGGAACAGGCTGCCCAGGGAAGTGGTAGGGTCACCATCCCTGGAGGTATTTAAAAGACAGGTAGACGTAGTGCTTAGAGATATGGTTTAGTGATGCCTTTTGTCAGAGTTAGGGTGATGGTTGGACTAGATGATCTGAAAGGTCCCTTCCAACCTGGGCAATTCTATGATTCTATGATCTTAGAAGAGACAGTGGAAGGAAAAAAAAAATCTACTGTAAGAGGTTCTCAGGAAAAATGACCTCCTACAGCAGTAGTCTAAAAATATACATATGGATCATCCTTACATGGAACACAACTTACAGTTATATCTGTAATATAAAATATGTATCAGTTTTGTAAAATATATTCATTTTTATAAAAAAAATGAAATAAGGCAGACACTTACTTCTCTAACAACCTTGGCTGGAATGACTGCTTCACAGACAACAGACTTCCCTCTTCCTTCTATCCAATTTATAGCAGCAGGTTTTTTGTCTGTACAATAGTTACCACTAATAGCTAGAACCTGGAGATTAGGAAACTCTTCACTCAACCTTGCCAGTGCTTTTTCAGTACCCTGTTAAAAGAGAAACAGATATAGGGCTAGTATATCATTATGGTTGTAAAACAAGCTACTCAAGGACAGTGGAACAGCAAGATTAGATTAAGTCTAACCAGATCATCAGTTACAGCTGAAGAAGAGAACCTGATTTCAGCAAGTAACCTGAAACAGGAGAGAGAGAGAGGAAAAAAAAAAGATTAAAAGAAAAAAAAATAATCTATCACTATCCTTTTTCTAACCACTTTGGGAATTATATGGGGAATAACTGGTTCTCCCCAGTACATGTGGACTCTAGATGCATTCTAGGTGAACGGGCATATGCTTACCATACTGAAGATGCAACATGAACCAAGGCAGACAGTACAAGCATGAAATGAATTCACTTTGGACATAGTGGAAAGCGCTTTTCTACACTAGGAAGTCAGACAAAAGGACTGCTATATTTAGTGCCTGTCTATGGCCAGATCCATTTATGTAATGGTTCTGAGAAATTGCATATAGAATAGGCAATCAGTATTAAAGCTTATCTCAAACAGTACAAGGCACCCCCCAGTCTATGGGTCACATCTCGGGTTCTTCCACATATTTGCATAAAGACCAAAACCAGTCAAACAAAGAGAACACCCCCCCCCCACTGCCACTCACCAGATTTCTAATCCCTTATTTACAAGGGGTGATAACACAATAACAGATTAAATTAGTGCTGGATAAAAATCTTTGGCTCAAAGCAACAGAGCAAACAGCTTAAACTTCCATATTATCAAGAACAGTTTATTTAAAAAATAAAAAAAAATTAAATACAAAGTTACTTTAACCTTTTTTCTTTCATCATTCTCATCCTATTCTTGTTTACGCTTGACAAGGTCAAACACTTTTATTATTTTATAGTACTGCAAACAATGTTATGTCTTGTCTTTCTGTCTTCACATGCCAGGTAGTCACAGATTGGTAGGATACAATTATTTATTTTAAAAAGAAATACACATTTATGAGAGAGACTTTAGGGGACTGGACCTTACTTTTGAAATCATATTCATTCCCATTGCATCCCCTGTTCCACACTGAAAACGGATATAAAGGTTACGACCAGCCAAACTGATGGTAAGTTTTTGTAGGCGGGCAAACCTGCAAGAAAATTTAATTACTTACAGTCCTCAAGGAAAAAGATTAAATTAGTTTTAAGTAGCAAAATGACAGATAGCACTGTTAACTGCACTGTGCTATCTGTACTCCTCCCTCAGCACAGGAAAAAACCATCATGGCTACCACGCACATAGTTCTCTCAAGTAAATACTTTAAAATGCTTACTTTAAAAGTGTTCACTGCCTTTTTATGCTTTCTATCCCTAGACTTCATGAAATAAAATATGCACTAACATAAATTTAACTCCTTTGTATTCCCTAAAACATCTGACTACCAGGTATAAACTAAAAATTAGGTCTTTGGAAATTCTTATGTCAGTTTTACAGCAAGGCAAAACCCATGCTATCATCTTCAACAACAGTGCAAGCTCCACAAGTCAAAGCTTTATTCATACAGAGTAAGAGTCAAACAAAGTTCGGGAAACACTGCATTTAAACAGCACCATGTGTTATTCTCGCCAAAATATACATATGTCCTTGGGTGACACTTGTAAGATTGATAAGAAACATAACTGATGTGGAAATCTCTTTCCAAATCTTCCTAAAGAAAGCAGGTAGTCATAAGTCTTAGAATAAACTCTAGGGCTTGAAATAAACTTAATACTGTTTTACATTTTTTAAGCATTTCAGTTCTAGCATTATTTTATCCCGTAGTCTCTGGAACCTCACAAATTAATTCAAAGTTTGGAATCTAGCCTTTCAGATGATATTACTAATGTTAGTAATTACTTTTTGCATAATAACTACTAAAAATCCAAATAAGCTTTTATGTTTATTTTTAAATGCTTAGACAAAATTACGTGTTAAGTATTACACAATGCAAATGTATTTGTTGCTATGATCTAGTTCTTTACCACTTATTATCGGAAAAATGTTTATTACTAGCCTTGGTATATAGCCAGAGTGACTTTTGTTTTCTTAGATTCACACTACACGGGATAGCTCAAATGAGTAAGTAATTTCCTGTACTGCATCACACAGAAATACAATTAGGAGCTTTCTACCATCCACAGAAGCCTTATATCAGGAAATAAGGCTGGAATAGCCATTATACTAACCTACTTGTGCTGTCAAAAGCTTCCTTCATTATTTTAAAGCCTTCAGGGCTTTCAAGCCAAACTTTCACTTCTGCAGCCTGGCAAGCAGTGGGCAGCCTTACAACGGGTCCTCGAGTCATCCCATCTGCCAGAATGCAGCTACTTGCTCCTCCACCAAGCTAAAAAATCAAAGCAGAAGGGAAACAAAGTGTCATGGTTTCGGCTGGGATGGAATTGACTTTCTTGCTGGCAGCTGCTGTGGTACTGTGTTTTGGACTTGGGATGGGAAGGATGTCGATAACACACTGATAGTTTTGGTTGTCACTAAGCACTCAAGGCCTTTTCTGCTCCTCATACCACCCCGCTAGCGAGTAGGCTGGGAGCGCACAAAAAGTTGGGAGGATACACAGCCGGGACAGTTGACCCCAACTGACCAAAGGGATATTCCATACCATATGACGTCATGCTCAGTATATAAAAAGCTGGGGGAAGATGGAAGTGGGGGACGTTCAGAGTTATGGCATTTTGTCTTCTCAAGTAACTGTTACGCATGATGGAGCCCTGCTTTCCAGGAGATGGCTGAACACCTGCCTGCCAATGGGAAGTAGCGAATGAATTCCTTGTTTTGCTTTGCTTGCATGCACTGCTTTTGCTTTACCTATTAAACTGTTTTTATCTCAATCCACAAGTTTTCCTTATTTTTCCAATTCTTCTCCCCATTCCACTGGGGGGGGAGAAGTGAGCAAGCAGCTGCGTGGTCCTAGATGCTGGCTGTGATTAAACCATGACACAAAGTAAGATTACCGAAAGTAAATTTTAGTTTTTAGGAAGTCAAAAAAAACCCCACACCTTGTATCTCCCCAAAATATGTTTTATAATATAGAAATTTTTTCAAGCTAGTCAAACAATACTTACACATATTGCTCTACATCCTCTGTTTGTGCTTGCTACAAGACATCCTTCCGTTGTCGCCATTGGAACGTGAAACTCTTTGTTATCCAAAAATAGTGGTCCTGCTACGCCTACAGGAATAGGCATATATCCAATCACATTTTCACAGCAAGCTCCCATAACCTTACAAAAATAATAGAGAGGTATTATTAAGGTTACATGTACACTGATACAGTACAGCATGCTACATACTATGCACGTGACTACAACAAAGCATCTTAGCAAAAAGCCCACAACCCTACCCATAAAGCAACCAACTGCCACCTCAAAAAGTTACAGCTACAGCTATCAACAGCTAATACTATTAAAGTCTAGTATTTGGAAGACCTAGTGAATCTTATTAAGTCTTAAACACTATTAAATAAAATTAATTTAATACTGTTAAATTAATTTTATATAAACTTCCATTTTAACTTGAGCTCAAGGTACTATTTTCATTCAACTGAACTCAGGCTCAGTATGAGTAGAATTCTGCATTTAGGAGGTAAGGCAACTGCATACCTAGGTAGGAAATATTTTTTGTGTAAACTGCAAAACTTACCTTACCTCCCTAGGTTTAAAAACATCAAAAATGATAAAAGGCAGTGCCTTACATTTGCCCTCCTCCCCTTCTACATCAGTTTTGACCAAGCTCATTATTAATTTATATACATCACTTGGAACAGATATTTCATAGATTTGGAAAATGGTTTTGCTTGTACGCCTTTTACTTACCAAAGAATAATTGTAATTCCTATAAGGAAGATATCGCAGAGATGAAGGTTCAGGGAGTTTCTTAGATAACATCTGTCTGCGAATGGACACACCTCGCTCTTGAGTTTCCATTACAGTTTCCAGTTTGTATGCAGGAATATGCTTAGCATTAACTAAGCTGATGACCTCAGCATCAGTAAGGAATTTTGCTCCCTTCTGGAAACGTAAAAGAAAAGGTGGGAAAAGAAAGTATAGATTCTCTTGGTGAAAATCCTTTTAAATGTTTCCAAATTAAAAAGGGTAACAACTTTATTTTGACAATATCAGAGAACATCTAAAGGAATCAACTACCAATGTCAGGTTTTATAATAGAACAAGTATAGTGGAGTCTCATTCTCTGGAGAGATTCAAAACCCGCCTGGACGCATTCCTGTGCAACCTGCTCTAGGTGAACCTGCTTTGACAGGGGGGTTGGACTAGATGATCTCTGAAGGTCCCTTCCAACCCCTACTATTCTGTAATAGGATACAATAAAAAATATATTCTCAGACACCAACTTATGTGCATACGTGATAAAGCTTCAGTAACTTGGTATGAAATGAATGATGAAGCTGCCTCCCTCACAATTTTGGGGATAGAGGGAGACTCATAATAAAAGATTATTTCTTTACAACTTCAAAAACATACACCTGTTTTTCTCATCTGCACTGAAAAAGAAAATGCAAAAGAAACTGCCTGGAGGAGAAGCAACTTATGAAAGGATGTTGTTTTGTTTCTCCCCCTTGTTTTTGGTCTTCCCCTCCCCAGTTATTAAAGCTATATAATTCTCTGCAGAATGACATTACGGTCAATAGCTGTTCCCCAGGGGTCAGTACTGGGTCCAGTCCTCTTCAATATATTCATCAATGACATGAATGAGGGGACAGAGTATACCCTCAGCAAGTTTGCTGATGCTACAAAACCAGGAGGAGTGGCTGACACCAGAAGGCTCTGTCATCATTCAGCGAGACCTGGACAGGTTAGAGTGTTGGGCGGAGAGGAAACTAATGAAATTCAATAAGGGCAAGTGTAGGGTGCTGCACCTGGGGAGGAATAACCCCCTGCACCAGTACAGGTTGGGGGCTGACCTGCTGGAGAGCAGCTCTGTAGAGAGGGACCTGGGAGTCCTGGCAGACAACAAGTTGACCATGATCCAGCAATGTACCCTTGTGGCCAAGAAGGCCAATAGTCACCTGGAGTGCATTAAAAAGAGTGTGGCCAGCAGGTTGAGGGAGGTCATCCTCCCCCTCTACTCTGCCCTGGTGAGGCCGCACCTGGAGTACTGTGTCCAGTTCTGGGCTCCCCAGTTCAAGAAGGACAGGGAACTGCTGGAGAAGGTACAGCAAAGGGCTACAAAGATGATTAGGGGACTGGAACACCTCTCTTATGAAGAAAGGCTGAGGGATTTGGGTCTTTTTAGTCTGGAAAAAAGATGGCTGAGGGGGGATCTCATCAATGCTTATAAATACTTAAAGGGTGGTTGTAAGGAGGATGGAGCCAGGCTCTTTTCAGTGGTGCCTGGGGACAGGACAAGGGGTAATGGGCACAAGCTAGAACACAGGAAAAATTCCATCTCAACATGAGGAAAGAATTCTTTACTTTGAGGGTGGCAGAGCACTGGAACAGGCTGCCCAGAGAGGTTGTGGAGCCTCTTTCTCTAGAGATATTCAAAATCCACCTGGACACTGTTCCTGTGCAACCTGCTCTAGGTGAACCTGCTTTGGCAGGGGAGTTGGACTAGATGATCTCTGAAGGTCCCTCCCAACCCCTACCATTCTGTGATTTAAAAGCTGGAAAATGAACTGTAAGAATTTTTAAATCAGATGTTGCAGTAGAGGTTAAAAAAAAAATAAATTATTTTTCCATACCTCTGCATTTCCAAGTATACAAATACATTCCGCAATAGAACGTGGTTCTTTAGGTAACTCAACTTCTTCCTCTTTTCTATTAAGAAATGAAGACGTTTCCACAGGGCTGCAACTGCCAACTACAAATGTGTCCTTGGTTGATAACTCTGCTAATACAGGTTTTATGACTTCAGCTGCATAAAGACAATTAAAATAAACTTTGGTTTACAAAAATCTTAAATTTTGATCCCAAATACAACATAACACAGATTTTGCCCAGTGATACCATGGCACACGGGCTCCATTTTATGGTTGGACTCAATGATCTGAAAGGTCCCTTCCAACCTAGACAATTCTATGATTTCATTCTTTGTTCCAAATAGTCAAGAATAGGTTCAGACTTTAAAATGCCCGAAATTACCATTTCCATCTTTGGGAACTAAAGTTTCTTCTACTGTGTTAGATATCTGATTGTTTTTCAGAAGTCCAGATTGCTTCCTGCAACAGTTCTCAGGGACCTTTTTCCGGACCATCATTGGAGATGTTATGGGATTCTTCAGTGAGAGTGTGGATTCAGTCTCTGCTTGCTCAAAGAAAATATATTTCACAGCAAGGAGAAGGGCTAATCCAAGGGTGATTACTTGTTCAATATCCATACTGGCCATTCTAAAAAAGACAAATCAAGAAGTAAATACATGGTATATACAATTTGTTTGTTTATAACAACATTCTAACATCCCTTTGCTTTAGAAAGGGTAATAGTTTGATCATCATTTATACAGTTACTGAAACTCCTGTCAAAAGACATTTCTAATAGGACATTCAAGTATGTTAGGTTAGGGTAGAGAAATCACTCTTTGTAATAAAAAATTTTTAGATTTCATTAGCTATTTTCTAAATCTTTGTTAAAAAGCAGCCTCAGTAAGAGAAATGACTGGAAAACATTCACTATTTAACAGCGATAAAGTGGAAAATTTCAATTATCATCATCTACCAATAATGACTACTACGATGCAAATTGAACTGCTTGGGGAGGGGGGGGGACACGGACACGACACACAACCTAAGAGACAGTTCTGTGTTTTCAGAAGTAACATGGAACCACAGCTGCCACTAACTTCAGTTGATCTGAAGGAAAAGCAAGAATGACATGGCTTTTGCACTTGTATGTGAATGGTCAGAAGCTCTGCATAAATAATTACTCTAGTGCAGTCAGAAAATTTATTTTCCAGTGTGCTCTGAAAGGTGTCAGTGCTAGTGGGAAAAGATAGTGTTATGATGCACACAGGACAGCTGGTTCCTGATCATGTTCTTATTACTTCAAGGAGATTGAACAAACAGCATAACATTGAAATATTTCTTATGAAATGACATCTCTGGTTCCAAGAAATCCTACAGTGGTCAGATCTGCAAGTTTACAAGTATTGTACCCTAGGATCATAGCTTGGCAGCACTGGAGAATAGACCCTAATCGAGGAAATACACTTCTCTCTTGTGAAGTTGCCTACCGAGAAAGGTAGAACTGCCATAATGAAACATTAGGTTCAATTCTCTTCGGTGCATTCTCAGCCAATCCCACTGCATTTTCTACAGTACTGTTTTGAGCAACTGGTTCCACTATCCAGCGACTGTGGGCATGAACAAGAACCAAACCCAGCGACTGTATTAAAAACACAAAACAAACATTAAATTTTCAACTGTAACGAGGTACTGGAGTAACCTACTAAGATTAAGCTTTTTGTGTGGGCTTTTTTTTTTTTTTAAATTTGCTTGTTTTGTTTCCCATGCCTCAAAAGTCTAAAGCTAAAGGCTGATTTTCCACACCTCTCATCAACACCATTTTTGGCCTATCATAACGCTCATAGCTTTGAGCCTGTCCCATCACATCCTTCCTCTTGGCTCAAGTAATAATCAGAAGAAGCTGAGGGCATTGTAGGGGTAAGAGGATTAGTACACATGAAAAAGCCATGAGTGTTTTGCACAGAAGTAGTGGCATACACAGGAAGACTTGAGGTGTGGATACAGGGGATGTTATTAAAATTTACCACGGTAAACCAGACTAATGGGATACAGAACACATGTCTGTAGAAAACAAAAGTTTTCTTCATTGCACCAGGATATCTTACTGATTGCATAACTACAGGTGAAAAAAAAGCCACAAACCATAATCATTTTGACCCTCTGTGTTACAGGATTTGGTTTATTTTCTTCTTCTTCCAGAACACGAGTAAAATGGCTAAGCTGCCATATAGGACGCCCTTCACGACTCTCTCTTGAAAGCTGCAAAAATAACAAAATTAAAAAATAGAACCCATTTAGTAGGTATTAGAAGGACCAACAAATGAGCTTCACCACTGTATTTTTATTTGATCATTAATAAATTACCAACAAAAGAGTTAGGCTAAACAGTAGACTGTAGGCTACGTTAGACTTTAACAAGTGAAAAACCCTGGACAGCCATTAATGTAAAATAGAATTTTTGTACTCTGCTTTAGATCCGTACTCATACTATTGAGTGTGACTCATTTTCAATGGCATTAACAAGTTACATCCATCAGCTGAACCACCATAACTCTTTCTGTGCATTTCCTGTTCACCTCTAAAGGAAGACAAACATGCTGGCGTATACCTCAGTGATGAAATACATAGCCTACAAGAAGCACAGGGTCTGAATACTAAGCTTGATGTTGTGCTGAAGTTGGTCTTACCTCTAATACCAAGGACACACAAGCTGGAAAGAAGGTCATAAAGACAAAGTAGTTGGCAAGAACAGACATACAGCCAAAGCAGCACATAATTTCAAGTTGTCGCACGCCTACATAAAAAAAAAAAAGTTTTTAACATCTGAATATGCACCAGGCTTTCTATATACTTGAAGCATTGCAGAAGTAAGAAAAAAAACCATTAATCTGGCACTGCAGACTAGAGAGGGAACTGTCTAGATTAATGAAAAACAAGCATGTTAAGCCCTGGTCATTTTGTATCAGCTTAGCACAATACGTATTTACAGTATGGTATACAGAAAATTTTTAAAGTGTAAATCTAAATAAATATAAAAATAATTAGTTTACTAAGATTTTAAAGCTTCACAATGAAAACATGAAACTCCTCCTTTATCTAAGCAAAGAACAATTAGTCAACATTATGTATTGAAATCCCTTGTAAAAGATGGCCAATTAAGTGTTCAGGGAATAAAAGAGTATATACCCCATCTACTCTTTCACTAGTCTGGTATCTAGAAAAAGTCAATATGCCATGTCGCACATGCATTACAGAACCCCCTTAATAAAGATGACAGAGCTAACAGTATAAATAATTAAAAAAAAAAAAATAAAATCAATTACATGGTACACCAAAACGAAGTGGTTTTCCCCTAGGTGTAAACAGGAAAACAGCTTATTAACACACATTTCCTTCCCCCCCCCCCAGGTCCAAACGAATTTAAAAAGCTAGTGCTTTGAAAGATGCCTTTAAGGTATGCATGTTAGTTTAAAAAACAAAAAAACCCAACACACACAACAAACAAACAAAAAACCTCACTCACTATGGAACTGCAATTTATTTTACAAAGAAATTAGTTATTTGCACATGAAAATCCTTTGCTTATTACATTCAACGTTCTCTTTTTAAGGAAAGACAACTGCTACTGCACACAGAACTGATGAAGATCAAAAGACTGGGGGGAACAACAAAGTAAATTGGTTATTTTTAATTGAACTAGAGTAACTTTCTTTCACCTGGAGTCATTTTTAGAAACACTAGTTTTTGCAAGAATATGAAATAGGTGTGCATGTCCTGAAAGAATGCCCAAGAGAAAGTTTTAGCAGCTGCTTTAAGATGTTAACAGGAATGATAGGAACGATACAAGGTCTCACCTGACATAGTACCAACACCAATCACAAGGCACTCCACAAGTGCATCCAGTGTAAATGTAGGGCCTAAAATTGCCATTCCATGTGAAATATTTTCTCTTACTTCATCCTAAAAATAAAGATTACATTAGCATAAAGACAAAAATCAAAGTAAGAGAGTGCACATAACACGATTAGTAAATTGAGTAGTATTATGGTGATAAGGCCTTATAAAACAGACATTGAAAATTAACTATTATGAGAGAATACATTCTTTAATTGCTTAATTTCCCATAAACTATTATACTTTGACAGTCTTTATTTACACAACAAGATTATTTAATTTTCAAAGTCTCCACCTTTGTCTCATCAGTATTCTAAGCTCCTACAACACTGATGGGCACAGACTTTAATTAAAGTACATTCAGAAGAACAGGACTTCTACACTTCAAGACATAAAATAGAAGCCACATGTCACAGCATCTCAAAAGTTCTTGCAACCACATATCTGTATCCTTTTTTAAATTTATTTATCTTAAATTATTTAGAATCATAGAATTGTTGAGGTTGGAAGGGACCTTTAAGATCATCGAGTCCAACCTTTAGCCTACCCTGACAAGAGCCACTTCTAAACCATGTCCCTAAGTGCCCCATCTACCCTTTTTTTAAACACCTCCAGGGATGGTGAATCCACCACCTCCCTGGGCAGCCTATTCCAATGTTTAATAACCCTTTCAGTGAAAAAATGTCTCCTAATATCTAATCTAAACCTCCCCTGACGTAACTTGAACCCGTTTCCCCTCGTCCTATCACTTGTCACCAGGAAGAAGAGGTCAGCCCCCATCTCTCTACAACCTCCTTTCAGGTAGTTGTAGAGGGTGATAAGGTCTCCCCTCAGCCTCCTTTTCTCCAGGCTAAACAACCCCAGCTCCCTCTAGACTCAGCTGTCAGAAAAGAGGACATAAAAGACACTAAGACTGCCCTGGGGAGAAAGGGATTTCCTCCAGAAGCCAGGCATGGAAAACTCCAGAGGCCTGCTGCTGTTTTGTTGGTAGTGGTAGTAGTTTGAGGGGAGAGGGAGTAAAAACCTATTTGTGAAATAGTTTCTTGAAAATGAATAAAAAATTCTGTACTCGTAATTATTATATAATAATATATAACACACTATTATATTGCATATATAGAGAATGTACAATATACTCATATATAATATGTTATAGTATATTACTGTACATTATACTGTATTTTTGTCACAATTATTATGCTCAATTACAATGTACAGTATTTTGTAGGTATAAATGAATTTCATTAAAAGTACTTTTATTTCAGAACTTAGAATATTAGGAAATGACCATTCCAATGTACAAAAGGCAAGATATATTGTTGATCCTTCATGTTGTGCTGTGTTAATTGCATTAGAGCATGAATATGTATTTATCTACACATATGCCATGTTTGTTCTGCTAAGATTTTTGTCTAGAAAATATGCTTTTTTCTGTATCGGCATTATAACATTAAATGTCTATTTATATACTGCTCCTGAGCCCTACAAATTAACTTTTTTCTATCAATAAATGGAAGACTTCAGTCTAGGAACTCTAGCCTCCTTAATAGAGCTATAAACATTGGTGTTTAAAGTTCTGAACCTATAAAGTACTCATACATACAATTAACTTAGCTGACATGATTATGCACACTAGTTGTACAGTGTTATCATTCAATTTGTCCTGGTTTAAGGTAAAACAGAACCAATTTTCTGATTTGTAATTTTACTTTTTAGCTGGGCCTCTTCTAACTGACTAAAGTCTGAAATTAACAGCATATTGTTCAGACACTGTTCACTCTCAGAGTGATAAGACCTGATTATACCAAGGAATGGTATGCACAGAGGCTCTTGCTTAGACTTATTGCTATAACAACCAAGGTCAGCTCACTTCGCTGTTTGCCCCGTTAGAGGGTCAGAAGCGGAGAAGCATAGAGGGGTCCCACCTGCAGGGAGGAGCAGATGGGACAGGTGACCCAAAACTGACCAACAGGGTATTCCATCCCATCTGCATCACACTCAGTATAAAAGCTGAGGGATCAAAGGGGCAAGGCGGCTCTGGCTCGCTCTCTTTCTTCAATGGCCGACGTCTGAGGAGGACCCTGTCTGTTCGTCTGCCTTTGATCCCAATCTGAGCATTCCTGACTCTAGTTCCAGAATTCAGCTCCTGTCCATCACTGACTCCAGTCTGGGACTTTCCCTGTGTCTGCTGGTGACGCGATCGTCATCCTGGGAGCTGGATACGGTTTTGTATATACTGTATACTTTTTTTAAAAAAAAAATATTTTATTATTTCTTATTTCCTTATTTATTATTATTTTCATTAAAGTAGTTTAGTTCTTTTTCTAAACTCATAAATCTCCTTATCTCTTCCTCTCCTCTCTTTGGAAATAGGGGGGGAAGGGCCATCTGTCGTTCTGCTTGGCCAATCTGGCCAAAACCACAACACAATTGAACACTGATCTGAATAAAAAACAATACAGAACATAGAATATGGATTAAATTGAATCCTTTTTACGTATCACCAATATAGTATTCACCTGTATGTCTCTCCACCTGGATTATTCATCGTTGAATATTAAATTCAAAAGCTCCATTGCAAAAACCAACCAAACAAACAAAAAACCCAAACAACAAAAAAAAACCCCTGACCTGTGAGTTGGAACTGAGCGCAAATTTGGCTAACGCACTCGCTCTTGAAAGATCAATCAGAAGCAGGAAGAACGGTAAAGCTTCACTGAAAGAGAGAGGCATATGTTAAGGGTAAAATACAAGATTTATTGTACAGGAAAAAGAATTCAAGCAAGAAATCCAGAATAACAATTCATTACTTACTTTAAACCCGTCAATTCTTTATCCAAGAAGTGAATTACCACTGTACTAAAAACAAAACTTGAGAAGATTGTGAAGAGGCCAGCAATACCTTAAAAAAAAAAAAAAAAAAAGGAAAATTCTTTTTTATATAGTGGGAGAGAAAGGAAAAAAAGAAAAAAGGAAGAAAGAAACAATATGCCTTTCGATCAGTTCTGAAGCAAACAAACTGCAATTCTCATCTCTCAGAGTGCATAAACAACAGTTGAGATACAAACTGATGAGGATGCTAATATTATACAGATATTTAAATCTAAAATTTGTACTGCATTCAAAGTAAGACTGTGAAAAATTAAAGCCACAAATTTTCTCTTTATCAGCAAAACTGAAAACTGGCTTAAACAGCTCTATATTTTTAGTGTTTCACACGATTATTTCAATAATCACATTTCCAGTGTTTATATAATCCTACAAAATCTCTCAAAGAGCTGCACTTTGATTTATGCAGAACATTTATTTATTCTGCTGTCTAGCAAAGAATTAAAATAATCCTGTTCTGAAGTATTAAAAATCTCATATTTATTACTAATTTATATTTAAAAAACAATTAAAATGCATACAGAAAATAAATAAATAAATAAAAACATCAGATACAGTACCTAAAATGTATTTTGACCCAAGCTGCCTTAGATTCTGAAACTGGAAATATATATAAAGGATTGCTATACAGCGCGTGATTGTCAAGATGATGATGTCACTGCTCAGAACATCCTATTTGAAATACAAAGTGATTTAGTTAGCTTTTACATTAAGCAGTAACTTCTTGTCAAGTTTCAGTAACAAAAAAACCAAACAATCCACTATGAAGTGGCACTAAAAATGAAGCTTTGGAATAAAATAAGTATCACTGCTAATCTGTCTTAAAAAAGATTAAAATATTGCAAACAATATGAATATCAAATGCTTGCTCACTAGATACCATGCCACTGAAAGTTAGGTTTAATGAAAACTTTCTGTAGGTGCATCACTGCTTACATCCAGCTTTATTGCCTTCTTTTCCCATGCTGGATATTAAAGAACTTTCTGTATAGCTACTTTCCTCCTAATACATCAAACCTGATCTTATTCTACAGAAAACCCTGCATCTACAGATTAACAGTAAGTACTATAACATGAATTTAAATCCTTACATCGTCAAGTTTGGGGCACTCATAATTCCAGCCACATATCTTGTCATTCCCAGTGAACATCTTCATGGACATCATACAGATAGTGAGAGTCACTGTTCCCACAATGACTTCCCATGGATGAGAGGCTACAAAAAAGCCATGCACTCGAAAGAGTCTGGACAACATTTTCAAGACTGTTTTTCTATATTTAGCAAACCTGCAACAAAATAATATTTCACATAAGCAAGTACGAGATTTGGGGAAAAAGGATAGAGCTATGTAAATTTTTGCAAGTCATCTCTCAGGGAAAAAAAAAAAAGAAAAAAACAAACCAAAAAACAGTTAACTAACAGATGAGTAAGGAAACTCATCGTCACCTTTCAACTTTCCATGTAAAACACATTAATTTCTAATCTTCTAAAATACAATATGATCTGCTCCTGCCTTCTCAATCCTGTTTTTTTTAAATACACATCTCCTTTGTTTCTTCAAAAAGTCTTACTAACAAGATTTCATCACTTTCATGACATCTCTTAGTATCTTCCTGTCACACAATTTTGATAATACCACTTCAACTTCTTGTTTTTACCACCGCTCTATGTAAGCACTCACTAAGTTCTGTTACTTCTTTCTACTCACTCTTTCTATCAAAAATATTGATTAGCTTTATTTTAACTATATAAACTACCAACAAACCGTTGTTGGTAATGCTCAACTTCAACAGCAGGAATTGCAGTGTTATCTTCCTCTGATTGTCTTCTCTACTTTTTGCTCAATATTCTTCAGTGATTCAAGTTGATGACATTTAAAACAGTTCGTTCTTCATCTGAAACACATGAATCCTTCTCACATACAGTATTCTGCAACAGTTCTCTTGTACCCATAACTAATTCCCAGGTTACTGATGCATTTCATCATCCACTTTGATTTAAATAGATAACAGAAACTCTCACACCTCTCTTTCACATAACTGAGAACATGGATATTCTGTACAAAAACTGCATCCTAGTCTATTTGCTCTGTGTTATACCTTTAGACAAGTTCATCAAGGATGTTTACTCATGAAACATATAGAAACAAAACGGCCAAACACTCTTAAATACATTAGTACTGGGACTTCGCTTTTCTCATTGCACAAAATCAACAACTTATAAGACTCTGTGATGAATGTTTACTATTTAAGCATCTTTTGAACTCTAGGATATAGTTATATAGTTATCTGACTTATAGAGAAATTCTATAGTTCAGTATTTACACATACAAACCTAGCACTGTGGAGATTTCCATAGAGGATTGAGGGCTCTACACACTGTCACTTCAAAGTGCCTTAAAAGTAACAATCAGGCTTCTGGGGAGACAGCCTTTCTAGTATTACTTATTTTGCTTGGACATCGTAAACAAAGCTGTCATTCAATGGATAAAATAATAGACAGGGCAAATTATCTGCTTCGTGTTACTGAAGATACCAGAATCATCTTGGTTTCCTACCAATGCCGATCTCGATCATATGAGCATCAATAGCACCAATATATTTGTCTTTATCCTTCCACAGTGAAGGTGTGGCAGGATTTTCATTGCTGATGGAACCAACTGGGGAAAATCATTGAGAGGACTGCCTTCCTTATGAACAAATTCTTTCATTTCCTGACAGAAGTTTTTTTTAAAACAAGCAAACAAAACCAACAACAAACACACAACAAAACAACAGAAACTTCCTATTAAAGTCAACATTATCCATAGTTTTTCCCTGTGTAATATAATTTATGCACTGTTTTATAAATTTATGTTCTTGCAAAACTGTTCCAAAGCGGTATTATGTTTTTTCCTCAGCAGCATGGAAGGTTTCTTTTAATTAGGAAAACTAAATAAGACATAGCCAGAGGAATATCTTAGTGCCAAATATTTTGAAACAAAGCAACAAATAGAAAAGGCATAGCAATATCCTATTAAAATACTAGTACTTTTGAATATCACGCTGTTTCAGAAAAATCAGTATTAGTACTTACTACATGACTATATAGGGTCCGGTCCTAAAATTAGTAATACAAATCCTAAATTCTGACATTTGGAATTATTATCTAGACAATTAACAAATTGTTATTAGATCTAGAAAGATTCCAAATTCTTTCTTCAGATATTACTCCTCACATTTCTAAGCAAAACTAGTAAGTATTCACAAAAATCAATTAGGGAAAAATGCATTCATTTGATTATGAAAATAACCCTCCATAATATCTATTATTAGCCAATGTTTTATAATTAACTGCTGCTACGAAATACAGGATGCCTCTGCTGATCTTGGGGTTAGCTGAGCAGCAGTAACTCCTAATCTAAAAGGGTTCTTTAAAGCCTTCATGTTTATTTAACCTGCCTGAAGTGCATCTTTTATTTTTTTGCTATGCAATTGGCATTTCTAGAAAACATTGATGAAGATTGCATGCACCGATTCTGCACTACCAAGTGCTGTAAAAAAATATTCAACGCATATTATAAGCTCATATTCCTAATTATCTTTAAAATATTTTTATAGCTACACTTATAGCTTGAAATTAGCAAGACATTAAATATAAAGCTGAAGTTTATCATTAATATAATTTTGTTAAATTTCAAAGTGGTGGTTCAAAAGGGATGCTTTATAAATCTTATCCATTTCCTGCTTGCCTTTGTTTTCAATCAAAAGTTTCCAGGAGACTTACATAAAGCAATCCATTCTTGGAATCAAAACAAAATACAAACAAAAAAAAACAACTGCAATCCTTTCAACAATTTAACCAGAGTGTAAAAAGCAAACTAGATTGGTTGTATGTAATGCTTTAGAGCATTAAACTACCACTTAACTGTTTGACTATTCGGCTTAAATACCTAAGATTTGTCACATATCTCTCACTAACCTCAGAGCAAACCTCTACAACACCATCTATTATCTCAGCACAAATTTACCATCTCTTGTTGGCTGATTCAGCAATATCTACATTATAAAGGAATCGAGTGGCAAAAATAGCTGAGCAAAAACCTGCACGGAGCTCACTGAAAAGCATATGACACCACACAGACGGTGTCAAAGTGTCAGGTAACGTTTTTTGTTTTTAAAAATGGAAACCACACTAACGTATGCCCACCACTATAGCCCCTCAAACCCCTCGCGAAAGTCTGGGGGCGCAGCACTCCAGTGTTATCTAGGCTGGACCGCCCGCGGAACAGGGCATCCGCAGCCCGCTGTAAACCGGCACAGGGGCCGGAGGGGATGGGGGGGGCACGTAGAAAGCTGAGTTTCTCCCTACAGCCGCAGAGCCCCTGCGCGTTGCCGCGCCCTCCGACATCAAGGAGAAGGCACCGGGACAGCGGCTCTGACCTTCTCCGCCCGCCACCTCGGGAAGCAGGTAAGGCGGGCCGGAACGCAGGGCCGCGGCCGCCACCGCTCCTTGGGGGCAGCGACGCCCCGGTTATCCGGCTGATCTCCGAGGAGCCGCTCAGGGTCCAGAGCCACAGCCCGGCCACAGAGGACCCGTGTCGAAACAGCGGTCTGTCCGCACCGCGCCTGACCCAAACGCGGCCCTCGTGCCCTCCCCTGCCCCACCGGTCCCCACTCACCACCCTGGCGCTGAACCGCCGCACGCAGGCTACAGACTGAGGCTGCCGCTCCTCTCTGAGCAAGGACACCCAGGGCACGACACGCTAGCCGCCGCTATCGCCCGATCGCGCAGCCAATGGCGAGGGCCCGGCACGCCCAGCCCGCGTCGCGTCACTCGCTACGTCGCCGGGGTAACCACCTAGCGAACGCCGTACAGCTCGAAACTCGATCAGGAGCAGGGAACACGCCATCTCGCCATAGGCTACCCTCCAATGGGCCAACGCTCTCCCCTCTTCTAATTTCCTGATTTGCCAGCAGGATGCGGCTTATTTACATATGCTGATCGACCAACAGGCCGACCGTCTCGAGGTGCACACCCAGCGCTCAGACTCCCTCTTGCTGCCCACGGGAGCTTCGCTCTGTCTCATCTCCCGTTGGCAAAGCAAGCAAGCAAGCGGGCGGGGCGCCGTTTGTAAGCTCTTACTGTCGTGGTGCATCTACGGTTCATACTGATGCTAATCCACGTTGTATGCCTGTGGTACTGCCCGGATGCACTTTACCAAGGTGTTAAGAAATACCATAATAATTCACAGCTCTCTTGCTTGTAGAAAACAGTGGTGCCCCCGACATTAAAAAAAAAAAAAAAAGCAATATACTTACATTTGTGGCTTTTGGCCAAAGAGGAAATACTTTCTGTAATGTAGCTATGCATGCAATTTTTCTTTGTTTGTGAAGCACAGGGGGCTCCTTAGTCTCTTTGGGCAGGCATTGCCCACTGACTCAGGTATGACATACTATTCCTGATTGCAATACATTGTTCCAGTTTTGTGTGGCTGTTTTGTGTTTGCCAGTGTTAAAGAAGCTGCTGCCCGAGCATTCACACACCATTCAAGGAGTCACACACACACACCACCAGAGTCTTTAACTGCTAGGACCAGAGTCCCTTTGCAGTGGGCGACTCCGGTGAGCCAACAGGTGCCCCTTTCGACTCCCCCCCACACACACACACTTACTCTTGGGAGCGCTCCCTCCTTCCTCAGGCTCAACCCTAGGTTTCCCACAGCAGAGTCTCGGGTGTCAGATTTTATAAAAATAAATAAATTAATTGAAAGGTACAGCAGAGCAAGGACAGCCCAGGCTGGGTGCCTCCCAAGAAAGATGTCGAACAAAGAAATCCCTGGGCAATTATACCCTTGCGATCTATACACCTGCCCCTCATGTGCTGTTCATGCATCTTTTAGTCCAATGGTGATTTTTGGTCTGGGGTCTTCTAACACCTTATTGGATTCTTTTTCTGTATGTAGGCAGGCCATTGACTGCTCTTATCTTGTTGGTTTGCAGTCTCTGCTGAGGGTTGTAGCCTTGTTATCTTCTGGTTTATGCTTCTTGTGCATCTGTGCTTGCTGGCAGAACAGGGGGAACTGGAGAGTTCCAGACTTAGGGAAAACACTACCAAAACATCAGTGTGATATCAACATTTTCCTCATACTAAAAGACTAAACACAGCACTGTACCAGCTGCTAGGAAAATTACTAAGAAAATTAACTCTATTGTGGCCTACAGGCTTCAGCAAGTCTAGCTACTCGTGCTAAGTAAAGCTAAGCAAACAGCATAAATCACACCATATTATAACCTTAAGTAATTTATTCTAATTAAAACTTACTTATTTAAGCTTGACAACTAATATCTTTCAACAGATGGGTCCGAGCGATTCCAGGCTAACATGTTTAAATACAAACAAAATATAATCTGCAAGGATTTTGATGTGGATGATTTACACTCCAGCTTTTCCAAAACTGCTTCTTGCATGTGCCATTTCATTTAGAAATATTTCAAGTAGCTCCACATGGTACTGTGCTGTGAAGCGTTACTGTGATTCTCAAAAAAGAATATGCTGATAAAAAGGTTTCCTAAGAACTCCACCCAAATTAGTTGTTGTCAATGACGAAATCATTCATGTCACCTCAGTTTAGCATGTAAATACACTTTTCATTCTCATCTTCAATGGAATGCATACAAATCCTGATAACTTACTACTGTGTATCCATCTTCCCTGCTAGCTTCTTTCTTAACACTTGTTTTCTTGAGTATCTCACCTTTATTACCTGAAGAGTAAAATATTACCAACAAGATTTCTGGAGTAATTTGATAATATGCACAGCAATTGCTATAATTGCATGTGGATATGACTAAGTCAAAGCAAAATAGCAATTTGTACACAGTTGCAACAATTATGCGTAACTGATACATAACTGAAGATGACCTTTAGTATCTTGCTCTATTTTTTACACCTTTTCTGTAGCAGTGTTTTGGGGTTTTTTATCTTCCGTGATGGAATATAAATTGGCAAGTAATAAAACCACAAATTTTATTAAGTTCACTGGGAACAGGAGTCATTATGATGATTTGGAATTTGCAGTCTGTGCAAGTACATGGCATAATGCTTTTTGCCATCAAAATTTTTCATATCTGTAGCGTGCTCTGTGGCCTGCCTGCAGCCCAGCTTCACACTGACAGAGGCCATGGGAGCAGCATTGTCCCCACTGCTGCAGAGATGGAAGGTAAAGCTGAGAAAGAATGATCATAGAATGGTTAGAGTTGGAAGGGACCTTAAAGATAATCTAGTTCCAATGCCCCTGCCATGGGCAGGGACGCCTCCCACTAGACCAGGTTACTCAAAGCCCCATCCAACCTGGCCTTGAACACTTCCAGGGATGGGGCATCCACAACTTCTCTGGGGAACCTCACAGTAAAAAATTTCTTCCTCATATCTAATCTAAATTTTCCCTCTTTCAGTTTAAAACCATTGCCCCTTGTCCTATTATTACACTCCCTGATAAAGAGTCCTGCCCCATCTCTCCTGTAGGCCCTCGTTAAGTACTGGAAGGCTGCTATAAGGTCTCCCCAGAGCGTCCTCTTCTCCAGGCTGTCTACATAGGACAGGTGCTCCAGCCCTCTGATCATCTTTGTGGCCCTCCTCTGGACTTGTTCCAACAGGCCCATGTCCTTCTTATGTTAGCGGAGCCAGAGCTGGATGCAGTACTCCAGGTGGGGTCTCACCAGAGAAGAGTAGAGGGGCAGAATCACCTCCCTCGACCTGCTGGCCATGCTTCTTTTGATGCAGCCCAGGATGCAGTTGGCTTTCTGGGCTGCAAGCACACATTGCCAGCTCATGTTGAGTTTCTCGTCCACCAGCACCCCCAAGTCCTTGGCAGGGCTGCTCTCAAGCCATTCTCTGCCCAACCTGTATTTGTGTCTGGGATTGCCGTGACCCAGGTGCAGGACCTTGCACTTGGCCTGGTTGAACTTCATGAGGTTTGCACAGGCCCACCTCTCAAGCCTGTCCAGGACCCTCTGGATGGCATCCCTTCCCTTCAGCGTGTTGACCGCACCACGCAGCTTGGTGTCGTCAAAAAACTCAGTCCTGCCATCCATGTCGCCGACAAAGATGTTAAATAGTACCAGTCCCAATACAGACCCCTGAGGAACACCACTCATCACTGGTCACCATTTGGACATCAAGTCGATGACCATAACTCTTTGAGTGCAACCATCCAGCCATTTCCTCATCCACCAAGTGGTCCATCTGTCAAATTCACATCTCTCCAATTTACAGACAAGGATGTCATGCAGGACAGTGTCAAATGCTTTGCACAAGTCCAGGTAGATGATGTCAGTTGCTCTCCCCTTATCCACAAATACTGTAATGCTGTCGTAGAAGGCCACCGAATTTGTCAGGCATGATTTGCCCTTAATGAAGCCATGTTGGCTGTCACCAATCACCTCCTTATTTTCCATGTGCCTTAGCATAGTTTCCAGGAGGATCTGCTCTATGATCTTGCCAGGCAGAGAGGTGAGACTGACTGGCCTATAGTTCCTTGGGTCTTCCTTTTTTCCCTTTTTAAAAATGGGGGTTATGTTTTCCCTTTTTATTCCAGTCAGTGGGAACTTCACCAGACTGCCATGACTTCTCAGATATCATGGATAGTGGCTTAGCAACTTCATCTGCCAGTTCCCTCAGGACCCATGGATATATCTCATCAGGTCCCACAGACTTGCGTACCTTCACGTTCCTCATATGGTCTTGAACCTGGTCTTCTGCAGTGGGCGGTTCCTTATTCTCCCAGTACTGAAAGCAAGAGAGCAGGACAAAAGGCTGTTCCAAGTACTTGCAGTCAGTGGCCACAAATAGTATTTATGTAACTTTTATGATTTGAGAAAACCTCTCAACCAGTCTGTTGGTATGAGCAATATGCTGATTTTGCTTCAAACCTATTTTTTTAGCAGACTACATAGCTTTTCCTTCTGAGATATTGTTGTGGTTTGGGCCAGGTTGGCCAATGACAAGATGACAGATGCTCTTCCCCACCTCATGCTCCCAGGAGAGGAAGAAAAGAGAGATAAAGAGATTTATGAGTTTAGAAAAAAATAAACTACTGTAATGAAAGATTCATAATGTAATAAGTAACTAAAGGTGATTTGCTGATCGAAAAAGTTAAGCAAGAGGAACGAACCCATTGTGGCAGTCTTGAGAACTCCCTGTTTAACCAGAAGAGACATGTCCACAATGTTATCTTGCTACACCAACATGGGAACTCCCTGTTTGACAAAAAGCTTAACCACAATGTTATCAGAATGTATTGTTTTGAGCTGATTCTGTGACCAACATTTTATCTAAACTACCTCAAGCAAGAAGCTACAGAGGGGCGTACCGAAGATGTCGAAACTGACCTCCGTGAAGATAAAAAGAGCTGCTCAGCTTGCTTGAATTTGCGAGCCTTTGGTGGAGCTGCGACTCCCCGGCCGCCCAGCGCTGCTTTTGCCTTCCTACCTCAATAAATATTTATTGAATCTATTTCGGACTCGATTTATTTTAAATTCAACTATAACAAATTTGGTGCCGTGACTCGGATCCAGACAGCCGACTCGGGATTCAACTCTGGGAGGGCGCCCCATCTTCGGATGGTCCCGGAGGAGATTCCGACTTAGCTCACCTGGATTTTCCGAACTGAGATAGGAAAGCAAAAAGAAAAGAGAAAGGAGATACTGCAGTTCCCCGTAATTTTTGTGCACGAAGAGCCGGACGAAGACTCGGGAGTGAGTAAGTATATTGCGGTTCCGTTCGGTCGGGGATTGGGTACCCGGGTGCGAGTGACTGAGACGTCCACCGGGCTTAGTAGCCCACCGGACGAAGTGAGTGTGGACCTCCTAATAGTGCGGTTCCCATTGTCCGTGAGGGCGTGGGCCACGAACGGAGGGAAGTGAGTGAATTTTGAGTGAAAGAAGGCACTTTCGGAAGATGGGACAGAAGAAAAGTAGGACTTCTGGTTTCATGCAGGAGATACGGGGTGGGGGTGGGCTCCCCGATATACCCCAAGATAGCCCGTTAGGCCTAATGATTAGATATTGGGATAGTTCCCCTTCTCGAAAAGGGAAATCCAAGGAGAAATTGGTCTATTATTGTATGGAGGTATGGGGAAGAAAACAGATAAGAAAAGATTTATATTGGCCAATTCATGGATCCTTAGAGGATTGGATATGCCAACAATTAAACATATATGTTAACAACAAACGACCATTTAATAAGGAGGAGAGTGAATACGCCTTTTTATGGATCCTGGGCACGGCTCAGGCCGATAATTTGTTTCCATTAAAAGAAAAGAAAAATGATAAAAAGAAAAGGTGGGAGGTAGACGAACCTCCAGCGTCTCCCCCACCCTATGTCCCCCCTCCGCAAGGTCCTGAGCAAGATCTCCCTCCAACAGCCCCCACAGAACCTGGGGAAGAGGCTCCTCCTTCTAATCGAAGAATTAACTAGAAGTCAAACTAGAGAAAGGAGGGAGGAAAACTTCTTGTATCCCTTAAGGGAGACTGCTATGGGGGGACCACAACCCGGAGTTGGATTTGTATCTGTACCCCTCAGCTCCGGGGATGTGAGGGAATTTAAGAAAGAAATGGGACGCTTGTTAGAGGACCCATTAGGGGTAGCAGAACGTTTTGATCAATTCCTCGGGCCTAACATTTATACTTGGGACGAGATGGAGTCTATTTTAAAGATCTTGTTCACAAACGAAGAACGAGGAATGATCAGAACGGCAGGCATGAGGCATTGGGATCAGAGGCATCAGCATGGTCCCGCCGGAGATGTAAAATGGCCCTTACAGCGGCCCAATTGGGACAATCAAGACCCCGCACATAGAAATAACATGATTGATCTCCGGGATATGATAATTCAGGGGATTAGAGATTCTGTACCCAGAGGGCAAAATATTAATAAGGCCTTTAATGAACAACAAAAGAAAGATGAAACCCCCACCGAATGGCTGGAAAGATTGAGAAAAAGTTTACAGCTATATTCTGGGTTAGACCCCGATAGCCAAGTGGGTCAAGCCCTGCTGAAAACTCAATTTGTAGCTAAATCTTGGACAGATATAAGGAGAAAGTTAGAGAAAGTAGAAGACTGGCAGGGAAGGGGGTTAGATGAATTATTATGAGAAGCTCAGAAGGTGTATGTGAGAAGGGAGGAAGAAAATCAGAAGAAACAAGCCAGAATCCTGATGGCAGCTGTAAGGGAAGGACAAAATCAGGGCAGGAGAGGAGAAAGTCCCCGGAAGGGCCCAGTAGAACCGAGAAGAAGAAGATTTAGTTCGCAGGACATAGAATGTTTTTATTGTCGCAAGAAGGGACATCTACAGAGAAATTGTCGGAAAAGAAGGCAGGATGAGGAGATTTTTAAGGAAGATTAGGGGGGTCAGGGGCTCTATTTGCTGGGGACCCCTAAGGTTACCGAGCCCTTGATAAAATTGAAATTGGGTCCTCAGCATGAAGTGTTCGAGTTCCTTGTGGACTCGGTTGCCGAAAGATCAACAGTCCAAAAGTTACCATCTGGATGTGTTGAATCAAAGGATAAACTCCAAGTAATTGGTGCAAAGGGGGAACCTTTTAAGGTGCCCCTGATAAGGAATGTAACAATAGAAGCCCCAAATAAATATGGAGTGGGAACATTTTTATTGGTCCCAGAAGCTGAGTATAACCTCTTGGGACGAGACCTGATGGTGGAATTAGGAATCAATTTGGAAGTAGAGCAAGAGAAATTAAAAGTAAGATTATGCTTATTAACTGCAGAAGATGAAGCCAAGATTAATCCAGAAACTTGGTATAGTCCAGGGTCGGTGGGAAAATTAAATATCAAACCGTTCACGGTCTCCATAAAAGACCCAGACCAGCCAATTAGGATAAAACAGTATCCCATCTCTAGAGAGGGGAGAGAAGCGTTGCAGCCAGTAATTGAGAGACTTTTGGCCCAAGGGCTTTTGGAACCCTGTATGTCTCCCCACAATACTCCCATATTGCCCGTAAAGAAGCCGGATGGGTCCTATCGTTTAGTACAAGATCTGAGAGCCGTAAATGAACGAACCATTACCCGGTTCCCTGTGGTGGCTAACCCGCACACTATACTTAATCAGTTAAGTCCAGATTATAAATGGTATAGTGTTATAGATTTAAAAGATGCTTTTTGGGCTTGTCCCTTAGAAGGAAAATGTAGGGACTATTTTGCTTTCGAGTGGGAGAACCCCAAGACCCATAGAAAACAACAATTACGGTGGACCGTTTTACCCCAGGGATTTACAGAGTCTCTGAACTTGTTTGGACAAGCTCTGGAACAGTTACTGGAATCTTATGAATTAAGTCAGGGACTGTCGTGGTTTAGCCTCAGACGGCAACAAAGAACCACGTGCCGCTCGCTCGCGCCTTCCTAATACAGGAAGAATCGTAAGAAAAGGCAAGACTCTTGGGTTGAGACAAAGGCAGTTTAACAGGACAGCAAAGGGAACAGGCAAACAACAACAACAACAACACGGATAGGGGAATATACAAACGCGATTATGGAACCGCCGCTCCCCGCCGCTCCTCGAGCGGCCGGACCCGGGATGTCCCAGCCTGCTTTTAAGCAGCAACTTCCTGCCCCCTCCCCCGGCAGCTCAGGGTGGGCGTGGCTCACATGGCATGGAATACCAGGAAAAATTAACCCTATCCCCACCGGAACCAGGACATTATCCACCCCTTATTCCATACCATCTATGCCATGCCCAGCAGGTTCCAATGAATTGCCACCACTTTCCCCTGTTATATATATATATATACACACACATATAATGCCCTTAGTTTATGGGCCATCCCTCCAAAGTGTCCGTTGAGTTCTTTTAATCCACGGCTTTGGGCTCCATCTGTTAGAACAGTCTCTCAGGGCAGGTGAGATGCTGGGTGGTGCTGGTCTGTTGCATGCTGTATTTTTCGGAGCTTGTGACTGGTGCACCTGGTGTGGCTCATGCACACAGTCCATGGGCTGAAGATGTAGATCTTGAGGAAACTGCTGGGCGCCAGCTGCTGAGATCAGTTCTTATCCCATCATCCCTGTGCCTTACTTGTAGTACAACTGATAGCAATTATAGCAATGAGGACATACAGTGACAGTGTTACTTAGCAATTAACAGCACACAATCTGATTCATTGGCTATTCTCGCCCAAAATCAGATCCCCATGAGGTACACATCGGACTTCCCCATCCTGCCGCATCACCCACCAAGTGCACCCAGGTCCTTGGGCAAAAGCAATCCCACGGATGGGTTTGCCTTTGCCTGAGGCAGGACTAACCCAGACTGTCTTCCCTAGCATATTCTTCATGTGCACTACGGGGACTTTATCCCCTTCTACAGTACGTGGAAGTTTTGATTGGGCAGGGCCAGCCCGATTGTTAGATCCCCTGGTGTTAACTAGCCAGGTAGCTTTTGCTAAATGTGTATCCCAGTGTTTGAAGGTCCCACCACCCATTGCTCTCAGTGTAGTTTTTAACAGTCCATTGTATTGTTCTATCTTCCCAGAGGCTGGTGCGTGATAGGGGATGTGATACACCCACTCAATGCCATGCTCTTTGGCCCAGGTGTCTATGAGGCTGTTTCGGAAATGAGTCCCGTTGTCCGACTCAATTCTCTCTGGGGTACCATGTCGCCACAGGACTTGCTTTTCAAGGCCCAGGATAGTGTTCCGGGCAGTGGCATGGGGCACAGGGTATGTTTCCAGCCATCCAGTGGTTGCTTCCACCATTGTGAGCACATAGCGCTTGCCCTGACGGGTTTGTGGCAGTGTGATATAATCAATCTGCCAGGCCTCCCCATATTTGTATTTCAGCCATCGCCCTCCATACCAAAGAGGCTTCAAACGCTTGGCTTGTTTGATCGCAGCGCATGTCTCACATTCATGGATGACCTGTGCAATAGTGTCCATGGTCAAGTCCACCCCTCGGTCACGAGCCCATCTATATGTCGCATCTCTCCCTTGATGGCCTGAGGAGTCATGGGCCCACCGAGCTATGAATAGTTCACCCTTATGTTGCCAGTCCAGATCCACCTGAGCCACTTCAATCCTAGCGGCCCGATCCACCTGCTGGTTGTTCTGATGTTCCTCCGTGGCCCGATTCTTCGGTACATGGGCATCTACATGGCGTACTTTCACAACCAGATTCTCTATCCGGGCAGCAATATCTTGCCATAGGTCAGCAGCCCAGATGGGTTTGCCTCTGCGCTGCCAGTTGCCCTGCTTCCACTGCTGTAACCACCCCCAGAGAGCATTTGCCACCATCCACGAGTCAGTGTAGAGATAAAGTACTGGCCATTTTTCTCGCTCAGCAATGTCCAAAGCCAGCTGAATAGCCTTCACCTCTGCAAACTGGCTCGATTCACCCTGTCCCTCACTGGCTTCTGCAACCCGTCGTGTAGGACTCCACACAGCAGCCTTCCATTTTCGATGCTTTCCCACAATACGGCAGGACCCATCAGTGAACAGGGCATATTTCTTCTCATTTTCTGGCAGTTTATTATATGGTGGGGCCTCTTCCGCACGCATCACCTCCTCCTCTGGTGACATTCCGAAATCCTTGCCTTCTGGCCAGTCCATGATCACTTCCAGAATTCCTGGGCGACTGGGGTTTCCCATTCGAGTTCGCTGTGTGATCAGTGCAATCCACTTACTCCATGTAGCATCGGTTGCATGATGTGTGGTGGGGACCTTTTCTTTGAACATCCAACCCAGCACCGGCAGTCGAGGTGCTAAGAGGAGCTGTGCTTCTGTACCAACTACTTCCGAAGCAGCTCGAACCCCTTCATATGCTGCCAATATCTCTTTTTCTGTTGGAGTGTAGCGGGCTTCAGATCCTCTGTATCCCCCACTCCAAAACCCTAGGGGTCGACCTCGAGTCTCCCCTGGTGCTTTCTGCCAGAGGCTCCAGGTAGGGCCGTTCTCCCCGGCTGCGGTGTAGAGCACATTTTTAACATCTTGTCCTGCCCGGACTGGCCCCAGGGCCACTGCATGGACTATTTCCTGTTTGATTTGTTCAAAAGCTTGTCGTTGCTCAGGACCCCATTTAAAATCATTCTTCTTCCGGGTTACTTGATACAGAGGGCTTGCAATTTGACTGTAATCTGGGATATGCATTCTCCAAAAACCCACAATACCTAAGAAAGCCTGTGTTTCCTTTTTACTAGTTGGTGGAGACATAGCTGCTATTTTGTTGATCACATCCATTGGGATCTGACGGCGTCCATCTTGCCATTTTATTCCTAAAAACTGGATCTCCTGCGCAGGTCCCTTGACCTTACTTCGTTTTATGGCAAAACCAGCGTTCAGAAGGATTCGGACTATTTTATTCCCTTTCTCAAAAACTTCTTCTGCTGTGTTTCCCCATACAATGATGTCATCAATGTATTGCAGATGTTCTGGAGCTTCACCCTGTTCCAGTGCAGTCTGGATCAGTCCATGGCAAATGGTGGGGCTGTGTTTCCACCCCTGGGGCAGTCGATTCCAGGTGTACTGGACGCCCCTCCAAGTGAAAGCAAACTGTGGCCTGCACTCCGCTGCCAAAGGGATTGAGAAGAATGCATTCGCTATATCAATCGTGGCATACCACTGGGCTGCCTTGGACTCCAGTTCGTACTGGAGTTCTAGCATGTCCGGCACGGCAGCACTCAGCGGTGGCGTGACTTCATTCAGACCACGATAGTCTACAGTTAGCCTCCACTCTCCATTAGATTTTCGCACCGGCCATATGGGACTGTTAAAGGGTGAGCGAGTCTTGCTGATCACTCCTTGAACCTCTAGTTGACGAATCAGCTCATGGATGGGAATCAGAGAGTCTCGGTTAGTGCGATACTGCCGCCGATGCACCGTTGTGGTAGCAATCGGCACCTGTTGTTCTTTGACCCTCAACAACCCCACAACAGAAGAATCCTCCGAGAGACCAGGCAAGGCAGACAACTGTTTAACTTCCTCTGTCTCCAAAGCAGCTATGCCAAAAGCCCAACGGTACCCTTTTGGGTCCTTAAAATACCCTCTCCTGAGGTAATCTATGCCAAGGATGCATGGAGCCTCTGGGCCAGTCACAATGGGATGCTTTTGCCACTCATTCCCAGTTAGGCTCACTTCTGCCTCCAGTACAGTCAACTCTTGGGATCCCCCTGTCACCCCAGAAATACAAATGGGTTCTGACCCTCTATAGCTTGATGGTATTAAAGTACACTGCGCACCCGTGTCCACTAGAGCCTTATACTCCTGTGGGTCTGATGTGCCAGGCCATCGAATCCACACCGTCCAATAAACCCGGTTGTCCCTTTCCTCCACCTGGCCGGAGGCAGGGCCCCTCTAATACTGGTCATAGTATCCATTACTCACTTCTTGCATAAATGACTTGGAAGTTCCTTCAAGAGGATCAGAAGCAAGATCAGGCCTCCTGCTTTGTCTGGGGAACTGCCTCCTGGAAGCTGGGGCGGCACTTTTCCTGGAGGGATCCCCTTTTGTGGTTGTCCTTCCTTGCAACTCCTGTACCCGTGTCCGCAGGGTCGAAGTAGGTTGTCCATCCCACTTCCTCATGTCCTCTCCGTGGTCCCGCAGGTAGAACCACAGGGTGCCTCGTGGTGTGTACCCTCTGTACTCTCTCTCTTGAGTGGGGAAATGCCTGCTTCTAATAGCTGAGATGCTGGCCCGTGCAGGTGGGGAGTAGGACATATTCTCTTCAAGTTGCTGGACCTTCCGGGACAGTTTCTCCACAGCTGAGACAAGGGGGGAAGAGAGACTTTCTTCATATCACCAGAGCCGGCCAGCCACCTCATCCACCGTTGGTCCCTCTTCACCTTTCCATTCCATTACTGCCAGTGAGTTGGCATATGACGATGGTGCGCTCCGTACAAACTTCCGCCACATGGGCCTTGTGCATCGCACCTCATCAGGGTCTGTGGGTAACTCTGCATTGTCCAAGTCATAATAAATCATCTCCCGCACAGCTAATTCTCTCAGGTACTGGATACCTCTTTCCATGGTAGTCCACTTGCTTGGATGACATACAACATCCTCACTGAAGGGGTACCTCTCCCTCACGCCTGACAGGAGTCATTTCCAGAGGCTGAGGGCTTGGGTCTTCTTCCCAATCGCCTTGTCAATGCCGCCTTCCCTAGACAGGGATCCCAGCTGCCTGGCCTCCCTACCCTCTAATTCCAGGCTACTGGCCCCATTATCCCAGCACCGGAGCAGCCAGGTGACAATGTGCTCGCCTGAAAGTCGGCTGAAATCTTTTCGCATATCCCGCAGCTCACTCAAGGATAGGGATCGAGTAATTATCTCTGGTTCTGCCTCTTCCTCCTGCTCTCGTGATGGCCCTGGTTCATCATCATCTCTTACTAAGCGAACTGATTTCTTCGTGTACTTCTTCTTCTGTATGGGGGCAACTGATACCGGCACGGGTTGGTTCCCTGGTTCAGTGGCAGTGGCTGCTATGGGGGTTGGAGTAGCCGCAGTGTCTACCACAGGGGTTGCAGTAGCCGCAGTGTCTGTCGCAAGGATTGCAGTAGCTACAGTGGCTGCCGCAGGGGTTGCAGTAGCTGCAGTGTCCGCCGCAGGGGCTGCAGTAGCCGCAGGGGCCGCCGGTCTGGTTTCCATCTCTTCCCCTTGAGGGTGCTGCATAATTCTGAGCAGTGCCTGGTAGATACTGGCCAGGGCCCAGCACAGCGCGGTGAGTTGTGCCTCTCTAGAATAGCCACAGCATTTTCCCTTCAAATATTCTACCACTTTATCAGGGTCCTGTAATTGTTCAGGGGTGAAGTCCCAGACCATTGGAGGTGAGAAGTTCTCTAGGTACCTGCCCATGTTCTCCCACATGCCATGCCACCCCTGACTATCCAGCCTCGGAGCAGATCTCCGGGTGGTAGTCTTAAATAGTCGCTTAACCCTAAACAAGACCTGGAACGTATTCAGGAGACATAGCACTAGGAACACGCTGGTTTGAGTATCCCAAGGATATTCAAGATTCTCAAAAGCTGTCATACCTGACCCGAAGGAGAAAAGGGAGGCAAAAGGGCTGGGGAAATTATTAACAAATTCTGAGAGACAGTGTCCAATGTACGGACAGGACAGCAAAACCACATAAACACCCCAAAATAGCCGTCTGAACAGTGATGTTATCATATCATAAACAGATATCGCACAGGACAGCAGAATGACAATCCTCATCCCTCTTCCAGACATGGTAAACAGCATCGCAGGGAGTACATAAGCCATATAGGAATTTATGTAACACAGCCATGAGAACAAACCAAGCAACATGATGATCAGTGACTATTTACCTAATAAAATAAATGCATACAAAAAAAAAACCAAAACCGTTTTTTTTCCATGTTCTAGTTGGATTCTGTCGTTATCTCAACCCTTCGAGCCCCACGTTGGGCGCCAAAAAGGACTGTCGTGGTTTAGCCTCAGACGGCAACAAAGAACCACGTGCCGCTCGCTCGCGCCTTCCTAATACAGGAAGAATCGTAAGAAAAGGCAAGACTCTTGGGTTGAGACAAAGGCAGTTTAACAGGACAGCAAAGGGAACAGGCAAACAACAACAACAACACAGATAGGGGAATATACAAACGCGATTACGGAACCACCGCTCCCCGAGCGGCCAGACCCGGGATGTCCCAGCCCGCTTTTAAGCAGCAACTTCCTGCCCCCTCCCCCGGCAGCTCAGGGTGGGCGTGGCTCACATGGCATGGAATACCAGGAAAAATTAACCCTATCCCCACCGGAACCAGGACAGGGACTAATTCTAATACAATACGTGGAGGATTTATTGATCGCTGGAAGAACTCAAGAAGAAGTCAGAAATGAGAGCATCAAATTATTGAACTTTTTAGGCCTCAAGGGATTAAAGGTTTCTAAGTCCAAATTACAGTTTACTGAAGAAGAGGTAAAATATCTGGGGCATTGGCTCATAAAGGGACACAATAAATTAGATCCCGAAAGAGTAAAAGGAATTTTGTCTCTAACAGCGCCCACTAATAAAAGACAGATAAGACAGTTATTGGGATTATTAGGGTATTGTCGACAGTGGATAGAAAATTACAGCAGTAAAGTAAAATTCTTGTACGAAAAATTAACTAAAAACGGGTTGGTAAAATGGTCCCCTGAAGATGAGAATCGTTGGGAAAATATAAAAAGAGATCTGGTAGAAGCACCTGTCCTCAGTTTACCCGATATCCGTAAACCCTTTCAACTCTTTATCAATGTAGATAACGGGACAGCTTATGGGGTTCTGACCCAAGGATGGGCAGGGCAGAGAAAGCCTGTAGGATATTATTCTAAAATACTGGATCCTGTAAGCTGCGGGTGGCCCACCTGCTTGCAAGCAATAGTGGCCACTGCATTAGTAGTAGAAGAAGTTGGAAAAGTCACCTTAGGAGGTGAACTAAAAGCATACACCCCCCATAACATTTGAGGAGTATTGCAACAACGGGCTGATAAGTGGCTTACAGATAGTCGATTGCTAAAATATGAGGGAATTTTAATTAACTCCCCTCGACTAGAAATGGAAACCACTTTTATTCAGAATCCTGCCCAATTTTTATACGGAGAACCTAAAGAAGATTTGACACATGACTGCCTCCAACTAATAAATTTGCAGACTAAAATAAGGGAGGACTTAGAAGACGATGAATTAGACAAAGGAGAAAAATTATTTGTGGACGGCTCCTCACGAGTGGTTGAAGGACAACGGAAATCAGGTTATGCTATTGTGGATGGGTATACTTTTAAGATAAAAGAATCAGGACCATTAAGTAAAGCCTGGTCCGCGCAAGCGTGTGAGTTATATGCTATGCTAAGGGCATTAAAGCTCTTAGAAAATAAAGTTGGAACTATTTATACAGATTCAAAGTATACCTTTGGGGTGGTACATAGTTTTGGAAAAATTTGGGAGGAGAGAGGCTTAATTAACACCCAGGGAAAAGGATTAGTCCATGAAAAGCTAATCTTAGAAGTTTTAAAGGCATTAAGAGGTCCACTAAAGATAGCCATAGTCAATGTAAAAGGACATCAGATGGGACTAACCCATACTGTAAGAGGAAACAATCTAGCCGACGCGGAGGCAAAACGGGCTGCATTATTAATGGTTCAGACCTTGAGAGAGGAACCTGAAAGGCTAAAATTAGATAAAACTTTCACTCTCCAAGAATTGGATAAGCTAAAACAAATTGGAGCAAAAAGAGATGGTGATAAATGGCTGCTACCAGACGGCAGGGAAATTCTTCCAAAAGGATTAGCTCGGGGAATACTGAATAAATTACACCATAAAACTCATTGGGGAATTCAAGCTTTAGTGGATCAGTTTGAGACAAACTATGCCTGTGTCGGAATATACGGTCTAGCTAAAAGGATTTTAGAGGGATGTTTAACCTGTCACAAAGTGAATAAACGACAACTTAGGGAAAAGGTTCAAGGAGGTCGTGAATTGGCTAAAAGACCCTTTGAGAAAATACAGGTGGATTTTACCGAATTGCCAAAGGTGGGGAGATATCAGTATTTATTGGTCTTCGTTGATCACCTTACGCACTTTGTAGAAGCCTTTCCAGTGGTAAGAGCTACTGCAAAGACAGTTATTAAGATTCTCTTGGAAGAAATTATTCCAAGATATGGGACTATTGTGGTAATTGACTCAGACCGAGGTCCACATTTCACATCCAAAGTAATTAAAGAGACAACTGAATTGTTCGGTACAAAATGGGAATACCATACTCCCTGGCACCCACAGAGTTCTGGGAAAGTAGAAAGAATGAATGGGGAGATAAAGAAACACCTAACCAAACTTATGGTGGAAACAAAAATGAATTGGGCTAAATGTTTCCCATTGGCTTTGCTTTACATTAGAACTCAGCCAAGAACAGATACTGGTATATCCCCCTTTGAAATGTTGTATGGAATGCCTTATGACTTTGGGTTATTAGTGGAAGACCCAAAAGTCGAGGATAAACTTTTAACAGAATATATTTTAGAACTTACAAAAAGAAGACAGGAACTAAGAAAGAAGGGCTTGGTAGTACAAAGACCTCCCTTGGACATTTCCATACACCGAATCCAGCCCGGAGACCAGGTACTAATCAAAACCTGGAAAGAAACCTCCCTAACACCCCGTTGGGAAGGACCCTTTGTTGTTTTACTCACCACAGATACGGCTGTACGGACAGCAGAAGAGGGATGGACTCACGCTAGTAGGATTAAGGGACCTATCTTCCCAGAGAAGTGGACTGTGACGTCGGAACCAGGAGATCTTCGAGTAAAGATAAGGAAAAGCGAGATCGGTAAATGAACCACTCCAGAAGGGAACTAAGAGATAGTTTATATCGATGGTTCCAAATACCACCAGGAAATACTCTACGAAAGGTATATTTTGCACCTTGGAGTGAAGAAAGGATACCGGACCAAACGGGGGGGGGTGGATTATACAAACTAACAGGAACTCCCCAGGTTTTTCCATTTTGTTGCGAAACAGAGACGGAGATACCCGAATCACACAGAATAGGAGATCTCTGGGGAATACCCTGCTTAAAACACCCTACTTCCGGACATTTATGTTGGGTTGTTTGCCGATGTCTAAATTGTAATAGAGATTGGTCCTGTGTTTCATTTAAGAGACAACCCTACTGTATGAAATGTCGCAATGATTTGATACGTGCCAGGGGACCAGAGGATCCAGTGGAAATCCGTAAATTATTTTGTGGGTGGGAACTGTCAGTACCTGAACTTTGGGAAGTATATGAAACAGACTGGTATAGAGTTTTAAGACAGTGTGCTATAAGATTCGCCTGGAAACGGGCACAACAACCACATAGGTGGAAATAGATTTGAGAGATAACTAACTCTTTAGACCTTGGAAATTATTGACAGGATAACAGCAAAATTCCCCTGAAGACTATCTGCTGCTGCCGAGAAGATCTTGATATCCCGTTGCTCTCTGCAAAGGAGTAGACGAGGAAGGCAGAGAGGTACTAAACAGTGGGGAAATGAAAGCTGGTATCCTATTAATGGTATTGATTACCATGACTTTAGAAAATGAACATCAACCCTTCAATTGGACCTTAGGTCGATGGGAAGATTCAATAGAAGTTCGGTATAATGTGACAGCCGGACCCCCAGAATTCCAAGTTAAATTGGAAGATTTAGTCTTTTATGAACTAGACCCACCTGGCCGACGAGAAAGAGCAATAAAACCTTTTTATCTCTGCCCCAGTTCGAATCCATGGAAAAGCTATTGCAATTTCCCTAATCACTATTACTGTGCATATTGGGGATGTGAAACCGTAGCTTCAAACTGGGACGTAGCCATTAAAGATAGATTTTTAAATATAACATGGGGACCCAGAGGATGCAACCCGCCAGCTCCTAGCTGGGATGGACACATAGAGGGCTCCCACCTTGGCAACTGTAAGCATGTTATACTAGAAATCCTGCAGCCTAATGACCACGGATGGTTATTGGGACAAACCTGGGGAATGCGATATTGGGAATCTGGAACTGATAGAGGAGGACTAATATTCATTCAAAAACGGGAAGTTAAAATGCCACAAGCAGTAGGGCCCAATCGAGTCATCACAAAGCAAAAAGGGAAAAAGAAGAAGCCAAAGGTAGGAAACTCCACAGCTATGAATCTTGGTTTAATCAGTCACCATGGCTGACTACCTTAATTTCTACTTTGGCGGGACCCCTCATGATGTTGCTATTGGCTCTGACTTTTGGACCCTGTGTCATTAACAAATTTGTAACCTTTGTTGAAAGCAGGTTAGAAAAAGTGCAGCTAATGGTGATGAAGCAATCAGAACTGGAAATGAAAATTATACCGAACGAAAATCCTGAATTAGATGCAGCTTGTGAGGTATTGTCTAGGTTTGATCAGCAAATCACTTATAAATAAAAGAAGGGGGGGATTGTAGTAAAATAATAAAAAAAAAAATCACTAAAGGTGATTTGCTGATCGAACAAGTTAAGCAAGAGGAACGAACCCATTGTGGCAGTCTTGAGAACTCCCTGTTTAACCAGAAGAGACATGTCCACAATGTTATCTTGCTACACCAACATGGGAACTCCCTGTTTGACAAAAAGCTTAACCACAATGTTATCAGAATGTATTGTTTTGAGCTGATTCTGTGACCAACATTTTATCTAAACTACCTCAAGCAAGAAGCTACAGAGGGGCTTACCGAAGATGTCGAAACCGACCTCCGTGAAGATAAAAAGAGCTGCTCAGCTTGCTTGAATTTGCGAGCCTTTGGTGGAGCTGCGACTCCCCGGCCACCCAGCGGTGCTTTTGCCTTCCTACCTCAATAAATATTTATTGAATCTATTTCGGACTCGATTTATTTTAAATTCAACTATAACAATAATAAAATAAAAAAGAAATAATAAAATAGATACAATATATATAAATATATACAAAACCATATCAAGCTCCCAGGGAGATGTCACCCACAGGCACTGGGAAAGTTCCAGACCGGACTCAGTGATGGATGGGAACTGGATTCCGGATCTAGCTTCACAAACTCACAGATCGGGATCAAAGTTCGACAAACTGACAGGGTCCTCCTCAGACGTGAGCCATTGAAGAAAGAAAGAGAGAGAGCCATTGAAGAAGCTCCCAAGAAGACAAGCCCTTGAAAAAGAGTCCTTGGAGAGGAGCCAACCTGCCCCCTTTGGTCCCTCAGCTTTTATACTGAGCATGGCAGATGGGATGGAATACCTGATTGGTCAGTTTGGGTCACCTGACCTGTCCACTCCTCCCCACAAGTACAATCCCTCCATGGGGTAAACAACTAAATCAACTGACCCTGATTGCCACAGCAATAAGTATAAGCAAGAGCCTCTCTCACTGAACAGAATGTTGGCTCTGCTCTACCCCAAACCAGGGCAGATATGAAGGTAGTTCATTAAGCTTTAAGTATATCTCTGAGCAATGTTACCCAAGCAAAGAGATTTAGCAGTTGTTCTGCTATTCTCCTGACCTTGCTCGATCTTTGCGTAATGTTGTGTGTAAATACCCAGGCTGATTCATACAAAGGGTACATATAGCAAAGTCAATAACTTTCTGCCAACTATCCCATTGCTATATTTTGTAACTAGATCAGTCAATAATTGTTGCACAAACTGTTTCTAAAGAATCTGTTCTGTTCCAGGGAGCCTTCAAGCAGTCCTTCCTACTGGGTGATCTCTACCTGCTCTTCAGGTCATTGTTAAAATGGTTGTTTTTATTGTGTAGCTCATACCTTGTGCAAGCCAAGTCAGTCACCATTTTGTGTCCACACCAAGATGTTCTTTCCCAGTGCTTTCAAAAAGCTATGCATGTTCTCCATTGTATGTCAGTGATTTGTTTGAAATTGCAGCTGATAGTCCACTAGCAATCCCCAGTCATCAGCTCATCTGGAAGAGAACCCTTCTGCAGTTCACTCGCCTATCTTAATCATTCCTGGGTTGCCCTTGGCTATGCATAAACGCTCCTTTCTCCAAACCTCAAAGAGATCTCTTCCTTTCCTCAGGATACAGAGGCACAAAAAGCAAATCCAAGGTCTTTTTGCTAAAGAGTTTGAATTCAGCTCTTACTTTAACATTAGCGCTCTCCTTACCCACATGCCCTTTCCTATGCAGTAGCCCTGACTTGTCACGCCGCTTACAGCTTGCTGATATACAGATCTTGTCAGCTAAGAAGTTCCTTGATTCTTCCCTTTCCAGGGATATTGAGAATTGTGTACTAAACTCTACAGTCCCTAGAGTAGTACACTGTTGTATTTAATTAAAAGAGGAAATTGTTACAAAAAAGGATTAAAATTGGGAGTTGAAATAAAAATACCTTATGTTTTGGTCTTCTGATGTATAAAACACCTGAAGTTTAAAGCAATCATATCTGTCACAGTTTAGGCTGGGTTGACCAATAACAAGAAAACAGATGCTCTCACCCACCTCTCACTGAAAGGAAAGGAAGAAGAGAGATAAAGAGATTAATGAGTTTAGAAAACCTTAACTACTTCAATAAAATAATAAAATAAAAAGGAAAAAAATGAAATAGATATAATATACACAAAACCATATCAAGCCCCCAGGAAAACATCGCTAGCAGGCACTAGCGAAGTTCCAGACTACACTAAGTGACAGATGGGAACTGGATTCCAGATCCAGCTTCACAAACCCACAGAGCAGCACAAAAGGCAGATAAAGAACTATGATTCTCCTCAGTTATCAAACAAAACACAACACCTTAACAAAAAAAAAAAAAACAGCAATCCCTTTGCTCCCTCAGCTTTTATACTGAGCATGGCAGATGGAATGGAATACCCTATTGGTCAGTTTTCGGTCATCTGACCTGTCCACTCCCCCCCACAGGTGCAACCCCTCCATGGGGTAAACAACCAAGTCAGCTGATCCTGTTTGCCACAGCAAGAAGTATAAGCAAGAGCCTCTCTCACTGAACAGAATGTTGGTTCTGCTCTACTCCAAACCAGGATAGTCCACCTCTTATTCCATACCATTTGCACTTTGCTCAGATCGCTAATACTTCTTATCCATCAAATATATACATATACCGATATACACAGATCAGTCATTTATGATTTATCTTTATACACAAAATTTTGTTAAACACATCCACTAGGATCTGGCGACAACCATCTTACCACTTAATTCCCAGAAAACTGGATGTCTCATGCAGGCCCCTTGACCTTACCTCTTTTTATAGCTTTCAGAATAATCTTGATTATTTTCTTACCTTTCTTGAAAACTCCTTCTGCTGTATTACCCCGCACAATGATGTCATCAATGTATTGCAGGTGTTCTAGAGCTCCACCCTTCTCCAGTGCAGTCTGGATCAGCCCATGGCAAATAGCAGGGCTGTGTTTCCACCCCTGGGGCAGTCCATTCCAGGTGTACTGGATGCCTCTCCAGGTGAAAGGACCTGGGGATGCTGGTGGATGGCCAGCTTAACATGAACCAGCAGTGTGCCCAGGTGGCCAAGAAGGCCAACAGCATTCTGGCTTGTATCAGGAATAGCGTGGCCAGCAAGAGCAGGGAAGTGATCGTGCCTCTGTACTTGGCACTGGTGAGGCCTCACCTCGAGTACTGTGTTCAGTTCTGGGCCCCTCTGTACAGGAGGGACATTGAAGTGCTGGAGCAGGTCCAGAGGAGAGCTGCCAGGCTGGTGAGGGGTCTGGAGACCAAGTCATATGAGGAGAGGCTGAGGGAGCTGGGCATGTTTAGCTTGGAGAAGGGGAGGCTGAGGGGAGACCTCATTGCCCCCTACAACTACCTGAAAGGAGGTTGGAGAGAGGTGGGTGTTGGCCTCTTCTCCCAGGTGAATAATGACAGGACCAGAGGGAATGGTCTGAAGCTGTGGCAGGGGAGGTTTAGATTAGATATTAGGAAGGATTACTTTACTGAAAGAGTGGTCAGGCACTGGAACAGCCTGCCCAGGGAGGTGGTTGAGTCACCATCCCTAGAGGTATTTAAGAAACGTCTAGATGTGGCACTTCAGGGCATGCTCTAGTGGCAGAGATTGTAGGGTTGTGGTTTTTGTGTGTGTGTATGGTTGGACTCGATGATCTCAAAGGTCCTTTCCAACCATGAAGATTCTATGATTCTATGTCACCTTCTTAGAGGAACACCCCTTAATTCCTTTGAGGTATTTCATTGGTGTATCACTGTTGGCTCCTATTACCTCAGGAGCCCCTGGCTCCTCTCTGTAAGACTTCAAGTGCGCTCCAGTGTAGCCAGCACATCTCAGAGCAACAGGCTGCAGGCCCTCGCTAGCACCCTCTCCCTCTAACCTTGGCATGTTATCCCACAGCTTGTCACAGGCAAGCCTGATATTATCCCCCTCCCACCTCAAGCCTAGTTTAAAGCTTTGTCAGTGACTCCTGCTAGCTTGTGAGCAAAGACCCTCTTCCCCCTTTGAGAAAGGTGAATCCCATCTGACGCCAGCAGGCCTGGTGCCATGTAGGCCATCCCATTATCAAAAAACCCCAAAATTGTGGCAATGACACCAGCCGCAGAGCCACATATTAATAGACTAGGTCCATCTGTTTCTTCCAATGTTGCTGCCCACAACTGGGAAGAGGGAGGAAAAAATAACCTGTGCTCCAGGTTCCTTTACCAACTGTCCCAAGGCCCTGAAGTCTCTTTTTATCCCCCTTGGACTACACGTTGCGACTTCATCACCACCTACATGGAAGGGCAATAATGGGTAGTAGTCCAAGGACTGTACCAGACTAGGAAGTTTCCTAGTGATGTCCTTAACCTGGGCCCCAGGGAGGCAGCAGACTTCCCTAAGAGAAGGGTCTGTCTGGCATATTGGACTCTCTGTTCCCCTCAGAAGGGAGTTGCCTACAACTATAACCCTTTTCTTCCTTGTAGAGGTGGTTGTGATACAGGGGGTAGGCCTTTCTGACCTTGGCAACATCTCTGGTGTAGATGGACTGTCATCCATTGATTGGCCCTCCACATACAGAGCCTCATACCTGTTGTACAGAGGCACCTGGGAAGGCAAGGTGGGCAAGGAAGAGGTTTGCCTGCCACTCGGAGCATGGACTTGCCTCCATTCACTCGTTTCCTTTAAGTTACTGCCTTCAGTCTGTTGGGGGGGGAGGATACAGGATCCCCTTGATCTTGTGTTTTTTCTGGTGGATGTTCCCATTTCTGCCTCAGGGATGTCAGAGCATGGTTCTTCCAGTCTATCTCTTTCTCAGACTCCCTGATGCTCCTTAATCTTTCTACTTCCTCTTGTAACTCTGCCCCCAGGCTGAGCAGATAGTCAACCTGGTCACACCTCACACAGGTGTTCTCACTACTGCCCTCCTTTACCAGTGAAAGGCTCTGGCACTCCCTGCAGCCTGAGACCTGGATGGCTGCATGTTTTCATGGGAACTCTGTCTGGGTTGCTACGTCCATTCTGATGTGTGCAGAGGACATCGCTTTCCGTCAGGTAGATGCCATACTTAAGCTCCTTCTGAGAGGGTGATGACCACCAATTGAACTCACCTCTTGAGCTGGAAGGGTGATGACACCCTGCCTGCATGCCCTGCTGCACTACACTGGTCGCTAGTGCTCCCTAGACTGCTTTTTATATGCGTGGGGTTGGTAGCGTTTACTGTGGCAACACCCAGGCCTCCTCAGTGTCTCCCGCGAGAGCTGCCGGCTCCTGGGCTCCTGATGTGTCTCTCTGGTGCCCTGGCATTTTCCTGCCTCAGGAAACTCACCTGTGCGTGGAGATCTGCCGCTCCGCTGCGGATCAGGCTGGCTTGGGAGCAGCTCACCTTGGCCACTGACTGTTTCTTTTAAAATATTTTTGTTTCACCTACAATGAAACTGAGCTCAGTCTGAACTCCTTGTTCAACCCACTATACATCTGTATATTGTAAAGTGTGGCAAATTATTTTCCATCACCAGTAGAATGTGAAGGATATTGTTTTATTAAATGATTTATTCTTCATTCTGCAAGCCATGGCTTATTAGCAGAAGCAAGCGTAGCATGTATGACTGACAGCAGTGAAAGCATTAGTTGAAAGTTGATTGACCCTGGGTTTAGTTTTAACCAGATTTAACAAAGACAGATAGTTTGAGCTTGACTTGGGGACGGGGGGAGGATGACACCGACTGTAGTGTTAAATAAAACTGCTTGCCCCGTTCCTGAAAGAAAGCAAAAGCGAATTTTGTTGAAAGTCCCTCATTTGTTCTCAATAATGTAACATTTTGTGGGAGAGATGTGAGAGAATAGAATGGAGATAAGTCTTCTGGGAAGGGTCAGGATGAGATTCACAGAATAAGAAGAATGAGAAACGGAAAGATGATGCAGTATTGGACTATGAGGTTGAAAGTCATAGGTATAAGGTGAGATCCCAGATGAGCCAGTACCCGCTTATCAATAATGATTAATGTAAAAAAAGTTAGGTTGGGAATTATGCACTTTTCTCTCACCTGTTTTAGAAGAAGCTAAGAGCTGACAGCATTTAATGATAGGCCTTAAGATACAGAAGGATTTTCTGTTTTTTCCAAGGTACTATTTAAGGACATGCAAAGCCCACATGCAGATCCAGAGAAGGGCTACAAAGCTGGTGAGGGGTCTGGAGGACAAACCTTATGAAGAACGACTGAGGGAGCTGGGGTTGTTTAGCCTGGAGAAAAGGAGGCTGAGGGGAGACCTTATCACCCTCTACAACTACCTGAAAGGAGGTCGTAGAGAGATGGGGGCTGACCTCTTCTCCCTGGTGACAAGTGATAGGACGAGAGGAAACGGGTTCAAGTTATGTCAGGGGAGGTTTAGACTGGATATTAGGAAACATTTTTTCACTGAAAGGGTTATTAAACATTGGAATAGGCTGCCCAGGGAGGTGGTGGATTCACCATCCCTGGAGGTGTTTAAAAAAAGGGTAGATGGGGCACTTAGGGACATGGTTTAGAAGTGGCTTTTGTCAGGGTAGGTTAAAGGTTGGACTTGATGATCTTAAAGGTCCCTTCCAACCTCAGCAATTCTATGATTCTATCTGTGTGATTTAATACCTGAAACACAGCCTAGCATTAAAGCTAACGAAGCAGAGCATGCTTCCTGATGCATTAAAGCTAACAAAGCAGAGCTAACAAAGCAGCTGCTGCCAGCTGCTTCGTTTTGAGTCTGGGTTTCATCTGGAGAGAAAAAGATTTGGTCATGTCTCAAGCATTAAAAAGTCTAGTGTGTAATATAAGGAATGGTCTTCAATTCAGAGGGTGGGCAGAGATGTTAAATTAAAAGAATAAGATAGCTGCAAAAGAAAAGCAAAGGAAAATTACTCTTTAGTAGAGAGCAAAGTGTGCATTTAGTTAGCCCTCAATTAAGGCCATATAAATACAAAAGGCAGAATGCAACACTTGGCAGGAACAATATAGGCAATTATAGATTTCAATAGTAAAATCCTCCAAATAGCCAAGTATAGCATTTCCAATTGTATTATTCCAATTATCCCCACATGTTTATTAATTAACTGGCTATCAGCCAATTTTCAAGAGGTTTGTGTGTGTTTGTATGATAATTTATATGTGATAAAGCACTGGTGTGACAAAGTTTTCCAGAGGATTTATCAAAAATATATGACTATCTAGATTATGTTATCTACTTCCATGTCTGTTCAAGTGAGATAATACTGATGTTCTTTAAGAAAAAAACATTTATTGTGATACAGGATAGGCATGTTCATGCAGCAGTTTGAGTAGATGGAGAAAACACATATCATGGCTGTATTTATGACAAGATATACTTTGTTAACATCCTAAATCTGTTCCTAACAGGAAACATGTAAAGTTTCCAGCTTACCTTCAGCCAGGACTACAAACTACATAAAGTTATAATCTCTGTTTACTTGTTAGGTAATTTTGCCATTTGATGTGATTAATACTCTAAAGTTTTAGCTTAGATTGAACCTGTTGTTGCTGTAATTGAAAGCTGCTAAGAGAAGAAATGTGCCTCGATGTTGGGTAGCTCGACAGTGCAATGCATTGATTATGGGACAGTGCTAGACTGTGACGTGAGCAGCACATATAAGAAAGCAATAAGGGAATAATAAAAAATCAGCGAAAAATCAGCTTTCTGATCAAGGCTTTGGGGAAAATGTAAAAGTTAGTTTAGCTTGGATTGCAGGTTACTAGCCCAAAGGGTTTCAGTTAGCTTTCTGAGGCACCCTGGTGTCCTTCTGTAGCAAATATGGAGTGTCGTCAACTTTTACACTAACTGCCCTATGCATGTGTCACATTTGTTTTACAGTTACGTGGGGTACACTGGAAAAAACATGCATGGGTAGTGTGAAAATATTGCCAAAGCTTGGGCATACTTTAACCAAACTACTATCTGGTAGTAGTAGACAATACCTTAATCAAACTATCAATTTGAATGACAGTAGTTTTATGAAAAAACCCCGTGCATTTGATCAACTTAACTTAAAAAAAGAAAAGAAAAGCTGTGCTCTCCCGAGTCTGAAAATGAGGTATTTCCAGGAGATGGTGCTGTTCTCAAGCCTTTTGCAGCTTCTCAGAGAATAGCGCCTTTCCCTGGTAACTTCCAGGTTTGCATCATTTATAATTAAAATAACCACCAATTTGATTGGGTTCCTGAACTGCAAGACTGCGTGTTGAAGGGCCCGCACCACCAAGCTTCCCTGAAGAGATGCCCTGTGCCATCAGCCTGCTCAGCAGAGGTGCCCGCTCGGAGGGACGGAGACCTCCTGCACCAGCATGAAGGGAATCACTTCAAGTCTCCACCAGAAAAAGGAGACTTAAGGGAATGAGCCTCAGGGTTTTTGTTCTTTGCTTTTCTTCAGAATTAAACCCTCGTGTCTTATTTTAAACAAGAAATTTAAGCGCAGATCTGAAATGGGAGTGGGACACTCAGTCTCACAGCACCAAAGCTATAACCACTCACCTCTGCAGAGAAATCCTCAGTTCCCATTTCAGTTCCCAAATAAATGCCTATGGGAGTTGACAGCTTCCAACTGAAAACCACAGCAGGCAGTGTGCTGGTCAGGGAGCCGCTGAAAATAGCCTGAAAGGTGATGCTGTCCAAAAGAGTGCATCTCAAAACCTTGCCCACACTGAGCCTTCATAGCCTACACTGTGCTATGGGTGACTCCTGTGCCTCCAACACAGCTCCTGGAGATTGGGATGCCCTTCCTTTCAATGCCAAATAGCTACCGCTCAGATGAATTGCAGGCTGCAGAAGGCTTGACTCCTATTCTAGCTTTTGCCTGAGGATATTAAAACACACATCTCTCCAAAAAGTGTCCTAGACACATACTACAGGCTGTTTTTCAGGAGAGATGATGATTTTCTATTCCATTTTAAACTCAAACAACAATTGTAACAAAGACTAACTCTAAAACTAAATGTTGAGGAAGTCAGCTGGAAATGGGAGACTTGGTTATTAAAACTGCATGCACAAGTAGGCTTTGGAGCATGGATGCCCATTCCCAAACCACTTAGCTATAGTCATGCTCCTACTCTCAGCCTACATCAGTCTGACTGATTGAATAGAACAGACTAGACTATTTCAGTTGGAAGGGACCTACAAGTATCATCTAGTCCAACTGCCTGACTAATTTAGGACTGACAAAGTTAAAGCATGTTATGACGGGGATTGTCCAAATGCCTCTTAAACACTGACAAGCTTGGGGCATTGACCACCTCTCTAGGAAGCCTGTTCCAGTGTTTGACTAACCTCTCGATAAAGAAATGCTTCCTAACGTCCAGTCTAAACCTCCCCTGGTGCAGCTTCGAACCATTCCTACGTGTCCTATTACTGGATACCAGGGAGAAGAGATCAGCACCTCCCTCTCTACTTCCCCTCCTCAGGAAGCTGTAGAGGGCAATGAAGTCTCCCCTCAGCCTCCTTCTCCTGTTATGGTTTGAGGAACCCACAACAATTTACTGCTGTTTAGACAATTATTCTGTCACCCAATGACCCCTCTCCACCTGGTAAGGGGAATTGAGAAAAAACAAGGAAACACGAGGGTTGAAATATAAACAGATTTAATAGAATAAGACTAAATAATTAACATTAATAATACTAAAGAACCAGTGTTGATCCCGATACCAATATAAAATATACAAGGATTATACTCAGCCACTTATATCAGTAGGAAGCTGTGCACTCCCAGCAGTGGACAGCAAATGTCGGACACTGTGAGCTGGCAGATGGTATTGTGAAGCCACTCTCCATCATCTATGAAAAGTCATGGAGAACAGGAGAGGTGCCTGAGGACTGGAGGAAAGCCAATGTCACTCTAATCTTCAAAAAGGGCAAGGAGGAGGACCCGGGAAACTACAGGCCAGTCAGCCTCACCTCCATCCCTGGAAAGGTGATGGAACAGCTCATCCTGAATGTCATCTCTAAGCATGTAGAGGAAGAGAAGGTTATCAGGAGTGGTCAGCATGGATTCACCAAGGGGAAATCATGCTTGACCAATCTGATAGCCTTCTATGATGGCATGACTGGCTGGGTGTATGAGGGGAGAGCAGTGGACGTTGTCTACTTCGCCTTCAGCAAGGCTTTTGACACAGTCTCCCATAACATCCTCATAGGTAAGCTTAGGAAGTGTGGGTTAGATGAGTGGACAGTGAGGTGGATTGAGAACCATCCGAATGGCAGAGATCAGAGGGTTGTGATCAGCAGTGCAGAGTCCAGTTGGAGGCCTGTAACTAGTGGTGTTCCCCAGGGGTCAGTACTGGGTCCAGTCTTGTTCAATATATTCATCAATGACCTGGATGAGGGGACAGAGTATACCCTCAGCAAGTTTGCTGATGACACAAAGCTGGGAGGAGTGGCTGACACACCAGAAGGCTGTGCTGCCATTCAGTGAGACCTGGACAGGCTGGAGAGTTGGGCGGAGAGGAACCTAATGATGTTCAACAAGGGCAAGTGTAGGGTGCTGCACCTGGGGAGGAATAACCCCCTGCACCAGTACAGGTTGGGGGCTGCCCTGCTGGAAAGGAGCTCTGTAGAGAGGGACCTGGGAGCCCTGGTGGACACCAGGATGACCATGAGGCAGCAATGTGCCCTTGTGGCCAAAGAGGCCAATGGTCTCCTGGGGTGCATCAAGAAGAGTGTGGCCAGCAGGTGGAGGGAGGTCATCCTCCCCCTCTACTCTGCCCTGGTGAGGCCACATCTGGAGTACTGTGTCCAGTTCTGGGACCCCCAGTTCAAGAAAGACAGGGAACTACTGGAGAGAGTCCAGCAGAGGGCTACCAAGATGATCAAGGGACTGGAGCACCTGTCTTATGAGGAAAGGCTGAGAGACCTGGGTCTGTTTAGCCTGGAGAAGAGAAGACTGAGGGGAGACCTCATCAATGCTTATAAATATCTAAAGGGTGGATGTCAAGAAGATGGGGTCAAATTCTTTTCAGTGGTGCCTGGTGACAGGACAAGGGGCAACGGACACAAGCTAGAACACAGGAAATTCCATCTCAACATGAGGAAAGACATCTTTACTTTGAGGGTGACAGAGCACTGGAACAGGCTGCCCAGAGAGGCTGTGGAGTCTCTTTCTCTGGAGATATTCAAAACCTGCCTGGATGCGTTCCTGTCCAGCCTGCTCTAGGTAAACCTGCTTGGGCAGGGGGGTTGGACTGTATGATCTCTGAAGGTCCCTTCCAACCCCTACAATTCTGTGATTCTGTGATAAATATATTGAACAGGACTGGCTCTAGAATTGAAACCCTGAGGAATATCACTGGTGACCAGTCGCCAGCCAGATGTAGCCCCATTAACTACAACCCTTTGAGCTCTGCCCTTCAGCCAGTTCTTCGTCCAGTGCACCACGAACCCGCTCATCTCACATTTGGAAAACTTGTCCAGAAGGATGTTGTGAGGGACAGTATCAAAAGCCTTACTAAAATCCAGAAAACATCCACTGCCTTCCCTTCACCCACTAGGCAGGTGACCTTATCATAGAAGGACATCAAATTAGTTAAACAGGACTTTCCCTTTGTGAACCCATGTTGACTGTGCCTGATGATTGCATTATTCTTTAAATGCTTTTCAGTAGTACTCAGTATAATCTTCTCCATAATTTTTCCAGGTACTGAGGTTAGACTAACCGGTCTGTAGTTCCCTGGGTCTTCCCTCATGCTTCTTGTAAATTGGAATAACCTTGGCTAGCTTCCAGTCAGCAGGGACCTCCACAGACTCCCAAGACCTTTGGTAGGTGATCGAGAGGGGTCCTGCCATAACATCCTCTAGCTCCTTCAGTACTCTGGGATGAATCCCATCAGGGACCATGGACTTGTGAACATTCAGCTGATACAGCTGGTCCCTTAGAATTTCAGTGTTCACAAACGGAAAGTTACTATTCCTGCACTTGTAGTCCTCTGACTCAGGGGACCGGGCAGCCCAAGGTCTATCAGTAGTATTAAAGACTGAGGCAAAAATCGCATTGCATGCCTCCACTTTTTCTTCAGACCTATTAGTCAGATGACCATCTTCAACAAGTATCAGTCCAATGTTTTCTTTAGACCTCCTATTGTTATTAACATATTTTAAAAAGCCCTTCTTCCTGTCTGACACAACACTGGCCAGTTTCAACTCTACTTGAGCTTTGGCCTTTCATGTCTTCTCCCTGCATATACAAACCATCACTCTGTAATCTTCTGTGAAGCCTGACCTCGCTTCCAGAGATCATACAATTTCTTTTTCCTCTTGAGCTCCACAAGGTGTTCCCTGTTCAGCCAAGCTGGTCTTCTGCCCCACTTGCTTGACTTACAACGCAGTGGAATTGCCATTCCTGTGCTTCTAAAAGGTGGTTTGCCAGCAGCATGGCTTCACGTGGAGAGCATTTTCCCCAACTTGTGCTTCAAGCCAAAGAGCCTGTGGCTTGGTGGTTAGAGCAAAGCTGACAGGCAAATGTGAGAACTGAGATCAAATCTCTTGCCTCAAGCCATGAAGAAGGCAAAGGTGTTGCCTCACCCGTTGTTCCAGCAGGAAGAATCTGCATTTTATGTGGAAACCAATGCAGTAGGTGTCTCTGGGCATACGTGAGAAATACTCCTTAAAAAGTCTGGGTGAGGAATCAGCAGGTTTGTGAATCTCGACAGGCTTAGGCTTGAGGTGCAAGCTGATCCATGCAGCAGCAGGAACCAAGCGCGTATGGATGTGCCTGGGAGAAGACCTTCAGGCATCAGAGGAACTTGAATGTCAAAATCTCAGGTGCAGGCAGGCTCAGACAGCAGACAAGGGGGCAGCTAGACTTTGGGGGACACTGCCTAAACCTTCTGATCTCTCTGAGACTTGGTCTTTCAGCTGTAAAAATTAAAGTAATGTTTATCTTAGGGTGTTGCAAGACATGCTTGAATAATATACCAATCCTACCAAAGTCACTGGACTGCTCAAGTAAATGAGGTGGCAGGATCGGATCCAAATTCTGGGTTTGGTGGGGAACAGAGCCCCAGGACTTTCTTTTGCCAGCAGCATTCAGGCTCTGAAAGATGGACTGTATGTAGTTTCACCTAAAGTTGAAAAGTCGCAAGCATTAATTTTGTTTCAAGAAAACTATAATTTTTAACTCCACTCACTGAGATGAACAGCCCCGGTGCCAGCATGTCCGCATCCATCACTAGGAAACTTCCTAGCCTAGTACAGCCCTCGGACTATTACCCACTGTTGCTCTTCCATGTGGGTGATGATAAAGTGACAACATGTAGCCCAAAGGTGATTAAAAGAGACTTCAGGGCCTTGGGACAGTTAGTAATGGAATCTGGGGTGCAGGTTATCCTTTCTTCTCTTTTCCCAGTTATAGGCAGTGACACTGGAAGAAGCAGACGTGCTCAGTCTGTTAATACATGGCTCCATGGCTGGTGTCACTGCCACAATTTTGGGTTTTTTGACAATGGGATGGCCGAGCTTTAAACTAGAATTGATGGGGGAGGGGAATATTATCAGGCTTGCTCGTGACAAGCCAAAGGAGGACACTCCAAGGTCTGAGGGATGGGTTGCTTGCAAAGGCCCTCAGCCTCTTGCTCCGAGATGTGCTGGGTATGCTGCAGCACACTCGAAGTCTTATTGGGACGAGCCAGGGGCTCCCGAGGCAATAGGAACCGGGGAGTCATGGACAAAACACCTCAAAGGAAGGCCACCTGGAGAGCAGCACAAAGGAATTGCAGAAACTCCAGCCATTAAGTCAGCTTCATTGGGGGCCCAACTTAAATGCCTCTATGCAAATGCACGTAGCATGGGGAACAAACAAGAGCAGTTAGAGACATGCACACACCTCCAGGGCTATGATCTCATTGGCATCACAGAGATGTGGTGGGATGGCTGTTATGACTGGAGTGTTGGAATGGAAGGATATAGACTCTTTAGGAAGGATGGGCAGGGGAGATGAGGAGGGGGTGTCACCCTCTATGTCAATGACCAGCTGGAGTGCATGGAGCTCTGCCTCAGGATGGAAGAGGAGCCCACTGAAAGCGTATGGGTCAGGATTAAAGGACATGCAGGGGCAGGTGATGTTACAGTGGGGGTGTGCTACAGGCCACCTGACCAGGACAGCGGAGCAGATGAGGCCCTCTATACACAGATAGGAGCAGCATCGCGTTCACAGGCCCTGGTCCTCATGGGGGACTTCAACCACCCCAATATCTGTTGGAGGGACAACACAGCAGGGCACAAGAAATCCAGGAAGTTCTTGGAATGTGTCAATGACAACTTTCTTCTCCAAATGGTAGAGGAGTCAATGAGGAGAGGAGCCATGCTGGACCTTGTCCTGACCAACAAGGAGGAGCTAGTGGGGAATGTCAAGCTCAAGGGGATCCTTGGAGGCAGTGACCATGAAATGGTAGAATTCAAGATCCTTCGGGCAGCGAGGAGGGTGCACAGCAAGCTCACTACCCTGGACTTCAGGAGAGCAGAATTCAGCCTCTTGAAAGATCTGCTCGGCAGGGTAACAGGGGATAAAACACTGGAGGGAGGGGAGAGGGGCCCAAGGAAGCTGGTTAGTATTCAAGGATCACCTCCTCCAAGCTCAGGAGTGATGCATCCCAACAAAGAAGTAGTCAGGCAAAAAAGCCAGGAGGCCTGCATGGATGAACAAGGAGCTCCTGGACAAGCTCAAAAGCAAAAAGGAGGCCTACAGAGGGTGGAAGCAACGACGGGTAGCCTGGGAGGACTACAGAGAAACTGTCTGAGTGGCCAGGAACCAGATTAGGCAAGCGAAAGCCCAGATAGAAATAAATCTGCCTAGGGGCATCAAGGGCAGTATGTCAGGGATAAAGGCAAGACTAGGGAAGATGTGGGCCCTCTCAGGAAGGAGACAGGAGACCTGGTCACCCAGGATATGGAGAAGGCTGAGGTGCTGAATGACTTTTTTGCCTCGGTCTTCACCGGCAAGGGCTATAACCACACCACCCAAGTTGCAGAAGGCAAAGGCAGGGTCTATGAGAATGAAGAACTGCCCACTGTAGGAGAAGATCAGGTTCAAGACCATCTAAGGAACCTGAAGGTATGCAAGTCCATGGGACCTGATGAAATCCATCCACGGGTCCTGAGGGAGCTGGCAGATGAAGTCGCCAAGCTGCTTTCCATTATATTTGAAAAGTTGTGGCCGTCTGCTGAAGTTCCTGATGACTGGAATAGGGGAAACATAACTCCCATTTTAAAAAAGGGAAAAAAAGGAAGACCCAGGGAACTACAGGACGGTCAGTCTCACCTCTGTGCCTGGCAAGATCATGGAGCAGATCCTCCTGGAAACTGCTAAGGCACATGGAAAATAAGGAGGTGATTGGTGACAGCCAACATGGCTTCACCAAGGGTAAGTCATGCCTGACAAATCTGGTGGCCTTCTATGATGTTGCCACAGCATCGGTAGATAAGGGGAGAGCAACAGACGTCATCTACCTGGACATATTGAAAGCATTTGACACTGTCCCGCATGACATCCTGGTCTCTAAATTGGAAAGGCATGGATTTGATGGATGGACCACTTGGTGGATAAGATAGGCACACTCAGAGGATTGCAGTCAATGGCTTAATGTCCACGTGGAAACCAGTGACGAGTGGCATTCCTCAGGGGTCAGTACTGGGACCAGTGCTGTTTAACATCTTTGTCGGTGACATGGACAGTGGGACTGAGTGCACCCTCAGCAAGTTTGCTGACGACACCAAGCCATGTGGCATGGTCAACACGCTGGAGGGAAGGGATGCCATCCAGAGGGACCTTGACAGTCTTGAGAGGTGGGCCTGTGCAAACCTCATGAAGTTCAACCAGGCCAAGTGCAAGGTCCTGCACCTGGGTCATGGCAATCCCAGGCACAAATATAAACTGGGCAGAGAATGGCTTGAGAGCAGCCCTGAGGAGAAGGACTTGGGGGTGCTGGTGGACGAGAAACTCAGCATGAGCAGGCAATGTGTGCTTGCAGCCCAGAAATCCAACCACATCCTGGGCTGCATCAAAAGAATCATGGCCAGCAGATCAAGAGAGGTGATTCTACCCCTCTACTCTGCTCTGGTGAGACCCCACCTGGAGTACTGTGTCCAGCTTTGGAGTCCTCAGCACAAGAAGGACATGGACCTGTTGGAATGGGTCCAGAGGAGGGCCACAAAGATGATCAGAGAGCTGTAGCACCTCTGCTATGAGGACAGGCTGAGAGAGTTTGGGTTGTTCAGCATGGAGAAAAGGAGGCTCCAGGGAGACCTTATAACATCCTTCCAGTACCTGAAGGGAGCCTACAGGAAAGATGGGGAGGGACTCTTTATGAGGGAATGGAGCGATAAGACGAGGGGTAATGTTTTTAAACTGAAAGAGGGTAGATTTAGATTAGACATTAGCAAGAAATTCTTGACCATGAGGGTGGTGAGGCACTGGAACAGGTTGCCCAGGGAGGCTGTGGATGCCCCATCCCTGGAGACATTCAAGGCTCCATCTCCATCTCTGGAGACATTCAAAACCTGCCTGGATGCATTCCTGTGCAACCTTCTCTTGGTGAACCTGCCCTGGCAAGGTAGGTTGGACTAGATGATTTCCAGAGGTCCCTTCCAACCCCTACCATTCTGTGATTCGGTGATTCTGTGTGATCCTGTGAAGGCCAGGCTTGATGAGGCTCTGAGCAATCTGATCTAGTTAAAGATGACCCTGCTTACTGCAGGGGGGTTGGACTAGATGACCTTTAAAGGTCCCTTCCAACCCAACACATTCTATGATTCTTTGAAACTTAAGTTCCACAGCAATTGATCTTTGATGCTTTCAGAGAAGCCCAAGATGATACTAAAAACTGAGGCAGGGAACGTTCTTGAAATACTGAAAACATTTAGGAGGACAGTCATACACCAGAAAAGGTTTGCTAGTATAGAGATACTGGTAGGGTCTCCTACTGTAGAAAATTTATATGGCAATATTCAAAAGATTATTTGGGTCAATATTGTTTCTATTCATCCTGAATAAAAGAAATTATATCATCAGGACCTTTATTGCCCCAACTATATCCATGCAACTTGCTTTCACTGGAATAAAAATGTCTAAATATAAAGTAAAATAATTCCCCTAGCCAACATTTTTATCTGGCAAAAGTCTGGGCTTTTTATGCATAGTTCCCCACAATCAGACAATGCTTCTAAATTCCCTTGTGCTTTTGAAAACCTCCACTTCATATAGCCTGTTTGCCTCAGTCCCTGCTTAATGTCCTCTTCTAACTCTATTTTAAACCCATATGACAATTTTATCCAAGGTTTAAAATGGAGAGTAGGTCTATGAAGTTATTGCCCCCCTGAGAGTGGGACATGACACTCACTAATTCCACTTCTCATGGAATCGCTTTATATAGATACAGCTATTTCAAAAGTTGTTAGGACATCCTTCAGAGAGAATAATTAACTTTCCAGGGTTCTCTCAGAGAGATTTGGACACCTGGAGATACAAATACATTAAATTCAACTACACAAAAATAGCATCTGCAGTATTTTAAAGTTATATTATTTAATCCCTACAAAGGCCACAGAATTTAACATTGTTTATGCCACATAGATGCAGACTGGTGGAAATGAATGTTATTTATTTTTTTTGTATTTCCTGCATGCCCTCCTTCTATACAGCTGCTACAATGTGCAGCAATATTAGATGCCATTAGAAGAAATCTGAAATAAGCTTCCTGACACTCCAGAAAATAAGCATGGGAAGAAGATTGCCTAACTCTGAGATTATTAAGCAGTGCTGTTTCACTGTATTTGGAAGAGACAATGGGAATTCAGATGGGCAGCTGTCATGTCCCACTCAGGAAAGGGGTGGGGGGGTAAGTGACTCAGATTCGCAAATCCCTAACAGCAGGGACTAAGGTGAGACAAATCTCAAGGTCCGTATACAAACATTCATTAGGTTGGTAACCAGGTCTTAACTAGGTCCACGATAATTGGTTAGGTATAAAATAAATTATGATAATTGGTAAGGTACACATTACGTTACTTAGCAACAGGTATACAACAAATTATGGCAAGCGGTAAGGTACACCTTGCATTACTTAACAATTCTAACTGTTACTTAACAATTCTAAGAGAAGAGAGAAACAGAGGGATAGAAAAAGAAAAAGATAGAGAAAAGGAAGTCACTGATCCTAGTTCCAGCACTGGGCCAGCCAACCCCGGGGGCGAGGGGGGTTGTCTTGTAGGAGCGCTCTTCTGTGTATTCCACTCTTTGCAAAATTCTCCGTTGTACTAGTCTTCCTCCCTTTTATGTTTGCCGAATTAGCACAGCCTGCCCCACTTGCCATGGGGCAGCCTCGTCTCAGGTTTCTCCCCCTCCCAGGTGAAGTGTAGCATGATTTGGGTGGGGAGACAAGAGCTATAGTCATGCACATTTAGCATGATCTCTATAATCTTCATTAGCATATGCAGGGGTGTGCACTTTCGTATGCATTTCATGGATAATGAGGCAAAGGTCACTTATTGGACACAATGGCCTCAAGAACAGAGATCTAACAAGCTTACTACACAAGTGGCAGAGCTGTCTTGTCTTCACAAGGCAATCCTCCCACCGCTTTTCAGGCGCCTGAGTAAGCAAAGTGTTAGCCTTATCAGTTCTTTGAACACCAGGCCTGCATTATTTATCTTCTTGCGAGTGTTTGAGATATTCCATTCCTCGAGAAGGCTTGGGGGGGGGGGGGGGGGGGGGGGGGGGAACTCTCCCACTTCTTTGTAGGCTGCTGTAAGAGCCATGAAACAAGAAAAACACCAACACAACGAGTTCTTCTCTTCTTGTTTCACACAATCTAACCCTAGAGATACAGTCAGCAACTGGATACACTATATATATGTGGGGGAGGGAACAAGAAAGGTATCAGAGACATCTGAAGGAAGCGTGGGGACTATATATGCACTGAGGTATTCGGATGCGAGGGTTATATATGGAGGAGGAGGAATGGAGACAGTGAGATGAAAAGGGGACTAGGGGCATGAGGAAGTCCTGGGTGTGCTCCTCCTAAAGAACATGAGACCTCAGGCTATCCTAGACATACTCTGCCAAATTAAGACAATGATGAACATGTCGAGGCCATGCCAGCATTCTTCATGTCTTTGCAGATATTTATGCTGAGAGCTTTTCCTCTAAGACTAGAAGAAAATGCCTACAAGACAGAGCCCAGAGGAAATCTCTAATGGTTGACTATCTTTTGGCATCTGAACACTACTGAATTTTGAACTGCTCAGAATTAATTTACCCTCAGCTGTGAGCATCATGATCTATATTTAAGATACTCTAAAACATTCCTAGCAACCAGTCTCATTTGAGCAATGAAGCATCATTCTTTTTTTATAGTGCTTAACGCTTTTCTATGTATGCTGGGGGTCAACCGTTAAGCCTTGATCTTAACAAATGAATGAAAACAATGACCTTTATTGTGGTAAAAGCATCAATCCTAAATATGATTGTACAAATAAAATTCATCCTATTTTGACCTAATGTGAAATCTCACCTTTCTTTCAAGTTAACATTGGGGTTACCTATTTCCCTTATCAACTATTTCTTTATAGTAAATATAGAATGAACAATACATGAAAAGTACTTAAATTATTAGAAAAATACTTCAAATATTAAGTGGAATATCCCAAGAGATTTTAGCATTTAAAAAAGTATAAAGTCCATATATGCTTTCCTATGGGCTTTGATTTGACTTACACAAAAGGAAATAGAAAATCTCTTCCATGCCCTATGGCACAACCTGAGATACACTCAGACATACCATAATAGTTCATTCATTCATAACCCTTCCTATATTTTCTTCTGCATCTGCCTCCAAAATCCAATTCCAAATTTCCTGCCTTCTCATCCAATGCCTGCAAGCCATCCAAACTCCCAACAGACCAGTTCTTAAAACTAATTCATCTTTATCTTTTATCTTCATGGCAAAACTTATGTCAGGTGACCATACCAGAAGAAATTTTGTGCAAGACCCAAGAAAAAGGAGACTGATTTTAATCTCTTATTTTATAAGCTCTTGGCAGAAACTTTGAGAAAATTCATATTCAAAAGTTACTATGATATGATCTCTTCTACAATACGAGATATAGGATTCCACAAGTAGTTAGCAAAACAAAAATTCCTCATTCAGTTATAGCATATTTTTTCAAAACATTTCCCATCTCAGTGTGAAGTCCACAAATGGGGATTAAAGAAATCCTCTGGGAGAGAAAAAGATTACATTAAGTTGTTAAAATAGTTAATTGTTCTCACTGGTAAGAGCAAGCTGGCAACCCTCCCTCCTCCCTGCACACCTAGAATTTCTTTGACCCCCACTTTCAGCCCTTGTTATGAGTTAGCTGTTAAACCGCTACCCTGATCTAATTGCTAGACAAATTTGATTATGCCAATATATTTTCTGCCACATGACTTGTATTACAGGGCTTTACTGCAGGTTTTACTAAACAACAGAAAGAATACTCCTTATGAAGAGAGTTAATTTACCTAGAAACCTGGCATGAGATCTTTAAAAACTTGTAACTCAACTTCTGCCTCTCTGCAGTTTCGAAATTATTTTTATGTTCTCAAAACACGAGTCATTACTCAGAGGTCAGCCTGTCCCAATGTCTAAATAATAGTTCTTGTGAAATAGTGAAAATCATTAATTTCTAAGGATTAAGAAAGGACTCTGTTAAAAAGTTTGCAATAATTGAGCATTATCTCTATTTCAAATGCACCTAAAGTCTTATTATAACTTACCTCATTATGAATCTTACTCTTATTCAGTTGAATTACACAGGTCATTGTGATCACACTGGATTTACCCAGGCTCAGGAAGCACAGCTAGTTAATGGCTGTGTTCAAGAACCACTTGTGATCATAGAATCATATAATCATAGAATCTTCATGGTTGGAAAGGACCTTTGAGATCATCGAGTCCAACCATACACACACACAAAAAAACCCACCCAAACAAAAATACCCCAAACAACCCCTACAATCTCTGCCACTAGAGCATGCCCTGAAGTGCCACATCTAGACGTTTCTGAAATACCTCTAGGGATGGTGACTCAACCACCTCCCTGGGCAGGCTGTTCCAGTGCCTGACCACTCTTTCAGTAAAGTAATTCTTCCTAATATCTAATCTAAACCTCCCCTGCTGCAACTTCAGACCATTTCCTCTGGTCCTGTCATTATTCACCTGGGAGAAGAGGCCAACACCCACCTCTCTCCAACCTCCTTTCAGGTAGTTGTAGAGGGCAATGAGGTCTCCCCTCAGCCTCCTCTTCTCCAGGCTAAACATGCCCAGCTCCCTCAGCCTCTCCTCATATGACTTGGTCTCCAGACCCCTCACCAGCCTGGCAGCTCTCCTCTGGACCTGCTCCAGCACTTCAATGTCCCTCCTGTACAGAGGGGCCCAGAACTGAACACAGTACTCGAGGTGAGGGGCCTCACCAGTGCCAAGTACAGAGGCACGATCCGATCACTTCCCTACTCCTGCTGGCCACGCTATTCCTGATACAAGCCAGAATGCTGTTGGCCTTCTTGGCCCCCTGGGCACGCTGCTGGCTCATGTTAAGCTGGCCGTCCACCAGCACCCCCAGGTCCTTTTCTGCTGAGCAGCTTTCCAGACACTCTTCCCCAAGCCTGTAGCGTTGCTTGGGGTTGTTGTGACCAAAATGCAGGACCCGGCACTTGGCCTTATTAAACCTCATACAGTTGGCCTTGGCCCATCGATCCAGCCTGTCCAGGTCCCTCTGTAGAGCCTTCCTACCCTCAAGCAGATCAACACTCCCACCTAGCTTGGTGTCATCTGCAAACTTACTGAGGGTGCACTCAATCTCCTCATCCAGATCATTGATAAAGATATTAAACAAAACTGGCCCCAAAACTGAGCCCTGAGGGACACCACTGGTGACTGGCCACCAAGAGGATTTCACCCCATTAATCACAACTCTCTGGGCACAGCCATCCAGCCAGTTTTTAACCCAGTGAAGAGTACACTTGTCTATGCCATGATTCGCCAGCTTCTCCAGGAGAATGCTGTGGGGGATGGTGTCAAAAGCCTTACCAAAGTCCAGATAGACAACGTCCACAGCCTTCCCCGCATCCAGAAGGCGGGTCACATGGTCATAGAAAGAGATCAGGTTGGTTAAGCAGGACCTCCCTTTCCTAAACCCATGCTGGCTGGCCCTGATCCCTTGGCTGCCCTGCACTTGCCATGAGAGCTCACTCCAGATGATCCTCTCCATGATCTTTCCTGGTACCGAGGTCAGGCTGACAGGCCTGTAGTTCCCCGCATCCTCCTTCCGACCCTTCTTGTAGATGGGCATCACATTAGCCACCCTCCAGTCATCTGGTACCCGCCCTGTTGACCAGGATTGTTGATAAATGATGGAGAGAGGCTTGGTGAGCTCTCCTGCCAGCTCCCTGAGTACTCTTGGGTGAATCCCATCTGGCCCCATAGACTTGTGTGCGTCTAGGTGCAGAAGCAGATCACTGACTACTTCCTCCTGGATTATGGGTGGGTTGTTCTGCTCTCCATCCTTATCTTCCAGCTCAGGAGGCTGAACCCCCTGGGGATAGCTGGTCTGGCTATTGAAGATGGAGGCAAAGAAGGCATTAAGTATCTCAGCCTTCTCCTTGTCCTTGATTGCAACTTTCCCCCCCGGCATCCAGTAAGGGATGGAGATTCTCCCTGGCTCTCTTTTTGTTGATGTATTTATAAAAAACCTTTTTTCTTGTCCTTAATGTTAGTGGCCAAGTTGAGCTCCAGCTGGGCTTTTGCCTTCCTAATTTTCTCTCTGAATAACCTAACGAGATCTCTGTACTCCTCCTGAGTTGCCTGTCCCTTCTTCCAAAGGTGGTAAATCCTCCTTTTATCCCTAAGTCCCATCAGAAGTTCCTTATTCATCCAGGCTGGCCATTTTCCCCGCCCTTTAGACTTGCGATGCTTGGGGACAGCCTGCTCCTGGGCCTTTAAGATTTCCTTCTTGAAGAGTGTCCAGCCTTCCTGGACCCCTTTGCCCTTCAGGACTGTCTCCCAAGGGACTCTCTCAACCAGTGTCCTGAACAGGCCAAAGTCCGCCCTCCGGAAGTCCAAGGTGGAGGTTTTGCTAACCCCCTCCTTACATCACTACGAATTGAAAACTTGACCATTTCATGATCACTAAGCCCAAGACGACCTTAGTCCACCACATCTCCCACTAGTCCTTCTCTGTTTGTGAGCAGTAGGTCTAGCGAGGCACCTCCCCTGGTAGGCTCACCTACCAGTTGTGTCAGGAAGTTATCTTCCATGCACTTGAGGAACCTCCTAGCCTGCCTGCTCTCTGCTGTGTTATATTTCCAGCAGATATCTGGCAGGATCCAGCACGTCTTTAAATTATTTTCTACAAATAACACAGAAAGCATCACTAAAACCATTGACCGTCCTTGAGCAAAAATCCAGAGGTGCCTTCTTCTGCTTTCTCTGATGCAAATAGCCGTCTTCTGAGTCTTTTTGTTACCCCCTAGTCAAGCTGGAATAAATTTTCAAGATTTTTCAGAACACTGTTTTTTTACAAGAAGAGACACTGATACAGACTCCAGGCATTTTGTCCCAAACATTCTGTGATTTCAAAATGTACTAACTCAAGTCTTTCTTACCTCGATCAGAGATGGCAGCAGCAACCATGCTTTATGCAAGCATTTCCATTTAAGCAAATCTCTGCTAAGACACATGCATGGCAGTTCTGTAGCAAGAAAACATATTGTCCCTGTCTCCCTTTTCTATATGCCATCTGGCTCCTTCCTGTCTCACTTGAGAAAATGCCTCATCCAAAGTTTCATGGCTTTTGCTTTCTCCCCTTTCTAAGGAGGATTGGTACTATAAGGATTAGTATACTTTAGCCATAGAAAACTCAAAGAGCCCAGTAGATTTGAAAAAAAGAGGACCAGGATAGAGTGTTCAACTATTGGCTTGAAATACTAAACAGCGCTGGGGTACTTTCAGTACAGATTTACCACATATTGCTAACAGATCACATTGTTCTGAAGTATCATTTCTTTGTGAGTGGAAATTATCACCACCAAGAACTATGTAAGTTCTATAAAAACACCAAATATAAACAGATATTATACTTGACCTAAAAATCAAGGGCACACTGTAAACACACACTAGCATGCCACATATACTCCACCTTTGCTTCCCAAATACTGTTTTTCTTATGTTTATACATTCTGATTCAAATGTCACAGTAATGACATAGCCGCCATAGAAATGTTCAACAGACCGAGTCTTTTTTAATTACAGTCACAGATTAGGTGCCTTTCTAGTCTTTCCTTTCACATCCTTTTATTCCAATGTCAAAGAAAATATGTAGCGAGGCATTTATGTTTGCATATACTATCCTCCTGACTACATGTGCAGACAAATAAATTCATTAGTGAGACAAGTTGTGCAAATGTCATCTCTGCATCTCTTTAAAGCTCATTATTTCCTTTTCTTCCTCACTTAACTTTTTCATGTTAGAATGCATTCAGCATTTTTGCTGTTTTCAGCCACTAACAAAATGGTGGGCTGGACCTGCATGCCACTGCTGACAGCCAGCAGCACTGCCCACACATCCTTCCTGCACAGGAAAATCAGGTTAACTGATAGTACAGCTGCTCCATGAAGCCAGCACGGGGCAGGGTGGGTGGAAGAAAGCCAGCATGGCTTCAAAAGAACAAAGACAGAGGGAACCATCTAATACGTGCAAATGTACGTGCATTTCAAAGTTGTAAAATAACTTACAAGAAGAATCTTTTTCAGAAGTGAGGAAGGGGAAGAGAGAAAGGGGAAAGAGACGTCTGAGCTTTACTGAGGCAAAAAAAGCCAAAACCTTGTGAGAGCAGAATTGCAGATAACTGCCTATAATCTAAGTTCCAGCCCAAATAAAACTTTATATTTGTTTTGACATAAACTAGGTTCAGCCACTTTTCTCATAGAAAGGTGTTTGTGGATCATGCCTCAGGTCTCCTGACTTCCGTCAAAAACAGACCTACCTGTGTAAAGAGCAAGCACGATGAATTCAAAGGTCAATAATGAAGTTGTTCTCCACCTCCATAGTCTAATCACTTAACTATGATACAGGCATTGATATAGCATCTATATTGCTGAAAGCAAAGTCAAAAAACAGAGAGAAAATGATTCAAAAGGTAAGAAAGAAACTTATATTTTGGCCATTCTTGTACCTGGAAGCATTGGAAAATGTTGTCCCAAGAGGCTGCAGAATCTTCCTTGGAGATTTGCAAGACTCCCTGGGACAAAGCCCAAGAAATCCAGCCCAAATTTAGTGTCGGCCCTGCCGTGAGCAGGACACTGAACTAGATGATCTTCCAGCCTGAGTGATCCTATGATTTTTGTGAACTGCCTTTCTGCAAGCTTGAATAGCCTTTAAAGTTACCTTAAAAAAAAACAGAAATATCTATAATTCATTAGAAAAATCTTCATTTCATAAAGTTGCAACTATGCTTGTACAACTTGTACTTCCCCATCTAGCAAACATACCACTGTAATGGGTGATGCTGCCCCACACTGTGCCAACTCCACATCCACTTTTTCATTACCTAGGAAGCATGAGCTACCTTATTTCAAGCTAGTTAAATTGCAGATACTGTTCAACCCAATTCAGTTAAAGTAGCACAAAGTCGCATGTTGATTAAAATTATTTACTTCAGTTAAGCTTAATGTGCTGGTGGATTTTGTTTATAAACTTGTGATAGAGCAAACCACTCAATGTAAACACAAATGGGGATGTGTGTATACACATATATAAAGCCGATTTAACTAAATAAAAAAAATTAAATATATCCTTAAACATCAATTTATGTGTACAGAAGGCTGAGGCTTGGCCATCTGGCATCCTAACATCCTCTTTTGTTAACCTTTTTCCATGTGGGAACTCTCTACTTTATATACAAGTACTGATGTATGAATCTGTAAATACTGTCCATATTTCATATTCTACAAAGTGTCTATAAATCACATCAAGTCAGGACAGCCCTAGGCAGACATGGCAAGTCACCGAAGTAAGCATCACACACTTTAAAAATAATCCTCATTTATTTGAAAAACAGTACATCAAAGAAATACTTGACCTGTGCGTTCACAGACTTCATAAATAGTTCGATAAACAATTAGTACCGTGCAGCCAACCCACATCAGACATTATCCATAAGTTTCTAAGTGCTTAGCAAAAACATCGAACTAGAACATCGTTGGTCCCATTTTACAGCTGGAAACAGAAAAGTCAGATGAGTTGTCTGAGGTCTCATAGGAAATCAGCGTCACAAATGGGGGAAAAGGCCTGCGACTCCTGACTCTCAAACCCAATCTCAAGCCACAGATGACTTGACCATGACTAAATTTATAAAAAAAAACTGAGACCAAAAATTACTTGGTTGTTTCAACTCAAATAAGAAACAAAGCTTTTTTGTAGGTACAGGATGTGGTCATTATTGCAGCAATTTGTGAATCGATAAAACCAGATATCCCAAAGTCAGGGGAGGAGGTCCCTTAATAAAAGCTTGATGGGTAGAAACGGGACAGCAGCATAGAGCAAGCTAGACCCCAGGGTCCACTGGAACCACCAAAACCAAACTGGTGGCAGAGCAATGTTCCAGAGAAACCAAAAAAATGCCAAGGGGCATTTCCAAGTTGTGAGAGTTTCTGCAGGGACCCCATCACTAACAAACACTTCCCTCATGCTGTAGTGTGGGGATCCCAGCTGCGAGGAGGCTCACAGACCACTTTGCTACCTGGAGGCCTGGCAGGGCTATGGGCAGCAGAGGCTGTTGGAATACAGTTGCTCTACAGCTGAACCAGGGCTTGCTCAGGCACCCATTAGCCTGGGATCGTGGCAGCGCAAGGCCACGAGACTTGCACAGAAAGCCACTTCTACACAGGGTCTTCATTTCTGCAATATGGCTATTCTTATGATTACTGCTCAACTTCACATGTTCTGCATTTCGACATAGCACCACACTGTTGAACACTAATTAGCAATAGCATTTGTTATCCACTGCGTGTAGAAATACTGTCTCAAGAGGACTGATTTCACAGGAGGATTTCTATGGGCAGAGATAGAAATTAAGATCAACCTCTTTTTGCATGGATATCTACCCAAAGGGGCTGTAGAGGCTGCCCTTGGGACACACCCATATACTGCTTTCAAAGAATAACAGCACATGATTCTGTTTCAATGAACCACGACCAATTTCATAGGCATGTCATAGTGCCTGAACACACACTTTATAGAAAGAAAAACAACACACAGATGAGCTGGGAGAAGAGAACAATGCTATGTGTAATGTGGTATCTAAGGATCTTCCTTCCCTTATATCATCCAGTCATATTCTCATTGCAAAGATCTTTGTTAGCTCCCACAGAGGGGGAGTTTGGGACTTCAGGTGAGGCCACACAGCTCATTTGGTGTCATGCTGTTCTCTTGGTTTTGTCTGTGAGCTGAGCACTTCCAGTTTTCCTGAGGTAGCAGATATAGAGGTCTTTTTTTCACATCTTTAAGAAAAACAAAAGTGAAGGAAAAGGGGGCAGACAGACACATTGGAGTTTTTTAGGAAAGACACAAACACAATTGATGTAAAACGTGTTTCTGAAACATTCCATTGGGACAGACAGCACCAGAGCCTCCAAAAGCAAACCTTACCCTTTCAGAATCATCTTGAAGAACAATTACAGGATTATTGTAGCAAGTTACAAAACAGTTAATCAATCAGAGGCATGACTTTCCATAAATAAATGTCCAGGCACCTGGCTCTCCAGGGCCCTGAACTTGACACAGAACGATCATTTTGCTTGCTAACATCCTGCAGCAGGTAAAGGCAGAGGAACTGCAGGCCCTGTGCTATAACAGTACCCAGTACTGACAGCAGGGAAGACAGTACTGCTATAGTGAGGCATTCACAGAATATATATGCAGAAAATATTTATCAGAGGACAAATAAACTCACTCTTTCTGTTGTTCTGTCAGTTTTTCAGCCAAGTATTTACCAGGACAGGGTCTACTTTGGAATCAAACTTATTGATGAGCCAGCGCCCGTAATTCATAAACCATCTTAATCCTGCAGCCCCATAGATGCAGACACTGCAAAGGTGGGTACCAGTGCATGGAGGATACAAATGATCTTCAAGATAATTCCATTTCACCAAACAAGTTTTGCTTTGTAGGTCTGTTCTATCCTGGGACAACCTTGAAATTTCTCAAGGGACCCCAGGAACATGTATAAGAGTAGCCCAGAAATGTTCATCCAGAGAGTACATATCCCTTGACCATTCAAAAAAAATTTTCGCAAGAGAGCTTTCAAGAGTATATCAAATAAATGCTCAACTTAAAACAAAATAGGCACTGCCTACAAATATCTCAATATTATGAGGTGGCAGATTCTTGGAAATGTTGGTTTTTACAGGCATCTGCATGTATTCATAAGGCACTTTCATAAATTCATAGTGATAAGTAAATCGTTCCCTTTTGCTGCTACTTCGCTTTACGGTTTCCAGCATGTTTCCTCCACCAAGTTTCTTCAGTTCAGTGACCAACTGGAAATTTGACCTCAAAGGGAAATCTTGGGCACACAAATTAATAACATACTTTCAGGGAACTGAAGAGTCCATCAAATCAGACAAACAATTGAAATCTGCTTGCAGCCTTGTCCACCGTCTCCAATTTTGATGAGATGAAAACATTGGGGAAACATTTAGCTAGATTGTTCATAGCAGATTTTAAACTTTTTGCTGCTTTTTGGTCATAATGGATGCAGTAAATATTTTGATGACTGTACAGAGAATGTATGAGCCTTTCTACCATTACTGCATCTTTGTGAACAACCAAGGAATAGGCCATTGGAAAATTCTCTTCCCCTGGTTTTAGGTAGTATTTCCTACGTGAATGATACACGTGGCAATCACTTGTCATTGCTACATCATCTTCATCATCTAAATCAAGTATCTCTTTTTTTCTAATCTCTAAACTCTTGCCAATTTCACAGGGATCTTGTTTGTATATAGATGAACAATTAATTTCATACTGGAAGTAATTTCTAAGATAGGAATACCTGTTTCTAACATAGGAAGAAGTGTTCAAGAAACACTTAACCAAATAAATGTCCTTAGGTGGAAAAAAGTATCTTTCGATATGGAGGAGTTTCAGCAGTACAATCAGTCACTCCATAACACACAGGATCAGAATCTTCCTTCTTGCGGGACATTTGCAGGGACACTTACGTCTCTTCATTCTGTAAGAAAACAGAGATATGATGGTATTTTAAATCAGGAACAATGCATCAGAGACAATTCCAGCTTCTAACAGACATGTGCACACCGGTCTGGCTACAGCATAAACACCACCTTAGCAGGACAGGGCACTGTAAATCTGCATATTCTTCTTAATCATCATATTAATTCAAAGACAGATTTTGCCACAATAATAGGCAAAGTTTTCATTCCTCTGTATTAGCTGACTGAAGGCAATAAAACAACTCAAATTTCAGATAATTTCCAGTTAAATAAGAGTGTTGGAACAAGACTCCTACTGTTTATTTTCAAAACCTTTTTTTAATTTCTTATGAGTCACAAACTGAAGTATAGCAACCCCTTCATTGAAAGAAACATGACTATCCTCTAAGTGAGTAGGAAGGAGAGTTTATTTTCCCAAGTAACTCCAGGGAATTCAACGCGAGAAGCAAGGGAATCTCTTTGAGTCTGCAAAGACTGTGTACTTAATGGTAGGTATTAGTATTTTAAAAAAATAAAGCATTAAACTGCAAGCTTTAGAATTCAGTTGGAGCATCCTCATTGTCTCTAACACTGGGGCTAGCCCATGAAGATGTCCAAGGGGACATTAATTTCCTTCCTGTCCTCTCCCAGTAGAGTCTGACATGCCCAAGGTCCTCTCTGTGCCCAAATTTCTTCTGGAAAATAGTGCTAATAACTGTCTCTGATTAGAGACAGATGAAGACATAGCACTTGCATCCACTGGAATGAGTATATAATGTAACCTTCTGAAGGCAGGAGGGGTAGCAGTGAGCAATAGTGCATCTATCCTGTTCTCTGCTGCATGACACAACCCCAGCTGCAACTGCAAAAACACAGACATGGCCCTTTTTTATGCAACAGGGTATTTAATAACATTCCTGTGTAGCAACTTAACAACTGAGGTATTACCACAATAAAAGCTAAATACAGTGATTCTCTTTCCATATAGCTTTGCTTTACCAGCTGAGTGCAAGCAGCATTGTTGCTATTCCTGAATTAAAATGAGACCAGAGTTGACATTAGTTTAAACTCTGCTTTCTCTCTAAATTGAACAGCTCCCAATATTTTCTTTTGAGAAGAAGCTTTGTCAGCTTATGTTCAGACCTGTTATGGGGTTTGAAACTTTGGAAGTGCACAATCAACAGAAGCATTCATGTAACCTGCTGTAAATATTATGCAATGTCATTACAAGGTCAGAGAGGCTTCAATTCAGAACAGAATGCTACAAAACAGTAATTTGCAAATAAAATAGATGATTTGGGAGGATGGTACATAGTCTCAATGACAGGGGGTTCCCTGGACAGTGGGCAGCTTGTCTCTAGGTCTCCCCACATCACTTGCTCCCTGCCTCCCCCATGTCAGATGCAGGACAGGGGACACAGACAAAGCACCACGTGCTCTCTGGTTCCTGAAGCTACACAACAGGTGATGATGCCATGACAAAACAGTCCCCAGTCAGTCCAAACTAATAGCTGGGTGGATGGATGACTCAACACAACCCTTCTTCAATTCCTGCAACAAGCATAAGGCAAATGCATGTAACACTGTGCCTTATTCTCCTCAACTGTACCAACCTCATCAGGAACTTTACTTCCACATACAATACCAAAAAAGAGTCCTTCAAACCAAATGTTCCTCTTCCCCAGTTTCCAGGTGCAGTTACCGGCAGGAATAAAATGGTGGGACCACCAGAAGCAGCTCAGGTGGCTGCAGACCCTACATACGCATGTAAAATCAAGTATTGACGTATGCACGCAGCACTTACTGCAAGACTAACTTGGGCATCTTTAGCATTCCCACCAACGTCAGGTCTTGCAAGCAGTAGCTTCACAGCCAAAATTCAACTTGTCAAGATGGAGCTGCTTCATTAGTCTGTTCTCCCTGCCTTTCTCCGTGCCTTTCTCCTTGTTATTTCTCTTTTGGGGGCAACAGAAAGGAGAAAGAAATGCCATATCCTTGTTTCACCCGGGTATGCCAGGTATAGATTGGGGAAGGGAGCGGGGTGAGCCAACACATACCTATTTTGTAGAAGCCAGAGCTCGACAGCTCTCTGTAGGTTTTATGAACAGCCTTTATGTACGCTAACAAACAGAGATCTCTCTTCGCATTGCTCCATTATCATGAAGCCAAAATCCCACCTTCCCCCTTAGCCAGCACATGCTTGCCTTCACTTCTTCTCCAAACTAATCCCAGCTCAGTGTCTAATCCAGGTCTCCCCTTTATCTACTTCCTTCATGTATCTATGTGCCTGGAGAAAATTCACTCTCAAAAGTCGCTCCTAACCAAAGCTAGGTTTCAAGCCATGTGACAGAAGCCCTATGGAGGAGAACGCGGCTAACCTGCTCCCATTTTTTCTTTGGAGGAAGCAGACCTGTGCAGCATGATCTCTCTGTGCATCCCACTCTGTGCCTCTGCCTGGTGGTCTCCTTGGCTACCAAGGACAACCCGTATCACTCCCGGATGAACAGGGATCACCTCATTTAGGGAATGAATCTTCCCTTCCTCTCTATCTCCTTCAAAAAGGCAAAAGAGAACCTGGGGGGAAAAAAAAGGGGGGGGGGGGGAAGTAGTGTATCCTCCACTGCTCCAAACCCCCTCTATCTATGGTAGCCCTGCCCAACTACCACCCAGCATCAAACATTCTGTTTCTAGGTAAACCAACAGAAAGGCGAAAGGCCATCACGATATGCTTTCCTGCCTGAAACTACCGATCTAGACCACTGGAGCCCTGTGCGGTCCGGAGTTAGACCAGGGCATGCAAGAAATCACCTGGAAAGCATAGAGGACTCCCTCTTCGCAGCAGACGAGCAAAGGATTTGCACTTAGCTGCCTGAATATTCCAATGGTTTTCAGCACTGCCAACCACAAGATACTATTGTGCCATATAAAGAGGTCATAGAAATCCTGAAGACTGTGGTGACATGGTTCGAATTCCCCATGGAGGAAGGAATTAAGGAGCACTGGTGAGAAATCTCAGCTCTCCTCCAGGCAAAAACACTTTGGGAAAAGTTCTCCTCTCTTTTCTCCCTGATAAAAGATCTCTGCTTAATACATGCCTGCTCCCACCGCAATGCAAACTTGGTTGAGTTGTTTGCATTACCAGCTTTGCAGAAAGACATGGTTAGTTCCTTCTGGTTTTCCCTCTACTCTATACAAATCAAGGCACTTGGTTGGTCTCTGGGGAAGGTAGAGGAGATGATGTTCCTGGGAAGTTGGGGAAGGAGAAAAGCAGTGAAGTGCTTTGCTAAGTGATTTATTTTTTTTTTAGTAAACTGGCTGAGTTAAATTTTTAATTCTACTTGATCATTCAATGCTGCTAGCTGTGAAAGTTAATTTATTCACGTGCTAGTATTTACTGCTGCTAGCTGGTTATTTTCATCCAAATTTATCTATTGATAGGGATTATGGAGTACATTGTAGGAGTACTTTTTATTGGCATTAAATCTAGATAAGTTGATTTTATCAAGTTTGTCTGGTTTTCCACCCACTTTCCCTGCACTGGAGCCTCAGCCTATGCCCCTGTAACAGATAGTGGCACCCACTACCAACCTCGTTCCACGCAACTCACCCCCTTGTTTTGGCCTGCCTGATGTAATACTTTGATTTCCTCTAAATGATGGACAACCAAAGAGCTAAGTAACTAACTATAATTACTTACGTGCTGCTTTATGGATCTCTAATTGTGAGGTTCAAGATGTGGAAAAATACACCATTACTTTTAGATCCAAGCCTAATTAAATGATAAGTCTGCCAATTTTAAGACCCTGAAGACTTAAGACAACATAGTGCCCCAAGGAACAACAACAAAAATCTAGTTTACCACAGCCTGTTTTGTGCTTCTGGAAGAGGAAAGACAGCTTCTCACCAGATACAAGGGAAACACAGGTTAGCAAAGATTTAGCAATTATGGATATCACACATGACTTTGTCCTGTCTCACAATGATTTTGTTATCCCAGTGTTAAATATGAGGACTCTTTATTGCATGGGATACATAGATTTGCATTTCCTTACAGAACCTGCTGTGCTGACAGTAAGTTGTTTTGCTTGTCTGTCTGCCACTCAGTCCCAACCCTTTATATGTTCTTTAGAAAAGGCTGAATGTTCTTTTCTAGTTCTCTCCAATACATCGGTGATCCCCATAATTACAGTAGACTATCTAACATTATGTCCTGCATGTCTATGTCCCAGAGATATATCGAGGTAAGGAAAGTCTGTCTCTGCTCTCCAGCCAGGAAAAGAGGTAAGCAACTTCTACAGGGTCGTGCAAGAAGACAGCAGCACAAGAGAGAAGCGAACCTGGCTCTTCTGCATCCACAACTAATCTGAACTGCTGTGGTGGGTTGACCTTGGCTGGCCACCAGGTGCCCACCAAGCCACACTATCGGTCCCCCTCCTCAGCAGGATGGGGGGGGAATAAGATGAAAAAGAACTCGTGGGTCAAGATAAAGGAAGTTTAATAAAGAAAAAGCAAAGACCACTCATGGAAGCAAAGGAAAACAAAAAGATTTATTCTCTACTTGCCATCAGCAGGCACTGTCCAGCCACTTCCTGGGAAGTAGGGCTTCAGTATGAGTAGTGGTTGCTGTGGAAGACAAATGTCATTATAACAAATGCCCCCCTCTTCCTCCTCCTTTCTCTTAGCTTTTAATGCTGAGCATGATGTCATGTGGTATGGGACAGTTAGTAAGGGAATCTGGGGTGCAGGTTATCTTCTCTTCTTCCAGTTATAGGCAGTGACAACGGAAGAAGCAGACACGCTCGGTCTCTTAATACATGGCTCCATGGCTCCACAATTTTGGGGTTTTTGACAATGGGTTGGCCTACACAGCACCAGGCTTGCTGGTGTCAGATGGGATTCATCTTTCTCAAATGGGGGAAGAGGGTCTTTGCTCATCAGTTAGCAGGGCTCATTGACCGAGCTTTAAACTAGACTTGATCAGGGAGGGGGGTGTTATCAGGCTTGCTCGTGACAAGCCAAGGGAGGACACACCAAGGTTTGAGGGATGGGTTGCTAGCGAGGGCCCTCAACCTGTTGCTCCAAGATGTGCTGGGTACGCTGCAGCACACTCAAAGTCTTATGGAGAGGAGCCAGAGGCTCCTGAGGCAATAGGAGCCAACAGGAAACATGAGTAAAACACCTCAAAGGAAGGCCACCTGGAGAGCATCATGAAGGAATTGCAGCCACTCCAGCCAGTAAGTCAACTTCAACAAGGACCCAGCTTAAGTGTCTCTATGCAAATGCACATAGCATGGGAAATAAACAGGAGGAGTTAGAGATGTGCACATGCCTCCAGGGCTATGGTCTCATTGGCATCACAGAGGTGATATGGCTCCTATGACTGGATTGATGGAATGGAGGAATACAGGCTCTTTAGGAAGAACAAGCAGGGGAGATGAGGAGGGGGTGTCACCCTCTATGTCAATGACCAGCTGGAGTGCATGGAGCTCTGCCTGGGGATGGAAGAGGAGCCAAATGAGAGCTTATGGGTCAGGATTAAAGGGAGGGCAGGGGTAGGTGACATTACAGTGGGGGTCTGCTACAGGCCACCCAACCAGGAAGACTGAGGGGATGAGGCTCTCTACAGATAGATAGAAGCAGCATCACATTCACAGGCCATGGTCCTGATGGGAGACTTCAACCACCCCGATATCTGTTGGAGGGTGTCCTGGTTCCGTCGGGGATAGGGTTAATTTCCCCCAGGCTCTGTCAGGGACACAGGTATTCCATCCCATGTGAGCTATGCCCAGTCTGTAGCCAGGAGCTGGCTGGGGGAGGGGGCAGGCCAGGAGCTGGCTGGGGGAGGGGGCAGGAAGTCACCGCTTGTGGTACTGTAATCGCGTTTGTACAGTCCTCTATCTGTGTTATTGTTGTTTTTCTTGTTCCCTTTGCTGATCTGTTAAACTGCCTTTCTCTCAACCCACGAGTTTTGCCGGGGTGGGGGGGGGAGAAGATTGAGAGCGTGGCCACGTGGTTCTTTGTTACCATCTGAGGCTAAACCACGACCGTCCTTTTTGGTGCCCAATGTGGGGCTTAAAGGGCTGAGATAATGACAAATCCAACTAGAGCTTTTAAAAATGAATTTGTTGTGTGCATTTATTACTTTAGTTTAATGGTCACTGGTCACCATGTTGCTCGGTTTGTTCTCGTGGCTGTGTTATGCAAATTCCTATATGGTTTCCCCACGATGCTGTTTATCACCTCTGGGAGAGGGATCAGGATTATCACTTTGCTGTCCCGTGTAATATCAACTTATGATATGATAATACCACCCTTCAGACAGCTATGTTAGGGTGTTTATGTGGTATTGCTGTACTGCCCATAACTCGGGCGCCATCTCTCAAATTTAATAATAATCACACTCAATCTATGGTGGAAACAGGGGGGGACACTTTCCCCAGCTCTTTTGCCTCCCTTTTCTCCTTCGGGCCAGGTATGACAGCTTTTGAGAATTTTGAATATCCTTGGGATGCTCAAACCAGCATGTTCCTAGTGTTATGTCTCCTGAATGTGTTCCAGGTCCTGTTTAAGGTTAAACAGCTATTTAAGACTACCACCCAGAGATCTGCCCTGAGGCTGGATAGTCAGGGGTGGCATGGCATGTGGGAGAACATGGGCAGGTATCTAGAGAGCTTCTCACCTTCAGAGGTTTGGGACTTCACCCCTGAACAACTACAGCACCCTGATAAAGTGGTAGAATATTTGAAAGGAAAATGCTGTGGCTATTCCAGAGAGGCACAACTCACCAGTATTTACTGAGCACTGCTCAGTGTTATGCAGCACCCTCAGGGGAAAGAGAGGGAAACCAGGTAGACAGACACTTCAGCTACCCCAACGCCTGCGACAAACACTGCAGCTACTGCAACCCCTGCAACAGACACTGCAGCTACTCCAACCCCTGTGGCAGCCACTGCAGCTGAACCAGGGAACCAACCCATGCCAGTATCAGTTGCCCCCATACAGAAGAAGAAGTACGTGAAGAAATCAGTTCGCTCAGTAAGGTATGACGATGAACCAGGGTCATCACGAGAGCAGGAGGAAGAGGCAGAACCAGAGATAATCACTCGATCTCTGGTACTGAGCGAGCTGCAGGATATGCAAAAAGATTTCAGCCGACTTTCAGGTGAGCACATTGTCACCTGGCCGCTCCGGTGATGGGATAACGGGGACAGTAGCCTGGAATTAGAGGGTAGGGAAGCCAGGCAGCTGGGATCCCTGTCTAGGGAAGGCAGCATTGACAAGACGATTGGGAAGAAGACACAATCCCTCAGCCTTTAGAGGTGGCTCCTGTCAGGCGTGAGGGAGAGGTACCCCTTCAGTGAGGATGTTGTATGTCACCCAAGCAAGTGGACTACCATGGTATCCAGTACCTGAGAGAATTAGCCGTGCGGGAGATGATTTATTATGACTTGGACAATACACAGTTACCTACAGACCCTGATGAGATCCAATGCACAAGGCCCATGTGGCAGAAGTTTGTATGGAGCGCACCATCGTCACATGCCAACTCATTGGCAGTAATGGGATGGAAAGGCGAAGAGGGACCAACGGTGGATGAGGTGGCTGGCCGGCTCCGGCGATATGAAGAAAGTCTCTCTTCCCCCCTTGTCTCAGCTGTGGAGAAACTGTCGCGGAAGGTCCAGCAACTTGAAGAGAATATGTCCTACTCCCCACCTGCACGGGCCAGCATCTCAGCTATTAGGAGCAGGCATTTCCCCACTCGAGAGAGAGAGTACAGAGGGTACACACCACCCTGTGGTTCTACCTGCGTGACCACGGAGAGGACATGAGGAAGTGGGATGGACAACCTACTTCGATCCTGCGGACACGGGTACAGGAGTTGCAAGGAAGGACAACCACAAAAGGGGATCCCTCCAGGAAAAGTGCCGCCCCAGTTTCCAGGAGGCAGTTCCCCAGACAGAGCAGAAGGCCTGATCTTTCTTCTGATCCTCCTGAAGGAACTTCCAAGTCATTTCTGCAAGAAGTGAGTAATGGATACTATGACCAGTATTAGAGGGGCCCTGCCTCCGGCCAGGTGGAGGAAAGGGACAAGCGGGTTTATTGGATAGTGTGGATTCGATGGCCTGGCACATCAGACCCACAGGAGTATAAGACTCTAAGTGGGCACCAGTGCACAGTGTACCCTAATACCATCAAGCTACAGAGGGGCAGAACCCATTTGTATTTCTGGGGTGACAGGGGGATCCCAAGAGTTGACTGTACTGGAGGCGGAAGTGAGCCTAACTGGGAATGAGTGGCAAAAGCATCCCATTGTGACTGGCCCAGAGGCTCCATGCATCCTTGGTATAGATTACCTCAGGAGAGGGCATTTTAAGGACCCAAAAGGGTACTGGATTTGTCATAGGTGCCTTGGAGACGGAGGAAGTTAAACAGTTGTCTACCTTGCCTGGTCTCTCGGAGGACCCTTCTGTTGTGTGGCTGTTGAGGGTCGAAGAACAGCAGGTGCCGATTGCTACTGCCACAGTGCATCGGCGACAGTATTGCACCAACTGAGACTCCCTGATTCCCATCCAGAACACGATTCATCAGCTAGAAGCCCAAGGAGTGATCAGCAAGACTCGCTCACCCTTTAACAGTCCCATATGGCCGGTGCAAAAATCTAATGGAGAGTGGAGGCTAACTGTAGACTATCGTGGCCTCAATGAAGTCACGCCACCACTGAGTGCTGCCGTGCCGGACATGCTAGAACTGCAGTATGAACTGGAGTCCAAGGCAGCCAAGTGGTATGCCACGATTGATATAGCTAATGCATTTTTCTCTGTTCCTTTGGCAGCAGAGTGCAGGCCACAGTTTGCTTTCACCTGGAGGGGCATCCAGTACACCTGGAATTGACTGCTCCAGGGGTGGAAACACAGCCCCACCATTTGCCATGGACTGATCCAGACTGCACTGGAACAGGGTGAAGCTCCAGAACATCTGCAACACATTGATGACATCATCGTATGGGGAAACACAGCAGAAGAAGTTTTCCAGAAAGGGAATAAAATAGTTCAAATCCTTCTGAAAGCCGGTTTTGCCATAAAACAAAGTAAGGTCAAGGGACCTGCACAGGAGATCCAGTTTTTAGGAATAAAATGGCAAGATGGACGCCGTCAGATCCCAATGGATGTGATCAACAAAATAGCAGCTATGTCTCCACCAACTAGTAAAAAGGAAACACAGGCTTTCTTAGGTATTGTGGGTTTTTGGAGAATGCATATCCCAGATTACAGTCTAATTGTAAGCCCTCTGTATCAAGTGACCCAGAAGAAGAATGATTTTAAATGGGGTCCTGAGCAACGACAAGCTTTTGAACAAATCAAACAGGAAATAGTCCATGCAGTGGCCCTGGGGCCAGTCCGGGCAGGACAAGATGTTAAAAATGTGCTCTACACCGCAGCCGGGGAGAACGGCCCTACCTGGAGCCTCTGGCAGAAAGCACCAGGGGAGATCCGAGGGAGACCCCTAGGGTTTTGGAGTCGTGGATACAGAGGATCCGAAGCCCGCTACACTCCAACAGAAAAAGAGATATTGGCAGCATATGAAGGGGTTCGAGCTGCTTTGGAAGTGGTTGGTACAGAAGCACAGCTCCTCTTAGCACCTCGACTGCCGGTGCTGGGCTGGATGTTCAAAGAAAGGGTCCCCACCACACATCATGCAACCGATGCTACATGGAGTAAGTGGATTGCACTGATCACACAGCGAACGCGAATGGGAAACCCCAGTCGCCCAGGAATTCTGGAAGTGATCATGGACTGGCCAGAAGGCAAGGATTTCGGAATGTCACCAGAGGAGGAGGTGACGCGTGCGGAAGAGGCCCCACCATATAATAAACTGCCAGAAAATGAGAAGAAATATGCCCTGTTCACTGATGGGTCCTGCCGTATTGTGGGAAAGCATCGAAAATGGAAGGCTGCTGTGTGGAGTCCTACACGACAAGTTGCAGAGGCCAGTGAAGGACAAGGTGAATCGAGCCAGTTTGCAGAGGTGACAGCCATTCAGCTGGCTTTGGACATTGCCGAGTGAGAAAAATGGCCAGTACTTTATCTCTACACTGACTCACGGATGGTGGCAAATGCTCTGTGGGGGTGGCTACAGCAGTGGAAGCAGGGAAATTGGCAGCGCAGAGGCAAACCCATCTGGGCTGCTGACCTATGGCAAGATATTGCTGCCCGGATAGAGAATCTGGTTGTGAAAGTACGCCACGTAGATGCCCATGTACCGAAGAATCGGGCCACGGAGGAACATCAGAACAACCAGCAGGTGGATCGGGCCGCTAGGATTGAAGTGGCTCAGGTGGATCTGGACTGGCAACATAGGGGTGAACTATTCATAGCTCGGTGGGCCCATGACTCCTCAGGCCATCAAGGAAGAGATGCAACTTATAGATGGGCTCGTGACCGAGGGGTGGACTTGACCATGGACACTATTGCACAGGGCATCCATGAATGTGAGACATGCGTTGCAATCAAGCCAGCCAAGCGTTTGAAGCCTCTTTGGTATGGAGGACGATTGCTGAAATACAAATATGGGGAGGCCTGGCAGATTGATTATATCACACTGCCATAAACCCGTCAAGCGCCATGTGCTCACAATGGTGGAAGCAACCACTGGATGGCTGGAAACACACCCTGTGCCCCATGCCACTGCCCGGAACACTATCCTGGGCCTTGAAAAGCAAGTCCTGTGGCGACATGGTACCCCAGAGAGAATTGAGTCGGACAACGGGACTCATTTCCGAAACAGCCTCATAGACACCTGGGCCAAAGAGCATGGTATCGAGTGGGTGTATCACATCCCCTATCACGCACCAGCCTCTGGGAAGATAGAACGATACAATGGACTGTTAAAAACTACACTGAGAGCAATGGGTGGTGGGACCTTCAAACATTGGGATACACATTTAGCAAAAGCTACCTGGCTAGTTAACACCAGGGGATCTAACAATCGGGCTGGCCCTGCCCCATCAAAACTTCCACGTACTGTAGAAGGGGATAAAGTCCCCGTAGTGCACATGAAGAATATGCTAGGGAAGACAGTCTGGGTTAGTCCTGCCTCAGGCAAAGGCAAACCCATCCGTGGGATTGCTTTTGCCCAAGGACCTGGGTGCACTTGGTGGGTGATGCAGAAGGATGGGGAAGTCCGATGTGTACCTCATGGGGATCTGATTTTGGGCAAGAATAGCCAATGAATCAAATGGTATGATGTTAATTGCTAAGTAACCCTGTCACTGTATGTCCTCGTTACTATAATTGCTACCAGTTTTACTACAGTAAGAATCACCCAAACTAATGACAGATGGACTTTGATGAAAAAACAAGTAAAGTGCAGTGGTGATGGGATCAGAACTGACCTCAGCAGCTGGCAGCCAGCAACTTCCTCAAGATCTACATCTTCAACCCATGGACAGTGGGCATGAGACAAACTGCATACATCAGCTGCAAGCTTCGAAAATACAGCATGCACCAGTCCAGCACCACACACCATCTCACCTGCCCTGAGAGACTGTTCTAACAGATGGAGCCCTAAGTCATGGATTAGAGGAACTCAACGGACATTTTAGAGGGAGGGCCCATAGACTAATGGCATTATATCTGCATGAATATATATGTGCATATATATATATATAAAAAAGACAGGTGGAAAGTGGTGGCAATTCATTGAAAACTGTAAGATCTGGGCATGGCATAGATGGTATGGAATAAGGGGTGGACAATGTCCTGGTTCCGTCAGGGATAGGGTTAATTTTTCCCAGACTCTGGCAGGAACACAAGTATTCCATCCCATGTGAGCCATGCCAGGTCTGTAGCCAGGAGCTGTCCAGGGGAGGTGTCGCATTAAAAGGACTGTAGTTTCGATATTTGTCTGTCAGAGTCCCAGGACTTTCACTGATTTACTATCAGAGTCCCACCAAAGGACTTTCACTGAATCAGATTCACAAATAATCGAAATTAGTTACTTTATTGAGAGCAACAGTCGCAGATTCGAGATTGCCATTGATAAATTCACTAACTACAATAGCGCTAATTACTTAAGGTTAATATTGCTAGCAAAAATAACGATAGTACAACAACCCGGGGTAACATTCCCCAGAGGGTGAAAGGCGCAGCGCTTACCCAGAAAGGCGTCCCTGCCTGGGGTGGAGGAAGAGAACACAGCCTGTCAACTGGTCTGTCAGGTATCAAGTTTCTTCTCTCCCAATTTAACAGTCATTTTCTCCATCCTTTTATCCACAAAATTACGAGGTTTCCCTCCCCTAGGTGATGTGTAGTATGATTTGGGTGGAGAGATGAGTGCTATAGTCAAATATGTTTAGCATGATCTCTAAAATCTTCATTAGCATATACAGGGGTGTTAACTTTAATATGCATTTCACAGGTAATGAGGCAAAGGTCAATTATCGGGCATGGCAGCCTCTCAAGGAAACAAAGAACTACACAAAGTCTCTGTTATCTTGATTTTACTGTCTCTGCTGACAAAAAGCAGGGCTGTCCTGGCTCCCCAAGACTACCCTGTCATTTATGTATCCTGTGATAGCCAGACAAGCCTTCACTCCCCTGGGTTGCACGAGAGATAGCAAAGCCAGTCTTAATTGCTCTTTGATCAGAGAGACTTCATCTCATTATCCAAATTCCACATTATCCACCCTGTGACTATAGTCACTCGAATCAAAATCCAAATCACACTCTCATAAAATCAGTTTTGGGGGTATCCCTTACATTAGACTTCTTCTCTTCCTCCGCTTCAGGATTCACCTTCAATTCTGTCCCATCAGAGATCATCCGCACCTGATGAATTAACATCCGGGTCAACATAGATTTAACACAAGCCAATATCATACAAAAAACAATGAGTACAATGACTACAATAATCACAGATTGCAATAAAGAAGCAAGCCATCCTGATAGTGAAAATCCTAATCCTTGTAATATCTTATTCAACCATGTTGTTTCCATCCCTTTCCTCAATTCGCGGCTGGCCTTTGCCACAAGCTTTATGTGATCTAGTTGTTCGTCAAGATCTTTAGTCACATTTGGTATGTGAACACAACAGGTATCATTTACTAAGTCTAAATATCCACACACTCCATTTTCGTGCAGCAATAGAAGATCTAATGCCAGTCTATTTTGCAATGTCATTTTTGATGTTGCCTGCAGCTGTTCATTTAATTTTTCCAGTCCAACCCGAGTCGCATTAGCCAATGCTTCAATTTGTCCCGTAAGGTTATACAGCATCATGCGATTCTGGAAAGCCATTATCTGGGGTGTAAAGATGGATTCCAAAGTCCATCCAACTACAGTTCCTGTGGTCGGATGCTGCCAAGGGTCTCCTGCTTCCTGTTTGATCCGACCCCATAGAGGTGGCACAAGGGGTTGTTTTCGCCAGAGAGGGCAGAGTGTCAGCAATCCCAGTGCGTGTCGGCGTCACGGGCCTTCCACTGGCAAATCGGTAGTCCATGTTCCATCACTACTAACCCAAACAGTGCGTCCCATAGAAGGCAATGTTAGCTTTTGCAATTTATATGGGTATCCTTAACTGTAAAACGTGACCAGGTGTCATTGATATGAGTGGTATATTTACGGAAAATACAACCCAGGCGAAGAGCTCGAGCTATCGGGCCCAATTTCTGAATTTCACTCTCATTGCTAGTGCAATTGTAAACTTTGGTACCATTCCAATTATAGCGTTTTGGTTTAATGGAACGAGAAACCTTAAAATCAGTATATACATCAACAAGGGTCTTTGATGGTCCAGTGGTCCCATCCCAATCAATGCACCAGTCAGTAGTCTGCATGTAATGCCAGTCACCTGTTTGGGGTTCTTCCCATATTTTGGGTAAGTGCGTTCCCCAGGGAAATTTGTCACATGTGGTTTTGATTGTCACATGGGAATATTTACCTTCCCAGCAGGCCTCTTTCTGGCCATTATAGAACCAGCCGAGAGAATATATTGTAGTGTTTCCAAACTTCATCTTGCCTACGCTAGTTTTTGTCATGGCCGTAAAGGTTCGATTTAGATCAAGGGTTAAAGTTCCCCAGTCCAAAGGTGAAGCAGCGGACTTGGGTAGAGGCAAACATGCTGTTATTTGACTGACATTATGTATGTGCCCAAAAGCACGGATCAATTGCAATACAAGGTTTGAGGAAAAACTCCATCCACAGGTAGACAACAAGAGAATATCCAAACTATATTTTACCAGCATCATGGTTAAAATTTCAGTTGCGAAACTATTATCAACACTACGAAAGCAAATCAGATTGTTACAGCCATTAACAAGCCTTAAGGACACTCCAGCTCTGTGTAGGATAGGCTGTGGTCCCAGGTGCAATATGTTGTCGTCAGTGTTTCTGCAAAGTAAAACAAAAGAAAATGCTCGGTCGTACTCTGACCGGCAGAGTTAAAAGGTAGGTACGACCCATCTGGTACTAACTCGCTGTATTTTCCCAGAACTGTCCTTTGCTTCCCAAGCATAGACGTTCTTTGGAGTCGTTAACACTTTGAATCTCTTTAGGAAGGGGAAACGTGCTAAACCACTCTTTCAAACATCAGACAGTGTTATAAACCAGAGGCAGCTGCAACTGCTGTAGCCGTGGTTACTCCTGAAACAACTTCCACCTCCGCTGGTATGGTTTGTTGTTTTTGGGGTTTTTTTACCTCCTGAAAGGCAGACTGGGCCTATGTAATCAATCTGCCAAGTGTGCCACAGTGTCTTCTTATCTCAGATATGCTGGGGATGGTCTTTGTTAAATCATAAACGACATTGTGAACAGGCTGTCACCATTTGTTCACACAGCTTTACTGATACAGGCCATCCATGTGTGAGGCACTCCCTGGATTTGGGTTACTAACTTTGCAATATTTGATACAACAGCAGTTAAAGGTGTAGTATTGGCATTCAATCACCTATGATCAATCATAAGCTGCCACTGCCTGTTCAGCCTTTTTACCGGCCAGACAGGAGAATTATATGGGGAGAGAGTGCAAGTGATAATATCTCTTTCTTCCAAGTCTGCTACCACCCCGTCAATGCCTGACTGCACGGTCGCTGGCAGCAGGTATTGTCTCACATTGGTAAGTTTTGATGGGGGCAAGGGTATAGACATCCCTAATAAATTTATACTTTTTGTCTCATCCTCTCCTGTGTTAACTCCCCCAGCAAAGCTCCAAACTGAGCCATCAGGGAGTTTCCGTGTTCTGCCAAATAATAAATCAAATCCCAATATGTTAGTATTGGCTGCACCCACCAACACTTCAGTTCGAGTCAATTTATCTCCCCCTGGGAGCCATAAAGTGATCCTTGCAGTGGGACATTCCTTTATGATCCCATCAATTCCTGTGAATTTTAGCTTACGGTGACTGGGTTTAACATTTAGGTGTTCTGTGGTCTTCTTAGTAATCACTGATATTTGGGCACCAGTATCAATAAGAAAATTTACAAAAACTCCCTGAGGTCCCACTGGTATAGCGGTACTTGGTTCATGATGTTTATTAGAGAGCCACTGCATGGCTAACACCCTCCAGGCAGGGTGGCTCACTGTCCTCCCCGGGGGCATAAGTTTTTTACGGTGTATCTTTCCTGTCAATCAAATCCCTCTGTGGCGCTGAGGGTGGGGGTTTGTCAGGGGCTATATGCCTTCCTGGTGACTGATCTCTCTTTAGCGAATCAGTTCTCCTGCTCAGCAATTTTACCAGAGCTCAGAGATCAGCAGTGGATGAGCCGTGTAACAACCGTCGAGACACTCCCATCGCCACAGCCTGTCGCCAGAGGTCATTGCGCTCCTTATCAAATTTGGGTTTGATCTCTGGTTTTGGCTTAGAAGTATAGACTTGACGGACTCGGCGAGGGGGAGGGTCGTGGGGCCTCTCAGCGGTCGAGCCAACCCAACCCATCCTGCATCCATAATCTACTGGTTCCTGTACAAAATCGCCCCAAGTAGTTACACGAGCCTGTTCTGCCTGGTCTCTCTGTCGCGTACCACCCTGTTGCACTACATTGCGGGTGGCTTGTATGCGATCTTGCACATTTGCCACATACGTCTTTAGACTATCTGGGAGTCCACGGATAAGGGGGATTAATCTAGCTGGATCAATAGGGGCTGACATTGGGGATTTCCTTAACAAGTTCTGCTCATACATTGCCTGTATACAGGCTGCCTTTTGCACAGATGCAGTCCAGTCAGCGAACCCTGAAGTCTTTATCACACGAGGGTCTCCCCTATCCTGTGGGTCAATACCACCGGCCCAGTAAGCAGCCCGTGTGGTCAATGAATAATTATGATCACCCAGCATGGTGGTTAAAAATACTCCAGGACCCCAATAACCTCCTGCTTCTTCTTCACTTACCAAAACGTTATCCCCTCCTGTGAGGGATACACGCCACACGTACTCAGTCTCGGACTCCCCTGGACGCCGCGAGTATTTTTCCCGCAGTTTAGCTAAATCTGTAGGAGACCATGGGACAGTCCGCATAGTGGTATGATCGCTCCCCCCCTCATTTGTGACCTCAGTTTTAATGAGCGGCCATATGGATACAGGCTCTGGGGTATAATCATAATTGGAACCCTCCTCCGGTTCATCAGAGTCATCATCATCATACCAGGTATCTCCAGCCCATGTCTCAGGGTTAGTATGATGAACGATTTTGCAGATCTGTGCCATGGAATCACTAGCTGTCAGCGCTGATTCCAGCACAGGGCTCAACTTCTCCTGAAATGGACTTTCTATGGATTTTTCACCAATAGCTAATAATAATGTCTTAAGCAGCTCATTTTCCTTCTTTAAATTTGCATTTTCTATTAGGAGAGTATCTACTCGCGTTCCTAACTGTTCCCGTTCAAAACTTAGAGATTTCTGTAACACTTCATTGTATGACTTTAAAGTAGCATATTCCACATCTGCAATTCGTTCAGGAGGCAGGGATTCCTTAGCCTCCTGCTGTGCACATGATAAACAAGCTCCTAAAATCGCACAGACAATTCCTTTACCCTTATTACCTTTAACCTTCTGCTCACTCCTGCACTGTTCAATTCGCTCAACTATTTTATCTTCATCTTTCCAGAATTTCTGTGCCCACTCTAGTCCTGCTTGGGACGGTGCACACTTATATTTTTGTAGAAGTTTATCCATGGCAAATCCTGCCTGACTAGACCAATTTTTTACTGTCGCGTTAAAAGGACTGTAGTTTCGATATTTGTCTGTCAGAGTCCCAGGACTTTCACTGATTTACTATCAGAGTCCCACCAAAGGACTTTCACTGAATCAGATTCACAAATAATCGAAATTAGTTACTTTATTGAGAGCAACAGTCGCAGATTCGAGATTGCCATTGATAAATTCACTAACTACAATAGCGCTAATTACTTAAGGTTAATATTGCTAGCAAAAATAACGATAGTACAACAACCCGGGGTAACATTCCCCAGAGGGTGAAAGGCGCAGCGCTTACCCAGAAAGGCGTCCCTGCCTGGGGTGGAGGAAGAGAACACAGCCTGTCAACTGGTCTGTCAGGTATCAAGTTTCTTCTCTCCCAATTTAACAGTCATTTTCTCCATCCTTTTATCCACAAAATTACGAGGTTTCCCTCCCCTAGGTGACGTGTAGTATGATTTGGGTGGAGAGATGAGTGCTATAGTCATATATGTTTAGCATGATCTCTAAAATCTTCATTAGCGTATACAGGGGTGTCAACTTTAATATGCATTTCACAGGTAATGAGGCAAAGGTCAATTATCGGGCATGGTAGCCTCTCGAGGAAACAAAGAACTACACAAAGTCTCTGTTATCTTGATTTTACTGTCTCTGCTGACGAAAAGCAGGGCTGTCCTGGCTCCCCAAGACTACCCCGTCATTTATGTATCCTGTGATAGCCAGACAAGCCTTCACTCCCCTGGGTTGCACAAGAGATAGCAAAGCCAGTCTTAATTGCTCTTTGAGCGCAGAGACTTCACCTCATTATCCAAATTCCACAGGAGGGGGCAGGAAGTCAACGCTTGGGAGCAGGCTAGGGCATCCTGGGTCTGGTCGGTGAGCAGTGGTACTGGTGCTACCGTAATCGTGTTTGTACATACCTCGATCCGTGTTATTGTTGTTGTTTTTCTTGTTCCCTTTGCTGTTCCGTTAAACTGCCTTTCTCTCAACCGACAAGTTTTGCCTTTTTCTTCAGATTCTCCCCCTGTGGGGGGAGTTTGAGAGAGTGGCCATGTGGTTCTTTGTTGCCATCTGAGGCTAAACCACAGGAGAGGGACAACACAGCAGGGCAGAAGCAATCCAGGAAGTTCCTGGAATGTGTCAATGACAACTTTCTTCTCCAAATGGTAGAGGAGTCAACGAGGAGAGGAGCCATGCTGGACCTTGTCCTGACCAACAAGGAGGAGCTAGTGGGGAATGTCAAGCTCAAGGGGATCCTTGGAGGCAGTGACCATGAAATGGTAGAATTCAAGATCCTTCGGGCAGCGAGGAGGGTGCACAGCAAGCTCACTACCCTGGACTTCAGGAGAGCAGAATTCAGCCTCTTGAAAGATCTGCTCGGCAGGGTAACAGGGGATAAAACACTGGAGGGAGGGGAGAGGGGCCCAAGGAAGCTGGTTAGTATTCAAGGATCACCTCCTCCAAGCTCAGGAGTGATGCATCCCAACAAAGAAGTAGTCAGGCAAAAAAGCCAGGAGGCCTGCATGGATGAACAAGGAGCTCCTGGACAAGCTCAAAAGCAAAAAGGAGGCCTACAGAGGGTGGAAGCAACGACGGGTAGCCTGGGAGGACTACAGAGAAACTGTCTGAGTGGCCAGGAACCAGATTAGGCAAGCGAAAGCCCAGATAGAAATAAATCTGCCTAGGGGCATCAAGGGCAGTATGTCGGCGATAAAGGCAAGACTAGGGAAGATGTGGGCCCTCTCCGGAAGGAGACAGGAGACCTGGTCACCCAGGATATGGAGAAGGCTGAGGTGCTGAATGACTTTTTTGCCTCGGTCTTCACCGGCAAGGGCTATAACCACACCACCCAAGTTGCAGAAGGCAAAGGCAGGGTCTATGAGAATGAAGAACTGCCCACTGTAGGAGAAGATCAGGTTCAAGACCATCTAAGGAACCTGAAGGTATGCAAGTCCATGGGACCTGATGAAATCCATCCACGGGTCCTGAGGGAGCTGGCAGATGAAGTTGCTGAGCCGCTTTCCATTATATTTGAGAAGTCGTGTCAGTCTGGTGAAGTTCCTGATGACTGGAATAGGAGAAACATAACTCCCATTTTAAAAAAGGGAAAAAAAAGGAAGACCCAGGGAGCTACAGGATGGTCAGTCTCACCTCTGTGCCTGGCAAGATCATGGAGCAGATCTTCCTGGAAACTCTGCTGAGGCACATGGAAAATAAGGAGGTGATTGGTGACAGCCAACATGGCTTCACCAAGGGTAAGTCATGCCTGACAAATTTGGTGGCCTTCTATGAGGGGGTTACAGTGTCAGCGGATAAGGGGAGAGCAACAGATGTCATCTACCTGGATTTATGCAAAACATTTGACACTGTCCTGCATGACATCTTGGTCTCTAAATTGGAAAGGTGTGGGATCGTATCTAGAAGAAAACGGCCATGTGAGCCAGCTCTCACTATGAAAGCTCGGACTGATCAATGACCCTAACAAAGGCCAGTTAAGGTCGCCCTGGGAGAGCAAAAAGAGGAAGAAAAGTGCTTGTTTCACTGGCAAATGTGGAACAAGATAGCTAGGAGCTGGAATTATTGTTTAGTTAGCAGATAATGTGACAACCAATAAGCTTGGAACTATATTCGCATGCATAGCGCGTGGACAGTATGTTTAACCAATTGGGTAATGGCGAAGCGCGTGTACGGTAGTTAAAAATATATAAAAGGTAGATGTTTGGTTTTAATAAACGGCTTCTCTTGATTCACATTGAATTGTGTGGAGTCCAGTTTCTTCTCCTCAGAAAGGCATGGATTTGATGGATGGACCACTCAGTGAATAAGGAACTGGCTGGATGGTCACATGTCCTGGTTCCGGTGGGGATAGGGTTAACTTTTCCTGGTATTCCATGCCATGTGAGCCACGCCCACCCTGAGCTGCCGGGGGAGGGGGCAGGAAGTTGCTGCTTAAAAGCGGGCTGGGGCGTCCCCGGTCCGGCCGGTCGGCGAGCGGCGGGGAGCGGCGGTTCCGTAATCGCGTTTGTATATTCCCCTATCCGTGTTGTTGTTGTTGTTGTTGTTGTTTGCATGTTCCCTTTGCTGTCCTGTTAAACTGCCTTTGTCCCAACCCAAGAGTCTTGCCTTTTCTTACGATCCTTCCTGTATTAGGAAGGCACGTGCGAGCGGCACGTGGTTCTTTGTTGCCATCTGAGGCTAAACCACGACAGTCCTTTTTGGCGCCCAACGTGGGGCCTGAAGGGTTGAGATAACGACAGAATCCAACTAGAACGTGGAAAAAACGGTTTTGGTTTTTTTTTTTCTTGTATGCATTTATTTTATTAGATAAGTAGTCACTGATCATCATGTTGCTTGGTTTGTTCTCATGGCTGTGTTACATAAATTCCTATATGGCTTATGTACTCCCTGCGATGCTGTTTACCATGTCTGGAAGAGGGATGAGGATTATCATTCTGCTGTCCTGTGTGATATCTGTTTATGATATGATAACATCACTGTTCAGACGGTTATTTTGGGGTGTTTATGTGGTTTTGCTGTCCTGTCCGTACATTGGACACCGTCTCTCAGAATTTGTTAATAGTTTCCCCAGCCCTTTTGCCTCCCTTTTCTCCTTCGGGTCAGGTATGACAGCTTTTGAGAATCTTGAATATCCTTGGGATACTCAAACTAGTGTGTTCCTAGTGCTATGTCTCCTGAATACGTTCCAGGTCTTGTTTAGGGTTAAGCGACTATTTAAGACTACCACCCGGAGATCTGCTCCGAGGCTGGATAGTCAGGGGTGGCATGGCATGTGGGAAAGCATGGGCAGGTACCTAGAGAACTACTCGCCTCCAATGGTCTGGGACTTCACCCCTGAACAATTACAGGACCCTGATAAAGTGGTAGAATATTTGAAGGGAAAATGTTGTGGCTATTCTAGAGAGGCACAACTCACCGCGCTGTGCTGGGCCCTGGCCAGTATCTACCAGGCACTGCTCAGAATTATGCAGCACCCTCAAGGGGAAGAGATGGAAACCAGACCGGCGGACACTGCGGCTGCTGCAGCCCCTGCGGCGGACACTGCGGCTACTGCAGCCCCTGCGGCAGACACTGCAGCTACTCCAACCCCCATGGTAGCCACTGCCACTGAACCAGAGAACCAACCCGCGCCGGTATCAGTTGCCCCCATACAGAAGAAGAAGTACACAAAGAAATCAGTTCGCTTAGTAAGAGATGATGATGAACTAGGGCCATCACGAGAGCAGGAGGAAGAGGCAGAACCAGAGATAATTACTCGATCCCTATCCTTGAGTGAGCTGCGGGATATGCGAAAAGATTTCAGCCGAATTTCAGGCGAGCACATTGTCACCTGGCTGCTCCGGTGCTGGGATAATGGGGCCAGTAGCCTGGAATTAGAGGGTAGGGAGGCCAGGCAGCTGGGATCCCTGTCTAGGGAAGGCGGCATTGACAAGGCGATTGGGAAAAAGACCCAAGCCCTCAGCCTCTGGAAACGACTCCTGTTAGGCGTGAGGGAGAGGTACCCCTTCAGTGAGGATGTTGTATGTCAGCCAAGCAAGTGGACTACCATGGAAAGAGGTATCCAGTACCTGAGAGAATTAGCTGTGCGGGAGATGATTTATTATGACTTGGACAATGCCGACTTACCCACAGACCCTGATGAGGTGCGATGCACAAGGCCCATGTGGCGGAAGTTTGTACGGAGCGCACCATCGTCATATGCCAACTCCCTGGCAGTAATGGAATGGAAAGGCGAAGAGGGACCAACGGTGGATGAGGTAGCTGGCCGGCTCCGGCGATATGAAGAAAGTCTCTCTTCCCCCCTTGTCTCAGCTGTGGAGAAACTGTCCCGGAAGGTCCAGCAACTTGAAGAGAATATGTTCTACTCCCCACCTGCACGGGCCAGCATCTCAGCTATTAGAAGCAGGCATTTCCCCACTCAAGAGAGAGAGTACAGAGGGTACACACCACGAGGCACCCTGTGGTTCTACCTGCAGGACCACGGAGAGGACATGAGGAAGTGGGATGGACAACCTACTTCGATCCTGCGGACACGGGTACAGGAGTTGCAAGGAAGGACAACCACAAAAGGGGATCCCTCCAGGAAAAGTGCCGCCCCAGTTTCCAGTGGGCCGTTCCCCAGACAAAGCAGAAGGCCTGATCTTGCTTCTGATCCTCTTGAAGGAACTTCCAAGTCATTTATGCAAGAAGTGAGTAATGGATACTATGACGAGTATTAGGGGGGCCCTGCCTCCGGCCAGGTGGAGGAAAGGGACAACCGGGTTTATTGGACGGTGTGGATTCGATGGCCTGGCACATCAGACCCACAGGAGTATAAGGCTCTAGTGGACACGGGTGCGCAGTGTACTTTAATACCATCAAGCTATAGAGGGTCAGAACCCATTTGTATTTCTGGGGTGACAGGGGGATCCCAAGAGTTGACTGTACTGGAGGCAGAAGTGAGCCTAACTGGGAATGAGTGGCAAAAGCATCCCATTGTGACTGGCCCAGAGGCTCCATGCATCCTTGGTATAGATTACCTCAGGAGAGGGTATTTTAAGGACCCAAAAGGGTACCGCTGGGCCTTTGGCATAGCTGCTTTGGAGACAGAGGAAGTTAAACAGTTGTCTGCCTTGCCTGGTCTCTCGGAGGATTCTTCTGTTGTGGGGTTGTTGAGGGTCAAAGAACAACAGGTGCCGATTGCTACCACAACGGTGCATCGGCGGCAGTATCGCACTAACCGAGACTCTCTGATTCCCATCCATGAGCTGATTCGTCAACTAGAGGTTCAAGGAGTGATCAGCAAGACTCGCTCACCCTTTAACAGTCCCATATGGCCGGTGCGAAAATCTAATGGAGAGTGGAGGCTAACTGTAGACTATCGTGGTCTGAATGAAGTCACGCCACCGCTGAGTGCTGCCGTGCCGGACATGCTAGAACTCCAGTACGAACTGGAGTCCAAGGCAGCCAAGTGGTATGCCACGATTGATATAGCGAATGCATTCTTCTCAATCCCTTTGGCAGCAGAGTGCAGGCCACAGTTTGCTTTCACTTGGAGGGGCGTCCAATACACCTGGAATCGACTGCCCCAGGGGTGGAAACACAGCCCCACCATTTGCCATGGACTGATCCAGACTGCACTGGAACAGGGTGAAGCTCCAGAACATCTGCAACACATTGATGACATCATTGTATGGGGAAACACAGCAGAAGAAGTTTTTGAGAAAGGGAGTAAAATAGTCCAAATCCTTCTGAACGCTGGTTTTGCTATAAAGCGAAGTAAGGTCAAGGGACCTGCGCAGGAGATCCAGTTTTTAGGAATAAAATGGCAAGATGGACGCCGTCAGATCCCAATGGATGTGATCAACAAAATAGCAGCTATGTCTCCACCAACTAGTAAAAAGGAAACACAGGCTTTCTTAGGTATTGTGGGTTTTTGGAGAATGCATATCCCAGATTACAGTCAAATTGTAAGCCCTCTGTATCAAGTAACCCGGAAGAAGAATGATTTTAAATGGGGTCCTGAGCAACGACAAGCTTTTGAACAAATCAAACAGGAAATAGTCCATGCAGTGGCCCTGGGGCCAGTCCGGGCAGGACAAGATGTTAAAAATGTGCTCTACACCGCAGCTGGGGAGAACGGCCCTACCTGGAGCCTCTGGCAGAAAGCACCAGGGGAGACTCGAGGTCGACCCCTAGGGTTTTGGAGTCGTGGATACAGAGGATCCGAAGCCCACTACACTCCAACAGAAAAAGAGATATTGGCAGCATATGAAGGGGTTCGAGCTGCTTCGGAAGTAGTTGGTACAGAAGCACAGCTCCTCTTAGCACCTCGACTGCCGGTGCTGGGTTGGATGTTCAAAGAAAGGGTCCCCACCACACATCATGCAACCGATGCTACATGGAGTAAGTGGATTGCACTGATCACGCAGCGAACTCGAATGGGAAACCCCAGTCGCCCAGGAATTCTGGAAGTGATCATGGACTGGCCAGAAGGCAAGGATTTTGGAATGTCACCAGAGGAGGAGGTGATGCGTGCGGAAGAGGCCCCACCATATAATAAACTGCCAGAAAATGAGAAGAAATATGCCCTGTTCACTGATGGGTCCTGCCGTATTGTGGGAAAGCATCGAAAGTGGAAGGCTGCTGTGTGGAGTCCTACACGACGGGTTGCAGATGCCAGTGAGGGACAGGGTGAATCGAGCCAGTTTGCAGAGGTGAAGGCTATTCAGCTGGCTTTGGACATTGCTGAGCGAGAAAAATGGCCAGTACTTTATCTCTACACTGACTCATGGATGGTGGCAAATGCTCTGTGGGGGTGGTTACAGCAGTGGAAGCAGGGCAACTGGCAGCGCAGAGGCAAACCCATCTGGGCTGCTGACCTATGGCAAGATATTGCTGCCCGGATAGAGAATCTGGTTGTGAAAGTACGCCATGTAGATGCCCATGTACCGAAGAATCGGGCCACGGAGGAACATCAGAACAACCAGCAGGTGGATCGGGCCGCTAGGATTGAAGTGGCTCAAGTGGATCTGGACTGGCAACGTAAGGGTGAACTATTCATAGCTCGGTGGGCCCATGACTCCTCAGGCCATCAAGGGAGAGATGCAACTTATAGATGGGCTCGTGACCGAGGGGTGGACTTGACCATGGACACTATTGCACAGGTCATCCATGAATGCGAGACATGCGCTGCGATCAAACAAGCCAAGCGTTTGAAGCCTCTTTGGTATGGAGGGCGATGGCTGAAATACAAATATGGGGAGGCCTGGCAGATTGATTATATCACACTGCCACAAACCCGTCAAGGCAAGTGCTATGTGCTCACAATGGTGGAAGCAACCACTGGATGGCTGGAAACATACCCTGTGCCCCATGCCACTGCCCGGAACACTATCCTGGGCCTTGAAAAGCAAGTCCTGTGGCGACATGGTACCCCAGAGAGAATTGAGTCGGACAACGGGACTCATTTCCGAAACAGCCTCATAGACACCTGGGCCAAAGAGCATGGTATCGAGTGGGTGTATCACATCCCCTATCACGCACCAGCCTCTGGGAAGATAGAACGATACAATGGACTGTTAAAAACTACACTGAGAGCAATGGGTGGTGGGACTTTCAAACACTGGGATACACATTTGGCAAAAGCTACCTGGCTAGTTAACACCAGGGGATCTAACAATCGGGCTGGCCCTGCCCAATCAAAACTTCCACGTACTGTAGAAGGGGATAAAGTCCCCGTAGTGCACATGAAGAATATGCTAGGGAAGACAGTCTGGGTTAGTCCTGCCTCAGGCAAAGGCAAACCCATCCGTGGGATTGCTTTTGCCCAAGGACCTGGGTGCACTTGGTGGGTGATGCGGCAGGATGGGGAAGTCCGATGTGTACCTCATGGGGATCTGATTTTGGGCGAGAATAGCCAATGAATCAGATTGTGTGCTGTTAATTGCTAAGTAACACTGTCACTGTATGTCCTCATTGCTATAATTGCTATCAGTTGTACTACAAGTAAGGCACAGGGATGATGGGATAAGAACTGATCTCAGCAGCTGGCGCCCAGCAGTTTCCTCAAGATCTACATCTTCAGCCCACGGACCGCGTGCATGAGCCACACCAGGTGCACCAGTCACAAGCTCCGAAAAATACAGCATGCAACAGACCAGCACCACCCAGCATCTCACCTGCCCTGAGAGACTGTTCTAACAGATGGAGCCCAAAGCCGTGGATTAAAAGAACTCAACGGACACTTTGGAGGGATGACCCATAAACTAAGGGCATTATATGTGTGTGTATATATATATATAACAGGGGAAAGTGGTGGCAATTCATTGGAACCTGCTGGGCATGGCATAGATGGTATGGAATAAGGGGTGGATAATGTCCTGGTTCCGGTGGGGATAGGGTTAACTTTTCCTGGTATTCCATGCCATGTGAGCCACGCCCACCCTGAGCTGCCGGGGGAGGGGGCAGGAAGTTGCTGCTTAAAAGCGGGCTGGGGCGTCCCGGGTCCGGCCGGTCGGCGAGCGGCGGGGAGCGGCGGTTCCGTAATCGCGTTTGTATATTCCCCTATCCGTGTTGTTGTTGTTGTTGTTGTTTGCATGTTCCCTTTGCTGTCTTGTTAAACTGCTTTTGTCCCAACCCAAGAGTCTTGCCTTTTCTTACGATCCTTCCTGTATTAGGAAGGCACGTGCGAGCGGCACGTGGTTCTTTGTTGCCATCTGAGGCTAAACCACGACATCACATTCAAAGGGTTGCAGTCAACGGCTCAATGTCCAAGTAGAAACCAGTGACAAGTGGCATTCCTCAGGGGTCGGTACTGGGACCAGTGCTGTTTAACATCTTTGTCAGCAACATGGACAGTGGGACTGAGTGCACCCTCAGCAAGTTTGCCGATGACACCAAGCTGTGTGGAGCGATCAACACGCTGGAGGGAAGGGATGCCATCCAGAGGGACCTGGACAGGCTGGAGAGGTGGGCCTGTGCAAACCTCATGAAGTTCAACCAGGCCAAATGCAAGGTCCTGCACCTGGGTCATGGCAATCCCAGGCACAAATACTGGTTGGGCCGAGAACGGCTTGAGGGCAGCCCTGAGGAGAAGGACTTGGGCATGCTGGTGGACGAGAAACTCAACATGAACAGGCAATGCGTACTTGCAGCCCAGAAAGTGAACCACATCCTGGGCTGCATCAAAAGAAGCATGACCAGCAGGTCGAAGGAGGTGATTCTGCCCTTCTACTCTGCTCTAGTGAGACCCCACCTGGAGTATTGCGTGCAGCCCTGGAGTCCTCAGCACAAGGACATGGACCTGTTGGAACAGGTCCAGTGGAGGGCCGTGAAGATGATCAGAGGGCTGGAGCACCTCTCCTATGAGGACAGGCTGAGAGAGTTTGGGTTGTTCAGCCTGGAGAAGAGAAGGCTCTGGGGAGACATTATAGCAGCCTTCCAGTACCTGAAGGGAGCCTACAGGAGAGATGGGGAGGGACTCTTTATGAGGGAGTGTAGCGATAGGCCAAGGGGTAACGTTTTTAAACTGAAAGAGGGTAGATTTAGGTTAGATATGAGGAAGAAATTCTTTACTGTGAGGGTGGTGAGGCAGTGGAACAGGTTGCCCAGGGAACTTGTTGAGGCCCCATCCCTGGAAGTGTTCAAGACCAGGTTGGATGGGGCTTTGAGTAACCTGGTCTAGTGGGAGGTGTCCCTGCCCATGTCAGGGGGGTTGGAACTAGATGATCTTTAAGGTCCCTTCTAACATAAACCATTTTTCCTGGTTTGAGGTAAAACAGAACCAATTTTATGCTCAGTAATTTTATTTTGCAGCTAAGCTTCTTTTAACTCTTTGAAGCTCTCTGAAATTAACAGCATATTGTGCAGAAACTCTTCATTCTCAGAATGATAAGACCAATGTTTACAGTTAGAGACAGGGAATGGTATGCAGAGAGGCTCTTGCTTATACTTATTGCTATAACAACCAAGGTCAGCTAACTTTGTTATTTGCCCCATTGGAGGGTCGGAAGCAGAAAACGGTAGAGGGATCACACCTGTGGGGAGGAACAGACAGGACAGGTGACCCAAAACTGACCAACAGGGGTATTCCTTCCCATCTGCATCATGATCAGTATAAAAGCCGAGGGATCAAAGGGTCAGCCCTCTTTCTTCAATGGCCAATGTCCGAGGAGGACTCTGTGTTCATCTCAGTGGCCAGTTTGGCCCAAACCACAACACCATTTATGATTCTATGAATATCTCTTTGGTCAGTTTTGGTCAGCTGTTCTGGCTATGTCCCCTCCGAAAATCTTGCCTACCCCAAGCCTACTAGCCTTTGTGGGAGGGATTGGAGAGACAGCCTTGATACTGTGTGAGCACTGCTCAGCAGTAGCCAAAGCACTGGTGTGTTATCAACACCTTTCTAGCTACAAAGCACAGCACTATGAGGGCTACTATGGGTAAAGTTAACTCCATCCCAGCCAGATCCAACACAACTGTTTTACAATAACTTTTGCTGGAAGCTCTGGTGGATGCCTGAAAAGAAAAATCTATCAGCAAATCCCTTGGTATGTCCCAAACTAATCTGTCCTGCCAGCCAGAGGATTTGCAGCCCTGTTAAAACAAGGACATGTTTAGAAAGCCATGGAAATTCTCAAGCTTGATTGCTTATACGTTGAGTATTTAAATTCTCTAAGAGATGGGAGTATCCATGTTTGCCAAGGACTTAATGCACCATAAAGGTAGGAGTCAAGATAAAAATAAATAAATTTCAAAAAATAATTTAAAAAAAATCAAATAAATAACCCAGGTTAATAGAGTCTACTCACTTCTAATTTAGGGCAATCTAGAGTTTAACAGCTTCTCTTTGACTCATATGACAGTTTAAAATAATAATACTATTACGGTGGAATGAGGGTTAACATTAACCCCCAAACTACCGCATAACATAAATGTCAGGCCCAAAGGGCTAGAACCTGTGTACATTGGCAAGCAGTATCACTGTAAAAGAGGGTGGAAGTTTCCTGTTAGACGGGGAGGCAGGAGAAATTGCATCGTGCCACAGAAAAGCTCTAATTAACAGCTGGAAATATTCCTTCCCCTCTCCAACAAGCTGCTTGCAGACTATTGTCCATGAGCCCCCGCTGTAAATCACCCCCTTCAAGTCAATTCCTCCTGAGTCAAAGTCTTCATCGCCAGAGTTACAGCTTCTCAAATCGGCAACATCATTTCAAGGAGAGCTGCAGACCCACCTCCTGGACCTTGCTTTGGTCTCTTCCCCTTGCAGAGTTCTTTAGGACGCTCTGTCCTAGAAAATCACATTCAGTCCAAGCTTGCTGCTACCTATGAGCTCAAGTCAGCCACAATATTGGCGTGAGGGCTCAATTCCAGCCTCGCACATCTGTCGACTTCAAGTCTCAGAGGCCTTGCTCACTCCACAGATAAAATAGCTCTGGCACTGAGCCAAGGCCAGAAATTTGGGCTACTGGTATCACTCCCACAGTCCTGGTGATATTTTTTGAAACTCTGTTTGGACACGATGATCTGCATTGAGAGTTCACCTATACATAAATACCTCATACGATATACGATGTCTCTTATATGGTAAGAAATATATTTTTGTGCTATTATACCTAAGCTTCATGCAAGTAATGGTGTGTGAGTGTGTTAGGGATAATAGAGGATGGTCCAAGTGAGACACTATGGAAAATTACTCGTTGAACCAAACCCAGTATACGTGCCGAGAAAAAGGACCTCGGTACTGTTGCTGCAAAAACTATGTGTGTATCCATGAGAACCTGACCTTCGAAGAAGAAGATAACAAGAAGGGATTACAACAATGTAGTCAGGTATCAGACAGCCACTGTTAGCAAAGCTGGATCATGAGTCTGGTGGGGCTCACTGCATGCGCTGGCCACGCGTGCAGCGACTCTAGCCTGTACTTTTCCACTCAATCCGGTGCAGGATATAAGGGGGCTGTCTCGGGCCGGAGAGGGAGAGAGAGACATGAGCGCACTTTGAAGATACAGGGGATGCCCTGACTGAGCTGTGCCTTGCCTTCCTCTGCCGTACCGATGTAGCTCCTTGTTATCCTGCTGCTCAGCGGTACTACTACGATCTCTGGGTTGGTAAGACTCTCTGAAGTAACTTTTGGGACATTTGGGAACTGCTTAGCAAGGCTTCGCAATGAAGCTGAATTCACTGGTTTTTTCCTCTGTAGCAAGGCTTCACAATAAAGCAGAGTTAACCCTTTTTTTTTTCCTTTGTGTGGGCTCCGGTTTGTACATTGGAATCTTTAAAAAAGAACCGGTTACAGTGAGCCAATGCAGGCAGGATGCAGGAACAACCACAAAACCACGGATGATACCTCGCAGATTGGGGAATCTCTGAAGCAACACCCGGGCAGAGGCATGCAAGCAGGGGACGCAGGCACCGCAGAGCAAGTGAGAGTCCTTATTAGCGAGAGAATCCTTGTTAGCAAGAGAGTGAGAGAGTGAGAACTCAGACGTGCTGTTCTCGCCTGTATTTCAAGGATTCAGGCAGGCATAGTTTTTCACTGGACCTAGTACTGATAAACAAAGAGGGACTGGTGGAGGACATGAAGGTTGGGGGCACCCTAGGCTGTAGTGATCATGAGAAGATAGAGTTCAGGATCATGGGCAGTATTCACAAAACAACAAGAAGTAAAATCGCAACCTTGGACTTCAGGAGGGCTAACTTTGACTTCAAGAAACTGCTTGGAGAGATCCCGTGGGCTAGGGCTCTGGCAGGCAGGGGGGCTCAAGAGAGCTGCTTGGTATTCAAACACCACTTCCTCCAAGCTCAGGATCGGTGCATCCCTAAGAGAAAGAAATTGGGCAAGGGACGCAGGAGACCTGCATGGTTGAGCAGGGAGCTTCTGAAAAAGCTCAAGTGGAAGAAGGACGTTTACAGCACGTGGAAGAAGGGACTGACCACTTGGGAAGATTACAAGAATGCTGTCAGAGTATGCAGGGATAAAACGAGGAAAGCCAAGGCCTCCTTGGAATTAAACCTGGCCAGGGATGTCAAGCTCAACAGGAAGGGCTTCTTCAAGTATATTGGAGGCAAAAGACAAACTAGAGAAGTTGTGGGCCTGCTGTTGAATGAGACAGGAGCCATGGTGACGGAGGATGCGGAGAAGGTGGAGTTACTGAATGCCTTCTTTGCTTCGGTCTTTACTGCTCAGCCCAGCCCTCAGGAGTCCCAGACTTTGGAGAAAGTAACAGGGAAAGTCTGGACAAAGGAATACTTCCCCTTGGTTGAGGAGGATCGAGAGATCAATTAACTCAACTGGATAACCACAAGTCCATGGGTCCCAATGGGATGCACCCGAGAGTGCTGAGGGAGCTGGCGGAAGTCATTGCTGGGCCACTCTCCATCATCTTTGAAAGGTCCTGGAGAACAGGAGAGGTGCCTGAGGACTGGAGGAAAGTCAATGTCACTCCAGCCTTCAAAAAGGGCAAGGAGGAGGAGCCGGGGAGCTACGGGCCAGTCAGCCCCACCTCCATCCCTGGAAAGATGATGGAACAGCTCGTTTTGGGCATCATCTCGAGGCATGTGGAGGAAAAGAAAGCTATCGGAAGTAGTCAACACAGATTCACCAAGGGGAAATCATATCTGACTATTCTGATAGCCTTCTATGACTGGATGGATAGATGAGGGGAGGGCAGTGGATGTGGTCTACCTTGACTTCAGCAAGGCATTTGACACGGTCTCCCACAGCATCCTCATAGGGAAGCTTAGGAAGACTGGGTTAGATGAATGGACAATGGGGTGCATTGAAAACTGGTTGAAAGACAGAGCTCAGAGGGTCGTGATTAGGGGCACAGAGTCTAGTTGGAGGTCAGTGACGAGTGGTGTTCCCCAGGGGTCAGTACTGGGTCCAGTCCTCTTCAATATATTCATCAATGACCTGGATAGAGGGCGCCCTCAACAAGTTTGCTGATGACACCAAGCTGGGAGGGGTGGCTGACACACCAGAAGGCTGTGCCGCCATCCAGAGAGACCTGGACAGGCTGGAGAGTTGGGCGGAGAGGAACCTTATGAAATTCAACAAGGGCAAGTGTAGGGTGCTGCACCTGGGGAGGAATAACCCCATGCACCAGTACAGGTTGGGGGCTGACCTGCTGGAGAGCAGCTCTGCAGAAAGGGACCTGGGAGTCCTGGTGGACACCAGGATGACCATGAGGCAGCAATGTGCCCTTGTGGCCAAGAAGGCCAATGGCATCCTGGGGTGCATCAAGAAGAGTGTGGCCAGCAGGTGGAGGGAGGTCATCCTCCCCCTCTACTCTGCCCTGGTGAGGCTGCATCTGGAGTCCTGTGTCCAGTTCTGGGCTCCCCAGTTCAAGAAGGACAGGGAACTGCTGGAGAAGGTACAGCAAAGGGCTACCAAGATGATGAGGGGACTGGAACACCTCTCTTATGAAGAAAGGCTGAGGGACTTGGGTCTCTTCAGTCTGGAAAAAAGATGACTGAGGGGGGATCTTATCAATGCTTATAAATACTTAAAGGGTGGGCGTCAGGAGGATGGGGACAGGCTCTTTTCAGTGGTGCCCAGTGACAGGACAAGAGGTAATAGGCACCAACTTGAACATAGGAGGTTCCGCCTAAACATGAGGAGGAACTTCTTTACTTTGAGGGTGGCAGAGCCCTGGAACAGGCTGCCCAGAGAGGTGGTGGAGTCTCCGTCTCTGGAGACATTCAAAACCTGCCTGGACGCGTTCCTGTGGAACCAGCTCTAGGTGACCCTGCTCTGGCAGGGGGGTTGGACTAGATGATCTCCAGAGGTCCCTTCCAACCCCTACCATTCTGTGATTCTGTGATCTTCAGCAGCAGGGCAGGAATCTCAGGCATGTTCGATAAGGTGCCCCTGAGTCCATCACAGGCCTACGTTATCTAAGTGCAGATGTTCTATTTGTTGAGCGCATAAGACTAAAGAACAATTAGCGTGATATATGTGCTTTCCAGCACCCCACATGCGAGTCACTTGAGCATGTTTACAGTCCTCCTTGCCGATCTTCTGTTACTTTCCCACAAATGCTTACAAAGAAATTTGAGGAACTATACATTGTACTATTTGCATGTACCATAAACAAATACCACAGTATTTTCCCTTGAGGAAAGCACAGCAGCGGTACTCTTAAGGCATGTGTAGCATTCTCCTCCTCTCCATCCACCTTCTGACCAAATTATTGTGCACACCAGTCTCCTTTTCATCATCAGCCTTCCAGTTCATACGGATTTATAAACCACACATCTCTGTGTGCTCCGTTCTCGTGTGGCAGGGGCAGACATAGCTGAATCTCATAACCTCCAAAGAGAGGTCTGGGTACTGCAGATCCACAGGATCATGCAGTCCTGCCTTAGTTTGATGGGCCAAGCACAGCAAATTCATACAGCCAGAACAGTCTCCGAATTCCCTGCTTGATATTTGGCATTTCCTGTATGCATAAGACACACACTGTTGCAAGACAGTAACTGACTGGAGTCAACTTTGCCCCTTTTCAGTGTGATGGGGGGTACAGTGGGCATTGGTATCAAATGTTATTAATTAATAAAAAAATTGGGAACGTAGAAATTAGAGATTACAGGAACTTCCTGTGAGACAAAAACGTCCAGCGCATGCAAATTTGGAAAAGGTCCGCAGATAACTCTTAGAATCATAGAATCATTTGGGTTGGAAAAGACCCTTAAGATCATCAAGTCCAACCATTAACCTAACACTGCCAAGTCCCACTAAACCACATCCCTAAGTGCCACATCTACATGTCTTTAAATACCTCCAGGGATGGTGACTCAACCACTTCCCTGGACAGCCTGTTCCAGTAGAAATTAGGTAATGGAGGTACTGAACAATTAGATTACTTTTGCAGCATCGTGGAAAAAAAGCAGTAAAAACTCAGACACTACCTTTAGTTTTCCTGCCTCCTGTTCTACTTCTTTAGCACCCCTAGATTGGGAGTGATCAACCAACAGCCCACAAGAGCTATTTAGAGCAATAGTTTGCAGCATGCTTACAGACGTTCTTTTTTGTGAGTACCTCTCAAAGGTGAGCTGGGAGTGCTTCCTGCTGCTAGCTCTTACAAAGCCTCTTTTTGCTTCCTTGTGAGAGGGACTATCGGAATGCTGGTCATGTGGTGAGTGCTCAGCTAACAATATGGCATTGTGTTCAATGTATGCTTGTAGGCCATCTGATGAGGATGTCTACATATTGCTCCTGTGAGCAGTATTCATTTGGTCATGTAAAAGCCATGGTGTACAGCTTTCAGGTAGTTCTACAGCAAACCATGTAGGCTGGCTGAGAAAAGAGACTGAAACGCTTCTGTCACAGACCATTTTGCCAGCTATAAAATGTAAGATACATAGATTACACAGGTGATTAAAAAAGAGAGGGTTTTATGCGAAGAGAAATTAGGGTTCCAAATAATCCTTGTGAACAAACTACTGACTGGATTAAGAAACAAGGACAGTAAAATTAATATCTACACAAACTTATCCGCCTTCTAATATTGAGAGTAAAACTCTGTTCCAGAACAGTGATGAATATTTCTGGGTAGAATAGAATCATAGAATAATTTAGGTTGGAAAAGACCTTTAAGATCATCAAGTCCAACTGTTAACCTAATACTAACAGCTCCACCACTAAACCACATCCCTAGGTGCCTCATCTGCACATCTTTTAAATACCTCCAGGGATGGTGGCTCTACCGCTTCCCTGGGCAGCCTGTTCCAATGCTTGACAACCCTTTCAGTGAAGAAATTTTTCCTAATATCCAATCTAAACCTCCCCCGGCACAACTTGAGGCCATTTCCTCTCGTCCTATCGCTTGTTACTTGGGAGAAGAGACTGACACCCACCTTGCTACAACCTCCTTTCAGGTAGTTGCAGAGAGCGATAAGGTCCCCCCTCAATTGGGTCAACCCCAGTTCCCTCAGCTCCTCCTCATAAGACTTGTTCTCTAGATCCTTTACCTTCATTCTTCTTTGGATGCCATCCAGTACCTCAATGTCTTTCTTGTAGTGAGAAGCCCAAAACTGAACACAGTTTTCGAGGCGTGGCCTCACCAGTGCCAAGTACATGGGAACAATCACTTCCTTAGTCCTGCTCACCACACTATTTCTGATACAAGCCAGGATGCTGTTGGCCTTCTTGGCCACCTGGGCACGCTGCCAGCTCATATTCAGCCAGCTGTCAACCAACACCCCCAGGTCCTTCCCCCCCCCCCCCCCCCCGACAGCTTTCCAGCCACTCTTCCCCAAGCCTGTAGCATTGCACAGGGTTGTTGTGACCCAAGTGCAGGACCTAACTTGGTGTTAACTCCCACCTAACTTGGTGTCATCTGCAAACTTACTGAGGGTGCACTCAATCCCCTCAACCAGGTCATTGATAAAGATATTAAACAGAACTGAGCCCTGGGGAACACCACTTGTGAATGGCCACCAACTGGATTTAACTCCATTCACCACCACTCTTTGGGCCTGGCCATCCAGCCAGTTTTTTACCCAGTGAAGAGTACACTCGTCCAAGCTATGAGCAGCCAGTTTCTCCAGGAGAATGCTGTGGGAAATGGTATCAAAGGCTTTACTGAAGTCCAGGTAAACAACATCCACAGCCTTTCCCTCGCCTACTAAGCGGATTAACTCATCATAGAAGGAGATCAGGTTAGTCAAGCAGGACCTGCTTTTCATAAACACATGCTGACTGGGCCTGATCACCTGGACCTGGTTGTCCTGTACGTGCCATATGATGGCACTCAGAATGATCTGCTCCATAACCTTCCCTGGCACCGAGGTCAGAGTGACAGGCCTGTAGTTCCCCAGATCCTCCTTCCAGCCCTTCTTGTGGATGGGCGTCACATTTGCTAACCTCCAGTCAACTGGGACCTCCCCGGTTAGCCAGGATTGCTGATAAATGATGGAAAGTGGCTTGGTGAGCACTTCCACCAGCTCCCTCAGTACCCTTGGGTGGATGCCATCCATCCCAATAGACTTGTGTATGTCTAAGTGGTGTAGCAGGTTGCTAACCATTTTCCCTTGGATTATGGGGGCTTCATTCTACTCCCCATCCCTGTCTTCCATCTCAAGGTACTGGGTACCCTGAGAACAACGGATCTTACTATTAAAGACTGAGGCAAAGAAGGCATTAAGTACCTCATCCTTTTCCTTGTCCTTTTTCACCATGTTTCCTCCCGCATCCAATAAAGGATGGAGATTGTCCTTAGCCCTCCTTTTGTTGCTAATGTATTTAAAGAAACATTTTTAATTGTCTTTTACAGCAGTAGCCAAATTAAGCTCTAGTTGGGCTTCGGCCCTTCCCTGCATAGCCTCACTGCATTCTTGTAGTCCTCACGAGTTGCCTGTTCCTTCTTCCAAAGGTCATAAACTCTCCTTTTTTTCTTGAGTTCCAGCCAAAGCTCTCTGTTCACCCAGGCCAGTCTTCTTCTACCTGCTGGCTCGTCTTTCGGCACATGGGGATGGCCTGCTCCTGCACCTTTAAGATTTTCTTCTTGAAGAATGTCCAGCTTTCCTGGACTCCTTTGCCCTTCACAACTGCCTCCCAAGGGACTCTGTCAGCCAGTCTCCTAAACAGGCCAAAGTCCACCCTCCGGAAGTCCAAGGTGGCAGTTCTGCTAAGCCCCCTCCTTACTTCTCCGAGAATCGGAAACTCTATCATTTCATGATCACTATGCTCAAGATGGCCTCCAACCATCGCATCACCCACAAGTCCTCCTCTGTTCACAAACAACAGGTCCAGTGGGGTGCTTTCCCTAGTTGGCTCACTCACCAGATGTGTCAGGAAGTTGTCTTCCACACACTCCAGGAACCTCTACGCTGTATTGTATTTCCAGCAGAGATCTGGTAAGTTAAAGTCCCCCACGAAAACAAGGGCTAGCAATCGTGAGACTTCTCCCAGCTGCTTATAGAATATTTCATCTGCCTCTTCATCCTGGTTGGGTGGTCTATAACAGACTCCCACCATGATATCTGCCTTCTTGGCCTTCTCCCTGATTCTTACCCATAAACACTCAACCCTTTCATCACCATTCTCAAACTCTAGACAGTCAAAACAGTCCCTAACATACAGGGCTACCCCACTGCCTCTCTTTCCTTGCCTATCCCTTCTGATGAGTTTATAGACATCCATTGCAGCACTCCAGTTGTGCGAGTCATCCCACCACGTTTCCGTGATTGCAACCATATCATAGTTTTCCAGCTGCACCATGGCTTCCAGCTCCTCCTGTTTGTTGCCCATGCTGCGTGCGTTGGTGTAGATACACTTCAGTTGGGCTATTGATCCTGCCACCTTTTTTGGGGAGAAGCCCTAATTCCTACCTGACTGTTCGCAGGCGCTTCCATGGTTTCTAACACATCAATAACCCTTGTGTCTTTGCTGCCTCGTGGATCTCCATCCTCTACCTCCACTGAGATGGCAGACCAAAGGCCCTCGCTAGCACACTGTCCCTCAAACATTGGCGTGCTGCCCCCAGGCTTATCTCTAGTGAGCCTGGGTTTATCCCCTTCCCCCTTCAAATCTAGTTTAAAGCTCTTTCAATGAGCCCTGCTAACTCCTGTGCAAAGATCCTTTTCCCTCTTTGAGACAAGTGTACCCCATCTGTTGCCAGCAGGCCTGGTATCATGTAGACTGACCCATGATGTAGCACCCATCTACAAAATGTAGCACCCATCTACAAAATGTAGCACCCATCTACAAAAAAGGCAGAAAGGAGGATCCAGGAAACTATAGGCCTGTCAGTCTGACCTCGGTAGCAGGGAAGGTCATGGAGCAGATCATCTTGAGTGCCATTACAAGCCATATAATGGACAAGCAGGGGATCAGGCCTAGTCAGCATGGGTTTAGGAAAGGCAGGTCCTGCCTGACGAACCTGATCTCCTTCTATGACAAGATGACCCAATTATTGGATGAGGGAAAGGCTGTGGACGTTGTCTACCTAGACTTTCGAAAAGCATTTGACACTGTCCCCCATAGAATTCTCATGGAAAAACTGGCTGCTCATGGCCTGGATGAGCATACGATCTGCTGGATCAAGCACTGGCAGGATGGGCGGTCCCAAAGAGTGGTGGTCAATGGAGTTAAATCCAGCTGGCGGCTGGTCACAAGTGGTGTCCCTCAGGGCTCGGTGTTGGGACCGTTTCTTTTTGACATCTTTATTGATGACCTTGATAAGGACATAGAGTGTATCATCAGCAAGTTTGCAGATGACACGAAGCTAAGCGGGAGTGTTGATCTGCATGAGGATAGGGAGGCTCTACAGAGAGACTTGGATAGATTGGACCGATGGGCCAATGCTAATGGAATGTGCTTCAACAAGGCCAAGTGCCGGGTCCTGCACTTGGGCCACAACAACCCCATGCATCGCTACAGGCTTGAGGAAGTGTGGCTGGAGAGCTGCCTGGCAGAAGAGGACCTGGGGGTTCTAATTGACAAGCGGCTGAACATGAGCCAGCAGTGTGCCCAGGTGGCCAAGAGGGCCAATGGCATCCTGGCTTGTATTAGAAACAGTGTGACCAGCAGAAGGAGGGAGGTGATTGTCCCCCTGTACTCAGCACTGGTGAGGCCACACCTTGAGTATTGTGTCCAGTTCTGGGCACCTCAATACGAGAGAGATATCGAGGTGCTGGAGCGAGCGCAGAGGAGGGCAACGAAGCTGGTGAAGGGCCTGCAGAATAAATCTTATGAGGAGCGATTGAAGGAGCTGGGACTGTTTAGTTTGAGGAAGAGGAGGCTGAGGGGAGACCTCATCGCTCTCTACAACTACTTGAAAGGACATTGTAGAGAGGTTGGTGCTGGTCTCTTCTCACAGGTAATTAGCGATAGAACAAGAGGGAATGGCTTCAAGCTGCAGCAGGGTAGGTTTAGGCTGGACATCAGGAAAAAATTCTTCCCAGAAAGAGTGGTTAGACACTGGAATAGGCTGCCCAGGGAGGTGGTGGAGTCACCATCCCTGGATGTGTTTGAGACTTGTTTAGATGTGGTGTTAGGGGATATGGTGTAAGGGAGAACTTTGTAGAGTGGAGTTGATGGTTGGACTCGATGATCCCAAGGGTCTTTTCCAACCTAAATGATTCTATGATTCTATGATCAAAAAACCCCACATTCTGCCAGTGACACCAGGCTCGGAGCCAGGTATTGATCTGCTGGCTCTTCCTGTTTCTTCCCTCATCATTCCCTGCAACTGGAAGGACAGAGGAGAACGCTACTTGTGCTCCTGATCCCTTAACCAGTCATCCCAAGGCCCTGAAGTCTCTCTTGATTGCTCTCGGACTTCTTGTTGCAACTTCATTGCTGCCTACATGGAAAATCAATAATGGATAATAATCCGAGGGCCGTATCAGGGTAGGAAGTTTTCTCATCACATCTTTAACCTGGGCCCCAGGGAGGCAGCAGACTTCCCTGAGAAGTGGTTCCAGTCAGCATATCGGGCCTTCTGTTCCCCTCAGGAGAGGGTCTCCTCTGACAATGACACGTCTTTTTTTCTTTTATGGAAGTGGTTTTGATGCAGGGCATAGGCCGACTCAACCTCGGCGACATCTCCAACCTAGATGAACCATTGTCCTTGTCATTGTTTGGTTCCACTTGCAGAGCCTTGCATGTATTGCACAAGATTTAGGGTCCCAACTTGTCCTTGCCTGAAAAAGAAGCATGCAGAAAGACCACCCCCCATCAAACAATGCTGCACTACAAAAAACGCACGCAGGCCAACTGAGCTCCGCACACGTCAATCCAAAAGGCAAAGGTCTTTTATTAGCACCAGGGCTTCCTGCCTGGGCCTGCAACTAGCTTCCTGACGCACCATGCAAGCCACATTGCAGATAAAACAATACAACAAAGCATGAGGATGTCTGGGTCTCACAGTGGGCTGGTATGTACCCCATCATCTGCTTAATGATGCACCTGTTTGGACATCATACAATTTGAGAACTCCTCTTTCTTCACAATTGTCCCTCTCATACTTGAAGCAGAGGGACCTTCGCATCACACTTTGTCACGTTGCAAATCCCGGTGAATCCTCCTTAAGTTTTTCAGCAAGGGATCTGATGAGGCTTGACTTGTTGACAGAGTTACACAAAACTTACCTCCCTTGCTGGATTTAGCACCCTCCAGTTTATGTTACAGAAATGAGCTTTTTGTGACTCAACTGCTGTGTCTCTTAGTTCCTTTATTGATATTTCCTGGGACACCTCAAACGCTGGAGTCACCGAATGATCCCTGATGCCTTTCATAGCTGTAACAGCAAGGCAAACACCATAAGCTCCTGCTAAAGTCCTCTTCACATCATCTATCAGCGAGACCAAACTCACTTCATCAGCACACATCAGGACAGCCCACACTTCTAACATGTTTCCAAAAATCCCTGTATCTCCCTTTCCTGAAATCTTTCTGCTGAAGTCTGAAAATGCTCTGTTTCTGTCCTGTTAATGGATATAAAGTTTCTTGAAATCATACTGTATGTTGTGGACACCCAGTGAGGCCCTCGGTAACATCTGGCCAGGCTAAATAGCTGCCATGCTAACAAGATCTTCATGATCAACAATCTCTGGACTTACCTGTTTCTTCTCAACCAACATTTCAACATTTTCTGGGCTACCCTGAGTCCTACACATCAGCACTCACTGGTTTCTTTATACCTAATGATAGCATACGGCTTTGACCCTTTGTACTTTTTGAATTTTACCTTTGGTTGATTCTTCCCAGCTCACCTGGACTACTTCTTTAGAATTTCAGAGATCTAGTCTCAGCCAACAAGGTATTTTTAAGATGATCACAGACAGCCTGGTGACTGACTAGCCTAATTTGCATATATTAGGTCAGAAAATAGCATGCGCAGTATAGGTTATCATCCACAAAATGAACACAAGCAGTTTTCAGTGTCTGGTTCCCTTTCCTGCATCCCCACTGTAATCCCAGCACAAGGGCTGTACCAACCCCAGCAATCCAAAACATAGCCGAACTTCCCTTATCACCATTACTACTTTTCAAAAAGTTGCAGTCCTTAAGAATTGCTCATTTATATTAATCATGCATCAAAAAGCATTAGCCAGTGTTGTTAGTGATCTTTAAATGCCCTTACAGGTGGGCAGCATACAGAAAAATGCACAAGAACTGGACCACAACCCATATATATATATATATATATATATATAAAAGATCAAAAACCACAGGTGCACAAATATAGTAGCATCTCACATCCCTTTCTATGACCATCTCCTATGACAATGACCTGTCTCTTTTTCTTTATGGAAGTGGTTTTGATGCAGGGCGTAGGCTGACTCAGCCTCGGCAACACCTCAAACCTAGATGAACCATCATCCTCATCATTGTGAGGGTATTGCAAATATCCTGCAGCTAATGCAACAGCTATTTGTCAACAGTAATGAGATACATGCCAAATTACATTTAGTTTCCTGTTTATTATTTATACAGTGAACATTTTATTTTTAACTAATTAGCATATAATCTTTTTTTTCACATGATACATGAATGTACAGAAGATAAGGAGGCATCATCACATTTTCAGTTAGTTGGCCCAGGGAGAGATACTACTGATACTTTTCCATTTCTATCTGTTCCTTTGAAAATATATCTCTCACCTAAGAAAAATGAGCAAAAAAAATAAAATCATATTTGTTAGTGGCTGTAAGTTACTTTGCCTTTCTCATTGTCCTGGTTTCAGCTGGGAAAGAGTTAATTTTCTTTCTAGTGATTGCTGTGAAAGGAATGTCAATAATGCATGTTGGTTTAGTTGTTGCTAGGCAATGTTTATACTTTTCAAGGACTCTTTTCAGCTTCCCATAGGAGCTGAGAAGAAGCATAGACAGAACAATGGAATGGCCAATGGAATATTCTGTACCATAGACATCATGCTCAGTATATAAATGGGGATTGGCTGGAGGAGGAATCCATGATTACCACTCAGGAAGGTATCAATTCAATGGGTGGTGAGAGTGACTTGTGTCATTATTGTTGTTGCTGGTTTTATTGTTATTTTCCTTTTCTGTTATTGTTCTATTAAACTGTCTTTATCTCAACCCACGAGGTTTTTTTCCTTTCCCTTTCTCCTCCTTTTCTCCCTCTTCTCCCTGCCCTTCTGGGGGGAAGGGGGAGAACTGTGTGAGCAGCTGCGTGGTCCTAGCTGCTGGCTGGGGTTCAACCATGACAGTCATTCTAGTCATGCTATCTTTGCCTCATACGTTCTCTTCAGTTTCTTGTGCTTCTGTACCTGTATAGCAACAAAGCAACAAAACTTCCTTGAAGAAACACTGCTAGAAAAGCATGTGTGGAGCCTCGCTGGCCTCTGTAGGAGTCTGTAGTTGTCAAGGCTTACTCATATCGGTGATCGACTACATGCTGATTTGCTGATTGTATCATGGATTCTAAATGCATGTGATAGAAAGTAATATCACAGTAGAGAATTGGACACCAATACTATCATGCTGTGATTTGGCTGTCCTTGTTCCGCACCAACTAGTCTTGCTGTACCTCTGTCCTGATCCCCTCAACAGTCTCTCCCTTCCCAGAGAACTGTATCTCTCGTGCAGATCCCTTGACCTTACCTCTTTTTACAGCAAAACCTGCTTTCAGAAGAATCTTGATTATTTTCTTACCTTTCTTGAAAACTCCTTCTGCTGTATTACCCCACACAATGATGTCATCACTGTACTGCAGGTGTTCTGGAGCTCCACCCTTCTCCAGTGCAGTCTGGATCACCCCATGGCAAATAGTAGGCCTGTGTTTCTACCCCTGGGGCAGTCGATTCCAGGTGTACTGGATGCCCCTCCAGGTGAAAGCAAACTGTGGCCTGCACTCTGCTGCTAAAGGAATAGAGAAGAATGCATTAGCAATGTCAATTGTAGCATACCACTGGGCTGCCTTTGACTCCAGTTCATAGTGAAGTTCTAGCATGTCTGGCACAGCAGCACTCAGCGGTGGTGTGACTTCATTCAGGCCACGATAAGCCTACTGTTAATCTCCAATCTCCGTCAGACTTCTGCACTGGCCATCTAGGGCTATTAAAGGGTGAGTGAGTCTTGCTGATCACTCCTTGGGTCTCTAGGTGACGAATCGGGTTCTGGATGGGAATCAGGGAGCAATACTGTCACCGATGCACCGTGGCAGTAGCAATTGGCACCTGCTGTTCTTTAACCTTCAGCAGTCCCACCACAGAAGGGTCATCTGAAAGGCCAGGTAAGGTAGACAGTTGTGTAATGTACTCAGTCTCTACAGCTGTGTTACGTCCTGGTCCAACTACATTGGGCCCGAGAGAGGTTTGCAATGATTCCAAGTGTGAGATTAAGACACAAACGAGGTCAGATGCCACTCACTGCAGGTTTATTGTTATTGCCAGCAATAGTCACTGAAACAAGCAATAGAGTAAAGGCGGAAGTAGAGGAAAGGCAGAAAGGAGAAGCAGTATTACGGAGCGTAGCTGTGGCTCCCTGCCCCTCGGCAGGGAATTTACAGTCTGTCTCTTACAATGGTAAATGGCAATATAAAGCTGTTGCATTAGATATTACCGCTGGCAAACAAGTAGTAGAGGAAGGTGAAGGTAGTGCACAAGCAGGAGAAATAAGAGCAGTTGTTTTGGTGGCACAGAACGGAGCAAAAATTATATATGTAGACTCTTATGCTGTATGGGCCGGTGCCGCACAGTGGCTCTGTCAATGGGAAACCTTAAACTGGGAAGTAAATGGATCCCCAGTTTGGAGAAAGACAGACTGGCAACTATTGCTGGATATAGCCAGGAAAACACCTTTTAGGATTGGATGGGTTAAAGCGCATGCTAAGGATAATCAACCTGCTACGAAGTGGAATCAAAAGGTGGATGAGCTAACCAAAATTAGGAAAATCACCTTAGATTCGGAGTGGTATCGATTGGGAGAATGGTTACATCAAAATTTAGGCCACAGGTAAAGAAGCACTTTACTTTGCTGCACAGAGCAAAGGCTGGCCTATAAGCCGGAAAACTTGTGAAACTATTCTTACAGAATGTCCCCAGTGTAGACTGAGATTGCAGGCAGATCATCCTGCTAAAGCACCACCTCTACATATCAATGAAGGGAAAACTTTATGGTCTACGTGGCAAATTGCTGATATTGGACCACTCAAATCCTCTGCAGGATATCGATATATCCTCACAGGAGTGGAGGTCGTCTCCGGCTTGCTCGTGGCCACTAAATGTCGGAGAACCTATGGAAAAAATACAATCCTAGGACTATCGTTATGGTTCTCAAATCTGCCTACTCCTGATGTTATCCAAAGCGATAATGGCTCACGTTTTTCATGTAAAGAAGTACAAAATTGGGCAAAGCAAGAGGGAATTAAATGGGTATTCCACACTCCATACTACCCTCAATCAAATGGGATGGTAGAAAGAGCTAATGGCTTATTGAAAAAGAATCTCAAACCACACGAGGCTCAATGGGATAGGAGACTTCCCAAAGTAGTCCATCAATTAAATAATCGCTATGGGCCCACTGGAAGCCCTGTAAGCCGAGCATTCTTTTTAAAAACTGAGCTCAGTGTCCCATCCAATGAGGAAAAAGAATATTCGACAACATTACAGCCAGGACAGCCTGTGATGGTCAATTTGCCAGCCATAGGTATTGTGCCTATGACCTTAACTAAACCTCGTGGCCCACGTGCCTGGGAAGCTACCGATAGCAGTGGTGCAAAACACAGAATTAGAGCACGATGGATTTTTCCTTCTTGTTAATGGGGTAACCTGTTCGGACTCTCCCCACCAAAACAAGTCTTTGTTTTCTCTTACAGCAGCCTGCAGGATGGCAAATGGAAGTGCTGTGTTCGTGTTAATATTCCAAACCTCAGCAATGCTGCTTCTAACCTGTGGTCGAAGAACTCTAGAGTGGCCATGGTCTCAAGCTCGTGTTAAGTATACCGGGAGTATGGGAATACACTCTAGGAAGGGAGATTTAAATCTTTCCACTGTGGTCACGCATGGAAGCGAAGTATACTTAGAAAATGAATGGAGCTGGGATACAGATGGAGCCGATAGAGCTCTCTGACTTCAGGGAACAGCAGGGAAAAGAATTCAAATAGGGTGCCGGATGATCAGTGGGTCTACCCATGAGAAAGCATCTCAGATTTCAGTGTACGGCACTGTATCAAACCCAATAGTCAACGGTACGAAACATTGCGCCTCTGAAAAATTGGACTGTTGGTACAATTTTACCTTAGTACAACCTGGTTTTTGTAGTCTGTCTCTGGGCTCGCCATAGTGTGGGACTATCATTTAAATTCAAAATTGACATTACTGAGCCTCATATGACAACTTCCACACCGATTGTAAAGGATGAGGAAACTCTATCCCCACAAATTTCTGAAATTGGACCATATGTGATCAAAAATACAGGCCACCAACGAGTGTTATTTAATCCATCATGGTCTCTTAAACGAGTAGAATTAGTGATGCAAATTAACATCTCTACCATCGAACCGGCCTGTTCATCATTCCTGAGTACATCCTATGCAGGGTGGTTAGCATGGTTACGTGGGCAAACACTCACCTCTCCAAGACGAACAAGGAGAGATGTGACCGGTATCATAGGGACGGGATTAGGAGTCTTAAATAGTATAGATGCTGAAGTACTTGCAAATAAACTAAGCACAGCAATAAGTGATTTAAACAAATTGTAACACCCATTGCGATCTTCCCTATTAGCACTGGGAACTAACCAATGGCTCTTATCTGATGTATTGCCTCAGTGGGAAAGAATTAATAAGAGGGATCACCAGTTGATTGTGGATGCACCTGGTGTAGCCCAAACCAATGTTTCTCTAGCTCTTAGTTGTATCCAAGCTCAGCTGTGGATGCAATCTACGGCAGCAGCAATTGTACGAGAAGGTGAAGAAGGTACCTTACCCACTGAAATTCGAAAAGTAATCTGGGATAATGCAACTGAATTTGAAAGGGAATTCCAGTCCTGGTGGTATTTAGTCAATTTCACTTATGACCCCATCAACAATAAGGCGTCAGCTTTTGTCCTAACAATACGCAATGCTTCGGTATACGCCATATACCCAATCATTGCACTAGGATTAAATCACAATGGAACTATACTCTATCCGTTAGAACATAGAGCGTGGGCCCAATGGAATGGGAACAAATGGCAGACCGTTGATGTTAATGCCTGCGTTGTACGAGAACAACAAGGATTTATTTGTGAGAGTAACACCATCAAAGCCCAAGAGGTTTGTCTTGACACTGAACAGAATGTTTGTCATTTTGAAATACATCGCGATGAAAATCCTGAAACTGTACTTATATATATGTTGGAAAAGGATGTGTTTGTATGAGAACCCTTTGTAATACTATATTCGTACATAATAGATACAAGTAATCACTCAAATGTTTGTGTTTGTAACTTTACTAAAATTATGGGATGTGACTTCAATTATTCGGCTCCTGTTACGTCTTATCAATTGCTACAATCTATTTATACATTGATTCAAGATTTGTTGCCTGCCCCTATCGGAATGAATCTTACATTGGTGAAGAAACTACTACAGCATGATGACCTGTGTCAGCTGCTAGAACGAATTCGAAATAATGGACACAAAACTCTAATCACTGTTCAGCATGATACAGAAGAGATACACCGTGTCTTTGAAAGAGTGAAGAAGGATGGAGAACACCATTGGTGGGAAATTCACCAATAGCAACGGGACTGCTTAATTGTATGCTTCATCCAGTTGTGATCTTGCTAGTTCTAATTTTAATATGTTTGTTGCTTATAGTAATGTTGTATATAAAAGTTTGGTACTTGACCAAACAAATAACCCAACTCCAACCACCCAAACCATACAAATTAACAAATAACAAATAGCAGTGCTTTACTGTCTACTTACCGTGAATCTCTAAGCGCACAAACTATTAGCATACTATTTATGGCACAGAGGCAAGAGGTGACCGCACCACCACTCTGTGAAGGTAAGATGAATTGACTATAGTCACGGGGTGGAGTGTGGTGGTGTGCTCTCCCCTTTTCCCTCTTTCCCCCCCCCAGCTCCTGCTCAAGCCATGGCCATTGGCGGGAGTTGTTATGAGTTGCACTTGAACTGTGGGAGATGGCTGGCAACATAACCAAAACACCGTCTGGAGTGGGGACCTAGGTATCTTGTTCCCATGAGAATATGACTATAGGTCAATTATCTTACTCCATAAATAGCGGACAGCCCAAGAGCCCCTTTGAGCTCTCCTGCACGGCAGCGGGCTGCACAACAGGATCTCCCCTTGAGTGGGGACGCTCGCTTAAGGTTCTTCTCCTCGAGGTTGAGAGATTCCTTGCCGCAACAGATCCTCGGTAAGTGACTGAGAGCATGCTAAACTCTGAAATCTTAGCTAAGTGATATAAAGGATTGATTGTGCATATATAATCCTTTAGACATAAACCAGTGACCAAGTCTGGGACTAGGATTGGATCCAGCCACGCCTAGACTCCTCTCCGAGAAGGAGTTTAGAAAGCAAGGGGGTCCTTTCTGAACCTCGTGACTCAACGGGAGGGTCTCCCTGACAGCTTGTCTGACCCTGGCCTCTATGCAGTAAATAATCAAGTGTACCTTGCCATCGAATCTCGTAAAACACTGTCGCATTCACTACTAACTTTGTTAAATCACTGCTTTATGTCAATAAACATTTCACTACTTCTCTCTTACAAGTGACGTTAATCACTCCGCCCACGACAGTGGCAAGAGTATAGTCACCACCACAGGCCCGACAACGTCTCGGCAGTCCTCCAGAATTTCAGCAGCATCCCATTGATCTGTGGTTGATGGTGGTGGGGGTCTCAGTCCTGATCCCCAAATTGTGGTGGGTCACCACACCAGTTATAGTCCAGGTAGGTCCGTAGCTTGACCAATCAGTGTGACGGTGGCCTTTGCCCAGCTAATTGTCATTTGACACGGTCGCTGTATAAGCTTTTCCTGCCCCCTGCTGCTTGGGCAGCACTTGGCTCAGCACAGTCATTGTGCCTCAGCAATTTTGGAGTTAACGAGACAGGTCCAGGTGGGCCCCAGAGTAGGCAGGGTCTGGACACTCTGATAACCAAAGGCCTGCACCCTTTTCAGCTGATGGCAACATGTCCTTTCCAGCTGGGGCCAACACACCCTCTTCAGCTGATGGCAATCTTGGGTGGTGACTGGTAAGCAAGAGAATGGTCTGCAGAAGGTGCTAAATAGATACAAGCAAGCTTCTTATTGGCCTGCAAGCCCTGTTGTCAATTTGCAGAAGCTTAAGCAAGTTTTGAGACAATTATTTTAAAGTTCCAGTCCCTCACAAGCTGCTATACCAAAAGCCCACCTGATACCCTTTTGGGTCTTTGAAATATCCTCTCTTGAGGCAGTCCATGCCAAGGATGCACAGAGCATCTGAGCCAGTCACAATGAGGTGCTTCTCCCATTTATTCCCATTCAGGCTCACTTCGGTCTCCAATACAGTCAGTTCTTGAGACCCACCTGTCACTCCAGAAATAGTGACAGATTCTGTCCCTTTATGATTCGATGGCAATAGGGTACACTGTGCACCAGTGTCCACCAGGGCTTTATACTTCTGTGGCTCTAATGTGCCAAGCCATCGAATCCACACAGTCCAATAAACTCTGTTGTCCCTCTCCTCCTCCTGGCTGGAGGCAGAGCACCTCTAATGTTGAGGACAACATCTACAGTTAGCAGATGAGATCCTATACGGACCGGAGAATCACTTGTCATGGACTGGAGCAGCCACCCTCCTGCAGAAATTCTTTCTTCCATCTGCTTTGCCTTGCAACTCAAGCACTCATGCCTGTAGGGCCGGAGTAGGTTTTTTTATCCCACTTACTCATGTCCTCTCCATTGTTGCAGAGGCAAAGCCACAGGAAATCTCAGAGTGGATCCTGTTTCTCTTGAATTGTATTTGTGGGAGGGTGTTTTTTCTTAATGACTGCAACCTGGGTCTGGTCAGGGGAAGAGTGGGATTCTTTCACCTTCTCAGACAGTTTTTCAAGCAGTTCATGAAAAAGTTTATCAGTTTTCTCATTTTGCTCAGCTATTGTCTTAGTTATTTTCTCCATTGTCTCAGCCATTGTCTTGGTTTGCTCAGCCATTTTCTCCACGGCTGCCACAGTGAGGGGACGAGAGAGACTGTCTTCATACTGTCAAACCTTGTTAGCCACTTCATTTACAGTCGGTGTATCAGTACCAGATCCTCCCTAGACCACTGTTGACAAAGTGTGGGAATAATTTGATGGTGCACTCTGCACAAACTTCCTCAGCAAAGATCGTTTGCATGGCATTTCATCAGGGTCTATAATCCGTCTGCCAGTTGCTATAAACCACCTCTTGCACAGCCAGTTCCCTCGGGTACTTAATACCTTTTTCCATGCTGGTCCATTTGCTTGGTTGGCACTCAATATCATCCTTAAAGGGATACCTGCCCTTCACAGCTGATAGCAGTTGCCTCCAGAGACTGAGGACATCTGCCTTTCTCCCAATCGCTTTATCAATCCCTCCATCTTTAGCCAGGTTTCCCAACTGCTTAGCTTCTCTGCCATCTAAATCACAGAAACTTCAGAGTTGGAAGGGACCTCTAGAGATCATCTAGTCCAACTCCCCTGCTAAAGCAGGATTGCCTAGAGCACATCACTCAGGACTGCATCCAGGCAGGTCTTGAAAGCCTCCAGAGAAGGGGACTCCACAACCTCCCTGGGCAGCCTGTTCCAGTGCTCTGTCACCCTCACCGTAAAGAAGTTTTTCCGTGTATTTGAACGGAACTTCCTATGTTCCAACTTGTGCCCATTGCCCCTCGTCCTGTCACTGGGAACCGCTGAAAAGAGTCTGGCACCATCCTCCTTCAACCCACCCTTTAGATACTTGTATGCCACAATAAGGTCTCCTCTCAGCCTTCTCTTCTCCAGGCCAAAGAGTCCCAGCTCTCTCAGCCTTTCCTCATAAGGGAGATGCTCCAATCCCTCAGTCATCTTAGTTGCCCTTCGCTGGACTTGCTCCAGCAGTTCCCTGTCCCTCTTGAACCGGGGAGCCCAAAACTGGATGCAGTATTCCAGTTGTGGCCTCACCAGTGCAGAGTAGAGGGGGAGAATGACCTCCTTCGACCTACTGGCCACACTCTTCCCTATGCAGCCCAGGATTCCATTGGCCTTTTTTGGCAACAAGGGCACATTGTTGGCTCATGGATAATTTACTGTCTACCAGGACCCCCCAGATCCTTCTCCTCAGAACTACTTCCCAGCAGGTCCACCCCCTAACCTATACTGGTGCTTAGCATTCTTCCTCCCCAGGTGGAGGACCTTGCACTTGTCCTTGTTGAACCTCATTAGGTTCTTCTCTGCCCAGCTCTCCAGCCTGTCCAGGTCACGCTGGATGGCAGCACGGCCCTCCGGAGTGTCAGCCACCCCTCCCAGTTTGGTATCATCAGCGAACTTGCTGAGGATACACTCTGTCCCATCGTCCAGGTCATTAATGAATATACTGAACAAAATTGGACCGAGTATTGACCCCTGGGGGACACCACTGGTTACAGGCCTCCAACTAGACTCTATGCCACTGATCACAACCCTCTGAGTTCTGTCACACAGCCAGCTCTCGATCCACCTCACTGTCACCTCATCTAGCCCATGCTTCCTCAGCTTCCTAAGGAGGATGTTATGGGAGACAGTGTCAAAAGCCTTGCTAAAGTCAAGGTAGATGACACCTACGGCTCTCCCCTCATCCAGCCAACCCGTTACAACATCATAGAAAGCTATCAGATTGGTCAAGCATGATTTACCCTTGGTAAATCCATGTTGACCACTTCCAATGACTTCCTGTTCCTCAACATGTTTGGAGATGACATCCAGAATGAGTCGCTCCATTACCTTCCCAGGGACAGAGGTGAGGCTAACTGGTCTGTAGTTCCCTGGCTCCTCCTTCTTGCCTTTTTTGAAGATTGGAGTGATGTCAGCCTTCCTCCAGTCCTCAGGCACCTCTCCTGTTCCCCATGACCTTTGGAATCTATGGAATCACATTTTCATATTTCACAAATCCTTCATAGAAAAGGATTTAACGATTATCTCTGCATCCAAGTCCTCATCCTGTGTTAATGCTGGCTGAGAAGGACTCTCTCCTGGGTCTGCTTTAGAAGGACCCTCTCCTGTGCTGTCTGGCTTAGGCTGGTCTCTTTCGTCAGAGGCAGGGGAACGAGCTGACTTTCTTTTCTGCTTCCGGGTCATCGGGGCAACTTGTGCCGGTTCTGCTAGAGTTTGAGTGGCAGCAGCGCTCCTTGTCGGAGCAGCCGGAGCAGTGGCCGTGCTCCTTGTCGGGGCTGGAGCAGCCGGTGCCGCTGCGGGCGGGGGAGGGGCTGGCGATACGGGGGGGGGGGCAGGCGACGGAGTGACTGCTGCCGGGATGGGCCGGGGCGTAGCTTAGGCCGGTGCCGGTGCTTGTGCTGTGGCTTTTACTGGGGCCGGAGGCGTGGCTTTCGTCGGAGCCGGGGCCAGTGGGGGGGAGCAGCCGATGTCGGCCTGTCCGATGTCGGGGCCGGTGGCGCTGTTTGTGTCTGTGTTGTGGCTTGGGCAGTAGTTTGAGTTATTTGTGTTTGTGCTGTGGCTTTTAGAGGGGGGGATTGTCTGAATTTCTGCTATCTTTGACTTCGACCGTAGGATTTGAGTAGCAATATCACATGTCACATAATACTCACTCCTGCACTGATATTTAACAATAAACCACCCCTGCAACACATTCAGGAAAACCGACAACAAAATCACGTATGAATGAAAGTAACGTTTATTCTCTAAACAGCCCAAAGGTTTTTTCATCCCCTGATTCTGTTAGTGTCACTTTGTCAAAGTAAACTTTCCCCAGGTAAAACCAAGAGTGTAATTAGTAAAAGAATCCATCACGTGATGCCCGAGATATGTAGGTAGAACCATTATCCAAGCAGTTATATTATACATCTGAAGGCAAATCCACACCAACATAGCACGCTTAAATCACTGCATCCAAACACAAAGGAGAAATAAACTATGCAATATATTTGGCCAGTTAAACACCACTGCATCAGTTGACTTCATACAAAGCTGTCTAAAAGCACAATATAAGATTTCACGTAAGAACGACATGATGCGAACTGTCTGTTCTCCCTGAACAAGCCAGAATTCAAACTATTCAGGCAATCTATCAGAGCTCTGTTCCAGCCCCACGTTGGGCACCAACAAATCTGTTGTGGTTTTGGCCAAATTGGCCAATGGCTGGCAACAGATGCTCTCGTCCCATCTCTCGCACACGGAGAGGAGGAGGAGAGAGAGAGAGATTTACGAGTTTAGAAGGAACTAAACTACTTTAACGAAACATTAATAACAAAATAAAAAGGAAATAATAAAAGAGATACAGTGTAGGAATGTGTCTGAGAGAAAATGGCCATGTGAGCCAGCCTCCCTACTATGAGAGATTAGATTAAGAGCAAAACAGGTGGTAGAAGATGGAATTAGTACATGGGAAAAACGGGAACTGAGAAGGTAGAAAACATGTTGTGCTAATGACTAAGCAATTTACTATGTGAATTCTTGTAACCAATCTGATCTGTGAATGAACTGCATGGACAGCGCGTGAACAGAGACTGTAAGCCAATCATATAGCTGCCGCTAGCGCGTGCTCTTATGGCCTGTCTCTATATACTCTGTGAAAACTTGAATAAAGGGAGAACGATCATACTCATATTGAGACTCCATCGTTACTCCGGGTCCGTCTCCCACTCCAACATCTGGTAGCAGAGGATGGTTCAGCGCGACTGAGTTCTCCGAGACTGCGGTAAGCAGCTAGAGGAGGGGAGTGGGAAACTTCGGCTGGGAGACGTGCTGCTTGGGTGCATCAGCGGGAGCAGACAACGGCGTGAGGTCGCTCCTCACCTCCCAGGCGCAGCTATGGAAACAGAAGCTGCAGCCACGCTACTCGCTGGGATCCTCTCTAAGAGAGGGATTGAAACACCAGCGAAACTGTTGCTCAAACTGATTAAATTGGGCAGGAGATGGGGCAACAAGTAACAAAAGAAGAAGGGGCTATATTAAGACTTCTCCTGCATATCCTCTCCAAGAGAGGGGTGAAATACGATGAGCGTATGCTCCGAAGGTTGTTAACCTGGTGCAGAGAGAACGGATTCGCACCAGAGCCCCAGACAGCTTTTAAACCAGAAATATGGGAGGCTGTTGGGAAAAAAACTGTGGGAAGTGATAAGTAAAGGAGACAAAGAGGCATCACCGTTAGCGACGACATAGCGGTTGGTGTTATCGACCTTACAAGATATGAAGGCGGAGCGAGCCACGGCAGCCGGGGCTTTTGCAGCATTACAACCCATGGGAGGGGGATCGAACAGGCCAGGTCCGAAGGTCTGGGACGATCCCCTGCTGATCCCCTCTGCTCCACCTGAGGCTGATGGAGGAGGCAGAATGTCAGCAGAGGAGGACAGAGCCGGAGCTGTTTGCTCCTGCCATTGCCCGCCTCGCCCCCTCCCCTCCCCAGTCGTCTCCCTGAGATAGAAGTGCTGGTTTTGTATGTCTGCTGTATAAGTGTGTGCGGGCGCCAGCTTATACCTGCTGATCAGCATCTGTGCTACTGTTTGCTTTTTGTTGTGTGCAGTGTCGTTAGGTGACTCCACTGGAGCAGGTGTTCTGCCCGGTGTGGTACTGTTCTCGTACGCGACTAGGGCTGACACTCCGTCAAGTGAAGAAGTTTGTATATACACAGTGTTTAGACGTAAGGCGAGCGCACCCCAGGTAGATAGACCAGGATGGGCTGTAGAACCGATGGAAGCCCTGAAATATTGGGGGAGTTTTCACCAGCCGACACGTTTACGGTCTCGGGAACGGCTCGTCCATGCAGGGCGTATCGCTGGTTGTTTGTTGTTTGCCTATAAGGTCATGGTTGATTGGGAAAAGGAGTTCAGCCAAAATCTATAGGATGCTCTGTAGGAAAATGAGAAACTTAAGGAAAAATGAGAAACTGAGCTCTTGTTGCAAAGGCAGACTTTTATGTCAGTCGTAAGGGATGGAAAAAAAAAAAAGAAAAAAGAAAAAAAAGAAAAAGAAAAAAAAGAAAAAAGAAAAAAAAAGAAAAAAAACAAAAAAGAGAAAAAAAAGAGAGAAAAAAAAGAAAAAAAAAAAGAAAAGAAACCAAACAGGAACAATTAGATGGGAAATGTGCCACGTTAGCACAAAAGTATGCCATACGCGCTACGAGAAAGCATCAGAAAAAGAGAAATAGGACACCTGATTCAAAGCAGTACCACAGAGATATGTTTTGGGTTTTTTCCTATATGTGTATATGTTATTGCATGCCTTAGTAGATTGCTCTGTGTTATACCCTGCGAGACTAAAATGAACCCCAGCAGAAGCGGTCTCTTGAGCAAGGGGGTGGAATATGGGAAAGCAACGGAAGATCGGCAAGGAGGACTGTAAATACCCTCAAGGGACTCACACCTGGGTGCTGGAAAACACATATATCACACCAATTGTTATTCAGTCTCGGGTGCTGGCAAGAAAAACATTTGGATGACATAAGCCTGTAATGGACTCACAGACACCTTATCCAGCTGCTTGAGAATCTTGGCCTGTTGTGGAAAAAGATCAAAGCACAGTACCAGCGAGAACAGGGAGTCCGCATGCGCTCTTGCTAACAAGGACTCTTTTGCTGCCAAGGATAAGTTTAACAATGCTACTAGTACAGCTATTCCTGAGGTATTGCTAGATGTAGATAGTATTCGATATGCGATGTTGCAAAACAGAACTGCTACTGATTTTTTGCTTTCAGCTCACAGACATGGTTGTCAAGATTTTGAAGGACTGTGTTGTATGAATCCAAGTGACCACTCCACATCCATCCATGCCCAGCTGCAGGAACTGCACCGACCGAACCAGCAACTTGTGGAGGCCACTGGGTGAAACCCCTTTGCTGGATGGACTTGGGGGTGGGGTTGGTTGAAGCAAATTATACTCATTGCCTGTGTGGAAGGAATTTGTCTGTTATGTTTAGTATGCTGTTTGCTGTGTTTAATAAGCATTATACGATCAGCTGTAGATGCCGCTTTGCATCGTACCCTTGTACGAGTTGTAGAATATGTTGCTCTAAAAACTATGTGTGTATCCATGAGAACCCGACCTTCACAGAAGAAGATAACAAGAAGGGATTACAACAATGTAGTCACGTATCAGACAGCTGCTGTTAGCAAAGCTGGATCATGAGTTTGGTGAGACTCGCTGCATACACTGGCCACGTGTGCAGCGACTCTAGCCTGTACTTTTCTACTCGATCCAGTGCAGGAGAGTCTGGTGGGACTCGCTGCGTGCACTGGCCATGCATGCAGCAACTCTAGCCTGTACTTCTCCACTCAGTCCAGTGCAGGATATAAGGAGGCTGTCTCGGGTCAGAGAGGGGGAGAGAGACATGAGCGCACTTTGAAGGTACAGGGGATGCCCTGAAGCACTGTGTCTGCCCCCGCCCCCCCCATAAGTTTTACGTTCATTAACCCCAACAGCTCAGAAGGCATTACAGCATGTTGAAAGATAAGATATAGTCTACTACTGCTGCAAGACGCACTGAACACCTTCCTACAAGAATTTCAACTTTATGCCCTGATAGGACAGTGGGATGATGCACTCGCAAAGAGCCTGACTGCGTTAGAGTGGGTATTTTTGCCACATACCTTTTCAAAACCAGTAACTATGATGATTGAAATGTTACCGCGATTGTTTTTCCAGGGTCGTTTGTGCTGTCACCAGCTTTCTGGAATGGATCCAAGCCACATACATGTCCCCGTCAAAAAGGATGACCTTGACCCTTGGTTATCACAATTTGACATGTCGTTGCAAAAAAAAAAAATATTCGTCCTTTACATGATCAGCTAAAAGCTCAAATACTAAAGATTCAAGACTTAATGAACCACAATGTATTTGAAATATTACAAAAGGATTTCTCGTGGTTAAATCCAAAGAAATTGGCTCTCTGGGCTAAATTTAGGAATCTGGGTATTTATTGCCTTAGCAGGGTTCCTTTTGATTCTGTTTTTAATTGTGTTTAGTATATAACCCGCTAAGAGCGTCACAACGAGTAGAAGCACAAGTCATGGCGACCTTGTTAATAAATGGTCTGGTGTTAAACAAAAAAGGGGGAGATGTGGCAGATCTACGAGCAGAGGCCTGCGTACGGCCAAAGACACAGTGAGCAGAGCACACAGGAAACACAGAGCCAAGAGAACAGTTCATACCTTCACTCCATCCTGTGACGACCATATAACATTTTCGAATCTCGGACAAAGAACAGGGCTGAGTATTCTTCCTTCGCTAGGAACAGCAACGGCATTAAATATGTTGAATAAGATAGGGTGTTGGGCAAGTAAACAGATAAACCTTACAACTGAAATCATATCTAGCTTGCTTACTGATGCTGATAGCATTCGGCATGCTATGTTGCAAAATCGAGCGGCTATTGACTTTTTGCTGTTAGCTCAGGGTCATGGGTGTGAAGATTTTGAGGGTATGTGTTGTATGAACCTTTCCGACCACTCATCATCCATTCATAAGCAGTTACGGGAGCTGAAGGATAACATGTCCAAATTAAAAGCGGTCAAAAACGGTTTCGATGATTGGTTAAGCTCATGGGGTATAACGGGATGGTTATCAGACTTACTAAAGCAAGGGCTCATGCTATTGTTGGTTATATTATTATTGATTATGGTAGCCTCGTGTTCTCCGCAAAGTGACTGACATGATAGAAAATGCCATGCATAAGGTCTGGCTGGCTCAAGAAGAAAAAGGGGGTATTGTAGGAATGTGTCTGAGAGAAAATGGCCATGTGAGCCAGCCTCCCTACTGTGAGAGATTAGATTAAGAGCAAAACAGGTGGTAGAAGATGGAATTAGTACATGGGGAAAACGGGAACTGAGAAGGTAGAAAACATGTTGTGCTAATGACTAAGCAATTTACTATGTGAATTCTTGTAACCAATCTGATGTGTGAACGAACTGCATGGACAGCACGTGGACAGTGTAACTAGCTAATCAGAAATAAGCGAGTCGCGTGTATGGCTACAACACAGGGTATAAAAGATGATGATCTGTGCTTAATAAACGGCTTCTGTTGATTCACATTGGACCATCTGGAGTCCAGTTATTTCTCCTCACACGGGTCCTGAGGGAGCTGGCGGATGAAGTTGCTAAGTCACTTTCCATTATATTTGAAAAGTCGTGGCAGTCTGGTGGAGTTACCGCTGACTGGAAAAGGGGAAACATAACTCCCATTTTCAAAAAGGAAAAAAAAGAAGACCCAGGGAACTACAGGCCGGTCAGCCTCACCTCTGTGCCCGGCAAAGTCATGGAGCAGATCCTCCTGGAATCTCTGCTAAGGCACATGGAAAATAAGGAGGTGACTGGTGACAGCCAACATGGCTTCACCAAAGGCAAGTCATGCCTGACAAATTTGGTGGCCTTCTATGATGTTGCCACAGCATTGGTAGATAAGGGGAGAGCAACAGATGTCATCTACCTGGACTTATGCAAAACATTTGACACTGTCCCGCACGACATCCTTTTCTCTAAATTGGAAAGGCATGGATTTGATGGATGGACCACTCGGTGGATAAGGAACTGTCTAGGTGGCCACACTCAAAGGATTGCAGTCAATGGCTCAATGTCCACATGGAAACCAGTGACGAGTGGTGTTCCTCAGGGGCCAGTACATCTTTGTCAGCGACATGGACAGTGGGACTGAGTGCACCCTCAGCAAGTTTGCCGATGACACCAAGTCGTGTGGAGCGATCAACACGCTGGAGGGAAGGGATGCCATCCAGAGGGACCTGGACAGGCTGGAGAGGTGGGCCTGTGCAAACCTCATGAAGTTCAACCAGGCCAAATGCAAGGTCCTGCACCTGGGTCATGGCAATCCCAGGCACAAATACTGGTTGGGCCGAGAACGGCTTGAGGGCAGCCCTGAGGAGAAGGACTTGGGCATGCTGGTGGACGAGAAACTCAACATGAACAGGCAATGCGTACTTGCAGCCCAGAAAGTGAACCACATCCTGGGCTGCATCAAAAGAAGCATGACCAGCAGGTCGAGGGAGGTGATTCTGCCCTTCTACTCTGCTCTAGTGAGACCCCACCTGGAGTATTGCGTGCAGCCCTGGAGTCCTCAGCACAAGGACATGGACCTGTTGGAACAGGTCCAGTGGAGGGCCGTGAAGATGATCAGAGGGCTGGAGCACCTCTCCTATGAGGACAGGCTGAGAGAGTTTGGGTTGTTCAGCCTGGAGAAGAGAAGGCTCTGGGGAGACATTATAGCAGCCTTCCAGTACCTGAAGGGAGCCTACAGGAGAGATGGGGAGGGACTCTTTATGAGGGAGTGTAGCGATAGGCCAAGGGGTAACGTTTTTAAACTGAAAGAGGGTAGATTTAGGTTAGATATGAGGAAGAAATTCTTTACTGTGAGGGTGGTGAGGCACTGGAACAGGTTGCCCAGGGAACTTGTTGAGGCCCCATCCCTGGAAGTGTTCAAGACCAGGTTGGATGGGGCTTTGAGTAACCTGGTCTAGTGGGAGGTGTCCCTGCCCATGTCAGGGGGGTTGGAACTAGATGATCTTTAAGGTCCCTTCTAACCCGAACCATTCTACGATTAAAGATCAAGAATTCATGCCTTTTATTCTAAGGCATCAGTTTCAAGGTTTATGCTGAAATCTCTTTAATTATTTTTATGTTTCATGTGGCAGTAAGTATTGTTCCCACAACATGGACCTGAAGATGTTATACTTTTTTGAGAGATACAGTTCATAGTAAAGCATTCTGTTTCTAAATGTCTGGAAAATGTACAATATTAGTAACACTTTATAGTTTTCTTGCAAGCATTGTCTAGGTAAGTGATATAAATACAATATATTATTCCCCATTGTGAGAAACGCTCTTTATCCAATAACGACGTCTCAGGCAGTGATCGATACGAAGCACATTTTATTTAGCCATTCTTGCAAGAAGGGGTGACCTAGCAAGTAGGCACACCTGAGTTCCTGAAATAACTTCTTTTTATTTCCTGTCCCCGGCCAAAATTTCCCTCCCGTGTTTCCTCATTGGCTAGGTACTCCAGGGTTTACAGCCTATCCGATTTGCCTAAAACTACTTCCGTTTGCTCCACCTCTGTTTACTTCTCCCCATCACCCCTCCTAAACCCCTTACTTCACCTGTTTATTTCTTCCTTTTTTTGGTATTATTGCCCACGGTAGCTGGTCTCAGTTAAACATTCATCCTCCCGTTAAACTACTGATCCAGCATAGACTGGTTTCTCCTTTGTCTAAGGGATGAGCATTCTTGCACGTCTCTTGATCAGCCTTTGTGTTGTTAATCATTCTCTAGCTACATCATTGCAGACTGGCCAAGTTGTTCCCCTGCAAAAACAAATCTTAGATTTTTCTTACACCATTTAAACATTTTCCTACATCATAATCTGATACAGTAACTGTTTTTTTCTCTTCTCATAGATACATTGGGGATATGCCTGTTAGCCAGTAACAAATATTTTATATGATTGATACATTCTGAAATATTATTCTTCAGGGTTCTTGGACTGGTGTATTAAGTTATAATTTTTTTATTTAGCAATGTGGGGAACTCAAAACCTCCAATCTATTACAAAAATCCATCAATGTCACAATAACCTATCAGGGAAATGAGAGAACAATTTAAATCTCAGTGGCTCTTACCTTCTCTACTATAGCTGTAACCTGATTTTTTTCCCAAAAGTTGAGAGGTATGATTGACATACATGCAAATACCAATCTGTAAATATATACAGCCTCCCATAAAAGAATCTATATTCAAGACTGAATTTATAAATAAATAAAATATAATAAAATAAATACTTTTAAAATAAAACATAATGGCTAACTCAATTTTTTGCACACAAATATTTTTATACAGCTGTCCAGATTACCTTTCAGTTTCTGGATTCACTCTATTTAAATATCAAATTACTGAGCTCAACAACATCAATGCATTTTTCTAGTATCCTTTATTAAAAAGCACTAAGATGGCTTTAAAAGGATTCACAGGAGACTATCTTGGTATGACTAGCATGGTGCAGGTTCCCACCATACATTTATTTCTTTTTAAACTTATTATTTTGAGTTATTATTGTACACTTGATTATACAATGATTCACTTGTATACTCCTTTGTAAGGAAAATACAAAGTTATTATTTCTAACCATTTTAGAAAACCTCAATTTAATGTGCCAAGACAGTGTATAAGAAGCAGTTCCAGGGCCAACCTTGGGTAATTAAAAAAAGAACACTTTAAAATTCTTGCAGTTTATAAAACACAGATGGAGATTGGAAGAAGCAGAAGACAAAGTATAAATCAAGTTTCAGCTCAGGTTAGAACAGCTATTTAATAGAAAAACCAATAGCTCATGTATTTCATGCACTGGCAAAATCTACAGGAGCTGTGACTCATTTGGTGGGTTTTATGTGCAGCTTCAGAGCTTCTCCTAGGCTATTATTGTGTGGTGATTTAAAGATTTAATTTTGTTTTGAAGCTTTGTCCCAACTTTGTTAAAAGTCACTCCTGAAAAAAAAAAGAAGTGTGATATCATCTGAATGCTCACCAAAGTAAGATCATCAGGTAGTTTCCTAAATACTTTCATTTGACACTACCAGATTGTGGTGTCAAAAAAGTCTATCTTCTCCCTGTTTCAAACAACGCAGAAGCTGAAGCCACTACCTCTTGACGCTTACTGTTTATCACATTGGCTTTCATTTATTGCTTTCATAACTAAGATAGGAAAAGATAGATGTGTTCTAGGTAGATTATCTACAACAGTTCTGTGTCTTAGTCTTCTCTCAGTCTCAACAGGAGCACCAAAGCAGATGAAAACATTATAGTGAAGCTGATTAAGATGGGTCAGTTATCACCTTTGATAAGTTCTTTTAGAACTTGTTTCACAAAGTGTCATGGTTTGGGCTGGGCTGGCCACTAAAATGAACGACAGATGCTCTCTAAAGGCCTAAAAAGGCCAGAAAGCCAGTGTTTAAAGTTCTTGACTAGAAGCCAGTTTACTTAATTTTAGCCAGGTTTCCTAAGGAAATGAGGTTTCTGTACACAATATAAAGAGGCAATGGTCACAAGTTTTAACAAGCAAGATTCCAACTAGATACACAGAGGGAAAAAAAAATCACCATGAGTATGGTTAAGCACAGGAACAGGTTGTACAGACATGTTGTGGAATGTCCATCCTTGAAGTTATTCAGAATTTGACTGGACTGGTTGCCCCAAGCAACCTTATCTAACTTGGAAGTTAGTCCTACTTTGAACAGGAGGTTGGACTAGAGACCTCCAGAGGTCCCACCTAACCTACCTACATTAGTCTATGGTTCAGTGTGATCACACTGACTGTCACCTAGTTATTTTTGAAGTGATATGCTGGTTTCAGAAAAACCTGATTGACAGATAATACAGACATTAAATTCTTAGAATTGGCTTCCATGACATGTAGTCCTTGAGAGCTACTATTTTTCTTTCTTTTTTGGCCTCTTAAAAAGTGAATTTTGTTTGGTTCTTGATAGCCACTTAGCTCAATTCCAAGTTAGTCATGCGACATTCTACCTTTTACCTTGCTTATGGTCAAATAAGAGCAGGTACAGGATTTTGGAAAGGAAGAGAGTGTAGATGGAGGAAGCCTATACTTCAATCATGGTATGCAAAGTTACTGGAAAAGACGGCTTTGTAAATTCTGCTGACTATTAAATCTATTTGCTTCTTTGTAAAGTATATAGCTACCTAAAGCAAACGTCTGGAACTTAAAGTACTGGAAAATACTTTTAAATGTTTCATCTGCAAGCCATAAAGAAGAGAAAACAGTTGTCCTGGTTTGAGGTAGAACAGAATCAACTTTCTGTTCAGTAGTTTTACTTTTTAGCTAGGCCTCTTCTAACTCTCTGAAATTAACAGCATATTGTGCCAAAACTGTTCATTCTCAGAGTGATGACCTATGTTTATAGTTCATGCCAAGGAATGGTACGCACAGAGGCTCTTGCTTATACTTATTGCTATAACAACCAAGGTCAGCTAATTTCATTATTTGCCCCATTGGAGGGTCAGAAATGGAAAAGTGTAGAGGGGTCCCACCTGCAGGGAGGAGCGGACAGGACAGGTGACCCAAAACTGACCAACAGGGGTATTCCATCCCATCTGCCCCATGCTCAGTATAAAAACTGAGGGATCAAAGGGTCAGCCCTCTTTTTTCTTCAATGGCTGTCGTCTGAGGAGGACTCTGTCCATCTGCCTTTGATCCCAATCTGACTCCAGCGCTGGAATCTAGTTCCCGTCCATTGCTGAGTCCAGTCTGGGACTTCCCCAGTGCCTGCTGGTGACGTCATCCTGAGAGCTTGATACAGTTTTGTATATATTGTATCTATTTCATTATTTCCTTTTTATTTTATTATTAATATTTCATTAAAGTAGTTTAGTTCCTTCTAAACTCATAAATCTCTTTATCTCCTCTCCTTGGAGTGAGAGGTGGTGGAGAGCATCTGTCATCTCGTCATTGGCCAGTCTGGCCCAAACTACAACAAAACGTGAATACAATCTACTACACAATCTATTTTTTGTAACTTTAAAGACCACTTCCCTCCAAATATTCTGTCCTGGCATTTAAGATGCTCAGTCTATTTGCTTCTATTAAAAAAAAACAAACAAAAACCAACCCAAAAGAAGCAGGATAACAAAGCACTTCCTGCAGAAGATTCCCAACTCTAGAGTTTACTTAACCCTTTGCACTGTAGCTGCAGAGCCTACGTATAAACTTGCAGAAGGATGAAGAATTGCTTTATAGTGTGGATACGCTTTCAGTTTACTATGGCCAATATGGATTTAGACACTTCACCTCCAATTGGCTTCTTACTGTCTCCCACAGCAGACCTGACTCAGCTCTGTTACCCATTTCAGTGCAAAGTGTTACCTGACATTGGGCATGGTGGGGATTTGAGTTGACCACTCTGACTTTGCACTGTAGTCAATCAAGGTCATCCTTTCATGGTGAAATCAAAGGTGATAGAGGCAAAAATGCTAGGTCAAAGTGCAGTAAGCACTGTTCAAATTGTATGAATATTACGGATAGAGCTTAATGTGCAATCAACATAAAAATGTAATACCAAAAATACAAAGTTAAAAGATCAGTGAACTCTACAAAGATCAGAGCATCTTCAGGAACATTTCCACTCTTCCCTTTAAATTAGACTACATGAGATTATTCAACAATGCTGTCATATTTCTTCATGTAAATCCACAAGACTTTTGTCTATGCTGTTATTTTGTGGAGACATTTAACTGAATACTTCAAATGACATGGAGTTATTTTGTTGATTACATCAAGATAACAAAAAGTTTCTAACTTGGACACAGGAGAGTAGAACATACTGATCTCTGAAAAACTTCATTATTGGGTCATTTAGATCAATTCAACCCATCAGCAGAGTCATCAGTTTTCCCCAGCACTCTTTCCCTCCCCCACACAAATCAATTCCATGCCACCTACTTTCTTTTTCCTTGTGTATCCATTTTATAGCCCCTGCCACCACCATTAGGGTTTTTTAGCCAGTTTAAAAAAAACTTACTCTTTAATTCTCTGTTAACAGGGAGCCTGTCAGCTGCCTCTCTTTCAGCACATAGCAATGTTTCCACAATTTCTGTTTGTGGCAAGGATGGCGTTTTTGGCTACGTATTGCTCAGGTCAAAGCTTCCAACAGGCCGAGCAATGGAGACAGTACCGGGACTCTGATGGTGCTGGTTGTAGTTGCTGTGGTCCCTCATGATAAAATTCTTTCTTTAGAGTGTAAAAAGATCAAGACAACTTTGTTCTATGAACAAACAGTATTGTTTAATGCTGGTGGTTTAATGGTTTAATGCACAAAGCAGTTATGCTTTTTATCTTTCTTAAAGGTAAATGCTTAAGTTTTCACTTAGCCTGACATCATTTAACACACGTAAGGGCAGACTTTCCTCTGCTCCTTTACCAGCCCAGCTGTAGCTGCTGTAAGATGATTGGGGTATTATCTTTTTTTTTTTATGTGACTTTCTTGGAAAAATTAAATTAGATGCCATGCAAATTTAACTTGAAAAGTAGCCTACTAGTTGTTCTAATCTTTACAGGTGGCTGTCGTGGTTTAGCCTCAGACGGCAACAAAGAACCACGTGCCGCTCGCTCGGGCCTTCCCAATACGGGAAGAATGAGAAGAAAAAGGCAAGACACTTGGGTTGAGACAAAGGCAGTTTAACAGAACAGCAAAGGGAACAAGAAAACAACAACAATAACACGGATAGAGGAATATACAAACAAGATTACAGAACCGCCGCTCCCTGCTGCTCACCAACCGTGCAGTCTGGACCGGTCCATGGCAAATGGTGGGGCTGTGTCTCCACCCCTGGGGCAGTCGATTCCAGGTGTACTGGACGCCCCTCCAGGTGAAAGCAAACTGTGGCCTGCACTCTGCTGCCAAAGGGATTGAGAAGAATGCATTCGCTATATCAATCGTGGCATACCACTTGGCTGCCTTGGACTCCAGTTCGTACTGCAGTTCTAGCATGTCCGGCACGGCAGCACTCAGTGGTGGCGTGACTTCATTCAGGCCACGATAGTCTACAGTTAGCCTCCACTCTCCATTAGATTTTCGCACCGGCCATATGGGACTGTTAAAGGGTGAGCGAGTCTTGCTGATCACTCCTTGAACCTCTAGTTGACGAATCAGCTTATGGATGGGAATCAGAGAGTCTCGGTTAGTGCGATACTGCCGCCGATGCACCATTGTGGTAGCAATCGGCACCTGCTGTTCTTTGACCCTCAACAGCCCCACAACAGAAGGGTCCTCTGAGAGACCAGGCAAGGCAGACAACTGTTTAACTTCCTCCATCTCCAAGGCAGCTATGCCAAAGGCCCACCGGTACCCTTTTGGGTCCTTGAAATGCCCTCTCCTGAGGTAATCTATGCCAAGGATGCATGGAGCCTCTGGGCCAGTCACAATGGGATGTTTTTGCCACTCATTCCCAGTTAGGCTCACTTCCGCCTCCAGTACAGTCAACTCTTGGGATCCCCCTGTGTGGCGGTGTGCTCTCCTCTTTTCCCTTTTCCCCCCCCCAGCTCCTGCTCAAGCCACGGCCATCGGCGGGAGTTGTTATGAGTTGCACTTGAACTGTGGGAGATAGCTGGCAACATAACCAAAACGCTGTCTGGAGTGGGGACCTAGGTATCTTGTTCCCATGAGAATATGACTATAGGTCAATTATCTTACTCCATAAATAGCGGACAGCCCAAGAGCCCTTTGAGCTCTCCTCAAGGATTGATTGCGCATATATAATCCTTTAGACATAAACCAGTGACCAAGTCTGGGACTAGGATTGGATCCAGCCACGCCTAGACTCCTCTCTGAGAAGGAGTTTAGAAAGCAAGGGGGTCCTTTCTGAACCTCGTGACTCAACGGGAGGGTCTCCCTGAGAGCTTGTCTGACCCTGGCCTCTATGCAGTAAATAATCAAGTGTACCCTGGCATCGAATCTCGTAAAACACTGTCGCATTCACTACTAACTTTGTTAAATCACTGTTTTATGTCAATAAACATTTCACTACTCCCTTACAAGTGAAGTTATTCACTCTGCCCGCGACACCCTGTCACCCCAGAAATACAAATGGGTTCTGCCCCTCCATAGCTTGATGGCATTAGGGTGCCCTGTGCACCCGTGTCCACTAGAGCCTTATACTCCTGTGGGTCTGATGTGCCAGGCCATCGAATCCACACCGTCCAATAAACCCGGTTGTCCCTTTCCTCCACCTGGCCGGAGGCAGGGCCCCTCTAATACCGGTCATAGTATCCGTTACTCGCTTCTTGCAGAAATGACATGGAAGTTCCTTCAGGAGGATCAGAAGCAAGATCAGGCCTTCTGCTCTGTCTGGGGAACGGCCCACTGGAAGCTGGGGCGGCACTTTTCCTGGAGGGATCCCCTTTTGTGGTTGTCCTTCCTTGCAACTCCTGTACCCGTGTCCGCAGGATCGAAGTAGGTTGTCCACCCCACTCCCTCATGTCCTCCCCGTGGTCCCGCAGGTAGAACCACAGGGTGCCTCGTGGTGTGTACCCTCTGTACTCTCTCTCTTGAGTGGGGAAATGCCTGCTTCTAATAGCTGAGATGCTGGCCCGTACAGGTGGGGAGTAGGACATATTCTCTTCAAGCTGCTGGACCTTCCGGGACAGTTTCTCCACAGCTGAGACAAGGGGGAGGAGAGACTTTCTTCATATTGCCGGAGCTGGCCAGCCACCTCATCCACCATTGGTCCCTCTTCGCCTTTCCATTCCATTACTGCCAGTGAGTTGGCATATGACGATGGTGCGCTCCGTACAAACTTCCGCCACATGGGCCTTGTGCACTGCACCTCATCAGGGTCTGTGGGTAAGTCTGCATTGTCCAAGTCATAATAAATCATCTCCCGCACGGTTAATTCTCTCAGGTACTGGATGCCTCTTTCCATGGTAGTCCACTTGCTTGGGTGACATACAACATCCTCACTGAAGGGGTACCTCTCCCTCACGCCTGACAGGAGTCGCCTCCAGAGGCTGAGGGCTTGGGTCTTCTTCCCAATTGCCTTGTCAATGCTGCCTTCCCTAGACAGGGATCCCAGCTGCCTGGCTTCCCTACCCTCTAATTCCAGGCTACTGTCCCCGTTATCCCATCACCGAAGCAGCCAGGTGACAATGCGCTCGCCTGAAAGTCGGCTAAAATCTTTTCGCATATCCTGCAGCTCACTCAAGGATAGGGATCGAGTAATTATCTCTGGTTCTGCCTCTTCCTCCTGCTCTCGTGATGACCCTGGTTCATCATCATCTCTTACTAAGCGAACTGATTTCTTTGTGTGCTTCTTCTGTATGGGGGCAACTGATACTGGCACGGGTTGGTTCCCTGGTTCAGCGGCAGTGGCTGCCACAGGGGTTGGAGTAGCTGCAGTGTCTGTCACAGGGGTTGGAGTAGCCGCAGTGTCTGTAGCAGGGGCTGCAGTAGCCGCAGTGTCTGCTGGTCCGGTTTCCATCTCTTCCCCCTGAGGGTGCTGTGTAACACTGAGCAGTGCCTGATAGATACCGGCCAGGGCCCAGCACAGTACGGTGAGTTGTGCCTCTCTAGAATAGCCACAGCATTTTCCCTTCAGGTATTCTACTACTCTATCAGGGTCCTGTAATTGTTCAGGGGTGAAGTCCCAGACCACTGGAGGTGAGTAGTTCTCTAGGTACCTGCCCATGTTCTCCCACATGCCATGCCACCCATGACTATCCAGCCTCGGGGCAGATCTCTGGGTGGTAGTCTTAAATAGCTGTTTAACCTTAAACAAGACCTGGAACACATTCAGGAGACATAACAATAGGACCAGGCTGGTTTGAGTATCCCAAGGATATTCAAAATTCTCAAAAGCTGTCATACCTGGCCCGAAGGAGAAAAGGGAGGCCAAAGACCTGGGGAAAGTGTCCCCCCCTGTTTCCCCCACAGGCTGGGTGTAATTATTAATAAATTCTGAGAGACGGTGCCCAAGGTACGGACAGGACAGCTATACCACATAAACGCCCCAAAGTAACTGTCTAACAAGTGATGTTATCATCTCATAAGCCGATATTGCACAGGACAGCAAAATGATAATCCTCATCCCTCTCCCAGAAGTAACAAACATCATCGCGGGGAGTACATAAGCCATATAGGAATTCACATAACACAGCCATGAGAACAAACCAAGCAACATGGTGACCAGCGACTATTTGCCTAATACAATAAATGCATACAACAAATTTGTTTTTACAAGCTCTAGTTGGATTCTGTCGTTATCTCAACCCTTCGAGCCCCATGTTGGGCGTCAAAAAGGACTGTTGTGGTTTAGCCTCAGACGGCAACAAAGAACCACGTGCCGCTCTCTCGGGCCTTCCCAATATGGGAAGAATCAGAAGAAAAAAGGCAAAACTCTTGGGTTGAGAGAAAGGCAGTTTAACAGAACAGCAAAGGGAACAAGAAAACAACAATATCACGGATAGAGGAATATACAAACACGATTACGGAACCGCTGCTCCCCACCACTCACCAGCCGGCTCCAAGTGGCGACTTCCTGCCCCCTCCCGCAGCAGCTCAGGGTGGGCATGGCTCATATGGCATGGAATACCAGGGAAAATTAATGGAATACTAGGGAAAATTAACCCTATCCCCGCCGGAACCAGGACAGTGGCTAATGGTTAATAAAGGCAGTCAGAGCACAAGAACAGTCATGCTGTTTTCCAAAGACTGTCTTCCTGAAACAGCAACCTGCAAAATGAATGTACATATCATGCTTACTGTAACAACTGGATGTTTTTATTTTAAGCCACTTCACTGGGATTTCAGTGTGAAATATCTGACACCAACATCTGCTCTGCAATGGACATCTGCTCTTCAGCTGACATCTGCTTCTGAGTCCTTGTTTATTCTTGGCCAGTTTTGGTTAACATTATGTCATCATTACATGTATCAGAAAGCACAGAGGAATAAATTCCAAGCCATAAAATCACTGTTTCTTCTGCTTATATAATCACTGTTTCTTCTGCTTTCCTACATACATACAGTCTAGAAGCATTATTTTCTTAATGCTTAGTTCTCGCTCAGACTTGAATACAGTAATTCCTGCTTTCTACTAGCGTGATTCTAGAAGAGTCTAAAGGCTCAGACTCAAAGAAGGGACATAAAGTGAAATTTAGTTAGGATTTAGATAACTAATTCAAAAATTGCAATCTTTAAGCTTCTGTTAAATACCTGCCTTGGTCTGTGACTGCTTTACTTAATGGGCTCTTCAAGTTTTTTGCATTAACATCCCTCAGGTGCCTAAAATTCTGCTGCTATACAAACCTGGAAACACCTTAATCTCAACAGAGCTGAAAAGCTGGGACCTTTCTTATGCTGACAGCAGCTACAGAATAGTAACTCCTTCACCTGTCTTGTCTAAGGACCTTGATTTGGTAGAGGTTCTAAGGACATTCTTCCTAAATTGGGCTGTATACAAAATTCAGCGGTAGATACTTCTTTCTGTTAAAAGATGGCTAGATACAGCCACTGCCTGTATCATTTTCTTCCTACTTCCCCATCCTCTTCATACAATAGCTCAATGAATGCTGAGCTAAGGTACAGGAAGTTGGAATGAGTGTGGAGGAGGGTTATTTAAAATTATAGCATTCTCCTCCTAAAACACACAAATTATCAGGCCCCAGTCTTCTTTTTTAACGATGCTCTGGGATGCATAGAAAAAAATTAAATTCATTAATACAGAAAGAAAAAGAGAAGACTGATCCTTTAAAGAAAACAGGATAAACTTCCATATGATACGCACAGGCTGTAAGTATATTAGAAAATAAAAAAGTGCCTGGGAATGTCTCCAGGCAAGTGGCACAGAATAGCTCACATCCACGCTAGCAAACTTTCCTGTGCTTTTGAGCAGGCTGGCTGCAGGCTAAATGCACCTTGGGAACAGCCCTTGGAACAAGCTAACTCCCAAACCGTGTCTGGAAACCATTTGGGAGCTGTCCAATGCCTGCGACTGTTCTCACAATACAACGGTGCAGGTTAATCATCTTCTGGAATGTTTTAAGGCACTGTTTAATTCCCTAGTATATATCTGGACATTTATATCTGAAATGGAACTGAAACCAAGAACACTTTGGCTTTCCCTCCCTCAATTTCTCACCTAGGGCTAATGATTAAGCATTACTGTGATCTTAAATTACACACAAGAACAAAACTTCTTTACATACTCTTTCCTAGATTATGTTGGGCTATACGTGAAAATCAGGGAAATAAAACACTTACTGATCATCAGTCTGATTTCTGTTTGTCCAGTAAGAGTATTCTTTGAAGAAATTTATTTCTCTGTTTTAGAAGTTACAATATTTTTCATAAATTGTTCACAAGAGGAATAATTTACAAGAACTAGTGAAATATTCAAAAGCCTATAAAAAAGTTAGGAGACTAAATCCATTTTTAAGTCGCTTACACCTGATATAAGCTTAAGTTACTGAAGCAGGGCAATGTAAACTCATCATCTGGATGCTCTTAGCCTGAAGCAAATACCAGTAGAACATGGTAGCTTGAATATCAAATTAGTTATTTTAAATTAATAAATTTTAATTTACTTTCAGTATGGTAAGAATGGACCAAGCCTGGTACCCCAGTTCATGTGAGGTGCAGTGTCTCATCAAATTACCAGAACAAATCACAAAAGCCCAGAAGTTTTTTGGACTCCCAAGTGCAACTGGCTGTCAAAGGGACTTGGGTTTCCCTGGGAACATATTCTTTATCAAAATTAGGCTGGAGTTCTTAAGTCTGCTGGACAGTCCTGAAAAAAATTGTTCAATGTCTTTTTGTCATATCAATGCACTCTGTTTCATATGACTGTTTATTTTTAGAGAATAAAATATCCCCCTAGTTATTACTGTTGCTTGGGCATACCGGGATTTCCACCAAAACAGATTATTTAATGTGATTTTAAGATATACATGCAATTAAAAGTTGTGCTACTGTATCTGAGTTTCCAACAGAATAAAAAAATGATTAAATAACTTTATCTATTAAATATTTTTATGTAAAATTTTACATATTTTTTACATAGCAACCAAGTAATTAGTAATTATTCTCTTCATGCAACCACTTTTTGGGAAAAACCCCCCACGTACTTCTTTAGAAATCATATGTAATTTCTGGCACTATTTATTTTTCAAGCCCAGGATCTGTGACAAGCATGCAGCCCAGAAAAAAATCAGAAAGCAATAGAAGAATTTTGGAATTTCAGCTCTTTAGAAATCACTTTCTGCTGCTTTCAGTCATGGTGAATATTAGATTTTACGTGGTACATACCCAAAGGCTCTCTTTCTTGTGATGGTAATTCCAGGTCATTAAAAACAGGCACTTCTTCAACAAGAAATTTTGATCACTGTAGTAACCTGTACAAAAAAATGTAAATGGATAACTGGTCATCTTAATTAGTGTTTATTCTGACAGGTGTAAATATTTCACTTTTCTTATAAAATGGACTTTATGCACTTAACAGTCTAATCTGTATCAAGATCAAGTAGAAATTCTGCTAATTTGAAATCTGAATGAAAAAAACATAACATATCTGCAAAGCCATCTAAACTCTGCCAGTATTTTTGCAATATTTTCCCCTTACACCCTGACATTTCAGTAACTTGCTCCTTTTTATTCTCTAAACTACTTTTCAGCTTTTTCTGTCAGTCTTTTAATCATCTTTAAGACTGCTCTTTCAAAGCACTGATAGCTTACAGAGTGGGCATTCCACAGTCTTTCAACATTTGTGACTAGTTCATCACCGTACAGCTATGTAGCTCGCTCTTTGCTGCTTATTTGTTAAGAGTAAGAAGAATTTTTAAAATTTAGGCTTGTACCCTCTTTTGCTTTAAGAACTGTAAGGAGATCCATGTTTGTGAAATTTGTTATTCCCATTTATTATTCCTCTTTTGGGGAGTAAAATAAGGCCTACCGTATTCCACACATATTTCCACGTCACAGAAATATCACTTCCTAGTAGGTCTTTAACCCACTGAACTAGATTCTGAAGTATTTGTCTCTTACTGGTTCTGATCTTGCTGTTCTTTAAGAGCATAGCTTTATGACTAAAAACCTAACAAAGAAAAATTAAGAAATTATTTTCAACTTATAAATAAACAAATCTGAATTAACATCCTTAAAACATGAAAAAAATGTGAGGGACTGTATAACTGAAAAGTTGGAGAAAAAAAATTAAAGAATTCAATACCACTATCATAAGATCACAAGATCAGAGGATTTATACAGCCAGAATAAGATGTTTTAGCCACACAGACACCACTGTCAGAGGACAAATCTCCCTATGTGTGTTTATAAGAACTGCATATGCATCTTAGTTCCTCTTAGAGATAACAGAGTTGTAAATAAATTAATTTGCAACAGTGAACTCAGGCACTCACAGGAGGCAAGTCTGTGCATGAAGAAATTGTTACTCAAACCCAATCTGTCTTACACATGTGGAAAAAATGCATGTCACAGTGTAATTTCAGCAATTATTCAAAGATTAAACATATTTGCATAAAAACTTCACTTACGTGAATCAAAGAATAGTTTGGGTTGGAAGGGACCTCTAAAGGTCATCTAGTCCAGCCTCCCCTGCAACGAGCAGGGACATCTTCAACTCAGAGCCCCGTCCAACCTGACCTTGAATGGCACATCTACCACCTCTCTGGGCAACCTGTTCCAGTGTTTCGCCACCCTCATGGTGAAGAACTTCTTCCTTATACCTAGTCTGAATCTACCCTCTTTTAGTTTAAAACCATTACCCCTTGTCCTACTGCAACAGGCCCTGCTAAAAAGTTTGTCGATGTCTTTCCTGCAGGCCCCCTTTAAGTACCGGAAGGCTGCTATAAGGTCTCCCTGGAGCCTTCTCTTCTCCAGGCTGAACAACCCCAACTCTCTCAGCCTGTCCTCATAGAAGAGGTTTTCCATTCCTCTGATCATCTTCACGGCCCTCCTCTGGACCCACTCCAACAGGTCCATGTCTTTCCTGTGCTGAGGGCTCCAGAGCTGGACACAGTACTCCAGGTGGGGTCTCACGAGAGCTGAGTAGAAGGGCAGAATCACCTCCCATGACCTGCTGGCCATGCTTCTTTTGATGCAGCCCAGAATATGGTTGGCCTTCCAGGGCTGCTCTCAATCCCTTCATCCCCCAGCCTGTATTGATACTGGGGGTTGCCCCGACCCAGGTGCAGGAATTTGCACTTGGCCTTGTTGAATTTCATGAGGTTTACACGGGACCACTTCTTGAGCCTGTCCAGGTCCCTCTGGATGGCATCCTGTCCCTCAGGCGGGTCAACCGCACCACTCAGCTTGGTGTCGTGCTCTAATTTGCTGAGGGTGCACTCGATCCCACTGTCTATGTCATTGATGAAGATATTAAACAGTACTGGTCCCGATACAGACCCCTGAGGGACAGCACTTGTCACTGATCTCGATCTGGACATTGAGCCATTGACTACTACCCTCTGGATGCGACTATCCAGCCAATTCCTCATCCACCAAACAGTCCACCCATCAAATCCATATATCTCCAACTTAGAGAGAAGGATGTTGGGGGGGACTGTGTCAAAGGCCTTGCAGAAGTCCAGAGAGACAACATCTGTAGCTCTCCCCTTGTCCACTGATGGAGTCACTCCATGGTAGAAAGCCACCAGGTTGGTCAGGCAGGACTTGCCCCCGGTGAAGCCATGCTGGCTGTCTCGAATCACCTCCCTGTCCTCCATGTACCTTAGCGTAGCTTCTAGGAGGATCTGTTCCATGGTCTTTGCAGGCACAGAGGTGAGGCTGACAGGTCAGTAGTTGCCAGGGTCCCCCTTTCTACCCTTTTTAAAAATGGGTGCAATGTTTCCCTTTTTCCAGTCACCAGGGACTTCACCTGACTGCCATGACTTTTCAAATATCATGGAGAGTGGCTTGGCAACTACATCAGCCAATTCCCTCAGGACTCCGGGGTGCATCTCATCAGGTCCCATAGACTTGTATGTGTTCAAGTTCTTCAGGTGGTCTCAAATCTGATCTTCTCTTACAGTGGGAGGGACTTTGCTCTCCCAGTCCCCATCTTGCAGTCCATACACTCGAGATGTGTGGGAAGAGAGGTTGCCAGGGAAGACCGAAGCAAACAAGTTGTTGAGTACCTCAGTCTTCTCCTTGTCCATTTTTACCAGTTTGGCAGACTTGTTCAGCAGGGGGAAGGGGGTATGCTTTCTTTGACCTTCCTTTTTTGGCTGACATAGCTGTAGAAGCCACCCTTATTATTCTTTGCATCCCTTGCCAAGTTCAGCTCCAGCCACACCTTGGCCTTCCTGACCCCATCCCTACGCAACCAGGCAGCATCCCTACACTCTTCCCAGGATACCTGTCCCTGCTTCCACTGCCTGTGCATTTCCTTCTTGCCCTTTATTTTGACCAGCAGGTCTTAACTCATCCATGCCAGTCTCTTGCCCTCCTTTCCTGATTTCTTACACCTGGGGATCAAGAGCTCTCGCACTCTATGGAAAGCATCCTTAAAGATCTGCCAGCTCTGTTCTGCTCCCTTGTCCCCGAGGGCAGTTTCCCCAAGGGGTCCTATTGACTAAATCCTTGAAGAGCTGGAAGTTTGCTTTTCTAGAATTCAGGGTCTTGACTTTAATCTTCACTTGGCCCATATCCCTCAGGACTGTGAACTCCACCAGTGCATGATAACTGCAGCCCAGGCTGCCTCCAATCTTGACATCACCGATTAGCTCACTTGCATTGGTGGCCATCAGGTCCAGTATCACATCCCCTCTGGTAGGGCTGTCAATTACCTGGCCTAAGAAGTTATCTTCAATGCATTCCAGGAGTCTCCTGGATTGCCTGCAGCTCACTGTGCTACTTTTCCAGCAGATGTCGGGGTGGTTGAAGTCCCCCAGCAGGAGAAGAGCCTGCGAGCATGATGCCTCCTGTAGCTGGAGTAAGAAGGCTTCATCAATAGCATCAATAGGCTCCCCTTGATCAGGCAGCCTGTAGTAGACACCAACCACAAGGTTCCCTTTGTTGCCTCAGTGCCTTATTCTTACCCATAGGCTTTCAATCTGCTCATGGCTATTCTTCAGAGACAGCTCTTCACACTCTATCCATTTCTTGACGTAGGGGGCAATGCCTCCATCCCTCCTTCCTCACCTGTCCCTTCCGAACAGCCTGTAGGCATCGATAGCCACGCTCCAGTCATGGGATTTGTCCCACCAAGTTTCAGTAATGGCAACTAGGTCGTAGCTTTCTAGCAGCACGGTGGCTTCCAGCTCCTCCTGTTTGTTGCCCATGCTGCGTGCATTGGTGTAGAGGCACTTCATCTGGGCTGTCAGCCATGTCACCTTCTTAGAGGAACACCCCTTAATTCCTTTGAGGTATTTCATTGGTGTATCCCTGTTGGCTCCTATTACCTCAGGAGCCCCTGGCTCCTCTCTGTAAGACTTCAAGTGTGCTCCAGTGTAGCCAGCACATCTCAGAGCAACAGGCTGCAGGCCCTCGCTAGCACCCTCTCCCTCTAACCTTGGCATGTCATCCCACAGCTTGTCACAGGCAAGCCTGATATTTTCCCCCTCCCACCTCAAGCCTAGTTTAAAGCTTTGTCGGTGACTCCTGCTAGCTTGTGAGCAAAGACCCTCTTCCCCCTTTGAGAAAGGTGAATCCCATCTGACGCCAGCAGGCCTGGTGCCATGTAGGCCATCCCATTATCAGAAACCCCAAAATTGTGGCAATGACACCAGCCGCAGAGCCACATATTAATAGACTGGGCTCATCTGTTTCTTCCAATATCACTGCCTGCAACTGAAAGGAGAGTAAAAAAAGTAACCTGCGCTCCCTTACCAACTGACCCAAGGCCCTGAAGTCTCCTTTAATTGCCCTTGAACTACACATTGTGTCTTCATTGCCAGCCACATGGGTAATGGGTAGTAGTCCAAGGACCATACCAGACTAGGAAGTTTCCTAGTGATGTCCTTAACCTGGGCCCCAGGGAGGCAGCAGACTTCCCTAAGAGAAGGGTCTGTCTGGCATATTGGACCCTCTGTTACTCTCAGAAGGGACATTAAAATCAGGATTCCCAATTCAGTAGTTGCAACAATTATTAAGCATAATCACTTAAATGTTTTAGAAGGAACCTGGGAGCCATTTCTTATGCAAAATTTAGTATAAAAGAATTTATTGTTACTCCCTCTTTGGTAACACTAATACAGCCCAGTTCTGCAAACATATATGCACCTCCAGAAGCATGGCTTATAGTTGTTTACCATTCAGTAAATTATGTTTTTGTTATATTCGTCTCAGTTAGGCTAACGCAGCTAAATAATGCAACAATTAGTTGTTGATAAACTATTGTGGATGCCGAAGAACCTGCGGACGCGGCACCCGGAACGAGCCCTGGAGATCTCATCGCTCTCACTGGCGGCAAACCGGCAAACCGTGGGATAAGTAAACAAGCCCTAGCTGCACAGCACCTGGGCCACGATAAGAGGAAGAAAAGGAGAGAGTGCTGATGGCCTGCCAGCCGGGTTGCTAAAGATGAATAGCTTGTCTTTGTTTACACCATGTATGGTATGTGGTATGTGTGGTATGTGCTGTGTAATCACATGATAAGGATGTAGCAGTGGGAAATTACTAGCTTTGTAGCAGAAGGTATTTAAGGAGGCTGTTGCCTAAAATAAAGTGATTTCGTTTGTGCACCGAAATGGAGTCCATGCCTAATTGCCACAAATGGTGCCCCGTGTGAGACGGAACGATTATCCAGGCTAACGAGGTCTGGCCAGTGGCAAGCCCCACAGAACTGAAGTGCTGCTGAAAGGAAGCAGGAGCCGGCTTCAATCATCTCGTCAAGAGAGGTGACCTGTGGGGAACAATGGGGAGTAACATATCTTCGGAAGAAAAATCGGTGCTAGGGCTAATGGAAGGACTCTTGTGGAAACATCATGTAGATATGAGCCTCCAGACCTTAAAAAAGATACTGAAATGGGTCTCCATTAATTGCGATGGTGTCGATGCAATCACTATTTTTAGTATAAAAACGTGGGATGCAGGAGGGGTTAAACTTTGGGACAGAGCCACGAAGACGGACAAGGTTGCCGCTGAATTATTAACCCCTTGGCGGCAAATTCTAGAGATGATACGGAAACAGGAGGACATCAGACAAGCTGCGAGCAATAATGATGCTGTTCCGTCTGGGGCAACCGCCGCACCTCCTAATTTTAAAGCAGACGATTGCCCCCCGGTCTTGCCAAGATCAGAACAAGCCGAAGGGAAAGGAGGCACTCAAGTTCACTCTACCCTATTCTGTAATAGCCCTGAGGATGATCCTGGGGACCCCTTTGATCCTGGTCCAATAAATCCAGAGACTGAACCTGATTTATATCCACCTTTAACCCCAATTAAAGCTATGCCTGCATCTGCTCCAACTGCGGAGGAGATTTTACAGCAACAGCGACAAAAGTCGTTATCGCGCTCCTCCGTTCTTAACCCTTCTCCATTTGCGCCAGGTACTGCATCTGTTCCTCCTTATCAACCACTTATACGTGCGCAGCCGGAATCGGGGTATTGCGGTGTGTTGTCAGAATGTCAGCGGAGAAGGACGGAGACGGAGCCGCTTCGCTCCCGCCACCGCCCGCCTCACCCCCTCCTCTCCCCAGCCGTCTCCCTGAGATAGAAGTGCTGGTTTTGTATGTCTGCTGTGTAAGTGTGTGTGGGCGCCAGCTTATACCTGCTGATCAGCATCTGTGCCTACTGTTTGTTTTTTGTTGTGTGCAGTGTCGTTAGGTGACTCCACTGGAGCAGGTGTTCTGCCCGGTGTGGTACTGTTCTCGTACGCGACTAGGGCTGACACTCCATCAAGTGAAGAAGTTTGTATATACACAGTGTTTAGACGTAAGGCGAGCGCGCCCCAGGTAGATAGACCAGGATGGGCTGTAGAACCGATGGAAGCCCTGAAATATTGGGGGAGTTTTCACCAGCCGACACGCTTACGCTCTCGGGAACGGCTCGCCCATGCAGGGCGTATCGCTGGTTGTTTGTTGTTTGCCTATAAGATCATGGTTGATCGGGATAAGGAGTTGAGCCAAAATCTATAGGATGCTCTGTAGGAAAATGAGAAACTTAAGGGTGCAACTCTTGTTGCAAAGGCAGACTTTTATGTCAGTCGTAAGTGATGGGGGATGGGAAGAAAAAAAAAGAAAAAAGAAAAAAAAGAAAAAAGAAAACAAAGAAAAAAGAAAACAAAAAAAGAAAAAAGAAAAAAGAAAAAAGAAAAAAAACCCAAAACACCCAAACAGGAACAATTAGATGGGAAATGTGCCACGTTAGCACAAAAGTATGCAATACGCGCTACGAGAAAGCGGCAGAAAAAGAGAAATAGGACACCAGATTCAAAGCAGTACCATAGAGATATGGTTTTGGTTTTTTCCTATATGTGTACATGTTATTGCATGCCTTGGTAAATTACTCTGTGTTATACCCTGCAAGGACTTTTTGTCCTCCCAGGAGTCATTGATTCCGATTATACTGGGGAAATAAAGATAATGGCTTGGACCCCAGCACCCCCCTGCACAACACCTTGTGGTTCCAGGGTAGCCCAATTGGTGTATTTTGATGCCTGTCCCCCGAAAGTTGTTCAAACACAAAGGGGGAACCGAGGCTTTGGCTCAACCGGGAACCCACAGATACTATGGACGCAATCCGTCAGTGCTGGCCGACCATTGATGCAGTGTACATTAACGATGCAAGGAAAAGATCCTGTTTGCATGAGCGGTATTCTGGACACCGGAGCGGATGTCACAGTCATCTCTAAAGACAGATGGCCTGTGAACTGGCCGTTAGTACAAATGGGGAAGGCATTAATGGGCATTGGCGGGAATGCTTTGCCTTTACAGAGCAAACACATAATTCAGATCCAGGGGCCCGAAAATCGCGTTGCCTCGGTCCATCCTTTTGTGTTAACTACGCCAATTACTTTATGGGGCCGAGACTGTATGAGCCAATGGGGAATACAGATTGGGTCAAATTTGTCTTAGGGGCCACTGTGGCGCAAGCCACCTTAAAGTCAACCTGGAAATCTAATAACCCTGTTTGGGTGGAACAGTGGCCCTTGTCACGCGAAAAGTTGCGCCACCTTAATCAGCTAGTTGAAGAACAGCTCCAAGAAGTCCATATAGTCCCAACGACCAGTCCATGGAATTCGCCTGTGTTTGTAATCCAGAAAAAAAGTGGCAAATGGCGACTTTTACATGATCTAAGAAAAATTAATGCCGCAATGGAAGATATGGGTACTCTACAACCCGGTATGCCTTCACCCACTATGGTCCCCCGAAATTGGTGCCTCACCATCATTGATTTGAAAGATTGTTTTTTCACAATCCCTTTGCATCCTGAGGATGCCCCAAAATTTGCATTTTCTGTGCCATCTATCAACGTAAGTGAACCTTGTAAACGCTATCATTGGACAGTTCTCCCACAGGGGATGAAAAATAGCCCCACAATGTGCCAATGGTTTGTAGCAAAGGCCCTATCTCCCGTTCGGCAAAGGTTTACTGATGTTATAATATACCATTATATGGACGATATCCTTGTGGCAGCAGAGTCACAACAGACTATGCGAGCAGCTCTGCAGTTTACATATCATCAAGTAAAACTTGCCGGGTTACAAATTGCGCCTGAAAAAATACAACAGAAGGAGCCGTGGCAGTACTTGGGATGGAGGACCACAGAACAAAAAATTATCCCGCAACAAGTGAAAATTCAAGCAGATATTAAAACCCTTAATGATTTACAGAAGCTCTTAGGGGCCATTAATTGGGTTCGTCCACTATTGGGGATACCAAATCACGAGTTAAGTCCATTATTTTCTTTGTTAAAAGGGAACTCAGATCTTTTGTCACCTAGGAGTCTAACCCCAGAAGCGCAGTCGGCCTTGGCAAAGGTTTCTAAAGCAATAGCCTCACGTCAAGCGGATCGCATGTGTCCGAGCCTACCTTTCCAAATGGTGATATTAAATCCCGCTGTGCAACCATATGCATTAACATATCAGTGGGATGAGACTCGTTCTGACCCTTTGATCATTATTGAATGGGTCTTCCTTTCTCACCAGCTGTATAAGACAGTGGTAACTCGCCCAGAATGTTTTGCTATGTTGATCACAAAAGGAAGACAATGGCTTATGCTATTAGCTGGGCAGGAGTTTTCCCGTATTATCTTACCAATATCCACGCAAGTGCTGCAATGGCTTCTACAAACCTCAGTGATGTTTCAAACAGCGACTATTGACTATCCGGGACAAGTAGATATTCATAGCCCTAGCCATAGACTCTTACAAAAAGTTTTTATTTTGTATGTAGCCCCGAAAGTGAGTCATGTACCTTTACAAGCTTTGACTGTCTTTACTGATGGTTCTGGATGAACCGGCCGCTCAGTCATAGTATGGCAAGACCCGCAGACTAAATTGTGGGATTCTGATGTATGCCGAACTAGCGGGTCCCCACAAATCGTAGAGCTCGCCGCTGTTGTACAAGTGTTCCAGAAATGGGACGCTCCTGTCAATATAATAACTGATTCTGACTATGTTGCGGGACTTGTACCCCATATAGAAAATGCTTGTTTAAGGGAAGTCTCCGACCCCTTACTTTTTACTCTACTGTCAACACTTTTGCATTTGCTGAACAATAGACAGCATCCTTATTTTATCATGCACATCAGAGCTCACACCGCCCTTCCAGGGCCCCTAGTTGAAGGCAGTCGACGAGCTGATGCATTAACTCTCACAGCTCAAGTAGTGCCCCAGGTAATAGAGCAAGCCCGTATCTCTCATGCATTTTTCCATCAAAATGCAAAAGCGTTGCAAAAAACCTTTTCCTTGACGCCCTCGCAGGCAAGATATGTCGTTGCTGCCTGTCCAGATTGTCAGCGGTTATACACAAGTTCATCACCCTTTGGCGTTAACCCACAAGGCCTTGCTGCTCTTGAGCTGTGGCAAACTGATGTAACTCACTTTTCCAAATTTGGATGCCTTAAATACATCCATGTTTCTATAGATACCTTCTCCGGAGCCATACATGCCACTTGCTACACTGATGAAAAAGCTCGCGATGTTATCAAACATTTTACTCTAGCTTTTGCAGCTCTAGGTGTCCCCCATACGGTTAAGACGGATAACGGCCCGGCTTACATCTCCCTCCGCCTTCAAAAATTCTTTCAAGATTGGGGGGTCAAACACCTTACGGGCATTCCGCACTCCCCTACCGGCCAAGCCATTGTAGAACGATTGCATAGTTCATTAAAACGCATGTTGTTGCGCCAAAAAAGGGGGAGTTGAGTCTCACCACAGGAACGCTTGGCTAAAGCATTGTATGTACTCAATTTTTTGAATTTATCTGACAGTGTGGAGTCAACCATTAGCCAACATCATTCATCTTTGCGAGTGGACAAACACAATATCGAGGGTAAAGCTCAAGTGCTAGTACGTAATTTAGAATCAGGAATTATGGAAGGTCCATACCAGTTGATAACTTGGGGGAGAGGTTATGCTTGTGTCTCCACAGGAACGGGACCTCGGTGGGTTCCAGCCCAGTGTGTGCGCCCTTACAGGCAACAACAAAGCCAAAAGGATTGAATGAGTCTGCTATCCTGGTTCGGTCTACGGAGTCCCGACGAGCAGGCATGGACACAGTTGTGGAAGATCAAAGCACAGTGAGAAAACTATACCAGCAAGAACAGGGAGTCCACATGCGCTCTTGCTAACAAGGACTCTCTTGCTGCCAAGGATAAATTTAGTAATGCTACTAGTACCGTTATTTCTGAGGTATTGCTAGATGTAGATGGCATTCGATATGCGACGCTGCAAAACAGAGCTGCTACTGATTTTTTGCTTTCAGCTCACAGACATGGTTGTCAAGATTTTAAAGGACTGTGTTGTATGAATCTAAGTGACCACTCCACATCCATCCGTGCCCAGCTGCAGGAACTGCACCGACCGAACCAGCAACTTGTGGAGGCCACTGGGTGAAACCCCTTTGCTGGATGGACTTGGGGGTGGGGCTGGTTGAAGCAAATTATACTCATTGCCTGTGTGGAAGGAATTTGTCTGTTATGTTTAGTATGCTGTTTGCCGTGTCTAATAAGCATTATACGATCAGTTGTAGATGCCGCTTTGCATCATACCCTTGTACGAGTTGTAGAATATCGTCGTGTCCAAACTACGGACCACGGGGTGGCATGTGTAAGGGATAATAGAGGATGGTCCAAGTGAGACACGACGGAAAATTACTAGTTGAACCAAACCCAGTATACATGTTGGGAAAAAGGGACTCAGTACTGTTGCTGCAAAAACTATGTGCATACCCATGAGAACCTGACCTTCACAGAAGAAGATAACAAGAAGGGATTACAACAATGTAGTCAGGTATCGGACAGCCGCTGTTAGCAAAGCTGGATCATGAGTTTGGTGAGACTCGCTGCATATGCTGGCCACGCACGCAGCGACTCTAGCCTGTACTTTTCTACTCGATCCAGTGCAGGAGAGTCTGGTGGGACTCGGTGCATGCGCTGGCCACGCGTGCAGCGACTCTAGCCTGTACTTTTCCACTCAATCCGGTGCAGGATATAAGGGGGCTGTCTCGGGTCAGAGAGGGGGAGAGAGACATGAGCAGATAAGATATAGTCTACTACTGCTGCAAGACGCATTGAACACCTTCCTACAAGAATTTCAACATTACGCCCTGACAGGACAGTGGGATGATGCACTCGCAAAGAGCCTGACTGCATTAGAGTGGGTATTTTTGCCACATGCCTTTTCAAAAACAGTAACTACGATGATTGAAATGTTACCACGATTGTTTTTCCAGGGTCGTTTGTGCTGTCAGCAGCTTTCTGGAATGGATCCAAGCCACATACATGTCCCCGTCAAAAAGGACGACCTTGACCCTTGGTTATCACAAAGTCTTAACCTACAAATTGCCTTAGTAGATTATATTGGGCAAATAAATTATTCTTTCCCCTGCCTTTAGAGCCACAGGAGATTGATATTCTAGGCTCAATTCAGATGGATGCTTGTAAGTATTTTAACTTTACCAAATACCCTCGAAACGCAACATATCTCCAAAAGGTCACCCCTCTTGATTATACATATCGGAATCAATCAAAATGGTGCAATTGGACATCCGCTCACGTTGCCCCTGTGGATCCGGTGCCCCGGAAACTGTCCCAGGGCGTGTTTTTTATTTGTGGAGATCGTGCATGGTCAGGGATTCCCTCTCGGATTATGGGAGGGCCTTGTACTATAGAAAAATTAACCACGCTGACACCTAATATCACAATGATATTAAATCACACTCATGCGAACGACTACCATAGAAATAAAAGATCGGTAACTCATGCTTTCGAGTCAAAATGTGACAACCAGGTACACTTTTGGCAACTGCCCGTGGTTGCCATTTCTTCTTTCTTTGCTCCCGGTGTGGCTTCTGTGAAAGCGCTAATACTCTTAAAAAAGCTAGGTTGTTGGCTTGTGAAACAAAGTAATGCTACTTCATTAGCTCTTTCTGGCCTCTTATTAGACGTAGATTCAGTACGCCATGCAACTTTGCAAAATAGAGCAGCCATCGATTTCCTGTTATTAGCGCACGGCCATGGATATGAAGATTTTGACGGCATGTGCTGTATGAATTTATCAGACCACCCTGAATGAATCCATAAAAGTATACAACAGTTAGAGCAAAATGTGCAGAAAATTATGAATGGGGGGAAGTTGGGGATGGCTGGATAACCTTTTTAACAGTTGGGGCTTAACTGGATGGTTGCAATCAGCTCTAAAATTCTTGCTTTTTTGTATGAGCATATTCTTGTGCATTATGCTTTGTATTCCCTGTATGCTACAGTGTGCGCGGCATCTTATAGACAAAACCTTAGCCACTGTTTTGGTAGTAAATAAAGAAGGGGGAATTGTGGATGCCGAAGAACCTGCGGACGCGGCACCCGGAACGAGCCCTGGAGATCTCATCGCTCTCACTGGCGGCAAACCGTGGGATAAGTAAACAAGCCCTAGCTGCACAGCACCTGGGCCACGATAAGAGGAAGAAAAGGAGAGAGTGCTGATGGCCTGCCGGCCGGGTTGCTAAAGATGAATAGCTTGTCTTTGTTTACACAAAGACACTTTGTTTTGTGTATGGTATGTGTGGTATATGCTGTGTAATCACATGATAAGGATGTAGCAGTGGGAAATTACTAGCTCTGTAGCAGAAGGTATTTAAGGAGGCTGTTGCCTAAAATAAAGTGATTTCGTTTGTGCACCAAAACAGAGTTCGTGCCTAATTGCCACAAACTACGTCAGAAATTAGTAAGTTTGCTTAACATGCATGAGGATAAACAATCAGAATAAGAGAATGATCCACCAGCAAATATTAAACTGGGAGGCAGACAATACAACACAGATTCATAGATTTTTAAGGCCAGAAGGGACCAGTGTGATAAGCTGATCTCCTGAATAACACGGGTCATAGGTTATGAAATGGTATAAGCAAGGGAGACACGGGGAAGAGAGAAAAAAACCCCAAAGATGCAGATAGAGCTAAATTCAGTCTAGGCAGATCAGCATAGAACGTTGCACCTTCTTGCTAGGCAAAGCTGAACTATAACCAGCAAGAATAAGTAAGGTAAGAGAAACGTGGGAACGAATGCCAGCTTTGGAAAGGTATTAAAAGTACCATAAGGCGTAAATACTCCTTGTGTTTCTGATGGTGGAAAATCAACTAAGTGGGGGGGAGGCAAAAGCAATACCAGAATAATGTTGCCCTAGGGATTTGAATAAATTCTTGGAGCAGTTGGAGTTGGCGAGTATTTCGTGATTGTGACACAGAGGCAAAGACTTTTTTTCTGGTTTTCAAACCTTAATGTTAATTGGGGAAAAACACCCTGTTTAAATGATTGGAAGAACGAACAACAACTTATATGAAGTCTCAGGCTCTTTTTCTGGTCACCAACAGTCAAGTAACCAGTGGGGTAAGAAATCATATAAACTATCTGAAATTTCAATGATTAAGTTCCTGGCCATATCAAGAAAAGAATAAGCAGCTCCAGCAGCATCTTCCAAGTTTCCCACCCAGTCCGTGCACCAGGCCTCGGAGAGCAGAGCCTAGCAACTCAGCCTGATCTTGAAACATCGGCCTTTGTCAGGAAGTCATTGGGGAACTGCAATATTTCAGCGCACTATTAGCAGTGGTTTAAAGACAGACCGCAGCTTATTTGTTTAAAACAGCAGCCCCGCGCGCGCGCGCACACCCACCCCCGCTCGCCCCGGTGCCGCTGGAGATCGGCCCTTTGCACGTCTTTTTCACAGGGTAGCCGAGGAGAGGCCGCCGCCCCGAAGGGGAGGGCGAGGAGCATTCGCCTCCGCGCTCGGACGCCCACGGCTCGGGCTCCTCGCCCACACCCGCAGCGGGGCCGGCGGCACTGGAGGCCAGCCGAGCCCCGTTTTGTCGCCTCCCCGAGCGGGTTCTATCCCGGGGACTGTCTCGGCCGTTTGCCAATCCGCAGCGTAGCCCTGCGCTTCCGCCTCGCCCTGCGTCCTCTGAGGCAGCAGCGAGGCAGGTCCGCGCCGCGCCGGGTTTGCGCGAGGGGAAGCAGCAGGAAGGTGACGGACTTCTAGCTCCTCCCGAACCTTCCTGGGAAGGGGCGGCCGCGCCTGCTCCGCTTCCGGAGACCTCGCCGCCGCTGCTGCTTCCTCCTCCTGCCCGCCAGGTTGCGGCCGCTCCTGTTTCCTTCGCGTCACAGGGTACGATGTCGCACACGTCCGTGCGCGCACACACACACACGCCTCCGAGCAGAGGCGCGCGTCCTGCTGGCCCGGGACGGCCGCGCCCCGTTCCGCCGCGGTGAGTGCGCTGCGAGCGGACACGTCCCGGAGGAGCCCGGGCTCGGCTCCCCCCGCGGCCTAGTGGCCGCGGGGCGAGGCGCGCTGGGCACAGCCTCAACTTTTTGCGCAGAGCGGCGCGCTGGGGCCGCAGCTGCTCCCACCTCTCGGTGGCTCCGCCACAGGCACAAACTTGGTGACTTAACCGCGGCGGTAGAGTTGGGAGAGGAGGCAGGAGGGGTGGTGGACGGCTGCGTGGCTCCGCAGGACCGGGCGGTGCTGGTGGCGGCAAGGTGGCCGGAGGAGGAGTACCGGTACCAGCAGATGCTGCCGAGGAGCTCCGCTAAGAGGGTGCTGTGCGTCTTACAAGTTAATTACGCGGGAATTTTACGTCTGGCGAACAAAACGAGGCAGCCATTAACAGGCTGCGGACGTTTGAAGTCAGGGCGCACACCTGCCTGCAATCTGGTTCGCTAGTGGGTGTGCCCAGCTGTTGCAGCCACATCAGCTTTTCTTGAGTAGCAACAGTTACACCAATTTAACATGTGGTTTGGTAACAGGAATCAGGTTTGTTGTGATGTTGGCTGAAGTCTCTCGTGTTGTCTCTCAGTAAATTGCTAAAAACTTATGTGTTAGTTTATACCTGTGTTTAATTTGCTAAGTGCGCTTACTCATTTCTTTAGTGTGGAAAGAGGTTCTTTTTCCTTGTGGGGAAACAAAAAGTAACAGAACAGTAAAGGATCTGTCAGAAATACATGTCTTTTCTCCTCAAGGAGAGACCGTAGCAGCTTCTCTCTATGGGGTGAACAGACTTACTAATATTAGAGTAAGGCTTGTGGAGGGAGACCTTAAAAGGATCTTTCTTTGAGGTTAACTCATCTGTTGTGTCCCACCTGAGGATCTGTTCTGTTGAACATCCTCTGACTTGTTCTAAAGATCTATCGGGTCCAGAGGAGGCCCACAAAAATGATCAGAGGGATAGAAAACCTCTCCTGTGAGGACAGGCTGAGAGAGTTGGGGTTGTTCAGCCTGGAGAAGAGAAGGCTCCAAGGGAGACCTTATAGCAGCCTTCCGGTACTTAAAGGGGGCCTGCAGGAAAGACATCGACAAACTTTTTAGCAGGGCCTGTTGCAGTAGGACAAGGGGTAATGGTTTTAAACTAAAAGAGGGTAGATTCAGACTAGGTATAAGGAAGAAATTTTTTACAATGAGGGTGGTGAAACGCTGGAACAGGTTGCCCAGAGAGGTGGTAGATGTGCCATTCAAGGTCAGGTTGGATGGGGCTCTGAGCAACCTGATCTAGTTGAAGATGTCCCTGCTCGTTGCAGGGGAGGCTGGACTAGATGACCTTTAGAGGTCCCTTCCAACCCAAACTGTTCTATGAGACAGGTAGACGTGGTGCTTAGGGACATGGTTTAGTGGTGGTTTTGGCAGTGTCAGGTTAATGGTTGGACTCAGTGATCTTAAAGGTCCCTTCCAAAGGGACTCAAAGGGTTGCGGTCAATGACTCGATGTCAAAGTGGAATCCAGTGATGAGTGGCATTCCTCAGGGGTCAGTACTGGGACCAGTGCTGTTTAACATCTTTGTCGGAGACACGGACAGTGGGACTGAGTGCACCCTCAGCAGATTTGCTGATGACACCGAGCTGTGTGGCACGGTCAACATGCTGGAGGGAAGGGATGCCATCCAGAGGGACCTGGACAGGCTTGAGAGGTGGGCCTGTGCGAACCTCATGAAGTTCAACCAGGCCAAGTGCGAGGTCCTGCACCTGGGTCAGGGCAATCCCAGGCACAAATACAGGTTGGGTGGAGAATGGCTTGAGGGCAGCCCTGAGGAGAAGGACTTGGGGGTGCTGGTGGACGAGAAGCTCAACATGAGCAGGCAATGTGTGCTTGCAGCCCAGAGAGCCAACCGCATCCTGGGCTGCATCGTCTCGGTTAGGCTAACACAGCTAAATAATGCAAAAATTAGTTGTTGATAAACTATGTTAGAAATTAGTAAGTTTGCTTAACATGCATGAGGATAAACAATCAGAATAAGAGAATGATCTACCAGCAAATATTAAACTGTCTCCTACCATATCTGCTGGCTCGGCTTTGTGTCTATAAGAATCTAAACTAAGATGTTTAACCCAAACAGTTTTGATGAACACTAAATCCAGTTCAGTTTTATAGCTTGGGTTTACAGCATTCAAAAACATCTTTTTGCCTGCCCAAAGCTAACATTAAGTAAGGAATCTATACTAGCTGTATATTGTTAGCAATTAGATATAACATTAAAGAAGGAAACTTTATTGATCGCCTCCTCTATGCAGCGCAACCAATATTGGCCTCTCAATTTCAATCTCTACAGCAGTGTCTTCCAAGACATAAATGAGTGCCATTTTCATTCTAGTAGAAATCACTGACTTCTGTACACCCCAAACATGAACATTTCAACGCAGGGTTATAATTCCTTAAGATCCACATGCATCAAGCTGGTATCACAGATAACAGTCTTGAGAGATAACAGTAAGCATACTGAAGTCTTCATCCTTCCATTTAGTCATCTTGGGGTTTGGAGGAATATTACATATCCTTTAAAGAAAAGAAGCATATGTACACATCTGTGACATGACCCAGCACAGAGCTCGTGACTTACACTGTCTTATGTTACAAGACACAAGACCACATGAAATGGCTGCTCTCAGCAGAAAAGCATTTCTGAGCAGATTATAGGCACAAAAAAGGGAGTCTTTTCTACATTAACTACACCTGGTGAGTTGGCTGAAAAGAACCTTTCACATTTTAATCAATATGTTGCCCTGGAAATTAACTAGCTCACAGCTGGGAATTCAGTCAATAATTACATCATTTGCTCAACACCAAGCCAGTCCCCTAGCAGCTGACTTGCAAATCTGCTCTGTATTTGGAGGCACAGGGGTGTGTTTTTGTATTGAAAAGAGGTTGATGATTTATTTTTTTTTTTAAATGTGGTTCATACTTGACTGTAAACTATAGAACCAGTTAGCATGTGAGCAAACAATTTTTCATATATTCATGTCTACCATGGCGCTATGAAATCCTTGATGTCACATTTCTTTGAGGGACTTGATAGTTGCTTCCAAGAATCACATGAAGTCATAAAAACCTTAACATCCCCCCTCCTTCCAATATAAAAATCAGGTATTACACACTGTAGACCAACCAACAATTCCACTCTGGTTGTAGCAACAGGAAATGTTAACACACTGATAGTGCAAGGTCAATCACAAATTTTACATATGCAATATTCTGGGTGTTAAAAGTATGGGCTGAGAGAAGACATCATCCATAGCACTTTCCTTTAAAACTCATAAAAGATTATCTGTAACCAATGAATAAAAGTTTTCAATACTAAGTACTGAAGATGCAGACTGAACAATGAGAACTGCTGTTTCCCCATTTTAGTGTTTTGTGTTTTTTTATTTGCTAATATGATTATATCTCAATAATTACCTGCAGTTTGAATTCTAAAACATTTTCTCCTAGCTTAATCCTTCCAAATTCAAGTAGATCTATCAACTGAAGCTTTTCCCTATTTTTCTTTTTATACCTCACTTGTTGCTCACATTCCTGATTACTATAGCTCTGGGAAGATTGCTCACTGAGGTTTACTGGATAATCTGTATTTGAGACAAGATTTGTAAGCACTGTAAGAGCTGGCATTAAATGAGTTCTCACTATTCCGAAAGATCATTTGCTGTAGAGTATTAGGAAAGTTCTCTGTAGATGTTGACAAAATTACTTGCTTCTTTCTTATTTACATATCTGTGTAGATCCTCATCTATAAGAGCCTGCTGGCAGTCACTGCCTGGCTGACAGACGTTGTGATTGACAACAGTGCTGCAGGCTTCCGAAATATTTAATGCTTTGGTCACTGAGGTGGGATTTAAAGACTTGTTTCCTTGTTCTGTGATTGCTACATAATCAATGTCTTTTTGCTGTGAGCACTTTGTTTTAGCAGTGGAAACAGTAGGTTCTAAAGGCAATGTCGCCACTTCTACAGCATTTGTCAGCTTTGACATGTTATCGAAGGGGTATTCTCTTACCCTGTTTTCGGATGCCAAAGCATGGTTAGAAACCTCTTTGCCTCTAATTGCTTCTTTATTTGCTCCTGTCTCAACCAAACAGATACATGGATGTTGGCTGCATTCCTGAGGTGAAAACCCATTTTCTAAAGATAGATGTGCTTCTACTCTGTTTCCATTAGGTATGCTGGCACCAAGCCCCATACTAAATGTAACTATATCAGGACACATGATTTCATCAGCAGTTAAACTTCGTCCTTTATAATTTCCATAGAAAATAACTAAGTTTGAGATCTGCTTCTCTGAACGTGTTGCACTGAACGCTTGCTTTGTTTTTCTGTAATTTTGTATTTTCTGGACTAATTCCTTCTGGTTTTGGGCAACAGTCAACAGGCTCTTTTGCCTAGAAGCAAGGTTAACTATTTGTTCCCTCAGTGCTCTTTTTTCAAAGATTCCACTGAAGCCCTATAGAAAATTTTAAAAAGTAATAATAGAGACACGAGAGTTAGTGTGAGCACAAAATAAAAAGTTTAATAGATGTAACCCACTAAGAACATGAATATGTTTCAAAGGATTTTGCCAACATCTAAATTTTGAACAATCTTTTTATCATGTATAAAGTTTATAGTTCAAAACCCAGGTTTATGCACAACAAACTGCAGAACCCCGTCTAGAAATAGGATGCAAAGAATCAAAACTACAGTAATAGCCTTATCCTCCTATATCACCCTGTCGTGGTTTAGCCTCAGCCAGTGTCCTCGTTAGGTAAAACAGAACCAACTTTCTGTTCAGTAATTTTACTTCTTAGCTAGGCCTCTTCTAACTCTCTGAAATTAACAGCATGTTGTGCTGAAAACAGTTCGTTCTCAGAGTGATAAGACCAATGTTTACAGTTTGTGCCAAGGAATGGTACGCAGAGAGGCTCTTGCTTATACTTATTGCTATAACAACCAAGGTCAGCTAATTTCGTTATTTGCCCCATTGGAGGGTCAGAAATGGAAAAGCGTAGAGGGGTCCCACCTGCGGGGAGGAGTGGACAGGACAGGTGACCCAAAACTGACCAACATGGGGTATTCCATCCCATCTGCCCCATGCTCAGTACAAAAGCTGAGGGATCAAAGGGTCAGCGTTCTTCCTTCAATGGTCGACGTCCGAGGAGGACCCTGTCTGTTCATCTGCCTTTGATCCCGATCCGTGTGTTCCTGACTCCATCTGTGGAATCCAGTTCCCACCCGTCAGTGAGTCCAGTCTGGGACTTCCCCAGTGCCTGCGGGTGACATCATCCTGGGAGCTTAATACGGTTTTGTATACACTGTATTGTTGGAGTGGGAGACGGACCCGGAGTAACGATGGAGTCTCAATATGAGTATGATCATTCTCCCTTTATTCCAGTTTTCACAGAGTAGACAGAGACAGGCAATAAGAGTCTCTGTTCACGCGCTGTCCATGCAGTTCATTCACAGATCAGATTGGTTACAAGAATTCACATAGTAAATTGCTTAGTCATTAGCACAACATGTTTTCTACCTTCTCAGTTCCCGTTTTCCCCATGTACTAATTCCATCTTCTACCACCTGTTTTGCTCTTAATCTAATCTCTCACAGTAGGGAGGCTGGCTCACATGGCCATTTTCTCTCAGACACATTCCTACAATACCCCCTTTTTCTTCTTGAGCCAGCCAGACCTTATGCATGGCATTTTCTATCATGTCAGTCACTTTGCGGAGAACACGAGGCTACCATAATCAATAATAATATAACCAACAATAGCATGAGCCCTTGCTTTAGTAAGTCTGATAACCATCCCATTATACCCCATGAGCTTAACCAATCATCGAAACCGTTTTTGACCGCTTTTAATTTGGACATGTTATCCTTCAGCTCCCGTAACTGCTTATGAATGGATGATGAGTGGTCGGAAAGGTTCATACAACACATACCTTCAAAATCTTCACACCCATGACCCTGAGCTAACAGCAAAAAGTCAATAGCCGCTCGATTTTGCAACATAGCATGCCGAATGCTATCAGCATCAGTAAGCAAGCTAGATATGATTTCAGTTGTAAGGTTTATCTGTTTACTTGCCCAACACCCTATCTTATTCAACATATTTAATGCCGTTGCTGTTCCTAGCGAAGGAAGAATACTCAGCCCTGTTCTTTGTCCGAGATTCGAAAATGTTATATGGTCGTCACAGGATGGAGTGAAGGTATGAACTGTTCTCTTGGCTCTGTGTTTCCTGTGTGCTCTGCTCACTGTGTCTTTGGCCGTACGCAGGCCTCTGCTCGTAGATCTGCCACATCTCCCCCTTTTTTGTTTAACACCAGACCATTTATTAACAAGGTCGCCATGACTTGTGCTTCTACTCGTTGTGACGCTCTTAGCGGGTTATATACTAAACACAATTAAAAACAGAATCAAAAGGAACCCTGCTAAGGCAATAAATACCCAGATTCCTAAATTTAGCCCAGAGAGCCAATTTCTTTGGATTTAACCACGAGAAATCCTTTTGTAATATTTCAAATACATTGTGGTTCATTAAGTCTTGAATCTTTAGTATTTGAGCTTTTAGCTGATCATGTAAAGGACGAATATTTTTTTTTTTTGCAACGACATGTCAAATTGTGATAACCAAGGGTCAAGGTCATCCTTTTTGACGGGGACATGTATGTGGCTTGGATCCATTCCAGAAAGCTGGTGACAGCACAAACGACCCTGGAAAAACAATCGCGGTAACATTTCAATCATCATAGTTACTGGTTTTGAAAAGGTATGTGGCAAAAATACCCACTCTAACGCAGTCAGGCTCTTTGCGAGTGCATCATCCCACTGTCCTATCAGGGCATAAAGTTGAAATTCTTGTAGGAAGGTGTTCAGTGCGTCTTGCAGCAGTAGTAGACTATATCTTATCTTTCAACATGCTGTAATGCCTTCTGAGCTGTTGGGGTTAATGAACGTAAAACTTATGGGGGGGGCGGGGGCAGACACAGTGCTTCAGGGCATCCCCTGTACCTTCAAAGTGCGCTCATGTCTCTCTCCCCCTCTCTGACCCGAGACAGCCTCCTTATATCCTGCACTGGACTGAGTGGAGAAGTACAGGCTAGAGTTGCTGCATGCATGGCCAGTGCACGCAGCGAGTCCCACCAGACTCTCCTGCACTGGATCGAGTAGAAAAGTACAGGCTAGAGTCGCTGCACACGTGGCCAGTGTATGCAGCGAGTCTCACCAAACTCATGATCCAGCTTTGCTAACAGCAGCTGTCTGATACGTGACTACATTGTTGTAATCCCTTCTTGTTATCTTCTTCTGTGAAGGTCGGGTTCTCATGGATACACACATAGTTTTTAGAGCAACATATTCTACAACTCGTACAAGGGTACGATGCAAAGCGGCATCTACAGCTGATCGTATAATGCTTATTAAACACGGCAAACAGCATACTAAACATAACAGACAAATTCCTTCCACACAGGCAATGAGTATAATTTGCTTCAACCAACCCCACCCCCAAGTCCATCCAGCAAAGGGGTTTCACCCAGTGGCCTCCACAAGTTGCTGGTTCGGTCGGTGCAGTTCCTGCAGCTGGGCATGGATGGATGTGGAGTGGTCACTTGGATTCATACAACACAGTCCTTCAAAATCTTGACAACCATGTCTGTGAGCTGAAAGCAAAAAATCAGTAGCAGTTCTGTTTTGCAACATCGCATATCGAATACTATCTACATCTAGCAATACCTCAGGAATAGCTGTACTAGTAGCATTGTTAAACTTATCCTTGGCAGCAAAAGAGTCCTTGTTAGCAAGAGCGCATGCGGACTCCCTGTTCTCGCTGGTACTGTGCTTTGATCTTTTTCCACAACAGGCCAAGATTCTCAAGCAGCTGGATAAGGTGTCTGTGAGTCCATTACAGGCTTATGTCATCCAAATGTTTTTCTTGCCAGCACCCGAGACTGAATAACAATTGGTGTGATATATGTGTTTTCCAGCACCCAGGTGCGAGTTCCTTGAGGGTATTTACAGTCCTCCTTGCCGATCTTCCGTTGCTTTCCCATATTCCACCCCCTTGCTCAAGAGACCGCTTCTGCTGGGGTTCATTTTAGTCTCGCAGGGTATAACACAGAGCAATCTACTAAGGCATGCAATAACATATACACATATAGGAAAAAACCCAAAACATATCTCTGTGGTACTGCTTTGAATCAGGTGTCCTATTTCTCTTTTTCTGATGCTTTCTCGTAGCGCGTATGGCATACTTTTGTGCTAACGTGGCACATTTCCCATCTAATTGTTCCTGTTTGGTTTCTTTTCTTTTTTTTTTTCTTTTTTTTCTCTCTTTTTTTTCTCTTTTTTGTTTTTTTTCTTTTTTTTTCTTTTTTCTTTTTTTTCTTTTTCTTTTTTTTCTTTTTTCTTTTTTTTTTTTCCATCCCTTACGACTGACATAAAAGTCTGCCTTTGCAACAAGAGCTCAGTTTCTCATTTTTCCTTAAGTTTCTCATTTTCCTACAGAGCATCCTATAGATTTTGGCTGAACTCCTTTTCCCAATCAACCATGACCTTATAGGCAAACAACAAACAACCAGCGATACGCCCTGCATGGACGAGCCGTTCCCGAGACCGTAAACGTGTCGGCTGGTGAAAACTCCCCCAATATTTCAGGGCTTCCATCGGTTCTACAGCCCATCCTGGTCTATCTACCTGGGGTGCGCTCGCCTTACGTCTAAACACTGTGTATATACAAACTTCTTCACTTGACGGAGTGTCAGCCCTAGTCGCGTACGAGAACAGTACCACACCGGGCAGAACACCTGCTCCAGTGGAGTCACCTAACGACACTGCACACAACAAAAAGCAAACAGTAGCACACATGCTGATCAGCAGGTATAAGCTGGCGCCCGCACACACTTATACAGCAGACATACAAAACCAGCACTTCTATCTCAGGGAGACGACTGGGGAGGGGAGGGGGCGAGGCGGGCAATGGCAGGAGCAAACAGCTCCGGCTCTGTCCTCCTCTGCTGACATTCTGCCTCCTCCATCAGCCTCAGGTGGAGCAGAGGGGATCAGCAGGGGATCGTCCCAGACCTTCGGACCTGGCCTGTTCGATCCCCCTCCCGTGGGTTGTAATGCTGCAAAAGCCCCGGCTGCCGTGGCTCGCTCCGCCTTCATATCTTGTAAGGTCGATAACACCAACCGCTATGTCGTCGCTAACGGTGATGCCTCTTTGTCTCCTTTACTTATCACTTCCCACAGTTTTTTTCCCAACAGCCTCCCATATTTCTGGTTTAAAAGCTGTCTGGGGCTCTGGTGCGAATCCGTTCTCTCTGCACCAGGTTAACAACCTTCGGAGCATACGCTCATCGTATTTCACCCCTCTCTTGGAGAGGATATGCAGGAGAAGTCTTAATATAGCCCCTTCTTCTTTTGTTACTTGTTGCCCCATCTCCTGCCCAATTTAATCAGTTTGAGCAACAGTTTCGCTGGTGTTTCAATCCCTCTCTTAGAGAGGATCCCAGCGAGTAGCGTGGCTGCAGCTTCTGTTTCCATAGCTGCGCCTGGGAGGTGAGGAGCGACCTCACGCCGTTGTCTGCTCCCGCTGATGCACCCAAGCAGCACGTCTCCCAGCCGAAGTTTCCCACTCCCCTCCTCTAGCTGCTTACCGCAGTCTCGGAGAACTCAGTCGCGCTGAACCATCCTCTGCTACCAGATGTTGGAGTGGGAGACGGACCCGGAGTAACGATGGAGTCTCAATATGAGTATGATCGTTCTCCCTTTATTCAAGTTTTCACAGAGTATATAGAGACAGGCCATAAGAGCACGCGCTAGCGGCAGCTATATGATTGGCTTACAGTCTCTGTTCACGCGCTGTCCATGCAGTTCATTCACAGATCAGATTGGTTACAAGAATTCACATAGTAAATTGCTTAGTCATTAGCACAACATGTTTTCTACCTTCTCAGTTCCCGTTTTTCCCATGTACTAATTCCATCTTCTACCACCTGTTTTGCTCTTAATCTAATCTCTCATAGTAGGGAGGCTGGCTCACATGGCCATTTTCTCTCAGACACATTCCTACACTGTATCTCTTTTATTATTTCCTTTTTATTTTGTTATTAATGTTTCGTTAAAGTAGTTTAGTTCCTTCTAAACTCGTAAATCTCTCTCTCTCTCCTCCTCCTCTCCGTGTGCGAGAGATGGGACGAGAGCATCTGTTGCCAGCCATTGGCCAATTTGGCCAAAACCACGACAGATTTGTTGGTGCCCAACGTGGGGCTGGAACAGAGCTCTGATAGATTGCCTGAATAGTTTGAATTCTGGCTTGTTCAGGGAGAACAGACAGTTCGCATCATGTCGTTCTTACGTGAAATCTTATATTGTGCTTTTAGACAGCTTTGTATGAAGTCAACTGATGCAGTGGTGTTTAACTGGCCAAATATATTGCATAGTTTATTTCTCCTTTGTGTTTGGATGCAGTGATTTAAGCGTGCTATGTTGGTGTGGATTTGCCTTCAGATGTATAATATAACTGCTTGGATAATGGTTCTACCTACATATCTCGGGCATCACGTGATGGATTCTTTTACTAATTACACTCTTGGTTTTACCTGGGGAAAGTTTACTTTGACAAAGTGACACTAACAGAATCAGGGGATGAAAAAACCTTTGGGCTGTTTAGAGAATAAACGTTACTTTCATTCATACGTGATTTTGTTGTCGGTTTTCCTGAATGTGTTGCAGGGGTGGTTTATTGTTAAATATCAGTGCAGGAGTGAGTATTATGTGACATGTGATATTGCTACTCAAATCCTACGGTCGAAGTCAAAGATAGCAGAAATTCAGACAATCCCCCCCTCTAAAAGCCACAGCACAAACACAAATAACTCAAACTACTGCCCAAGCCACAACACAGACACAAACAGCGCCACCGGCCCCGACATCGGACAGGCCGACATCGGCTGCTCCCCCCCACTGGCCCCGGCTCCGACGAAAGCCACGCCTCCGGCCCCAGTAAAAGCCACAGCACAAGCACCGGCACCGGCCTAAGCTACGCCCCGGCCCATCCCGGCAGCAGTCACTCCGTCGCCTGCCCCCCCCCCCGTATCGCCAGCCCCTCCCCCGCCCGCAGCGGCACCGGCTGCTCCAGCCCCGACAAGGAGCACGGCCACTGCTCCGGCTGCTCCGACAAGGAGCGCTGCTGCCACTCAAACTCTAGCAGAACCGGCACAAGTTGCCCCGATGACCCGGAAGCAGAAAAGAAAGTCAGCTCGTTCCCCTGCCTCTGACGAAAGAGACCAGCCTAAGCCAGACAGCACAGGAGAGGGTCCTTCTAAAGCAGACCCAGGAGAGAGTCCTTCTCAGCCAGCATTAACACAGGATGAGGACTTGGATGCAGAGATAATCGTTAAATCCTTTTCTATGAAGGATTTGTGAAATATGAAAATGTGATTCCATAGATTCCAAAGGTCATGGGGAACAGGAGAGGTGCCTGAGGACTGGAGGAAGGCTGACATCACTCCAATCTTCAAAAAAGGCAAGAAGGAGGAGCCAGGGAACTACAGACCGGTTAGTCTCACCTCTGTCCCTGGGAAGGTAATGGAGCGACTCATTCTGGATGTCATCTCCAAACATGTTGAGGAACAGGAAGTCATTGGAAGTGGTCAACATGGATTTACCAAGGGTAAATCATGCTTGACCAATCTGATAGCTTTCTGTGATGTTGTAACGGGTTGGCTGGATGAGGGGAGAGCCGTAGGTGTCATCTACCTTGACTTCAGCAAGGCTTTTGACACTGTCTCCCATAACATCCTCCTTAGGAAGCTGAGGAAGCATGGGCTAGATGAGGTGACAGTGAGGTGGATCGAGAGCTGGCTGTGTGACAGAACTCAGAGGGTTGTGATCAGTGGCATAGAGTCTAGTTGGAGGCCTGTAACCAGTGGTGTCCCCCAGGGGTCAATACTCGGTCCAATTTTGTTCAGTATATTCATTAATGACCTGGACGATGGGACAGAGTGTATCCTCAGCAAGTTCGCTGATGATACCAAACTGGGAGGGGTGGCTGACACTCCGGAGGGCCGTGCTGCCATCCAGCGTGACCTGGACAGGCTGGAGAGCTGGGCAGAGAAGAACCTAATGAGGTTCAACAAGGACAAGTGCAAGGTCCTCCACCTGGGGAGGAAGAATGCTAAGCACCAGTATAGGTTAGGGGGTGGACCTGCTGGGAAGTAGTTCTGAGGAGAAGGATCTGGGGGGTCCTGGTAGACAGTAAATTATCCATGAGCCAACAATGTGCCCTTGTTGCCAAAAAAGGCCAATGGAATCCTGGGCTGCATAGGGAAGAGTGTGGCCAGTAGGTCGAAGGAGGTCATTCTCCCCCTCTACTCTGCACTGGTGAGGCCACAACTGGAATACTGCATCCAGTTTTGGGCTCCCCGGTTCAAGAGGGACAGGGAACTGCTGGAGCAAGTCCAGCGAAGGGCAACTAAGATGACTGAGGGATTGGAGCATCTCCCTTATGAGGAAAGGCTGAGAGAGCTGGGACTCTTTGGCCTGGAGAAGAGAAGGCTGAGAGGAGACCTTATTGTGGCATACAAGTATCTAAAGGGTGGGTTGAAGGAGGATGGTGCCAGACTCTTTTCAGCGGTTCCCAGTGACAGGACGAGGGGCAATGGGCACAAGTTGGAACATAGGAAGTTCCGTTCAAATACACGGAAAAACTTCTTTACGGTGAGGGTGACAGAGCACTGGAACAGGCTGCCCAGGGAGGTTGTGGAGTCCCCTTCTCTGGAGGCTTTCAAGACCTGCCTGGATGCAGTCCTGAGTGATGTGCTCTAGGCAATCCTGCTTTAGCAGGGGAGTTGGACTAGATGATCTCTAGAGGTCCCTTCCAACTCTGAAGTTTCTGTGATTTAGATGGCAGAGAAGCTAAGCAGTTGGGAAACCTGGCTAAAGATGGAGGGATTGATAAAGCGATTGGGAGAAAGGCAGATGTCCTCAGTCTCTGGAGGCAACTGCTATCAGCTGTGAAGGGCAGGTATCCCTTTAAGGATGATATTGAGTGCCAACCAAGCAAATGGACCAGCATGGAAAAAGGTATTAAGTACCCGAGGGAACTGGCTGTGCAAGAGGTGGTTTATAGCAACTGGCAGACGGATTATAGACCCTGATGAAATGCCATGCAAACGATCTTTGCTGAGGAAGTTTGTGCAGAGTGCACCATCAAATTATTCCCACACTTTGTCAACAGTGGTCTAGGGAGGATCTGGTACTGATACACCGACTGTAAATGAAGTGGCTAACAAGGTTTGACAGTATGAAGACAGTCTCTCTCGTCCCCTCACTGTGGCAGCCGTGGAGAAAATGGCTGAGCAAACCAAGACAATGGCTGAGACAATGGAGAAAATAACTAAGACAATAGCTGAGCAAAATGAGAAAACTGATAAACTTTTTCATGAACTGCTTGAAAAACTGTCTGAGAAGGTGAAAGAATCCCACTCTTCCCCTGACCAGACCCAGGTTGCAGTCATTAAGAAAAAACACCCTCCCACAAATACAATTCAAGAGAAACAGGATCCACTCTGAGATTTCCTGTGGCTTTGCCTCTGCAACAATGGAGAGGACATGAGTAAGTGGGATAAAAAAACCTACTCCGGCCCTACAGGCATGAGTGCTTGAGTTGCAAGGCAAAGCAGATGGAAGAAAGAATTTCTGCAGGAGGGTGGCTGCTCCAGTCCATGACAAGTGATTCTCCGGTCCGTATAGGATCTCATCTGCTAACTGTAGATGTTGTCCTCAACATTAGAGGTGCTCTGCCTCCAGCCAGGAGGAGGAGAGGGACAACAGAGTTTATTGGACTGTGTGGATTCGATGGCTTGGCACATTAGAGCCACAGAAGTATAAAGCCCTGGTGGACACTGGTGCACAGTGTACCCTATTGCCATCGAGTCATAAAGGGACAGAATCTGTCACTATTTCTGGAGTGACAGGTGGGTCTCAAGAACTGACTGTATTGGAGACCGAAGTGAGCCTGAATGGGAATAAATGGGAGAAGCACCTCATTGTGACTGGCTCAGATGCTCTGTGCATCCTTGGCATGGACTGCCTCAAGAGAGGATATTTCAAAGACCCAAAAGGGTATCAGGTGGGCTTTTGGTATAGCAGCTTGTGAGGGACTGGAACTTTAAAATAATTGTCTCAAAACTTGCTTAAGCTTCTGCAAATTGACAACAGGGCTTGCAGGCCAATAAGAAGCTTGCTTGTATCTATTTAGCACCTTCTGCAGACCATTCTCTTGCTTACCAGTCACCACCCAAGATTGCCATCAGCTGAAGAGGGTGTGTTGGCCCCAGCTGGAAAGGACATGTTGCCATCAGCTGAAAAGGGTGCAGGCCTTTGGTTATCAGAGTGTCCAGACCCTGCCTACTCTGGGGCCCACCTGGACCTGTCTCGTTAACTCCAAAATTGCTGAGGCACAATGACTGTGCTGAGCCAAGTGCTGCCCAAGCAGCAGGGGGCAGGAAAAGCTTATACAGCGACCGTGTCAAATGACAATTAGCTGGGCAAAGGCCACCGTCACACTGATTGGTCAAGCTACGGACCTACCTGGACTATAACTGGTGTGGTGACCCACCACAATTTGGGGATCAGGACTGAGACCCCCACCACCATCAACCACAGATCAATGGGATGCTGCTGAAATTCTGGAGGACTGCCGAGACGTTGTCGGGCCTGTGGTGGTGACTATACTCTTGCCACTGTCGTGGGCGGAGTGATTAACGTCACTTGTAAGAGAGAAGTAGTGAAATGTTTATTGACATAAAGCAGTGATTTAACAAAGTTAGTAGTGAATGCGACAGTGTTTTACGAGATTCGATGGCAAGGTACACTTGATTATTTACTGCATAGAGGCCAGGGTCAGACAAGCTGTCAGGGAGACCCTCCCGTTGAGTCACGAGGTTCAGAAAGGACCCCCTTGCTTTCTAAACTCCTTCTCGGAGAGGAGTCTAGGCGTGGCTGGATCCAATCCTAGTCCCAGACTTGGTCACTGGTTTATGTCTAAAGGATTATATATGCACAATCAATCCTTTATATCACTTAGCTAAGATTTCAGAGTTTAGCATGCTCTCAGTCACTTACCGAGGATCTGTTGCGGCAAGGAATCTCTCAACCTCGAGGAGAAGAACCTTAAGCGAGCGTCCCCACTCAAGGGGAGATCCTGTTGTGCAGCCCGCTGCCGTGCAGGAGAGCTCAAAGGGGCTCTTGGGCTGTCCGCTATTTATGGAGTAAGATAATTGACCTATAGTCATATTCTCATGGGAACAAGATACCTAGGTCCCCACTCCAGACGGTGTTTTGGTTATGTTGCCAGCCATCTCCCACAGTTCAAGTGCAACTCATAACAACTCCCGCCAATGGCCATGGCTTGAGCAGGAGCTGGGGGGGGGAAAGAGGGAAAAGGGGAGAGCACACCACCACACTCCACCCCGTGACTATAGTCAATTCATCTTACCTTCACAGAGTGGTGGTGCGGTCACCTCTTGCCTCTGTGCCATAAATAGTATGCTAATAGTTTGTGCGCTTAGAGATTCACGGTAAGTAGACAGTAAAGCACTGCTATTTGTTATTTGTTAATTTGTATGGTTTGGGTGGTTGGAGTTGGGTTATTTGTTTGGTCAAGTACCAAACTTTTATATACAACATAACTATAAGCAACAAACATATTAAAATTAGAACTAGCAAGATCACAACTGGATGAAGCATACAATTAAGCAGTCCCGTTGCTATTGGTGAATTTCCCACCAATGGTGTTCTCCATCCTTCTTCACTCTTTCAAAGACACGGTGTATCTCTTCTGTATCATGCTGAACAGTGATTAGAGTTTTGTGTCCATTATTTCGAATTCGTTCTAGCAGCTGACACAGGTCATCATGCTGTAGTAGTTTCTTCACCAATGTAAGATTCATTCCGATAGGGGCAGGCAACAAATCTTGAATCAATGTATAAATAGATTGTAGCAATTGATAAGACGTAACAGGAGCCGAATAATTGAAGTCACATCCCATAATTTTAGTAAAGTTACAAACACAAACATTTGAGTGATTACTTGTATCTATTATGTACGAATATAGTATTACAAAGGGTTCTCATACAAACACATCCTTTTCCAACATATATATAAGTACAGTTTCAGGATTTTCATCGCGATGTATTTCAAAATGACAAACATTCTGTTCAGTGTCAAGACAAACCTCTTGGGCTTTGATGGTGTTACTCTCACAAATAAATCCTTGTTGTTCTCGTACAACGCAGGCATTAACATCAACGGTCTGCCATTTGTTCCCATTCCATTGGGCCCACGCTCTATGTTCTAACGGATAGAGTATAGTTCCATTGTGATTTAATCCTAGTGCAATGATTGGGTATATGGCGTATACCGAAGCATTGCGTATTGTTAGGACAAAAGCTGACGCCTTATTGTTGATGGGGTCATAAGTGAAATTGACTAAATACCACCAGGACTGGAATTCCCTTTCAAATTCAGTTGCATTATCCCAGATTACTTTTCGAATTTCAGTGGGTAAGGTACCTTCTTCACCTTCTCGTACAATTGCTGCTGCCGTAGATTGCATCCACAGCTGAGCTTGGATACAACTAAGAGCTAGAGAAACATTGGTTTGGGCTACACCAGGTGCATCCACAATCAACTGGTGATCCCTCTTATTAATTCTTTCCCACTGAGGCAATACATCAGATAAGAGCCATTGGTTAGTTCCCAGTGCTAATAGGGAAGATCGCAATGGGTGTTACAATTTGTTTAAATCACTTATTGCTGTGCTTAGTTTATTTGCAAGTACTTCAGCATCTATACTATTTAAGACTCCTAATCCCGTCCCTATGATACCGGTCACATCTCTCCTTGTTCGTCTTGGAGAGGTGAGTGTTTGCCCACGTAACCATGCTAACCACCCTGCATAGGATGTACTCAGGAATGATGAACAGGCCGGTTCGATGGTAGAGATGTTAATTTGCATCACTAATTCTACTCGTTTAAGAGACCATGATGGATTAAATAACACTCGTTGGTGGCCTGTATTTTTGATCACATATGGTCCAATTTCAGAAATTTGTGGGGATAGAGTTTCCTCATCCTTTACAATCGGTGTGGAAGTTGTCATATGAGGCTCAGTAATGTCAATTTTGAATTTAAATGATAGTCCCACACTATGGCGAGCCCAGAGACAGACTACAAAAACCAGGTTGTACTAAGGTAAAATTGTACCAACAGTCCAATTTTTCAGAGGCGCAATGTTTCGTACCGTTGACTATTGGGTTTGATACAGTGCCGTACACTGAAATCTGAGATGCTTTCTCATGGGTAGACCCACTGATCATCCGGCACCCTATTTGAATTCTTTTCCCTGCTGTTCCCTGAAGTCAGAGAGCTCTATCGGCTCCATCTGTATCCCAGCTCCATTCATTTTCTAAGTATACTTCGCTTCCATGCGTGACCACAGTGGAAAGATTTAAATCTCCCTTCCTAGAGTGTATTCCCATACTCCCGGTATACTTAACACGAGCTTGAGACCATGGCCACTCTAGAGTTCTTCGACCACAGGTTAGAAGCAGCATTGCTGAGGTTTGGAATATTAACACGAACACAGCACTTCCATTTGCCATCCTGCAGGCTGCTGTAAGAGAAAACAAAGACTTGTTTTGGTGGGGAGAGTCCGAACAGGTTACCCCATTAACAAGAAGGAAAAATCCATCGTGCTCTAATTCTGTGTTTTGCACCACTGCTATCGGTAGCTTCCCAGGCACGTGGGCCACGAGGTTTAGTTAAGGTCATAGGCACAATACCTATGGCTGGCAAATTGACCATCACAGGCTGTCCTGGCTGTAATGTTGTCGAATATTCTTTTTCCTCATTGGATGGGACACTGAGCTCAGTTTTTAAAAAGAATGCTCGGCTTACAGGGCTTCCAGTGGGCCCATAGCGATTATTTAATTGATGGACTACTTTGGGAAGTCTCCTATCCCATTGAGCCTCGTGTGGTTTGAGATTCTTTTTCAATAAGCCATTAGCTCTTTCTACCATCCCATTTGATTGAGGGTAGTATGGAGTGTGGAATACCCATTTAATTCCCTCTTGCTTTGCCCAATTTTGTACTTCTTTACATGAAAAACGTGAGCCATTATCGCTTTGGATAACATCAGGAGTAGGCAGATTTGAGAACCATAACGATAGTCCTAGGATTGTATTTTTTCCATAGGTTCTCCGACATTTAGTGGCCACGAGCAAGCCGGAGACGACCTCCACTCCTGTGAGGATATATCGATATCCTGCAGAGGATTTGAGTGGTCCAATATCAGCAATTTGCCACGTAGACCATAAAGTTTTCCCTTCATTGATATGTAGAGGTGGTGCTTTAGCAGGATGATCTGCCTGCAATCTCAGTCTACACTGGGGACATTCTGTAAGAATAGTTTCACAAGTTTTCCGGCTTATAGGCCAGCCTTTGCTCTGTGCAGCAAAGTAAAGTGCTTCTTTACCTGTGGCCTAAATTTTGATGTAACCATTCTCCCAATCGATACCACTCCGAATCTAAGGTGATTTTCCTAATTTTGGTTAGCTCATCCACCTTTTGATTCCACTTCGTAGCAGGTTGATTATCCTTAGCATGCGCTTTAACCCATCCAATCCTAAAAGGTGTTTTCCTGGCTATATCCAGCAATAGTTGCCAGTCTGTCTTTCTCCAAACTGGGGATCCATTTACTTCCCAGTTTAAGGTTTCCCATTGACAGAGCCACTGTGCGGCACCGGCCCATACAGCATAAGAGTCTACATATATAATTTTTGCTCCGTTCTGTGCCGCCAAAACAACTGCTCTTATTTCTCCTGCTTGTGCACTACCTTCACCTTCCTCTACTACTTGTTTGCCAGCGGTAATATCTAATGCAACAGCTTTATATTGCCATTTACCATTGTAAGAGACAGACTGTAAATTCCCTGCCGAGGGGCAGGGAGCCACAGCTACGCTCCGTAATACTGCTTCTCCTTTCTGCCTTTCCTCTACTTCCGCCTTTACTCTATTGCTTGTTTCAGTGACTATTGCTGGCAATAACAATAAACCTGCAGTGAGTGGCATCTGACCTCGTTTGTGTCTTAATCTCACACTTGGAATCATTGCAAACCTCTCTCGGGCCCAATGTAGTTGGACCAGGACGTAACACAGCTGTAGAGACTGAGTACATTACACAACTGTCTACCTTACCTGGCCTTTCAGATGACCCTTCTGTGGTGGGACTGCTGAAGGTTAAAGAACAGCAGGTGCCAATTGCTACTGCCACGGTGCATCGGTGACAGTATTGCTCCCTGATTCCCATCCAGAACCCGATTCGTCACCTAGAGACCCAAGGAGTGATCAGCAAGACTCACTCACCCTTTAATAGCCCTAGATGGCCAGTGCAGAAGTCTGACGGAGATTGGAGATTAACAGTAGGCTTATCGTGGCCTGAATGAAGTCACACCACCGCTGAGTGCTGCTGTGCCAGACATGCTAGAACTTCACTATGAACTGGAGTCAAAGGCAGCCCAGTGGTATGCTACAATTGACATTGCTAATGCATTCTTCTCTATTCCTTTAGCAGCAGAGTGCAGGCCACAGTTTGCTTTCACCTGGAGGGGCATCCAGTACACCTGGAATCGACTGCCCCAGGGGTAGAAACACAGGCCTACTATTTGCCATGGGGTGATCCAGACTGCACTGGAGAAGGGTGGAGCTCCAGAACACCTGCAGTACAGTGATGACATCATTGTGTGGGGTAATACAGCAGAAGGAGTTTTCAAGAAAGGTAAGAAAATAATCAAGATTCTTCTGAAAGCAGGTTTTGCTGTAAAAAGAGGTAAGGTCAAGGGATCTGCACGAGAGATACAGTTCTCTGGGAAGGGAGAGACTGTTGAGGGGATCAGGACAGAGGTACAGCAAGACTAGTTGGTGCGGAACAAGGACAGCCAAATCACAGCATGATAGTATTGGTGTCCAATTCTCTACTGTGATATTACTTTCTATCACATGCATTTAGAATCCATGATACAATCAGCAAATCAGCATGTAGTCGATCACCGATATGAGTAAGCCTTGACAACTACAGACTCCTACAGAGGCCAGCGAGGCTCCACACATGCTTTTCTAGCAGTGTTTCTTCAAGGAAGTTTTGTTGCTTTGTTGCTATACAGGTACAGAAGCACAAGAAACTGAAGAGAACGTATGAGGCAAAGATAGCATGACTAGAATGACTGTCATGGTTGAACCCCAGCCAGCAGCTAGGACCACGCAGCTGCTCACACAGTTCTCCCCCTTCCCCCCAGAAGGGCAGGGAGAAGAGGGAGAAAAGGAGGAGAAAGGGAAAGGAAAAAAACCTCGTGGGTTGAGATAAAGACAGTTTAATAGAACAATAACAGAAAAGGAAAATAACAATAAAACCAGCAACAACAATAATGACACAAGTCACTCTCACCACCCATTGAATTGATACCTTCCTGAGTGGTAATCATGGATTCCTCCTCCAGCCAATCCCCATTTATATACTGAGCATGATGTCTATGGTACAGAATATTCCATTGGCCATTCCATTGTTCTGTCTATGCTTCTTCTCAGCTCCTATGGGAAGCTGAAAAGAGTCCTTGAAAAGTATAAACATTGCCTAGCAACAACTAAACCAACATGCATTATTGACATTCCTTTCACAGCAATCACTAGAAAGAAAATTAACTCTTTCCCAGCTGAAACCAGGACAATGAGAAAGGCAAAGTAACTTACAGCCACTAACAAATATGATTTTATTTTTTTTGCTCATTTTTCTTAGGTGAGAGATATATTTTCAAAGGAACAGATAGAAATGGAAAAGTATCAGTAGTATCTCTCCCTGGGCCAACTAACTGAAAATGTGATGATGCCTCCTTATCTTCTGTACATTCATGTATCATGTGAAAAAAAAGATTATATGCTAATTAGTTAAAAATAAAATGTTCACTGTATAAATAATAAACAGGAAACTAAATGTAATTTGGCATGTATCTCATTACTGTTGACAAATAGCTGTTGCATTAGCTGCAGGATATTTGCAATACCCTCACAATGATGAGGATGATGGTTCATCTAGGTTTGAGGTGTTGCCGAGGCTGAGTCAGCCTACGCCCTGCATCAAAACCACTTCCATAAAGAAAAAGAGACAGGTCATTGTCATAGGAGATGGTCATAGAAAGGGATGTGAGATGCTACTATATTTGTGCACCTGTGGTTTTTGATCTTTTATATATATATATATATATATATATATGGGTTGTGGTCCAGTTCTTGTGCATTTTTCTGTATGCTGCCCACCTGTAAGGGCATTTAAAGATCACTAACAACACTGGCTAATGCTTTTTGATGCATGATTAATATAAATGAGCAATTCTTAAGGACTGCAACTTTTTGAAAAGTAGTAATGGTGATAAGGGAAGTTCGGCTATGTTTTGGATTGCTGGGGTTGGTACAGCCCTTGTGCTGGGATTACAGTGGGGATGCAGGAAAGGGAACCAGACACTGAAAACTGCTTGTGTTCATTTTGTGGATGATAACCTATACTGCGCATGCTATTTTCTGACCTAATATATGCAAATTAGGCTAGTCAGTCACCAGGCTGTCTGTGATCATCTTAAAAATACCTTGTTGGCTGAGACTAGATCTCTGAAATTCTAAAGAAGTAGTCCAGGTGAGCTGGGAAGGATCAACCAAAGGTAAAATTCAAAAAGTACAAAGGGTCAAAGCCGTATGCTATCATTAGGTATAAAGAAACCAGTGAGTGCTGATGTGTAGGACTCAGGGTAGCCCAGAAAATGTTGAAATGTTGGTTGAGAAGAAACAGGTAAGTCCAGAGATTGTTGATCATGAAGATCTTGTTAGCATGGCAGCTATTTAGCCTGGCCAGATGTTACCGAGGGCCTCACTGGGTGTCCACAACATACAGTATGATTTCAAGAAACTTTATATCCATTAACAGGACAGAAACAGAGCATTTTCAGACTTCAGCAGAAAGATTTCAGGAAAGGGAGATACAGGGATTTTTGGAAACATGTTAGAAGTGTGGGCTGTCCTGATGTGTGCTGATGAAGTGAGTTTGGTCTCGCTGATAGATGATGTGAAGAGGACTTTAGCAGGAGCTTATGGTGTTTGCCTTGCTGTTACAGCTATGAAAGGCATCAGGGATCATTCGGTGACTCCAGCGTTTGAGGTGTCCCAGGAAATATCAATAAAGGAACTAAGAGACACAGCAGTTGAGTCACAAAAAGCTCATTTCTGTAACATAAACTGGAGGGTGCTAAATCCAGCAAGGGAGGTAAGTTTTGTGTAACTCTGTCAACAAGTCAAGCCTCATCAGATCCCTTGCTGAAAAACTTAAGGAGGATTCACCGGGATTTGCAACGTGACAAAGTGTGATGCGAAGGTCCCTCTGCTTCAAGTATGAGAGGGACAATTGTGAAGAAAGAGGAGTTCTCAAATTGTATGATGTCCAAACAGGTGCATCATTAAGCAGATGATGGGGTACATACCAGCCCACTGTGAGACCCAGACATCCTCATGCTTTGTTGTATTGTTTTATCTGCAATGTGGCTTGCATGGTGCGTCAGGAAGCTAGTTGCAGGCCCAGGCAGGAAGCCCTGGTGCTAATAAAAGACCTTTGCCTTTTGGATTGACGTGTGCGGAGCTCAGTTGGCCTGCGTGCGTTTTTTGTAGTGCAGCATTGTTTGATGGGGGGTGGTCTTTCTGCATGCTTCTTTTTCAGGCAAGGACAAGTTGGGACCCTAAATCTTGTGCAATACATGCAAGGCTCTGCAAGTGGAACCAAACAATGACAAGGACAATGGTTCATCTAGGTTGGAGATGTCACCGAAGTTGAGTCGGCCTATGCCCTGCATCAAAACCACTTCCATAAAAGAAAAAAAGACGTGTCATTGTCAGAGGAGACCCTCTCCTGAGGGGAACAGAAGGCCCGATATGCTGACTGGAACCACTTCTCAGGGAAGTCTGCTGCCTCCCTGGGGCCCAGGTTAAAGATGTGATGAGAAAACTTCCTACCCTGATATGGCCCTCGGATTATTATCCATTATTGATTTTCCATGTAGGCAGCAATGAAGTTGCAACAAGAAGTCCGAGAGCAATCAAGAGAGACTTCAGGGCCTTGGGATGACTGGTTAAGGGATCAGGAGCACAAGTAGCGTTCTCCTCTGTCCTTCCAGTTGCAGGGAATGATGAGGGAAGAAACAGGAAGAGCCAGCAGATCAATACCTGGCTCCGAGCCTGGTGTCACTGGCAGAATGTGGGGTTTTTTGATCATAGAATCATAGAATCATTTAGGTTGGAAAAGACCCTTGGGATCATCGAGTCCAACCATCAACTCCACTCTACAAAGTTCTCCCTTACACCATATCCCCTAACACCACATCTAAACAAGTCTCAAACACATCCAGGGATGGTGACTCCACCACCTCCCTGGGCAGCCTATTCCAGTGTCTAACCACTCTTTCTGGGAAGAATTTTTTCCTGATGTCCAGCCTAAACCTACCCTGCTGCAGCTTGAAGCCATTCCCTCTTGTTCTATCGCTAATTACCTGTGAGAAGAGACCAGCACCAACCTCTCTACAATGTCCTTTCAAGTAGTTGTAGAGAGCGATGAGGTCTCCCCTCAGCCTCCTCTTCCTCAAACTAAACAGTCCCAGCTCCTTCAATCGCTCCTCATAAGATTTATTCTGCAGGCCCTTCACCAGCTTCGTTGCCCTCCTCTGCCCTCGCTCCAGCACCTCGATATCTCTCTCGTATTGAGGTGCCCAGAACTGGACACAATACTCAAGGTGTGGCCTCACCAGTGCTGAGTACAGGGGGACAATCACCTCCCTCCTTCTGCTGGTCACACTGTTTCTAATACAAGCCAGGATGCCATTGGCCCTCTTGGCCACCTGGGCACACTGCTGGCTCATGTTCAGCCGCTTGTCAATTAGAACCCCCAGGTCCTCTTCTGCCAGGCAGCTCTCCAGCCACACTTCCTCAAGCCTGTAGCGATGCATGGGGTTGTTGTGGCCCAAGTGCAGGACCCGGCACTTGGCCTTGTTGAAGCACATTCCATTAGCATTGGCCCATCGGTCCAATCTATCCAAGTCTCTCTGTAGAGCCTCCCTATCCTCATGCAGATCAACACTCCCGCTTAGCTTCGTGTCATCTGCAAACTTGCTGATGATACACTCTATGTCCTTATCAAGGTCATCAATAAAGATGTCAAACAGAAACGGTCCCAACACTGAGCCCTGAGGGACACCACTTGTGACCAGCCGCCAGCTGGATTTAACTCCATTGACCACCACTCTTTGTGACCGCCCATCCTGCCAGTGCTTGATCCAGCAGATCGTATGCTCATCCAGGCCATGAGCAGCCAGTTTTTCCATGAGAATTCTATGGGGGACAGTGTCAAATGCTTTTCTTTTTTAAAGTGCTTCTTTACCTGTGGCCTAAATTTTGATGTAACCATTCTCCCAATCGATACCACTCCGAATCTAAGGTGATTTTCCTAATTTTGGTTAGCTCATCCACCTTTTGATTCCACTTCGTAGCAGGTTGATTATCCTTAGCATGAGGAGCATATTTTCATGATGAACTTCAATTGCAAAGCGAGTACGATATGCACTTCTCACCTGGGAGCCATAAACTAACCTTAGCAGTTTGACATACATCAGTTCCCCCATTCGCACCTGTAATTCTCTTTGCCATCCGGGATCGCATGCCCAGCTTCTCGGCATCTTGTTGTGTTAATATCGAAATTTGTGCCCCCGTATCTATTAAAAACTTTACTAATTGTCTTCGAGGACCAACTGGAATTAATATGTATGGGCCATCATCACTTATCCACTGATAAGCCTCCACTTTCCGGACAGGCAGGCCCAATTGCCTTCCGGACATCACTCGTTTTTTGACTTGGTGTCCTGCAATTCCTCCTTAAGAGGGAGAAAAGGATTATCCTCCCTTAAAGAAGTTGAAATACAGTCTCTGTTTCCACCGTTATCTCGTTTCAGGAATGCTTCAATCAGACTCAAGATAATGCCAGTAGGCTGACCTTGAATCGCGGCTCTGGGAATGCCTAGTGCTAACGCTTTCCTCCACGACTCATTCCTCTTCTCGAGACTCCGCGTGTAAGTTTTTATTTCCCTTTGATTTAATTCCTGTTCCCTGTTTCACGGGTCTTACTTTGTGATCTCCCCAGGATTTCTGGCTTTGTTTTTCAACTGCTGCACCGTTGTCCCAGCCCGTTTCACAGCAGTATTTAACAATGCTGCGCATTGATTCTGCCCAGGTAGGGATTTGCCTGGGAGGACGATTGCCCTGTGTATTAAATTCTTCTAATCTCATCCCCTTTTGCAGCTAGATGGGGTTTAAGAATTGCTGGGGCTTCTCTGACCAGTGGCTTTAATATTGTAAAATCTACTGTAGCAGATAGTGGGACCCAGGGGCTGGTTCGTGTAATAAGTAACTAAAGGTGATTTGCTGATCAAACAAGTTAAGCAAGAGGAATGAACCCATTGTGGCAGTCTTGAGAATTCCCTGTTTAACCAGAAGAGATATGTCCACAATGTTATCTTGCTACACCAACATGGGAACTCCTGTTTGACAAAAAGCTTAACCACAATGTTATCGGAATGTATTGTTTTGAGCTGATTCTGTGACTGACATTTTATCTAAACTACCTCAAGCAAGAAGCTACAGAGGGGTGTACCGAAGATGTCGAAACTGACCTCCGTGAAGATAAAAAGAGCTGCTCAGCTTGCTTGAATTGGCGAGCCTTTGGTGGAGCTGCGACTCCCCGGCCGCCCAGCGCTGCTTTTACCTTCCTACCTCAATAAATATTTATTGAATCTATTTCGGACTCGATTTATTTTGAAGGAGTTGGAGGGGTTGGCCTCTTCTCCCAAGGGAATAACGACAGGACCAGAGGAAATGGTATGAAGCTGCGGCAAGGGAGATTTAGATTAGATATTAGGAAGAATTACTTTACTGAAAGAGTGGTCAGGCACTGGAACAGCCTGCCCAGGGAGGTGGTGGAGTCACCATCCCTGAAGGTATTTAAGAAACGTATAGACATGGCTCTTCAGGGCATGCTCTAGTGCCCAAGATTATTGTTTGTGGTGGGGTGTTATGTGTGGGGTTGTGGGTGTGGAGTTTAGTAGGTGGGTGTTGGTTGTTTTTTTTTTTGTTGTTTTTTTTTTTTTTTATGTGGTTGGACTTGATGATCTCAGAGGTCCCTTCCAACCACTAAGATTCTGTGATTTTAAATTCAACTATAACAGTTCGCGTAGTATGCCATGAATTAGCACCCCGAGGTCCCGCAGTTATTTCTGTTTTAACAGCGGGTCTGGCTCCATATTCGGGAGGATTTGTGAGGAAAAAAGGAACGTCGTCTTCTGACTCGCTATCATCGGGATTACCCCAAATGTTTCCATCCCAATCTTCAGGGGATACTATCAGTTTCCTAATCTGTACAATGTCAGGGGGGTGGGGAGCCTGTATAAGCATCATTTCGACCTTTTCTCACAGTTTCCGCCTGCAGTTGTTTTTGCAGCTGTTCAATTTTTAAAGCCAGCAGTGACTCAGTTGCTTTCCTGCTATTTCGTTCTCTAGGTCCTGTTCTCTCCTATTTCTATTCTCCTTGTCTTGGTATGTGGCTTCTACACAAGTGCCTAACATCTTGCAGGTGACTCCCTTATCTTTTCCATCCTTTGTGTAGCCCCTAATTGCTTTTAAGTGCTCTTCAACGACTTCCCAATTGTGCCAATTATCACGAGCCCATTCCTCCGAGAATTTGGGGCTTGGTTCACTCCTTGCCTCTGTAAATAATCAGTGATAACGCATCCCATCCTGCTGACTATGCCAGGTGTCGTGGGCGGAGTGATTAACTTCACTTGTAAGAGAGTAGTAGTGAAATATTTATTAACATAAATCAGTGATTTAACAAAGTTGGCAGCGAACGCAACAGCGTTTTACGAGATTCGATGGAAAGATTGTCGTGGTTTGGCCTCAGACGGCAACAAAGAACCACGTGCCACTCTCTCGAGCTTCCCCAATACGCAAAGAATCGGAAGAAAAAAAAGGCAAAACTCGTGGGTTGAGACAAAGGCAGTTTAACAGAACAGCAAAGGGAACAAGAAAACAATAACACGGACAGAGGAATATACAAACACGATTACAGAACCGCTACTCACTGACCTCACATAGGACGCCCCAGCCTGCTCCAAGCCACGACTTCCTACTCCCTCCCCTGGCAGCTCAGAGTGGGCATGGCTCACATAGGATGGAATACCTGTGTCCCTGCTGGAGCCTGTAGAAAATTAACCCTATCCCCGCCGGAACCAGGACAAAGGTACACTTGATTGTTTACTGCATAGAGGCCAGGGTCAGACAAGCTGTCAGGGAGACCCTCCCGTTGAGTCACGAGGTTCAGAAAGGACCCCCTTGCTTTCTAAACTCCTTCTCAGAGAGGAGTCTAGGTGCGGCTGGATCCAATCCTAGTCCCAGACTTGGTCACTGGTTTATGTCTAAAGGATTATATATGCGCAATCAATCCTTTATATCACTTAGCTAAGATTTCAGAGTTTAGCATGCTCTCAGTCACTTACCGAGAATCTGTTGCGGCAAGGAATCTCTCAACCTCGAGGAGAAGAACCTTAAGCGAGCATCCCTACTCAAGGGGAGATCCTGACATGCAGCCCGCTGCCATGTAGGAGAGCTCAAAGGGCTCTTGGGCTGTTCACCCCAAAAAAGAAGTTTTTCCTCACGTTGAGATGGAATTTCCTGTGTTCCAGCTTGTGTCCGTTGCCCCCTGTCCTGTCGCCAGGCACCAATGAAAAGAGTATGGTGCCATGAAAAGAGTCTGGCCCCAATGGTTTAATGGTTTTAAACTAAAAGAGGGTAGATTCAGACTAGATATAAGGAAGAAATTTTTTACAATGAGGGTGGTGAAACACTGGAACAGGTTACCCATTGAGGTGGTACATGCCCCATCCCTGGAAACATTCAAGGTCAGGCTAAGCAACCTGATCTAGCTGAAGGCGCCTCTTTGCAGGGGGTGTTGGACGAGGTAACCTTTAAAGGTCCCTTCCAACCAAAGCTATTCTATGATTGTAAGTTTGCAGACAACACCAAGTTGGGTAGGAGTGTTGAGCTGCTTAAGGGTAAAAAGGCTCTACAGAGGGATCTAGACAGGCTGGATCAATGTGCCAAGGCCAATTGTATGAGATTCAACAAGGCCAAGTGCCAGGTCCTGCACTTGGGTCAGAACAGCTCCATGCAACACAACAAGCTTGGGGAAGAGTGGCTGGAGAGCTGCCTGGCAGAAAAGGACCTGGGGGTGTTGGTGAACAGCCAGCTGAATATGAGCCGGCAGTGTGCCCAGGTGGCCAAGAAGGCAAATAGCATTCTGGCTTTTATCCGGAACAGTGTGGTGAGCAGGACTAGGGAAATGATCATCCCCCTGTACTCGGCACTGATGAGGCCTCGAGTACTGTGTTCAGCTTTGGGCCCCTCACCACAAGAAAGACATTGAGGTGCTGGAGTTTGTTCGGAGAAGGGCAACAAAGCTGGTGAGGGGTCCAGAGAACAAGATTTATGAGAAACGACTGAGGGAGCTAGGATTGTTTAGTCTGGAGAAAAGGAGGCTGAGGGGAGGCCTTATTGCTCTCTACAACTACCTGAAAGGAGGTTGTAGCAAGGTGGGGGGTCAGTCGCTTTTCCCAAGTAATAAGCGATAGGAGGAGAGGAAACAGCCTCAAGTTGCACCAGGGGAGGTTTAGACTGGATATAAGGAAAAATTTAATCACCAAAAGGGTTATTAAGCATTGGCTGCCAAGGGAAGTGGTTGAGTCACCATCCCTGGAGGTATTTAAAAGACGTAGACTGGCGCTTTAGGGCCATGGATTAGTGGTGGACTTGTCAGTGTTAACAGTTGGACTTAAAGGTCTTTTCCAACCTAAATAATTCTATGATTCTGTGATTACTCCATCCCAGGTGCAGAATCCAGCATTTGTTCTCGTTAAATTTCATCCCATTAATCATTGCCCATTGCTGCAATCTATCTAGATCCATCTGCAAGGCCTCTTGTCCCTTGACACTCAGGGGACCAGACAGCTCAAGGTCTATCAGTAGTATTAAAGATGGAGGCAAAAAAAATGCATTGAATGCCTCCACTTTTTCTTCATCTCTATTAGTCAGATGACCATCATCAACAAATAACAGTCCAATGTTTTCTTTAGACCTCCTCTTGCTATTAATGAACTTAAAACAAGCCCTTCTCGTTGTTTGACACAACAGTGGCCAGTTTCAACTCTAGTTCAGCTTTGGCCTTTTGTGTCTTCTCCCTCCATATGTGAGCCATGGCTCTGTAATCTTCCTGCAAAGCCTGACCTCGCTTCCTGAGATCGTTTCCTCTTGAGCTACACAAGGTGTTCCTTGTTCAGCCAAGCTGGTCTTCTGCCCTGCTTGCTTGACTTGCGACACAGTGGAATTGCCTGCTTCTGCACTTTTTAAAAGGTGGTTCTTAAAAGCTGACCAGCACTCGTGGACTCCTAAGCCCTCAAAAGCAGATTCCCATAGTACTCTGCTAAGTAGCTCCCTGAATAGCTTAAAGTTTGCTCTCCTCAAGTCCAGGGTAGCAACTCTGCTGTCCTTTTTTCTCATTACACTGAAAATTTTTAACTCAGTCATTTCCTGATCACTGTGACCAAGACAGCCACCTACTTCCATGAGTCCTCTATTCACGAGTAACAAGTTGTCCTGGTTTGGGGTAAAACAGAACCAACATTCTGTTCAGTAAGAGAGGCCCTTGCTTATACTTGTTGCTGTGGCAACCAGGGTCAACTGACTTGATTGTTTACTCCATGGAGGTGTTGCACCTGTGGGGAGGAGTGGACAGGTCAGGTGATCCAAACCTGACCAATAGGGTATTCCATCCCATCTGCCATGCTCTGTATAAAAGCTGAGGGAGCAAAAGGATTAAGGTTAGTTCTTTGTTTTTAGCTTTTCTGTGTTTGTTCTTCTTTTTGTTTGGCTCCTTTCCAATAGACTGCTTCTTTGATAGCTCTCTTTCTTCAATGAGTGGTGTCTGAGGAGGACCCTGTCAGTTCATCTGCCTTTTGATCCTGGTCAGTGTGTTCTAGTTCCCATTTGTTATTGAGTCCAGCCTGTAACTTTCCCAGTGCCTGCTAGTGACGTTTCCCTGGGAGCTTGATCTGGTTCTGTATATATTGTATCTGTTTTGTTATCACTTTTAAAATTATTTTATTATTGATATTTCATTGAAGTAGTTTATTTTTTTTCTAAACTCACAAATCTCTTTATCTTCCTTTTTCACCTCCTTGGGGTGTGAGGTGCGTGAGAGTATCTGTTGTCTTGTCACTGGCCAACCTGGACCAAACTGAGACACAAGTCTAGGAGGGCATCTTTCCTAGTTGGCTCCCCGAGTACTTGTGTCAAGAAGTTATCATCTCCTACAAACTTCAAGAACTTCCAAGACTTGTTGTCCTGGGTTGAGCAACAGAAGACTAATTTCTCTTCTAATGTTTGGGATAACCACACTTTTAGAAGACTCTGGTGTCTGAATTTGTGAAAATATTTACTTTATAGCCAGCTAGGCTCTGTGGGATTCAAGGTCACAGTGTTTTCAAGCCTTGCCAGGTGCAGGGATGAGGAGGAGAGAGGCCTGGGCATTTGACCCAGGCTGGCCAACAGGATTATTTCATACCATGAACACCATAGTTGATAGAAATTAGAAAGCTTGCTGCGTAGTTTCTCTCTGCCTTGATGGTGGTGGTCCAGAGAAACTCCTTTCCCTGGTGCCAGACCCCTGAGGCCTTCCCTTCCTCCCGAAGCTGTTGCGCTCACAGTGTCCGACACTTGCTGTCCGCTGCTGGGAGTGCACAGCTTCCTACTGATAGAATGGGCTGAGTATAATTCTTGTATATCTTATATTAGTGTCGGGATCAATACTGGTTCTTTAGTATTAATGTTAATTATTTAGTCTTATCTTATTAAATCTGTTTATATTTCAACCCTTGTGTTTTCTTGTGTTCCCTAGTTTCCCTTTCCAGGTGGGGAGGGGTCATTGGGTGATAGAATAATTGTTTAAGTGACAATAAACTGTGATGGTTTTTCTTAAACCATAACACATGCTCATCACAGCAGTATTATATTCCCAGTTGATGTCTAGGAAGTTGAAATTTCCCATAAAGAACAAGGGCTACCCATCCATAGATTTCTCCTAATTGCCTATGGAATAACTCATCAGGGCTTACATCCTGGCTGGGTGATCAGTAGCAGACACCCCCTATGACATGTTTATTTTCTGTCCCCCTAATCTTCACCCAGAGGCTCTCAACCACATCATCGCTAACTGTAAGGGCTGTGCAATCAAATGTCTCCCTTACATATGGTGAAAATCCTTCACCTCGCCTGCCCTGCCTATCCCTCCTGGGCAGCCTGTAGCCCTACATCCTAGCATTCCAGTTGTGGGAGTCATTCCATAAAGTCTGAGAAATGATCAATGCTTCCAGTTAATCCTGCTTGTTTCTCATACTGCTTGCATCAGTGTGCAAGCATTTCAGATGTACTCCTGCATGTCCAAAGAGTTGGACAGTCATTGAAGAAAAATTCTCACAGCAGCTTCTTTTGATATTTAACACAGCACACAAATGGTTATGTAAAATCCAGAGGACACAGTCACACAGTGAAGAAAACTACATCTAACTTTAGTTTTTGCTTCGGTAATACAAGTTTAGGAACAGGGCCAAGTCTTGAAGCCACCAGGAGCGAGGCTGGCCAGCTCATTCAATTGTCTCACTTGAAAAATTTTCCTACTTTGCAAGGTAGAGAAGAATAAATCATGATTTGTATTATATTGAGGCTCATAAGAAGTCATCAGTTACCTGGTATTTGCTCCCGCCTTTCTTTGTCTTTGTGCTGTAGGCTTATGTAGTCCCTTCATTTAAGACAGCCTCTCAGCTACTGACACATCATTGCTTGTGGTGAAATAGCTAAGAACAACCCAATGTCTTTGAGTTACCTACTGAGACAGAAAATCACTTAATGAGTAATCCTAGCATTGAAATTCTGTCACAACTTTTAAAAAAGTATATTTATACAATGAACTACTTATATAAATTGCCTATTATATAACTGGAGTGATTCATTTCAACAAGCTCACATGGAGATTTGTGGGGTGGAAGGCTTTTTGCTATTAATTCACCACCAGTGACTGGAGAGTGCTGTACACTTAGTCTGAAAGCAATTTTGATTAATAAAGGTGACAAAATAGGGATTTGGACCCAAAGCTTGTGAGATGAGTAGAAAAAAAATATCCATGTTTTAATAATAAGGAAGAAAAAAATTTTACATCCAGTTTATATCTAAGTGACCCTCCCTACTGTTCATGTTATTTCAATATATAAACGTGGCCAGATCGCACATTTCACCAGACATTTCCCTACAGAAGCTCTGCAGGGAGGGCTCTGCTCTGTGCACTTGAAATGTTATGATACAGAGCTGAGTTAAAGGCCTGGCCCCACACGTGCATCCAGTTTCCCTGACACAGGCAGATGTTTAAGAAGGGTTTTAAATGAAGTGGAACAGAACTTACTTAGGTGGCTGGTAAGAATGTGTTTACCCTCCATTTCTATCTCTGTTTCTTTCCATCTCCTACATCTGTCTAATCAAATGTATTTTGTGTCTGCTGCATCTTATCTTCAACAAGTGTAGAAAAAGGTTCTTTTTAAGATACCTTTAAGTTATGAAGATGCACTCGCTACAGCCTCCAAGCCCAAGGCACCAAGCAGCTCAGTAGCTTCAGGACTGTGTTGTTGCTGCCTTTTACGTGACTGGTGAGGGGATTTGAGGATGATCTGTTGGGGGGAGTGGGGGGGAGGAAGCCACTTTTGCTCACCTATTTTGTCCAGTCCTACAGGGAATTTGCCCAGCTTAGGGTAACATTTGTTTTCTGCCTTAAACTACTGCGTAGCACCTCAGACTACGGGGCAGAACTACTTGAGGTAGCTGCAACTGGGGAATTTCAAAGAATTTGCATTTCAAAACAGAAAGGTAGACACCCTCTTCTGTCTTTTTTCAAGCACCTGTAGTAATGCTACCATGCACCTCAGCTAAGCAGCAGAGGTGAGCTGTATTACTACAGAAATAAATGAAGCCTTAGAAACTACCCCTTGTTAAAGTGCATTTTTGACTCATATTTACTTTTTCTAGCTTTCTTAATATATTTTCTTTCATTCTAACGGCATTATGATCACGTTAACTAAAGCTGATCTGTATACAAGAGAAAAACTATTTTCTTCCTTTATTTCAACATGAGGCTCTTCTCTACAATTGAGAAAGCACATACAATGTGTACGTTCTATGGCAGCTACCTGGGGTGTGGTTCTAGCTTCAGCAACAGTCAGGTCCCTGCTGGATTGTACTGTGCCCCTTAAGTCATCCCAGTTCAACTGCATGGCTGTACTCCAAGCTAGCTCTGATATATCAAGGCTTTTAAACAAATTATTACTACACTGGGAGAGTACACTTATGCCATTTCTCATTTGCAGGTATTTGGCTTATGCTAATATAAAAAAAAAAAAATAATTTATTTGGGGGAGGCAGGGGACACCACCACTGTGTGGGGATACTGATAAAGGAGAGAGAGACATACTGTTTACTTTCCGAGCAGCATGAAGGCTTGCTACAAAAATAGCTAAGGAAAAAAATCAAAATAACTCCAGGTTTGGAAACTGCAATACCAAATTTAAATGGTACATACTGGACATTTCTGCCTCTTTCAAAACAGAGGCTTTTCCATCTAGAAACAAGGGTGTAAAACCTGCACCATTCAGATGAGCAACCCAACAGGCTGGATTTCTGCCTTTCCAAACTGGTGTAGGATTCCCATTTCACCCCTGCTAACAACTTGTTATCCTACACAAGGAATAAACTGGGATATTTCTGACAAAAGTTTTACACAGAATTTTACCTTTCATTGTGTAAGAAACCAGAGGGGAGGCTACAGATCAGCACTCGTGGACTCCTAAGCCCTAAAAAGCAGATTCCCAGGGTATTCTGCTAAGTAGCTCCCTGAATCATTTTGGCAGGGATAGAGTTAATTTTCTTCATAGTAGCTAGTACGGGGCTATGTTTTGAATTTGTGCTGAAAACAGTGCTGATAATACAGGGATGTTTTAGTTACTGCTGAGCAGTGCTTACACAGAATCGAGGCCCGAACCATGACAGCTTCTCATACCACCCCACCAGTGAGTAGGCTGGGGGTACGCAAGAGGTTTGGGAGGGGACACAGCTGTGACAGCTGACCCCAACTAACCAAAGGGATATTCCATACCATATGACATCATGCTTAGCATATAAAGCTGGGAGAAGAAGAAGGAAGGGGGGGGATGGATGTTCAGAGTTATGGTGTTTTGTCTTCCCAAGTAACCATTGTGCATGATGCAACTCTGCTTTCCTGGAGATGGCTGAACACCTGCCTGACATTGGGAAGCAGTGAATGAATTCCTTGTTTTGCTTTGCTTGCGTGCATGTCTTTTGCCTTACCTATTAAACTGTCTTTATCTCAACCCACAAGTTTTCTCACTTTTACTTTTCTGATTCTCTCCCCTATCCCACTGGAGGCGGAGTGAGCAAGTAGCTGTGTGGTGCTTAGTTGCCAGCTGGGGTTAAACCACAATAGGCTTAAAGTTTGCTCTCTTGAAAGGCAGGGTAGCAGCTCTGCTGACTTTTTTTCCTTTTTTTCAAGCTCTCCTTACTGGAAAGTATGTAAATACATAAAACGCAAACATAACTTATGGGACCAAGAATGTGACTGCATTTTTTTTTTTATTATTGTGGGAGAATTTATTTTTGCCAGCTAAAATATCTGCATTCTTGAAGGGCAGGGCTTGCCTAAGGACTCCACATTTGTTGCATTATATTACCTGAGGCCTGATGCAGCTGTGCTAAAGATAAGTTTTCTTTTTGTGCAAGTAGTGCCTTCTATCATTTCAAACTGTTCCTCCTGACTTGCATGCTTGTAAGCTTTCTATAACTTTATTGATTACTATATAAAAAGTAGAAATCCCTGCATAACAAATAAAGGTAGAATTGTTATTGATTCATTAGGCACCAGCTATTCCTGCTATTAACAAAGCCTGCTTTACAGAATCACAGAATGGTAAGGGTTGGAAGGGACCTCTGGAGATCATCTAGTCCAACCCCCCTGCCAGAGCAGGTTCACCTAGAGCAGGTTGCACAGGAACGCGTCCAGGCGGGTTTCGAATGTCTCCAGAGACAGAGACTCCACCACCTCTCTGGGCAGCCTGTTCCAGTGCTCTGCCACCCTCAAAGTAAAGAAGTGCCTCCTCATGTTTAGGTGGAACCTCCTATGCTCAAGTTTGTGCTGGTTACCTCTTGTCCTGTCCACTGAAAAGAGCCTGGCCCCATCCTCCTGACACCCACCCTTTAAGTATTTATAACCGTTGATAAGATCCCCCCTCAGTCATCTTTTTTCCAGACTGAAGAGACCCAAATCCCTCAGCCTTTCTTCATAAGAGAGGTGCTCCAGTCCCCTAATCATCTTGGTAGCCCTTTGCTGTACCCTCTCCAGCAGTTCCCTGTCCCTCTTGAACTGGGGAGCCCAGAACTGGACACAGTACTCCAGATGCGGCCTCACCAGGGCAGAGTAGAGGGGGAGGATGACCTCCCTCGACCTGCTGGCCATGCTCTTCTTGATGCACCCCAGGATGCCATTGGCCTTCTTGGCCACAAGGGCACATTGCTGGCTCATGGTCATCCTGTTGTCCACCAGGACTCCCAGGTCTCTTTCCACTGAGCTGCTCTCCAGCAGGTCAGCCCCCAACCTGTACTGGTGCATGGGGTTATTCCTCCCCAGGTGCAGCACCCTACACTTGCCCTTGTTGAATTTCATAAGGTTCCTCTCTGCCCAACTCTCCAGCCTGTCCAGGTCTCTCTGGATGGCAGCACAGCCTTCTGGTGTGTCAGCCACCCCTCCCAGCTTTGTGTCATCAGTGATCTTGCTGAGGGTGCCCTCTATCCCCTCATCCAGGTCATTGATGAATATATTGAAGAGGACTGGACCCAGTACTGACCCCTGGGGAACACCACTCGTCACTGACCTCCAACTAGACTCTGTGCCCCTAATCACGACCCTCTGAGCTCTGTCTTTCAACCAGTTTTCAATGCACCCCATTGTCCATTCATCTAGCCCACTCTTCCTAAGCTTCCTTATGAGGATGCTGTGGGAGACCGTGTCAAATGCCTTGCTGAAGTCAAGGTAGACCACATCCACTGCCCTCCCTTCATCTCTCCATCCAGTCATGCCATCATAGAAGGCTAGCAGATTAGTCAGACATGATTTCCCCTTGGTGACTCTGTGTTGCCTACTTCTGATAGCTTTCTTTTCCTCCGCATGCCTCGAGATGACGCCCAGAACGAGATGTTCCATCATCTTTCCAGGCATGGAGGTGGGGCTGACCAGCCTGTAGTTCCCCGGGTCCTCCTTCTTGCCTTTTTTGAAGGCTGGAGTGACGTTGGCTTTTCTCCAGTCCTCAGGCACCTCGCCTGTTCTCCAGGACCTTTCAAAGATGATGGAGATTGGCCCAGCAATGACTTCCGCCAGCTCCCTCAGCACTCTCGGGTGCATCCCATTGGGACCCATGGACTTGTGGTTATCCAGTTGACTTAATTGATCTCTCACTTGATCCTCCTCAACCAAGGGGAAGTCTTCCTTTGTCCAGACTTTCCCTGTTACTTTCTCCAAAGTCTGGACTCCTGAGGGCTGGGCCGAGCAGTAAAGACCGAAGCAAAGAAGGCATTCAGTAACTCCACCTTCTCCGCATCCTCCATCACCATGGCTCCTGTCTCATTCAACAGTAGGCCCACATTTTCTATAGTTTTCCTTTTGCCTCCAATATACTTGTAGAAGCCCTTCCTGTTGACCTTGACATTCCTTGCCAGGTTTAATTCCAAGGAGGCCTTGGATGAGCTCATTTCAGTTTTTAGAAAGTCTTCATACTTTAGAATAAACAAGCTTATCCTCTGGCACTCCAGTCCTGGATCTCATTCATCCCATGGAAATTTCCATCATGATGTTAATTCTGTATATAGACAAAAGCTTAAATACAACTTTGGCAGTGCTCTATATTAAGCCTATACTGTACAGGAACATCTTTTAACATGCTAGTGCAAAATGAGCTTTTTGATATATAAACTAACGTGGCATTCAAGTTTTCATCTCCATAACCTCAGTAATACAAACAAACTGCTTTCCTGTTAAATGTTTTCCCTATATTATAGTATTCTATAAGTTGGTTAAATGGTAAATTGTATTAAATAAGTTTCTCCAAAGCACTGAAAGTTAAAAATAACTACAAACCAGGATTTTTCTTCATAATTTTTTAATACTTTTCACTTTTTAATACTGGTTTAAAATTTGTGATTGTAACATGGAAGAGTCAACTTCTTTTAATTTTTTATAACTTATCATTAGGATCATAAAGCTATTATAGAACAAACAGTTACACTGTATACACTCAAGGTACTCAAAAATATGATTCATGTTTTGAGTCTGTAGATGAACAGTGGCAATTCAAATACGGCGTTAATTCAAATACAGCGTTATCTGTATAACTTGGCAAAAATACAAGTGGACAATCTGATTAAAAAGAATCTGCACAACTTCAGATAAGCCAGCTCAGCCCAATTAAGTAAAAGGTAATTCTTTTTTTTTCCAAAGCGTATCACATTTTTCACAGATAAATTTGTCAAAATAAGACGTTCAGGTTCTCAGACAGGATAACAATGACCACCTCTCATCCTCATTCCCAATACAAGTTCTACCAAGTCATTTCCTTCAAGATCTAGTTCAGCAACATCCAAATTCTCCAGACAGATACAAATATTTAGAGAACGATATCTGATGGAGAAGATAGCTGTGTTCTCAGCCCTTCAAATTGGTCCAGCTTATAAAAACAGCCATTATAGAGTCATAGACTGCTTCTGCAAAGACCACAGCTGTATAAATACTACAGATCCATTAACAGGAAGAAGAGAACTCAGAGTGCACAGATATGTGGCAGGGACTGTAAAGAGGGGTGGGCTCAAGAGATGGGTGAAATTTTATAAAACCATAAAAGGAAGATCCCTTCTGGAAGAAAAGACCTCATGGCTACTTGCACATGGACAATCTGAGAGGCTGATAGAGAGCTGACTTCTTTCATTTGTTTTTAAAGAGGTCAATTAATACCTATTTCTCAATCTTGAAACTCCTTCCGTATTCTTTAAGAAGCCTTGATTGGGCAGGACTAGCTGTAGTGGAAGTACCAGTGCCTTTATCCAAAAGTAAAAATATTCTCTACAAATAGTATCTGTAGTTTAATTTTATTTACAGAATTTACAGAATAAATTGCAAAAGTACATCACATTTAGTGCAAATGCAACTAATGATATGATTTATATACTGCTTTGTAAACTTTCCATACCTTTGTAAAATAAAGCCATCCAATTAAATTAATAAACAGTTACTTGCCTGTGTTCAACAATTACAAAAAATGGCAAACAAGGAGTTAAACTCTTTATATTTTTATTTATTTATTTATTTAACATTCCCATCAGTGGCTATGGTGGAATGAACCAGTGGTTGGTTGACTGTAAAACGATTGAGATAAGATTTTTAAAATTTTAATATGACTATATAAAATGTTCACTAGTGATATATTAAACGTACAAATTTTCATCTTATTTGCTTTACTAGCATAAACATATAGGCACTTTTCTACATATTCAAATTAAAACAATAAATCTGTAATAAGGCATATTCCATGCACACCATTAGAAAAAGGCAAATAAAAAGGGAAGAGTTATGGAGCATTAAATCTGCGTGCATGTGTAAACATGTGTTATGTATGATTTCATTTCTATAGAGAAGATGAACAGATAAAGTAGGTTTTTTTCAACACTGTGCAGATCACATTTAATCATTTACCAAATCTTCATTAAGTTACTATGTTTTATTTATTTTCAGACACCTACCATACTATATCAAATAAGAATTTCCGATTTCTTTTGAAAAAAAAATAAAATATCTGAAACTTTTTTCTTGAGATACACCAGTCTGTAAAACACCCAGCAGTCTCTGAAGAATTTCGAACTACAGGACACGGATAAAAGACCTCAAAGTCAGTTCCAGAATCAAAGGTAGGCAAATATCTGACATTTAAATTCTCACAGCAACTAGAGAGAACTTTCCAAAAAGAACTACACATCCTTATAGCTCTGATGGGTTTTTGATCAAGAGGCAAGTATCAGCACAACTCATTTTCTACACGAACCTCATAGCATGGCTTTGTTAAGATGAGGAAAACACATGCAGGATCTGAAAATAACGTACTCATCCTCATTCTAGGCTGGGAATGTTGTCCTATGTAGTCCAAATTACTTCAACAAATATTATAAGTGTACCTTCTCACAGCTTTGGGAAAGCCCCAGATATCATGCAAGAAAGCAGTCCACACATACCATGGACTTCTAGCTTTCAGGCACTCTATTGCCCTCTCATACAGAATCTTCCTAGAAATTTCTGGATCATGTTTAATAACAAAAGTTCTGTAGCCCATATTACATAACTAAAAAATACAATAGAAATAAAAAGATATCTGGGAAAAAAAATAAAGCTTTTCACATTCTTACTCCTTCAGAGCCAAAGATCTTCATAAGAGTAAGACAATAGAAAATGCAAAGTCATAAAGATATTGACAGCCCTCAATTATTAACTGACATTTTATGTAACAAGATGATTCATTATAGAAACAAGCTGCAATGAACTATGATTATACAAAGCAAAACAAAACCTGACAATAAGTCACCTAGGCTTTACTGAACTGCCTTCCCTCCCCACCAAAATACCACATAGGTTTTTGTGCATATAAAGCACATACAGTATGCTATATGTGCATTTGTCTTTTGTGCTTTTTAGACATGCACAAAAACTGCTTGAGTATCTTAGGAATGTTGATAGTGAAATTCTGCAAGTTGTTTAAAATTAAAGCAGTAACCCATGTTGGTGATTCAGTTGTACACGTTCTTCCTCTTCTAAAGCAAGCAAATAAAATAGCCATATCATGTTATGAATACATCTATTTATAATTACACACTGATTCCACAAGAAAATTTAGGAGAGAGCTAGTGTTAAATATTCAGCCTCATGGTGTCACAACACTTCTTTACTTCAGTACACAAAGCCTAGAACTTCAGCCATAAAAAGACTGTAGATCCTTCGTTCCAGCATGGAGTGCTCTATGCATGGTCACTTCTCCAATGTGGAATGCTCACCCAGTCTTGTTCTGATCACTGCAGGTAAGCAAAGACAAAATACAGTACTGAAAATTTTGAACGCTAATAGGAAAACAATAACTTGTTAAACCCCTTAAACAGTATCAGCGCTACTATTATCACATTTGAACTGTTGGCTCATGACAGCCATGTTTTATATGGTTCACCTACACTAGTTCTCTAACAATATACAATTAAAAATGTGAATCATTGTGAGGGGAACAGAGGGCCCTATTTGTAGACTGGACCCATCCCACAGGGAAGTCAGCTGTCTCCCTGGGGCCAGAATTAAGGACATATGGAGAAAACTCCCTTCCCTGGTTCAGACATCAGATTACTACCCACTACTGATATTTCAGGTAGGTGGTGACGAGGTAGGTACCAGAAGTCTGAGGGCAATGAAGAATGACTTTAGGGCCCTGGGGCGGCTGGTTAAGGGATCGGGAGCACAAATAGTGTTCTCCTCTATCCCACCATTTGTAGGGGTTGATGAGGTAATAAATAGGAGGAGCCAGCAAATTAACTCCTGGCTCCGAGACTGGTGCATCCGGCAGGACTTCGGCTTTTTTGATCATGGGCTGATCTACAGGAAACCAGGCATGCTGGCAACAGGTGAGGGAAGCCTAACCCAAAGGGGAAGAAAGATCCTGGGACAAGAATTAGCAGGGCTCATTCGTAGGGCTCTAAACTAGGTTTGAAGGGGGATGGGGATGAAACCAGGACTACAAAAGTGGTGCCTGGGAGCAGCATACCAGTGCTTCTGGGTACAAGTGTTAGCATTAGGGCTTGTCCCCCCAAGGAAGTAGCAGAACAATTAGCCCAGCTGAAGTGCATCTACACTAATGCACGCAGCATGGGCAACAAACAGGAGGAGCTGGAGGCCATTGTACAGCAAGGAAACTATGGTATAGTTGCCATCACAGAAACGTGGTGGGAAGACACACACAAGTGGAGTGCTGTAATCGATGGCTACCAACTTTTCAGAAGGGATAGGCAAGGAAGGAGAGGTGGTGGGGTGGCCCTCTATGTTAGGGACAGTTTTGAATGTCTGGAACTTAACAGTGTGAATGACAGTGTTGAGTGTGTATGGATAAGAATTAAGGGGAAGGCCAACAAGGCAGACATCGTGATGGGAGTTTGTTATAGACCCCCTAATCAGGATGCAGAATCTGATGAAGTATTCTATAAGCAGCTGGCAGAGGTCTCACGATCATTTGCCCTTGTTCTTGTGGGGGATTTCAACTTCACAGATGTCTGCTGGAAATATAACACAGCAGAGAGGGAACAGTCCCAGAGCTTCCTGGAGTGTGTGGAAGACAACTTCCTAACTGTGGAATAATTACTAAATTGGCCAAGAATACAAAAGTACAGCATTGTTCACACATTAAGGAAAGTCATAAAATCAAGAGGCTTCTGAGGTAGAATACAGCCGCAGCTAGCACACGAAGAATGCAACATCTGTGATTCCCTGTACAAGGTTGTTTGCAAAACTACACGAGGGATGGAACGGAACGCACTTGTTCCGTGGCCTTCCCTTGTGACGCATAGCAGATATGGGGATGAGATGGTACTACGGAACTGATAAGCGGCCTACACGCTACCCGAGCCAACATTTCATCAAATGTTGATGAAATGCTGTCCTTTTGTGCGAACTTTGCTCACCACAATGTACCAAAACACACCTCCATCCCGGAGGCTATCCGCCCCCAAGGTGTGAACACTCCTCCTTGAATACATTAATCATAATAAAAGTACGTATGACTAAAGTCACTCAAACTCCACTTTGAAGATAAAAAAATAATATAAAAATAGCCCAAGAGAGAGGGGATGTCAGGGAAGACACCATCGCGAAGAATTCCACCGCTGATTTCCGGGATCAGTCGATGGGCTGAGCCTTTCTTCCCCCCGCCATAGGGACGCCTTTGGGTAAGACTTCGATTACACCGAGTGCTTTCTCGGGACTTAGAAATTTCTCTAGAGAATCTCTACCCTACATTTATAGCCAGGCTGTATCGTTTATAATTTTGTCGCGCATTTGTATACTTAACAATATCTTTGTTTGCACGTGCTTTGCAGACAGTGTATTTATCACCGGCCATCCTAAAGAACCTGTATATCTGTTGTTTAAATAAACTGCACTGTTTAAGTAGCTAGCCGTTTCGCTTTCTCACTGAACGCGACCAAAACTTGAGAGAGGCCGTGCTAGTTCAGGAGCACGACTAGACTGAAGGTGCAGTCCACTATTAGCGTATCCAAATCGTAATAGTTTAATACATATTAAACGTGATTGGACTGATAGTGCTGAATTGGGCATCACTCAGAATTTAAACCTAGCCGCACCTAGCCTCCCACCTCGGTGAGGAGTGTTAGAATACAAGGGGGTTTATCTTCTGCCAAAACCACTTGGCCCCGTTTCACGCAACACTAACACAGCTGGTGAAGGAACCAACTAGGGGAAGTGCCCTACTGGACCTACTGTTTGTTAACAGAGAAGGTCTTGTGGGGGATGTAAAGGTTGGAGGTCGTCTTGGGCACAGTGACCATGAAATGGTAGAATTTTCAATTCTTGGAGAGGCAAGGCGGGGAGCCAGCAGAACTGCCACCTTGGATTTCCAAAGGGCAGACTTTAGCCTGTTTAGGAGCATGGTTGAGAGTGTCCCTTGGGAGGCAGTGTTGAAGAGCAAAGGTGCCCAGGAAGGCTGGTCATACTTCAAGCAGGTGCTCTTAGATGCACAGGAGAAGGCCATCCCCATGTCTCGAAAAACAAACCGACGGGGAAGACGACCAGCCTGGCTAAATAGAGAGCTTTGGCTGGACCTCAGGAAAAAAAGGAAAGCTTACATTCTCTGGAAAAAGGGATTGGCAACTTATGAGGATTATCAAGATATAACGAAGCTATGTAGGGGGAAAATTAGAAGGGCCAAAGCTCAATCAGAACTCAGCTTGGCCACTGCAGTTAAAGACAATAAGAAGAGGTTCTTTCAGTATATCAATAGAAAAAGGAAGACTAGGGAAAATATAGGTCCACTGATGAATGAGATGGGCGCCCTAGTGGTGGAAGACACAGAGAAGGCAGAGCTACTGAATGCCTTCTTTTCTTCGGTCTTCACTGACAAAGCTGCCTCTCACGAATCCCATACCCTGGAGGCAAGGGGGAAGGGTCTGGAGAGAGGAAGATTTTCCTTCAGTTGAGGAGGACCGGGTCAGAGACCACTTGGCCAATCTGGACATCCATAAGTCCATGGGCCCTGATGGGATGCACCCACGAGTGCTGAGAGCACTAGCAGATGTTATTGCTAGACCACTCTCCATTGTCTTTGAAAGGTCATGGGGAACAGGAGAGGTGCCTGAGGACTGGAGGAAGGCTGACATCACTCCAATCTTCAAAAAAGGCAAGAAGGAGGAGCCAGGGAACTACAGACCGGTTAGTCTCACCTCTGTCCCTGGGAAGGTAATGGAGCGACTCATTCTGGATGTCATCTCCAAACATGTTGAGGAACAGGAAGTCATTGGAAGTGGTCAACATGGATTTACCAAGGGCAAATCATGCCTGACCAATCTGATAGCTTTCTATGATGTTGTAACGGGTTGGCTGGATGAGGGGAGAGCCGTAGGTGTCATCTACCTTGACTTTAGCAAGGCTTTTGACACTGTCTCCCATAACATCCTCCTTAGGAAGCTGAGGAAGTATGGGCTAGATGAGGTGACAGTGAGGTGGATCGAGAACTGGCTGTGTGACAGAACTCAGAGGGTTGTGATCAGCGGCATAGAGTCTAGTTGGAGGCCTGTAACCAGTGGTGTCCCTCAGGGGTCAATACTCGGTCCAATTTTGTTCAGTATATTCATTAATGACCTGGATGATGGGACAGAGTGTATCCTCAGCAAGTTCGCTGATGATACCAAACTGGGTGGGGTGGCTGACACTCCGGAGGGCCGTGCTGCCATCCAGCGTGACCTAGACAGGCTGAAGAGCTGGGCAGAGAAGAACCTAATGAGGTTCAACAAGGACAAGTGCAAGGTCCTCCACCTGGGGAGGAAGAATGCTAAGCACCAGTATAGGTTAGGGGGTGGACCTGCTGGGAAGTAGTTCTGAGGAGAAGGATCTGGGGGGTCCTGGTAGACAGTAAATTATCCATGAGCCAACAATGTGCCCTTGTTGCCAAAAAAGGCCAATGGAATCCTGGGCTGCATAGGGAAGAGTGTGGCCAGTAGGTCGAAGGAGGTCATTCTCCCGCTCTACTCTGCACTGGTGAGGCCACAACTGGAATACTGCATCCAGTTTTGGGCTCCCCGGTTCAAGAGGGACAGGGAACTGCTGGAGCAAGTCCAGCGAAGGGCAACTAAGATGACTGAGGGATTGGAGCATCTCCCTTATGAGGAAAGGCTGAGAGAGCTGGGACTCTTTGGCCTGGAGAAGAGAAGGCTGAGGGGAGACCTTATTGTGGCATACAAGTATCTAAAGGGTGGGTTGAAGGAGGATGGAGCCAGACTCTTTTCAATGGTTCCCAGTGACAGGACGAGGGGCAACGGGTACAAGTTAGGACATAGGAAGTTCCGTTCAAATACATGGAAAAACTTCTTTACGGTGAGGGTGACAGAGCACTGGAACAGGCTGCCCAGGGAGGTTGTGGAGTCCCCTTCTCTGGAGATTTTCAAGACCTGCCTGGATGCAGTCCTGAGTGATGTGCTCTAGGCAATCCTGCTTTAGCAGGGGAGTTGGACTAGATGATCTCTAGAGGTCCCTTCCAACTCTGAAGATTCTGTGATTCATTACAGGGCTACCTGTTACAGAAGGATCAAATTACTAAGATTTTGGAGTCTGACATAATAAATAGAATCTAAAAATAGAGATAGCCTATGTCACACATAGAAGTGATAAAAACTCATTTTCAGATCGTGCTCTAATAGTCAAGCTACGAAATGCTACTTTGTAGCTGGAATTCGGTAGTTTGACACTACAGTTATACGTAATGAAGTATACAGCAAGAGTCTACACTAACAAAAATTAAGCAAAGCCTTACTTAGCACAAAGGCTTATGTCTGATAGATTCAGACATCCCCAAAAGTGATTGAGAAATTCTTTTCCATTGTCACATCATTGTCATTGGTGACTCCCTACTGAAGGGAGCAGAAGGCCCAATATGCAGGCCAGACCCGGTACATAGGGAGGTCTGCTGCCTCCCTGGGGCCCGGGTCAAGGACGTGAAGAGGATGCTTCCTTCCCTGGTACGGCCCTCAGACCATTACCCCCTTTTGATCTTTCAGGTAGGCAGCGACTAGGTAGCAAAAAGAAGTCCAAGAGCAATGAAGAGAGATTTCAAGACCCTGGGACGTCTGGTCAAGGGCTCGGGAGCACAAGTCGTGTTCTCCTCTGAAATGCTTATACACCAATGCACACAGCATGGGGAATAAGCAGGAAGAGATGGAGATCTGTGTGCGGTTGCAGGGCCACGATCTCATTGCAATTACTGAGACATGGTGGGATAGCTCACATGGCTGGAATGCTGTCATGGATGGCTATGTCCTTTTCAGGAAAGACAGGCCAGCGAGGCAAGGTGGTGGAGTTGCACTCTACGTGAGAGAGCATCTGGAATGCATCGAGCCCTCACTAGGGGCAGATGAAGAGAGGGTTGAGAGCTTATGGGTAAGGATTAAGGGGCAGGCAAATATGAGGGACACTGTTGTGGGTGTTTATTACAGGCCACCTGATCAGGATGGGGAAGCTGATGAGGCTTTCTACAGACAGCTGAAGGTAGCCTCACAGTCACAGGCCTTGGTTCTCATGGGGGACTTCAATCACCCTGATATCTGCTGGGAAGACCCCACAGCCAGGCATGCACAGTCCAGGAGGCTCCTCCAGTGTATTGATGACAACTTTCTGACACAGGTGGTGCAGGAGGCAACAAGGAGAGGTGTACTACTGGACCTAGTACTGACAAACACGGAGGGACTGGTGGAGGACATGAAGGTTGGGGGCACCCTAGGCTGTAGTGATCATGAAATGATAGAGTTCAGGATCATGGGTACTATGCACAAACCAACAAGAACTAAAATTACAACCTCAGACTTCAGGAGGGCTAACTTTGACCTCTTCAAGAAACTGCTTGGAGAGATCCCGTGGGCTAGGGCTCTGGAAGGCAAGGGGGCTCAAGAGAGCTGGTTGGTATTCAAAGACCACTTCCTCCAAGCTCAGGATCGGTGCATCCCTAAGAGAAAGAAATTGGGCAAGGGACGCAGGAGACCTGCATGGTTGAGCAGGGAGCTTCTGAAAAAGCTCAAGTGGAAGAAGGAAGTCTACAATAAGTGGAAGAAGGGACTGACCCCTTGGGAGGATTACAAGAACGCCGCCAGAGCATGCAGGGATGAAACAAGGAAAGCTAAGGCCTCCTTGGAATTAAACCTGGCAAGGGATGTCAAGGTCAACAGAAAGGGCTTCTACAAGTATATTGGAGGCAAAAGGAAGACCAGAGAAGTTGTGGGCCCACTGTTGAATGAGACAGGAGCCATGGTGATGGAGAAGGTGGAGTTACCGAATGCCTTCTTTGCTTCGGTCTTTACTGCTCAGCCCAGCCCTCAGGAGTCCAGACTTTGGAGAAAGTAACGGGGAAAGAGGAAGACTTCCCCTTGGTTGAGGAGGATCAAGTGAGAGATCAATTAAGTCAACTGGATAACCACAAGTCCATGGGTCCCAATGGGATGCACCCGAGAGTGCTGAGGGAGCTGGCGGAAGTCATTGCTGGGCCAATCTCCATCATCTTTGAAAGGTCCTGGAGAACAGGCGAGGTGCCTGAGGACTGGAGAAAAGCCAACGTCACTCCAGCCTTCAAAAAAGGCAAGAAGGAGGACCCAGGGAACTACAGGCTGGTCAGCCCCACCTCCATGCCTGGAAAGATGATGGAACAGCTTGTTCTGGGCATCATCTCAAGGCGTGTGGAGGAAAAGAAAGCTATCAGAAGTAGTCAACACAGATTCACCAAGGGGAAATCATGCCTGACTAATCTGCTAGCCTTCTATGATGGCATGACTGGATGGAGAGATGAGGGGAGGGCGGTAGATGTGGTCTACCTTGACTTCAGCAAGGCATTTGACAGTCTCCCACAGCATCCTCATAGGGAAGCTTAGGAAGAGTGGGCTTGATGAATGGACAGTGGAGGTGGATTGAAAACTGGTTGAAAGACAGAGCTCAGAGGGTCGTGATTAGGGGCACAGAGGCTAGTTGGAGGTCAGTGACGAGTGGTGTCCCCCAGGGGTCAGTACTGGGCCCAGTCCTCTTCAATATATTCATCAATGACCTGGATGAGGGGATAGAGGGCACCCTCAGCAAGTTTGCTGATGACACAAAGCTGGGAGGGGTGGCTGACACACCAGAAGGCTGTGCCGCCATACAGAGAGAATCTAGACAGGCTGGAGAATTGGACAGAGAGGAACCTTATGAAATTCAACAAGGGCAAGTGTAGGGTGCTGCACCTGGGGAGGAATAACCCCCTGCACCAGTACAGGTTGGGGGCTGACCTGCTGGAGAGCAGCTCTGTGGAAAGAGACCTGGGAGCCCTGGTGGGCAACAGGATGACCATGAGCCAGCAATGTGCCCTTGTGGCCAAGAAGGCCAATGGCATCCTGGGGTGCATCAAGAAGAGTGTGGCCAGCAGGTGGAGGGAGGTCATCCGCCCCCTCTACTCTGCCCTGGTGAGGCTGCATCTGGAGTACTGTGTCCAGTTCTGGGCTCCCCAGTTCAAGAGGGACAGGGAACTGCTGGAGAGGGTACAGCAAAGGGCTACCAAGATGATTAGGGGACTGGAGCACCTCTCTTATGAAGAAAGGCTGAGGGACTTGGGTCTTTTCAGTCTGGAAAAAAGACGGCTGAGGGGGGAATCTTATCAATGCTTATAAATACTTAAAGGATGGGTGTCAGGAGGATGAGGCCAGGATCTTTTCAGTGGACAGGACAAGAGGTAATGGGCACAAACTTGAGCATAGGAGGTTCCACCTAAACATGAGGAGGCACTTCTTTACTTTGAGGGTGGCAGAGCACTGGAACAGGCTGCCCAGAGAGGTGGTGGAGTCTCCGTCTCTGGAGACATTCGAAACCCGCCTGGACACGTTCCTGTGCAACCTGCTCTAGGTGACCCTGCTTTGGCAGGGGGGTTGGACTAGATGATCTCCAGAGGTCCCTTCCAACCCTATGATTCTATGATTTCTATGATCATCATTTAAACATTAAAATAATTTTAGATTAGTCCAATGACCTATACTGTTAAAATACATACATTGACTTCAGAAAGCATCTGTAAATCCCTTTTCTTTCTTAGTCTCATCAGAAAGACTAAAATTTTAAGTCATAGTCTTTTAAATACTTCAGTAACTGACACTGGGTTGTCAGAAGAGTTCCATTAATAAAAATCCTAAATCTAAACTATTCTATGAATATAAAAGAATACTTTGACCTTCATAATATTCTATCAGATATGCAATTGTAACTAGAATTTAAAATATCAAAATCTCATGAGGCTCTAGAGAAACTTCAATATGTATTATTTTCAGAACAAGTGCCTGTGACAGTTGAGAAAAACACCTTCATCCTTTTATACTTCTACATAAATTAAACATGCATTCAAAAACTTGCAAGACAAACTAATAAAAGTCTACAAAAACTAATGCTTGGCAACTTTTGCAGCTCTTATTTTTCATGCTAATAATACACATGAATTACACAACTGTTTTAAAAAAGTACGTTGCATAAATATATTAAAACTAAGTACTGAATTCATGCTAATTATAAAACATTTCTAGATTGCATACTTCCATTTGGCCTTAAATATTTACAATAGTGAATCAAGAATAAAAAAAAACGAACGTATACCTGCTAACACTAGAATAAAATAGGCTTTCCTGACGTTTTCTCTTGCACGTATGATGTAAAGCGCTTTAAGAATTTTGGATATTCTCGTTTTGCCACTGCCCGTAACACTGATGCTGGTGCCCATCCTCCTGGATTCACTAGAAGTAGACAGGAAGCCAGACATTGAAATACAGCAAATCTGCTAAAAGCTAGAAAAGAAAATTTAAGTTCGCATTCCTGCAACTCTTTCTGAAGTAACAGGAAAGACTAATCAGCAGAATTTATGCCCTTACAGCTTGTATTGCAGCACTTTCTACTCTTAATACTCTAATTCAGTCCAGTTCTATGATATCACTATTTAGAAAACATTAAACATGATGTGTTGTCTTTGGGGAATGCCCAAATGAAAGATGATATTCTTTAAGTACTTCCAAGAAATAACATAAAAAGAGACTCAAGTTACTTCTTATTTCAAAGAAAATAGAAGTCAGTCTTAACTTTTCAACAACCGCTGCATTTGCCTGCACAATTGCTATATAGCAATTACAAATTATTTTTAAAGCACTTTAAACAAAATTTGAACTGATTCTAAAACATGCTTAAATTCCCAAGTCAAGTACTTTGCTGAAAAAGCTGCTACTTCCCATAGAATCACAGTTCAGAATTTGTCAATGAAAATATATTTTTAAATAATTGTGAAACTTCTAAACAGGAAACAAAGCAGCTTACCCCAGAATTTATCATCATATAGTATTATTTGTACAGGATTTAATACAAGTTTCATCACTCCTATATGGCAAAGATTTACTAAACCCATTTTTCAGACTTTGATTCTTTAGTAAGCTGTGTAATAGGTGGTAAAAAGTAATAATCAAGTGAGATATTATAGCTGCAGGAGAGGAGCTAATAGGTATGTGGTTCCAACACTATAATACACTGCTAAATACTGGGTACAGTAACAATACAGTTTGGCTTTGCTAACTTTGCAGTCAATACCAAAGATTCTATCAGTTAAAAAAATTTAAAAATATGTAGACTAGATTATACAGCTTGCAAACATCCTCATACAAAATTTATTTGCCCTTTCTTAATACTGAGGGTAAGAACCATATCTTTACTATCAGCAGCTTTTCAGCCTAACAAGATGAATTGGGGAAAACATTGACAGCAATACATGAATAAAACCCCAGACTATTACTGAAACTAAAAGCTTATGCCAAGTCATCCCAGCTGCAGACATTTCTTCTGCCCACCTCCCTCCATCCCAAGGTTCTGTACTTAGGACTGAGCTACACATTGCTTTCATTTATTCCTCTCAGAATGACACACAATGAAAGATCCCATTCACTGATTGATGTAGCACATTAATTCGAGTCTTTTTGACCATGAAGACCATGAGTGTGACCCTATATATAAATTTAACAGAAAACTGCATCAACCTTTTTTTTTTGTCAGTATTCAGCTCCCCAGAATTAGCATATATTATGAATGTCATACTGAAAAATTTTAGACTTACCATTAGCTACATATGTAATCTTGCATAGGATATTGTCCCTGCTTATTTCCTTGTTCCCCTCTGGTGGGCTTACTAATGTCTGACAAATCATAGCAATATTTATTTTGGCACGGACACAGCGATTGTTCATCTGCCAAAAAAAAAAAACAAACAAAAAAAAAGAAACATTTGTAAGCTTCAAGCTAAATTTATTTCAGCATACTTGACTGATGACATTTTAATTTAGTATAAAGTTTAAGACACTCCAAAAGTTGTGTTTCGGGGAGTTTGCGTTCTAGCACTACATGGATGTAACATGAATGTGAATGAAGTGAAAGGTACATGGTGAATAGGGAAAGGGTTAAACTGAAATGCCTGAATCTGGGGTTTCTGTTTGCTTAATACAGTGAATTATTTATTGTGACAAGTAAGGAAACATCTAAAGAATAACGCATCATCATTTACAAATATCAGTTAATAACTTTTCCCTTGTAAGCAGGCAATGGAATAGCAATCAGCACAGAAACACTCCAAAGAAAGTAATCATTGCTACTATCTGACAGAACCAAGGCAGAACTGCATAAGCTGGAGATTTGACAGATTCCATATCTACAGTTATACAAGCCTATTCCCATGTCTGACAATACTGAAGAGTTATTGATTTGATTCCATACGAAGTAACTTCAATTCTTTAAAATGTTTTCACATCTCCAGAAATTTCGCTTCCATTTTTCTTCAACACCTTAGATCTGCCAACTGTTGAGATAAGGCAAGAAAGCTTTTGGCTCAGAACACCTTCATCAGGTTATTGTATCATCTGGTTTAAAGAAACTGTATTTTTGCATACACCCCCTCCCCTTTAACACTAGTATTGCAAGACCATCATCACGTAATAGAAAACTAGTATCTTAAAAGCAGAACTTGATAGAATGAAAATAACACTTACAGGAGCACTGTCATGTTCCACAGAGAAATTGCACACAATCCATGTTTCAGGATCATTTTCACTGAATGCTGGTATCTTCCTGATGGCAGACAAATACAGTACATCCCTTTGAGAAGCTGGCCACACCCTCTGCAGAGAAACATCTGAATATAATCTTTTCCAGTTTTGCAAATTAAGTACTTACTATCCTTAGATAAAGGAAAAAAAAAACCAAACAAGTTTGTTTTGGCAAAACAAGTCAGTCATGTTATTTAAGTAAAAAGGTTTCTTCAAATTAGTAATTTCAGGCAATTTTCAAAACAGAACATAGGTGTTGTACAGATGTGTATCAGGTTATATGGCTACACTTCATTTTAAAAAAATTAAGGCAAAACTTTAAGGCCTTTGAAAGGCAGGGAGCCAAACTGCAATGACTTTTTCAGTACACAACAAGGAAGAGGTTCTCTCAACCTCAGGTATACATTTTAGTTAATACTTGTAAGCTACAAACTGAACTAGTGGTTAAGTATAAATAGATGCATCTACAGTTATTTATGTCTCCATAAATATGGAGACAGAGAGAGAGAGAGAACAAGAAATATTTATAACAAATGTTATTTCAAGAAGCTACTACTTTAGTGAGACAGATATGGTAAACTGGTATTATCTAAGAGAAAGCTGCAGAAGCAAAGTGTCTGATAAAATAAAGTAAAACTATACAGAAGCCATTTTTTCTTGACACTCAATAGGGAAAAAAAGTCTAACTTTTACCACAACACTATACAGTTCATACAACTTCCTTGTTCAAAAATCACTGTGTGCTGTTACAGCAGTTTTAAGGCAACCACATTACTAGTAAAATTGTAAAAAAAAAAAAAAATAAATTAGTTTTAATATTTGAGTATACTAATAATTGGTCTCATGCAAGATTAAAGATGAATTTGTACACTTCATTCCCAATTTTTTTGAACCTGCTAGGTTACAGTTATTGGGTTATAAGTCAAATGAACATTTTTGTAAAGCTACATCAGAACTGGTTGGGGTGAAAAAACCATAATGAAGTTAAAGAACAAATGTTGTACCAGCAATTATACCACCTCATAATGCAAATGCATATGTCAACTAATTGTGGTCAACAATAGCTTGCGTTATTACAACAAAACATATAATAATAATGGTATGTGTTTCTTCCTCATAGTCAGTGTCAATTTATTGCTTTGGTTTGCTTTAGATGACCCTTGCCTTGCTGGCAGTGATATACTTAGATTAAAAACAGTCCTCATTTGTTATCACAAGCTCTATCAGACACATACACGACCAATTATGCTATCAATCCAAGTTTGAAAAATTGACAAAGTTGCAATTTAATAGAGAACTTGTTCTGAACTGTTGTTTTGAATAGTATTTTAAGTTGTTAAGACGTTAAAGTATTTCAAAAGTATTTAAAAATAGATTACAACACATATGCCTCAGACTGACTCACTAAGGTGTGTATACAGGTGAAGTGTTATTACCTTATGCATCTGGTAAATGATGATTGCATTATCAGCTAAATTTTCCACAACATGGAAATTTTCAATTGTTGCTAAAAAGGAGGGGGGGGGGGGAAATATCCATCAGTAAACCAGCACAAATATTAGGTCAATGTTATAAACAATATACTTGCTGATAAACATGCAAAGATTAAGAACTGATTCCTTACTTTCCCAGTCATTACGAACATCAACATTCCAGAAGTAGTGGCAAACTTCATGCCCTGTTACCCCTTTAACAGCATGCGTTGCTTTCAAAGGATCTAAAACTATTCCATTCTCTTCCACCTCTCTTCTGTACACCTATGGCCAAATACAAAGAAAGAAATGCAGAACAGAAATTGTCAAAATTGTTCATGTTTTAATTGTTTAGTTTCATCAGCTTTGATAAAAACTTACCTAGAAGACTAACACATGAATAATTTACCATGTCAGTGTTCTCTAGTAACTACCAATGCAGATGTTCGTACATGGCATTCACATTAAAATACCAGTATTTTGAGAGTCACTACTCAAAAAATGATTAAGCTACCTTATTTATCACTATGCACAAGAATGCATACAAGCACAGTGGAGTAGCTGACAATAACTTGCTACCATATAACATTTTCATACATTGAATTTACACACCATTTTGATACCAAGTTTTAAGTAGGAGAAAATGAGAAAGGAATCTGCAAAGACAAAGCTATTGCAAAATTTGCATAAGATTTTACATTAATAAATATATTAGAAGCTGCAGCTCTTGTAGATTCCAGTCCCAAATTAAACAATACTACTCTCAGAGAGAAGTTTGAACAGCATAACTTGCTGAGTGATAGTATTCAAAGAGAATAAAAATATCTGTCTTCACAGCATGTAAACTTATATCAATTAAGCAAAAACCCAAATGCTTACCTTCATTTCTCCTTCTTCTACCACTAGCTGCCAATTAGCATCTCCTCCTACATCTTGCAAGGAATACGTCATATGGTTTTGTACCATCTCTTCCACCTTTAAAAGAAAAAAACTCACATTTTTAAATCATTCCTTCTATCTTCTTGGGCAGGGGACTGTACAGTACTGGAAGCCACAAGTCAATACTTCAAATCCTGTGCAGGAGCTGAAAGGATGTGCAATACTTCAAATCCTGTGCAGAAAGGATGTGGGACCCCAGACGGAGCTCCCACAGAAACACACAGCCATCCAGGTCATGGGCTGCAGGGAGTGCCAGAGCCTTTCACTGGCAATGGGAGACAGCTATGAGAACAACTGTGTACATTGTGAACAGGTCATTTGATCTGCTCAGCCTGGTGGCAGAGCTGAGAGAGGAAGTTGAAAGGTTAAGGAGCATCAGGGAGGCTGAAGAAGAAATAGACTGGTGGAGCCAGGCTCTGCCCTCCTTGAAACAGAAACAGGAGCACCTGGCAGAAAGCAACCAGGATCAAGGGGCCCCTGTATCCTGCTCCTGTCAGGCAGAAGTCTAAATGAAAAGAGTGAATGGAGGGAAGTTTGTGGTCGGGGCAGCAGGCGAACTCTCTCCTTGCCCACCCTGCCCCCCCCAGTACCTCTGAACAACAGATGACTGGATGGTACTGGATGAGGAAGGCCAGTCAAATTAGGATGTGGATGATGGGCAATCTACACCAGAGATGTCTCCACAGTCAGAAAGGTGTACCGCCCATATCATCACCACATCCACAAGGAAGAAAAGGAGGGTTGTATTCATTGGTGACTCCATCCTGAGGGGAACAGAAGGTCCAATGTGCTGGGTAGACCCTCCTCAAAGGAAGTCTGCTGTCTTCCTGGGGCCCAGGTTAAGGACGTCACCAGGAAACTCCCTAGTTTGATACAGTCGTCAGACTATTACCCATTACTGATTTTCCATGTAGGTGGAGAGGAAGCTGCAACTCGTAGACCAAGAGCAATCAAAGGGGACTTCAGGGCCTTGGGAAGGTTGGTAAAGGAGTCTGGGGCACAGGTTATTTTCTCCTCACTCCTTCCAGTTGCAGGCAGTGACATTGGAAGGAACAGACGGATCCAGTCCATTAATACATGGCTCCATGGCTGGTGTCGCTACCACAATTCTGGGTTTTTTGATAATGGGATGGCCTACATGGCACCAGGCTTATTGGCATCTAATGGAAAACACCTTTCTCAAAGGGGGAAGAGGGTCTTTGCCCAAGAGATTGCAGGGCTGATCAACAGGGCTTTAAACTAGATGTGAAGGGGGAGGGGGATGATAATATCAGGCTTGTCTGTGACAAGCTGTAGGACATCACATCAGGGATAGAGGGAGGGGGTGCTAATAAGGGCCTTTGACCTGTTGCCCCAAGGCATGCTGCAGACGCTGCATCCCAGACAAAGTCTTATGGAGACGAGCCAGGGGCTCCTGAGGTAGTCCGAGTCAACAGGGAAACACCCGTGAAACACCCCAAGGGGTGCTCCTCTAAGAAGGTGACACAGCCAACAGCCCAGCTGAAGTGCCTTTACACGAATGCACACAGCATGGGCAACAAACAGGAGGAGCTGGAAGCTACTGTGCTGCTGGAAAGCTACGACATAGTGGCCATTACTGAAACCTGGTGGGACAAATCCTATGACTGGAGTGTGGCTATCGATGGCTACAGGCTGTTCAGAAGGGACAGGCGAGGAAGGAGGGGCGGAGGTGTTGCCCTCTATGTTAAGGAATGGATAGAGAGTGAAGAGATGTCCCCAAAGAATAGCCAAGAGGAAGTCGAAAGCTTATGGCTAGGAATTAGAGACCGAGGCAATGTGGGGAACCTTGTGGTTGGTGTCTACTACAGGCCGCCTGATCAAGGGGAACCTACTGATGAAGCCTTCTTCCTCCAGCTACAGGAGGCATCATGCTCGAAGGCTCTCGTCCTGCTGGGGGATTTCAACCACCCTGACATGTGCTGGAAAAGTAACACGGCAAGCTGTAGACAATCCAGGAGGTTCCTGGAGTGCCGCAACGATAACTTCCTAAGACAGGAAATAGACAGCCCTACCCGAGGGGATGCCATACTGGACCTCATAGTCACCAATGCGAGTGAGCTCATCGGGGATGTCAAGATTGGAGGCAGCCTGGGCTGCAGTGACCACGCACTGGTGGAGTTCACAGTCCTGAGGGATACGTGCCAGATGAGGAGCCTAGTCAGGACCCTGAATTTTAGGAAGGCAAACCTCCAGTTCTTCAAAAGGAGTTAGTCAATAGGACCCCCTGGGAAACAGTCCTCAGGGACAAGGGGGCAGAACAGAGCTGGCAGATCTTCAAGGATGCTTTCCATAGAGCACAAGAGCTCTCGATCCCCAGGTGTAAGAAATCAAGCAAGAAAGGGAATAGACCAGCATGGCTGAGCTGGCACCTGCTGGTCAAACTAAAAGGCAAGAAGGAACTGCACAGGCAATTCAAGCAGGATCAGGTATCCTGGGAAGGGTATAGGGATGCTGTCCAGTTATGTAGGGATGAGGTCAGGAAGGCCGAGGTGCGGCTGGAGCTGAACTTGGCAAGGGATGCAAAGAATAACAAGAGCAGCTTCTACAGGTATGTCAACCAGAAAAGGAAGGTTAAAGAAAGCGTGCCCTCCCTGATGACCAAGAATGGCAAACTGGTAACAGCAGATGAGGAGAAGGCTGAGGTTCTCAACAAGCTTTTTGCCTCGGTCTTCACTGCCAGCCTCTCTCCTCACGCCTCCTGAGTTGAAGGACTGCAAGATGGGGACCTGTGGGACAAAGTCCCTCCCACTGTAAGTGAAGACAAGGTTTGTGACCACCTGAGGAACCAAACATATACAAGTCTATGGGACCTGATGAGATGTACCCCAATTCCTTATCCACTGAGTGGTCCATCCATCAAATCCATGCCTCTTCAATTTAGAGACCAGGATGGCATGCAGGACAGTGTCAAATGCTTTGTATAAGTCCAGGTAGATGATGTCGGTTGCTCTCCCCTTATCTACCAATGCTGTGGCAACATCATAGAAGGCCACCAAATTTGTCAGGCATGACTTGCCCTTGGTGAAGCCATGTTGGCTGTCACCAATCACCTCCTTATTTTCCATGTGCCTTAGCAGAGTTTCCAGGAGGATCTGCTCCATGATCTTGCCAGGCACAGAGGTGAGACTGACCATCCTGTAGCTCCCCGGGTCTTCCTTTTTTCCCTTTTTTAAAATGGGAGTTATGTTTCCCCTTTTCCAGTCAGTGGGAACTTCACCAGACTGCCACGACTTTTCAAATATAATGGAAAGCGGCTTAGCAACTTCATCTGCCAGCTCCCTCAAGACCCATGGATGGATTTCATCAGGTCCCATGGACTTATGCACCTTCAGGTTCCTTAGATGGTCTCGAACCTAATCTTCTACAGTGGGTAGTTCTTCATTCTCATAGACCCTGTTTTTGCCTTCTGCAACTTGGGCAGTGTGGTTAGAACCCTTGCCGGTGAAGACTGAGGCGAAAAAGTCATTCAGCACCTCAGCCTTCTCCATATCCTGGGTGACCAGATCTCCTGTTTCCTTCTGGAAAAGGCCCACATCTTCCCTAGTCTTGCCTTTACCCCTGACGTACTCACAGAAGTTTTTCTTTTTGCCCTTGATGCCCCTAGCCAGATTTAATTCTATCTGGGCTTTAGCTTGCCTAATCTGGTTCCTGGTCACTCAGACAGTTTCTCTGTAGTCCTCCCAGGCTACCTGTCCTTGCTTCCACCCTCTGTAGGCCTCCTTTTGGCTTTTGAGCTTGTCCAGGAGCTCCTTGTTCATCCATGCAGGCCTCCTGTTTTTTTTGCCTGACTTCTTTGTTGGGATGCATCGCTCCTGAGCTTGGAGGAGGTGATCCTTGAATACTAGCCAGCTTCCTTGGGCCCCTCTCCCCTCCAGGGCTTTTTCCCATGTTACCCTGCCAAGCAGGTCCCTCAAGAGGCCAAAGTCTGCTCTCCTGAAGTCCAAGGTAGTGAGCTTGCTGCACACCCTCCTCATTGCCCTAAGGATCTTGAATTCTACCATTTCATGGTCACTGCAGCCGAGGCTACCCTTGAGCTTGACATTCCCCACTAGCTCCTCCTTGTTGGTAAGGACAAGGTCCAACATGGCTCCTCTCCTCATTGGCTCCTCTACCATTTGAAGAAAGTTGTCGTCAACACATTCCAAGAACTTCCTGGATTTCTTGTGCCTCACTGTGTTGTCCCTCCAACAGATATCGGGGTGGCTGAAGTCCCCCATGAGGACCAGGGTCTGTGAACACGATGCTGCTCCTATCTGTCTATGGAGGGCCTCATCCTGGTCAGGTGGCCTGTAGCAGACCCCCACTTTAATGTCACCTGTCCCTGCCCTCCCTTTAATCTTTGACCCATAAGCTCTCTGTTGGGTCTTCATTCATCCCCAGGTGGAGCTCCATGCGTTCCAGCTGTTCATTGACATAGAGGGCAACACCCCTTCCTCATCTCCCCAGCCTGTCCTTCCTGAAGAGCCTGTATCCTTCCATTCCAACACTCCAGTCATAGGAGTCATCCCACCACATCTCTGTGATGCCAATGAGATCATAGCCCTAGAGGCATGTGCACATCTCTAACTGTTGCTTGTTTCTCATGCTCCCTGCGTTTGCATAGAGGCACTTCAGCTGAGTGCTGTAAGAAGCTGACTTACAGGCTGGAGTGGCTGCATTTCCTTCGTATAGCAAAGAACAGCAAAGAAAGAAGAGAATGAGGCATCCACAGGAGTGCAATCTAAACAGTTTAAGGACTTCGGAATTGTTCAGCATTTAGCCCCCTGACTTCCTCTGAAAACTTGAAAGGCATTTTTAGTGTGGTTCTCTCCTGATAAAGTTTAATTCTTGCTAACACAAGATCTTTCAGACAGATCTGAAAGATCTTTCAGACAGATCTCCCCTTAGGGGTTTGGGGAAGGAGAGGTATCATCATTGCAGCTTTCAGAGGAGAGTGAACGCTGCTGTTTGCTAACAAGCAATTACTTCTACTTGACCAAGTAATTGCCGTACCTACAACTGCCTTGTGCATACTACCTGTCCAAACTGCAATCTACCTGCTGTGGTCACTGTCAGCCTGAACCTATTTCAGGTACCACATTAGGCATAGAGTCAAGAATCACAGCTTCTTTCCCACTGGGGAGGCCACACTTTTACCACTGGGTTCCTGGTAGACCACAGGAATAGTCTGCAAAAATACTTGCAAGCCATGCAGCCTTGGCCTGAACATTAAGCGGGCAGTTCTTCACTTAGAAGGCCCTCAGAACAGCTCAATCTATTTTAAAATCTGAGAGTCCTTTAAAAAAGGAGAAAGTGATCTGCAAAACATCTGCAGCATTTTAAGCCCACAACCTCCCACTCAACTGGCACACTGAAGAACCAGCTCCCATCAGATTACACTTCTCAATCTTAAAAACAAAGCTGCAAGTTTCTACTTGACCTTTTACTAATACCAAAATTCCCTTGGTATGAATGAGGTCTAGAAACAAGTCCCATTTACTCAGAATCAAGATATTAGCTTGCCTTTCCAAAAGCCAAATCCTCAGCCTGAGGACAGAGGCCAATTTCCTATTAATAAGGTCCACAGCAGGTTGTCACCAAAAGGTGTGCTGCTTTTCTCTTCATGCTCTCAGCTGTCTTTCACCTGCTTGTTCGCTAGCAATGAAGCTCCAGAGCAGGTGGACCAACTTACTAATCTGGCAAGTTTGTTCTAGGGAAAATATGGGAGAAGGAGGGGGCAGAGGGGAGTAGGTTTCTTGTAAATTATCAAGATCATCCTTTCTGCAGTGAGGCAGTTAACTTGAAACCACATCCTAAGACACTAGGTAGTAGCTTCTACATAGTATAATCCCTGCAGCTGCTGAAAAGAGCAACACCTTGACCCCGTAATCCAGTCTATTTGACCCTGATCTTTAACATCAATTTGCATTATTGTGATAAGGACCTGGTAAACCTCAGATTTGTTTTTAAATGTTTAGGTTTTCAGCCACACTAGTGCTCTGATACTCAGGTTTACCATATGGATCCACAAATGTTATCACAGGCATAAGAGATGAAAATGAGAAGGTCTGCATATTTTAGTGACTATGAGTTTCCCTTACATCAAATGGCCATGTACCCATAGCCTGATAAACAACTGATTCTATCTTTGGAATCAAACTTGCTTTCTATTTCTTGATTTCCCCCCTCCTCTATCTGTGTTATTGTTGTTTTCTTGTTCCCTTTGTAGTTCTGTTAAACTGGCTTTCTCTCAACCCATGAGTTTTGCCTTTTTCTTCCAATTCTCCCCCCGTGGGGGGTGTGTGTGTGAAAGAGTGGCCACGTGGGTCTTTGTTGCCATCTGAGGTTAAACCACGACAGTCCTTTTTGGCACCCAACGTGGGGCTTGCAGGGTTGAGATAACGACAAATCCAACTAGAGGTTGTTAAAATGAATTTGTGTGCATTTATTATATTAGTTAAATAGTCACTGGTCACCATGTTGCTTGGTTTATTATCGTGGCTGTGTTATGTAAATTCCTATATGGTTTATATACTTCCCACAATGCTGTTCATCACCTCTGGGAGAGGGATGAGGATTATCATTTTGCTGTCCTGTGCAATATCAGCTTATGATATGATAATATCATTTGTTAGACAGTTATGTCGGGGTGTTGTACTGTCCGTACCTTGGGCACCATCTCTCAGAATTTATTAACAATCACACCCAGTCTATGGGGGAAACAAGGGGGGACACTTTCCCCAGCTCTTTTACCTCCCTTTTCTCCTTCGGGCCAGGTATGACAGCTTTTGAGAATTTTGAATATCCTTGGGATGCTCAAACCAGCACGGTCCTATTGCTATGTCTCCTGAATGTGTTCCAGGTCCTGTTTAGGGTTAAACAGCTATTTAAGACTACCACCCAGAGATCTGCCCTGAGGCTGGATAGTCAGGGGTGGCATGGCATGTGGGAGAACATGGGCAGGTACCTAGAGAACTTCTCGCCTCCAATGGTCTGGGACTTCACCCCTGAACAACTACAGGACCCCGATAAAGTCATAGAATATTTGAAACGAAAATGCTGTGATAATTCCCACTGTAAGTGAAGACAAGGTTCGTGACCACCTGAGGAACCTGAACATACAGAAGTCCATGGGACCTGATGAGATGCACCCCAGAGTCCTGAGGGAATTGGCTGATGTAGTTGCCAAGCCACTCTCCATGATATTTGAAAACTCATGGCAGTCAGGTGAAGTCCCTGGTGACTGGAAAAAGGGAAACATCACACCCGTTTTTAAAAAGGGGAGAAAGGAGGACCCTGGGAAGATCATGGAACAGATCCTCTTAGAAGCTATGCTAAGGCACATGGAGGACAGGGAGGTGATTCGAGACAGCCAGCATGGCTTCACCAAGGGCAAGTCCTCCTGACCAACCTGGTGGCTTTCTACAATGGAGTGACATCATCAGTGGACAAGGGGAGAGCTACGGATGTCATCTATCTGGACTTCTGCAAGGCCTTTGACATGGTTCCCCCACAACATCCTTCTCTCTAAGTTGGAGAGATACGGATTTGATGGGTGGACTGTTCGGTGGACAAGGAACTGGCTGGATGGTTGCATCCAGAGGGTGGTGGTCAATGGCTCAATGTCCAGACGGAGAGGGGTGACAAGTGGTGTCCCTCAGGGATCCGTACTGGGACCGGTGCTGTTCAACATCTTCATCAATGATTTAGACGGTGGGATCAAGTGCACCCTCAGCAAGTTTGTGACAGGCTGAGAGAGTTGGGGTTGTTCAGCCTGGAGAAGAGAAGGCTCCAGGGAGACCTTATAGCAGCCCTCCAGTACCTGAAGGGGGCCTATAAGAAAGCTGGGGAGGGGCTGTTTGCAAGGGCATGTAGCAATATGACGAGGAGCAATGGCTTTAAACTAGAGCAGAGCAGATTTAGATTAGACATTAGGAAGAAGTTCTTTACAATGAGGGTGGTGAGGCACTGGAACAGGTTGCCCAGAGAGGTGGTGGAGGCCCCATCCCTGGAGACATTCAAGACCAGGCTTGAGGAGGCTCTGAGCAATCTGATCTAGTTAAAGATGTCCCTGCTTACTGCAGGGGGCTTGGACTAGATGACCTTTAAAGGTCCCTTCCAACCCAACAGATTATATGATTCTATGATTACAGAGACGCACAACTCACTGTGCTATGCTGGGCCCTGCACAGTATCTACTAAACACTGCTCGATATTATGCAGCACCCTCAGGGGAAAGAGATGGAAACCAGATCAATGGGCACTGCAGCTACCCCAACCCCTGCGACAGACACTGTGGCTACTCCAACCCCTGCGGCAGCCACTGCAGCTGAACCAGGGAACCAACCTGTGCTGATATCAGTTGCCCCTATACAGAAGAAGAAATACACGAAGAAATCTTTTCACTTCTTAGTAAGGGATGACGATGAACCAGGGCCATCACGAGAACAGGAGGAAGAGGCAGAACCAGAGATAATCACCCGATCCCTGTCCCTGAGCAAGCTGCAGGATATGTGAAAAAATTTCAGATGACTTCCGGGCGAGCGCATTGTCACCTGGCTGCTCCAGTGCTGGGATAACGGGGCCAGTAGCCTGGAATTAGAGGGTAGGGAAGCCAGGCAGCTGGGATCCCTGTCTAGGGAAGGGAGCATTGACAAGGCAATTGGGAAGAAGACCCAAGCCCTCAGCATCTGGAAACGACTCCTGTCAGGCATGAGGGAGAGGTACCCCTTCAGTGAAGATGTTGTATGTCAGCCAAGCAAGTGGACTACCATGGAAAGAGGTATCCAGTACCTGAGAGAATTAGCCATGCGGGAAATGATTTATTATGACCTGGACAATATACAGTTACCCACAGACCCTGATGAGGTGCAATGCCCAAGGCCCATGTGGCAGAAGTTTGTACGGAGCGCACGGTTATACGGAGAGTATAAGGCTCTAGTGGACACGGGTGCACAGTGCACTCTAATACCATCAAGCTATAGAGGGGCAGAACCCATTTGTATTTCTGGGGCCACAAGAGGGGTCCCAAGAGTTGACTGTACTGGAGGCGGAAGTGAGCCTAACTGGGAATGAGTGGCAAAAGCATCCCATTGTGACTGGCCCAGAGGCTCCATGCATCCTTGGCATAGATTACCTCAGGAGAGGGTATTTTAAGGACCCAAAAGGGTACCAGTGGGCTTTTGGCATAGCTGCCTTGGAGATGGAGGAAGTTAAACAGTTGTCTACCTTGCCTGGTCTCTCGGAGGACTCTTCTGTCGTGGGGCTGTTGAGGGTCGAAGAACAGCAGGTGCCGACTGCTACCACAACGGTGCATCGATGGCAATATCGCACTAACCGAGACTCTCTGATTCCCATCCATAAGCTGATTCGTCAACTAGAGGTTCAAGGAGTGATCAGCAAGACTCGCTCACCCTTTAACAGTCCCATATGGCCGGTGCGAAAATCTAATGGAGAGTGGAGGCTAACTGTAGACTATTGTGGCCTGAATGAAGTCACGCCACCTCTGAGCGCTGCCGTGCCGGACATGCTAGAACTGCAGTATGAACTGGAGTCCAAGGCAGCCAAGTGGTATGCCACAACTGATATAGCGAATGCATTCTTCTCAATCCCTTTGGCAGCGGAGTGCAGGCCACAGTTTGCTTTCACTTGGAGGGGCGTCCAGTACACCTGGAATCGACTGCCCCAGGGGTGGAAACACAGCCCCACCATTTGCCATGGACTGGTCCAGACTGCACTGGAACAGGGTGAAGCTCCAGAACATCTGCAACACATTGATGACATCATCGTATGGGGAAACACAGCAGAAGAAGTCTTTGAGAAAGGGGGTAAAATAGTCCGAATCCTTCTGAAAGCTGGTTTTGCCATAAAACAAAGCAAGGTCAAGGGACCTGCGCAGGAGATCCAGTTTTTAGGAATAAAATGGCAAGATGGACGCTGTCAGATCCCAATGGATGTGATCAACAAAATAGCAGCTATGTCTCCACCAACTAGTAAAAAGGAAACACGAGCTTTCTTAGGCATTGTGGGGTTTTGGAGGATGCATATCCCAGATTACAGTCTAGTTGTAAGCCCTCTGTATCAAGTAACCCGGAAGAAGAATGATTTTAAATGGGGTCCTGAGCTACGACAAGCTTTTGAACAAATCAAACAGGAAACAGTCCATGCAGTGGCCCTGGGGCCAGTCTGGGCAGGACAAGATGTTAAAAACGTGCTCTACACCGCAGCCGGGGAAAATGGCCCTACCTGGAACCTCTGGCAGAAAGTACCAGGGGAGACTCGAGGTCGACCCCTAGGGTTTTGGAGTCGGGGATACAGAGGATCTGAAGCCAACTATACTCCAACTGAGAAAGAAATCATGGACTGGCCAGAAGGCAAGGATTTTGGAATGTCACCAGAGGAGGAGGTGACGCGTGCGGAAGAGGCCCCACCATATAATAAACTGCCAGAAAATGAGAAGAAATATGCCCTGTTCACTGATGGGTCCTGCCGGATTGTGGGAAAGCATCGAAAGTGGAAGGCTGCTGTGTGGAGTCCTACACGACGGGTTGCAGAAGCCAGTGAAGGACAAGGTGAATCAAGCCAGTTTGCAGAGGTGAAAGCCATTCAGCTGGCTTTGGACATTGCTGAGCGAGAAAAATGGCCAGTACTTTATACTGACTCATGGATGGTGGCAAATGCTCTGTGGGGGTGGCTACAGCAGTGGAAGCAGGGCAACTGGCAGCGCAGGGGCAAACCCATCTGGGCTGCTGAACTATGGCAAGATATTGCTGCCCGGATAGAGAATCTGGTTGTGAAGGTATGTCACGTAGATGCCCATGTACCCAGGGGTTGGGCCACAGAGGAATATCAGAACAACCAGCAGGTGGATCGGGCTGCTAGGATTGAAGTGGCTCAGGTGGATCTGGACTGGCAACATAGGGGTGAATTGTTCGTAGCCCAATGGGCCCATGACACCTCAGGCCATCAAGGGAGAGATGCGACATATAGATGGGCTCGTGACCGAGGGGTGGACTTGACCATGGACACTATTGCACAGGGCATCCATGAATGCGAGACACGTGCTGCAGTCAATCAAGCCAAGCGTTTGAAGCCTCTTTGGTATGGAGGATGATGGCTGAAATATAAATATGGGGAGGCCTGGCAGATTGATTATATCACACCGCCACAGACCCGTCAAGGCAAGCGCCATGTGCTCACAATGGTGGAAGCAACCAGTGGATGGCTGGAAACATATGCTGTGCCCCATGCCACTGCCCGGAACGCTATCCTGGGCCTTGAAAAGCAAGTCCTGTGGACTGTTAAAAACTACACTGAGAGCAATGGATGGTGGGACCTTCAAACATTGGGATGCACATCTAGCAAAAGCTACCTGGCTAGTTAACACCAGGGGATCTACCAATCAGGCTGGCCCTGCCCAATCAAAACTTCCACGTACTGCAGAAGGGGATAAAGTCCCCGTAGTGCACATGAAGAATATGTCAGGGAAGACAGTCTGGGTTAGTCCTGCCTCAGGCAAAGGCAAACCCATCCGTGGGATTGCTTTTGCCCAAGGACCTGGGTGCACTTGGTGGGCGGTGCAGAAGGATGGGGAAGTCCAATGTGTACCTCATGGGGATCTGATTTTGGGCAAGAATAGCCAATGAATCAAATGGTATGATGTTAATTGCTAAGTAACCCTGCCACTGTATGTCCTCATTACTATAATTGCTCAGTTGTACTACAGTAAGAATCACCCAAACTAATGACAGATGGACTTTGATGAAAAACCGAGTAAGGTGCAGCGGTGATGGGATCAGAACTGACCTCAGCAGCTGGCACCCAGCAAATTCATTGAGATCGACATCTTCAACCCATGGACAGTGGGCATGAGACACACCGCATACATCAGCTGCAAGCTTCGAAAATACAGCATGCACCAGTCCAGAACCACACACCATCTCGCCTGCCCTGAGAGACTGTTCTAACAGATGGAGCCCTAAGTCATGGATTAGAGGAACTCAACGGACATTTTAGAGGGAGGGCCCATAGACAAAGGGCATTATATCTGTATGAATACATATGTACATATATATCAAAGACAGGGGAGAGTGGTGGCAATTCATTGGAACCTGTAAGATCTGGGCATGGCAAAGATGGTATGGAATAAGGAGTGGATAATGTCCTGTTTCTGGTGGGGATAGGGTTAATTCTCCCCAGGCTCTGGCAGGGGACATGGGTATTCCATCCCATGTGAGCCATGCCCAGTCTGTAGCCACTGGAGCTATGCCCAGTCTGTAGCCGCTGGGGGGGGGGGGCAGGAAGTCACTGGAGCAGGCTGGGGCATCCCAGGTCTGGTCGGTGAGCAGTGGTACCATAATTGTGTTTGTACATTCCTCTATCTGTGTTATTGTTGTTTTCTTGTTCCCTTTGCTGTTCTGTTAAACTGCCTTTGTCTCAACCCACAAGTTTTGCCTTTTTCTTCTGATTCTCCCCCCGTGGTGGGGGTGGGGCTTAACCATGACAGACTACATTCACATATTCAGGATGTCAGACATTTTTTTGAAGGATAATTGAATATATTGGAACTCTTCAGTAAAAATTCTCATACCCACAGTCTTGTTTGTTAACAACATACTTTATGACCTTTCAGTAATAAAACTAGTTGTAGAGGTAAAAAATTGTAATAGAGAACCTTAACATTTAGAATCCTAATGTTATTACAAGTGACAAACAAATTTTAAAGACAAAATTAAACCTTTGATTTAAAAGCAAGAAAAACTAATTTGAAGCAAAGACCATCTCTAGCCCACACAAAACAAGTGTTATTTTATTACTTTTATTATAATCAGAAATGAAAAATTTTCAAGTTGTAGGCATTTTTATTAAAGATGCTGAAATCAATCCAACAGTTTCACAAGATTTGGGCCTCTGCACAAGTGATATACATGCAAGCAGAATGTAAGAAGATAACTACTTAGTATAGCAACAGAGAACTCTTTTTTTTGTCTCAACATACTAGTTTAAAGCAAGCAGTGATTTATGTAACAAAACCCCCATGTTCTAGAGAAGATGATGAAATACAGCAAAGATATGCAACCCCCACTCTACACGTTAATACAGTACCTGGGCGCTGAATCTGTGAACATCAGAGGCACTGACTAGATCAATGGAAGACATGGAGGAAGAGCGACTATAGGGCTACCAGAGACAAAGAAAAAACCAAGGAATCAGAACAAAGGCAGAACAGAGCATTTGGTACCAACTTGCAAGCACAAGATAATGAAGAAAAGGAAAACAAAAGCACCATAAGCAGCAAGCACAGCAGTGAATGCTAATTTCATGCACCTATTATGTATTATGCTCCCAGTGTAGCCCTAAGAAGAGCATAGTGTTTCCAGTAACACTAAAAAAAGTCAACTGATCCTAATGCAAGAGACCGGAATTTTTAATTTTTTTTTTAAATCAATTAAATTAATTTTGATGAAGGTATCTTAAAAACACTGAGGTTAGCGAGTTGTGATTTTTTTTCCTTTAATATAATCTCTAACTGACAAGCTTGATACAAGCAAAGAATAGCCGAAATAGATACTGAAATCAGTATTTTTTTGAGCCAAGACAGAAAACAGTCCTTCTCCAGTTCCAGCTACTTCAATTGAAAATGAATAAACCATTGAAAGTTATACTAGAAACGCCTAAAAAATAATAAAATAATAAAAAAAATAATCAATCTTACCTATCCATATAAAATATAATATAGAAATATAACTCAGCCCATTATTCAGAGGAGATCATGAGAAATATCTTACCTTTTGGACAAATCTATGAGTCCCCACAGCAGAATATGCATCTCCAGAAGGTAAGGATGTTGGCCAGTGTAATCTGACCTTTTCACTTTGGGACTGTAACAAAATAAGTTCAATTATTGGTAGTCAGCTGCTACTCTATGAAACAGAGTGAGGCATCCTCAATCTATATAGTGGCTACAACAACTAATGCTGAATGACAGACATGAAGTTGTCATCCTGCTGGAGTTGTCAGGAAGTGAATGGGCCTGAAGACTGAATTACCCATTCATCTACACTTCAAGGTGTATTTCCAGGTTAAGCAAAATAGATTGGCAGCATTAAGGATGTTGCATCCATGTAGTAGTACAACAGTCACTCAAAACTTTTACTTTCCGCTAAGAGACCCCAACATAGATAAACTCTGTTGGGTACTGTACGTCCACTAGAAAGTCTTATAATTCTTAACCAAGTCATTGTATTCACCATATTCATAAGCCTAAAACCTTTTAAGACAAAGGAATCATAGAATAGAATCATAGAATCATTCAGGTTGGAAAAGACCCTTGGGATCATCGAGTCCAACCATCATCTCCACTCTACAAAGTTCTCCCTTACACCATATCCCTTAACACCACATCTAAACGACTCTTAAACACATCCAGGGATGGTGACTCCACCACCTCCCTGGGCAGCCTATTCCAGTGTCTAACCACTCTTTCTGGGAAGAATTTTTTCCTGATGTCCAGCCTAAACCTACCCTGCTGCAGCTTGAAGCCATTCCCTCTTGTTCTATCGCTAATTACCTGTGAGAAGAGACCAGCACCAACCTCTCTACAATGTCCTTTCAAGTAGTTGTAGAGAGCGATGAGGTCTCCCCTCAGCCTCCTCTTCCTCAAACTAAACAGTCCCAGCTCCTTCAATCGCTCCTCATAAGATTTATTCTGCAGGCCCTTCACCAGCTTCGTTGCCCTCCTCTGCCCTCGCTCCAGCACCTCGATATCTCTCTCGTGTTGAGGTGCCCAGAACTGGACACAATACTCAAGGTGTGGCCTCACCAGTGCTGAGTACAGGGGGACAATCACCTCCCTCCTTCTGCTGGTCACACTATTTCTAATACAAGCCAGGATGCCATTGGCCCTCTTGGCCACCTGGGCACACTGCTGGCTCATGTTCAGCCGCTTGTCAATTGAACCCCCAGGTCCTTTTCTGCCAGGCAGCTCTCCAGCCACACTGCCCCAAGCCTGTAGCCATGCATGGGGTTGTTGCGGCCCAAGTGCAGGACCCGGCACTTGGCCTTGTTGAAGCTCATTCCATTAGCATTGGCCCATCGGTCCAATCTATCCAAGTCTCTCTGTAGAGCCTCCCTATCCTCATGCAGATCAACACTCCCGCTTAGCTTGGTGTCATCTGCAAACTTGCTGATGATACACTCTATGTCCTTATCAAGGTCATCAATAAAGACGTTAAAGGAGGCACCACTTTGTTATTCCCTCTCATTTTATACATTACTATATTCTCATATTCTATATATTTCATCGCATGCATTTTATCCCTTTTTGATCCTTGTCACTGAAGTGTATTCAAGAAATGAGTTAGAGAAACAGCCAGAGCCTACACAATTTTTAAATAAAAACAAACACCAACAGAACTACGTCTTGCCTATTTCACATACCGCTACAGCCAAAAGAAACTTCAGAGCAATAATTAGGTTTTGAAAAATAGCTGCAGTATTTGATATTCTCATTTACACAAGGCATCAGTTACATATAAAGATAAGTTTTATACAGGACTAATATGCTTATTTAGGAATTAGAAACCAGAGATGTTCAATTAGCTTAACACTTATACTATCCTTTTCTATGCAAACTGTGAAGTCACTTTCTCAAAATTAGTGTTAAGCAATGATATTTAACTGTACAAATATTAAGTAGTGAATTCCACTTATAAGTGTCAGTATAAAATATCTAGTTTCAGGAGATGCACCCCAGGACTAAGTCACAAAAGTCTTCCACGAAGTGCCCATCATTAACATATTTTTCAAGTATCAATACCTGTTCTTCCATTTTATCCTGTCTATCAAGAGCAGCTTCAACAGCATCAAAGAATTCTTCTTCGTTAATCAGACTATTAGGACCCTCCTAGAGCATAAGAAACAAAACTAGTTCAAAATTTTGGAGGCACAAGAGCTCCGCTTAAGTTTAATATTAGAAACAGATATTTATATGTTATGCATATAACTGACAGAAGGAAATTTCTTCCATAGACCTCAAATATTTTCACCAATATTCTTAGATTACAATTCATCTGAAAACCCTACTTGTTAAAGGAAGTTATTTCCTTTAACTGCAATTTAGGGGTAGTTCTATAAATAAGCAAAAAAACTGAAGAAACTGAAGACTGAGTAACAGTGTCAATATGCTTTGACATCAGATTTAGGTTTTAATTAACATATCTGTTCTCTTAAAAATGTTTACAGTGTGTCAGTAAAGTAAACATATTAACATAATTATGTATATACTCCTTCCAAGTATTCCAGTGCCTTAGGGTAGATTTCAGATATGTGCTCAAAGCACAACAAGACAAGACAAAATCCTGGGGATCACTATTGAAAATTCTTGGAAATAAGAGTTTAACAATAAACAGCAGGTAGAGTTGAGTCAACTATTAAAAACTTGTGTCCACTAAGTAAAGTAAAATAGTAATTTAAGAAAACTAGGATTACTGCTTTTATTGTATTGTAAAACAAACTGGTTCAGCAAAATTCAAAAACCTACTTTACAACAGGGATATCTGTGAGAAGCAGCTGGGTTCATAACCAGGCAGACAAAATCCAACTTCTTATCCACCTTTTTCTTTTACAGTGCCTCAGTCGTAATGGAGAATCTAAGCTCAAGTATCTTTTAAATTTCCCAACATATTAGTACTATTTCTCATGCCATGATTCGCAAGCAGAAACCTGCTTGATTAATGTAAATGAAAGGGTCAAGTTCTTAAAAATTATGCAAACTGCATTATAGGTGCATTAGCTTACATTATTCTTCAGAAGGCAGTTTAAAAGCCTTAGAATTTGACTAAATAACTAAACTGAGGAGGAAGCTGCTAAAACATGCAATTTAACAGATGAAGCAGAACCTAAAATCATTGAATTTATCAACACGTTTCAAGTGGCGGTGACAAGTTAAAAATCAATTCAAGGTAAACTTCAGATTCTAGGACTGCCTCTGCAGTCAGAGTTTTTCATATTTGCATTACATATCTATACTGCTGATTCATTAAAAAGTAAGAGTACAAAACTTGCATATGAGCAGTATCAAATGTACAAGAAAAATAATAAAGAAGTCAGCAGAAATATCTGTAAGCAAAATACTTAGACGAAAGCAGAATAAGGAAACCTGAGGTGAAGACAGACTTTTATTCTCAAAAAATTAAGGATTTAGATTCTTCATTCAGTTTCAGAAAAAGAAAAGTGGCATGAACACATCTGCACAGCTAAAGACCTTGATTTACACACACACACTCCTTTGTGAAACAAACCAATCTTTAAAAGCATTAGCATTTTTAAAGATTTCAAAAGCAGAATTTGTACCTCGTAGTCTGGCCCTCCAAAGTGGGACTTTTTCTTCAGTTCTGTCACAGCATTTTTGTATGCTTCTTCTATTCTTCTCCTTTTCTCTATCTCCTGTAAAATTACATGATCATTTAATGCAGCAAAAATGAATCAGCTGATAACAGTCAGCATGCCAATAAATGGAATGACTGGTATAGGGGTTTCTCCCAAGTAACAACTGCAAATCTGCTGATTTTCTGATTTTATATGAATGCATGCCCATATACGGGCATATATAATACAAAACTTGGGGAGCTAGCTACCTTGAGCATACCTTCTTTAAGTCATGTGAAAGAAACTAGATCACCAAGCAAAATCTGGTATCTAGTTTAAGCATAGCTATTCACAGTTTGTTGAGGGTCAGACTTGGTATCTGACAGTTTTATATAAACTCCTTGACACAGATGCTTGGGCAGTGATAACAAAGGGTGAAAAGTAAGACTGGTAGAAAGCTAACTTGTTGAATAGGGTGAGATACTAGTGAATCAAAGCATATAAGCTTGTATCTATAATTAGCTGGCGTAGGATCCACATGAATCATTTTGTGAACTCCATGCAGAGACTAACAACTCAACATCATTCTCCCATAATACGTGTGTGACTGTACTAGAGCCACTAATAATGTTAAGGCAAGAAGTTCCTGCCTGGCACAACAGGCGCTGCAGTTGCAACTGCCCAGCGACTACCCCACCTTCCCAGATGCCATTGCATAACAGGTACAGTGCTCTGCAAGGGAAACTGGACAATGATAAGCATGATAGTTCTTCCACCTTAGAGGTGTCAGCAAGGTCTAGTTGGACCACCCCCCACATCAAAACCTCTATGGTAAAAAACAAAAGACGGGTCATTGTCATAGGTGACTCCCTACTGAAGGGAGCAGAAGGCCCAATATGCAGACCGGACCCGCTACATAGGGAGGTCTGCTGCCTCCCTGGGGCCCGGGTCAAGGACGTGAAGAGGATGCTTCCTTCCCTGGTACGGCCCTCAGACCATTACCCCCTTTTGATCTTTCAGGTAGGCAGTGATGAAGTAGTGAGAAGAAGTCCGAGGGCAATGAAGAGAGATTTCAGGATCTTGGGATGGCTGGTCAAAGGCTCCAAGCCTAGTGCTACCTGCAGGACTTTGGGTTCTTTGACCATGGCCTGATTTACAAGACACCAGGCCTGCTGGTAACAGGCAGGAATAGCTTATCTTGCAGGGGGAAAAGGGTTCTAGGACAAGAGTTATCAGGGCTCATTGAGAGTGCTTTAAACTAGATTTGAAGCGGGGTGGGGATGCTACTGGGCTTGCCAGTGAGGTGCCTGGGTATAGTAGCTCAGCACTTGTGGGGCAGTGTGCTAGTATTTTTGAGAGCCAGAAGGCCTACCACCCCTCAAGGGTGAAAACTACACGCACAACTCCCTCTCTGAAATGCTTATACACCAATGCACGCAGCATGGGGAATAAGCAGGAAGAGCTGGAGATCTGTGTGCGGTTGCAGGGCCACGATCTCATTGCAATTACTAAGACGTGGTGGGACAGCTCACATGGCTGGAATGCTGTCATGGACGGCTATGTCCTTGTCAGAAAAGACAGGCCAGCGAGGTGAGGTGGTGGAGTTGCTCTTTATGTGAGAGAGCATCTAGAATGCATTGAGCTCTCCCTGGGGGCGGATGAAGAGAGAGTTGAGAGCTTATGGGTAAGGATATATGAGGGACATTGTTGTGGGTGTTTATTACAGGCTACCTGATCAGGATGGGGAAGCTGATGAGGCTTTCTACAGACAGCTGAAGGTAGCCTCACAGTCACAGGCCTTGGTTCTCATGGGGGACTTCAATCACCCTGATATCTGCTGGGAAGACCCCACAGCCAGGCATGCACAGTCCAGGAGGCTCCTCCAGTGCATTGATGACAACTTTCTGACACAAGTGGTGCAGGAGGCAACAAGGAGAGGTGTACTACTGGACCTAGTACTGACAAAGAGGGACTGGTGGAGGACATGAAGGTTGGGGGCACCCTAGGCTGCAGTGATCATGAAATGATAGAGTTCAGGATCATGGGCAGTATTCACAAAACAACAAGTAGGATTGCAACCTTGGATTTCAGGAGGACTAACTTTAACCTCTTCGAGAAACTGCTTGGAGAGATCCCGTGGGCTAGGGCTCTGGAAGGCAAGGGGGCTCAAGAGAGCTGGTTGGTATTCAAAGACCACTTCCTCCAAGCTCAGGATCGGTGCATCCCTAAGAGAAAGAAATTGGGCAAGGGACGCAGGAGACCTGCATGGTTGAGCAGGGAGCTTCTGAAAAAGCTCAAGTGGAAGAAGGACGTTTACAGCACGTGGAAGAAGGGACTGACCCCTTGGGAAGATTACAAGAATGCTGTCAGAGTAAGCAGGGATGAAACGAGGAAAGCCAAGGCCTCCTTGGAATTAAACCTGGCTAGGGATGTCAAGGTCAACAGGAAGGGCTTCTACAAGTATATTGGAGGCAAAAGGAAGACCAGAGAAAATGTGGACCCACTGTTGAATGAGACAGGATCCATGGTGACGGAGGATGCGGAGAAGGTGGAGTTACTGAATGCCTTCTTTGCTTCGGTCTTTACTGCTCAGCCCAGCCCTCAGGAATCCCAGACTTTGGAGAAAGTAACAGGGAAAGTCTGGACAAAGGAAGACTTCTCCTTGGTTGAGGAGGATCAAGTGAGAGATCAATTAAGTCAACTGGATAACCACAAGTCCATGGGTCCTGATGGGATGCACCCAAGAGTGCTGAGGGAGCTGGCGGAAGTCATTGCTGGGCCACTCTCCATCATCTTTGAAAGGTCCTGGAGAACAGGCGAGGTGCCTGAGGACTGGAGGAAAGCCAATGTCACTCCAGCCTTCTAAAAGGGCAAGAAGGAGGACCCGGGGAACTACGAGCCAGTCAGCCTCACCTCCATGCCTGGAACAGCTCGTTCTGGGCGTCATCTCGAGGCATGTGGAGGAAAAGAAAGCTATCAGAAGTAGGCAACACAGAGTCACCAAGGGGAAATCATGCCTGACTAATCTGCTAGCCTTCTATGATGGCATGACTGGATGGAGAGATTGAGGGGAGGGCAGTGGATGTGGTCTACCTTGACTTCAGCAAGGCATTTGACACGGTCTCCCACAGCATCCTCATAGGGAAGCTTAGGAAGACTGGGCTAGATGAATGGACAGTGGAGGTGGATTGAAAACTGGTTGAAAAACAGAGCTCAGAGGGTCGTGATTAGGGGCACAGAGTCTAGTTGGAGGTCAGTGACGAGTGGTGTTCCCCAGGAGTCAGTACTGGGTCCAGTCCTCTTCAATATATTCATCAATGACCTGGATGAAGGGATAGAGTGTGCCCTCAGCAAGTTTGCTGATGACACAAAGCTGGGAGGGGTGGCTGACACACCAGAAGGCTGTGCCGCCATACAGAGAGAATCTAGACAGGCTGGAGAATTGGACAGAGAGAAACTAATGAAATTCAACAAGGGCAAGTGCAGGGTGCTGCACCTGGGGAGGAATAACCCCCTGCACCAGTACAGGTTGGGGGCTGACCTGCTGGAGAGCAGCTCTGTGGAAAGAGACCTGGGAGCCCTGGTGGACACCAGGATGACCATGAGCCAGCAATGTGCCCTTGTGGCCAAGAAGGCCAATGGCATCCTGGGGTGCATCAAGAAGAGTGTGGCTAGCAGGTCGAGGGAGGTCATCCTCCCCCTCTACTCTGCCCTGGTGAGACCACACCTGGAGTACTGTGTCCAGTTCTGGGCTCCCCGGTTCAAGAGGGACAGGGAACTGCTGGAGAGGGTGCAGCAGAGAGCTACCAAGATGATTAGGGGACTGGAACTCCTCTCTTATGAAGAAAGGCTGAGGGATTTGGGTCTTTTCAGTCTGGAAAAAAGACGGCTGAGGGGAGAATCTTATCAATGCTTATAAATACTTAAAGGGTGGGTGTCAGGAGGATGGGGACAGGCTCTTTTCAGTGGACAGGACAAGAGGTAACCGGCACAAACTTGAGCATAGGAGGTTCCGCCTAAACATGAGGAGGAACTTCTTTACTTTGAGGGTGGCAGAGCACTGGAACAGGCTGCCCAGAGAGGTGGTGGAGTCTCCAACTCTGGAGACATTCAAAACCCACCTGGACGCATTCTTGTGCAACCTGCTCTAGGTGACCCTGCTCTGGCAGGGGGTTGGACTAGATGATCTCCAGAGGTCCCTTCTAACCCCTGTCATTCTGTGATTCTGTATATTTTTAATAAAGAAGCAGTAATACTGGAATCAGATTAAGCCTAGTATTTCCTCTGCAAATTCTACATACTGACAGATATTCCCAGAGAAAAAGCTATAAACACTTCTGAAATTCTTGCAGAATTCAGCTTTAGTACATAAGATGTTTCTCTGTTCCCTTTTGACAACTGGACACCACATGCTACTTATTGCAGATATGAGTATAATTATTCAGCAACCCAATTTGAACTTTAATGATTCAGTGGAAAACCCTTAACAACACTGAAAGGCTGAGTTTACCAACTGGGAATTTGGTGGTAATGTTCATTCTGGAACACATACTTTCCAGTTTCTAAAGAAAAGTTTGAAAAATAAAGAAACAGCTTTGATACAAAACAAAGAAGTATAGTTTTCCACAGGAAAATTCTTAGGAAAAAAGCAACACTTAAATCAAGACAGTATTGCCTTTATCTGTGAATGTAGGCTTTTCCCTTCCTGAAACTATCACAAACAGGCAATAACTGCTAACACTTACGTTTCACAAAACATTGCAAGTTTACCTATTTTGAAAGTAACTGGAAAGTCCTGGAGATGCAGAAAGCATGACTTGAGTGTAAGTCATTGTGAGAAAGCATAGAAGTTTCACCAGAACACTTGGAATGAAAAACAAAACACAAAAAAACTCCCAAAAAACCAATTCCCCCCCAAGTACCCACGCTTTGTGTACTTCAATCTGCAAATTAGTGATAATTCACACCTGTCAAAAGACAACTCTCTAAATCTACCAGCTTCTATTGGCAAAAACATTAAATAAGGCAGAAATTAGGAAGTTGTTTGATTGCACAGCAGAAAAATTACTGGTGTATTAAAACTCTGTAAAATTTAATGAGACATTTAAGTTACAATTGTGAAAGGTGAACAGAATAAACTACCCAAACATGTTAATCTTAAAGTAAAATTTAACATTCAGAAGATAAGTTTGCACATTAATGCCAATTATTAAGACTAAAGGAAACAAGAATAGAAAAATGTTGCTGTAGTCAAGACAAGAAAAGCATCATCACAAGGATTTTTTTGCAAATAAAACAATGGAAAAAATACTAGAGAGTAAATCATTTCCCTGTTTATCCATTTTCTTTAAAAAAGTCTATTTTAAAAATACATTCGAGAGGCTCATACTGAAAAATATACTGCACTGGAAAAATAAAAAGTCAAGCTCAAGATCTTAACAGATAAGAATAAAAGGTCAAAAGCAAAGCCGTAACTACAATCACCATTACGTGCTTCTGTATTAATTTTATTCTGGCCATCTGAGTGCTTTGGTAACAGAAAGAAAACTAAATATAGAATTCTAAAATTACAATCACTATGAGCACTATTTTAAGTCTTTAAAATTAAAAGATGCGTTTTTAATGATTTCTTGCTTTCAAAGGTTTAAAAATAAAGTTTCCAACTTTCAGAATGTAACTTAAAAGTCTTTGATTTATTTAAAAAACAGGGTTTCTAGAGAAAGATACTCGCTTCATAACACTGTACTCATCTCAAGTCAAATTGTACTGAGCTTCAACAAGTTCTGATGAACTTGACCTTTTTAATATTAAAAATATTTAAGGACAGATATAATTTTGAAATATATTTTATTCAAGTTCGGAAGACATAAACCTCTCTTGCATCTTTAGGCTAAACTGGCCCTCTACAAGATGGAGACTGTATAGTTTTGTGAAGTAGCAGGACTCTCACTAATCACATTTGTGTTTTGCTGTCAAGTAAAACGTGGTTCTCAAGTTAGTGGAGTGAGGAGGCTGGAGAGGGAAGGAGAGTAAGTTGGATTACAACGGTATTTACACTATTTGTAAAACACTAATTGCTTTTAGCCACTGACAGAGATCCTGTTCTTCCTGTGACAAACCTGCACAGAACAAAGCCTGAGGAGTGAATTTGCTGATATACAAAGGACAAACTTGACGCCGCACCTTTCATTTCTTCTAGATGGTCTTTTACAGGCACTGGACAGACTTACAAGAGCTTTAAAACCCTCCCAGCTAGAACAAACACAAACGGCTGCCCAATTTCATATATTTTCCCCCTCTAATCTCTCAGAGGAGATATTCTGAACTTTATCATCTCCCAATATTTACTTCTTTTTCAGAGCAGCGTAAGCATCTATCCAAGAAAACCAAGAGTACAGAGATCAACATCATTCTCCTCCTACATCTATTTATCAGATGACAGAGCAATGTTTTTTTTGCTCAGGCCCATAGTTATAGAAGAGACTTTGAGAGCCATGTTTAGCCACTAAAACAAGAAGGTAAAAAAACAAAACAAAAGAAGTGCTACGACTGAAGTGGAATAAATAGCTTTAGCAAAGGTCTGAGTACAGTCAACTGCTGTCTTTAAATTCTTGTGCAGAGTGTAGGTGTCAAGGTGTTGGTTGTGGGGGGCTGCAGGAGTGCCCTCTGTGGGAAGAGGCCAGGGGCTGCCCCGTGTCAGACACAGCTGGTTCCAGCCAACTCTAAAACAGACCCACCACAGGACAGAGCTGAATCCATCTGCCACATGCATGGCACCTCTGTGAAAATGTATTTAAGAGCAATAAACACCCCAGGGAGAGAGGAAGGTGAACAAAAAGTGAGAAACAGAGGGAATGCCTAGCCCAGAGGAGAAGCAGCTCCAGGGCAGCAAACATATCCACGCTGCAGCCCATGGAGGGACCCCATGCTGGAGCAGAGGGACATTTCTTGAAGGAACTACGTTCCATGGAGGACCCCCACTGGAGCAGATTTTTCCCAGAAGACTGCAGCCCTGGAAAGGACCTGCAGTGGAGCAGGGAAAAAGTGTGAGGGGGAAGGAGTGGCAAAGACTAAGTGTTTTGGACCAACCTCAAACCCCCATTCCCTACCCCCCACCCCTACTCTGCACTGCTTGGGGCTAGCAGGCCTGCAGTGAAAGAGTGAAGTTGAGACTGGGAAATGGGGAAAGAAAGCTGTTTTAGTGTTTGTCTTTTTGTTTCCCACTAACTGTACCTATTTTAATCAGCGACAAATTGATTTTCCCCAAGTTGAGACTGTTCTGCCATGACAAGAACTGGTAAGCAATCTCCATCTTTCTCTTGGCCCATGAGCTTTCTCATCCTATTTTTCCCCCCAGTCCTGCTGGATGGAGTGGTAAGTGAACAGCTGGGTGGGCATTTAGCTGTTAGTCAAGGTTAACCCACCACGATTCTATATTATTTAATTCAATCAAAATCTCCTCTTCTAAAAGGCTAGCAATTAGAGGAATCCAAATAAAAAAAAGGTTATTTTATATTAGAATTGCAGTACTTCACCATGAGCGTGCTGTAAACCCCAGAAAATTTCACGGACAAGCGTGACAAAGTTGCAGGTCTACTAAAGCAGAGAAACTTAAAATCTCCAAGTTTTTAGAAGCTTTTGCCATTTTAATTTCTGGGAAACCAAGTCCAAATAAGCTTGTGACCCCCTTTAAAATCTATTTACTCATGCTGTATGAGGTGTTATGTTGCTGTATGAGGTATCAGTCACACAAGTCTCAAAGTGAAATTTAGGTTTGAATTTGTTAATTGCTTCCAGCTAAAAACAAGTGCTTTAAAGTTAGTCCACAGAAGAAGAAAAACGTGACAAATAACTAATCTAAACCAATTCAAATTCTATATTAACATATTATTCTGTAATAACATATACTAATCTACTGACAAGAAAAATTCACTTCATCTGTGTTCTAAGCAAAGTCTGATCAGCAAGAGTGAACTGTGCTTGCTCAGCCCAGAGAAGAGAAGGCTTTTGTGGGGGGACTTAACAGTAGCCTTCCAATACCTCCGAGGAGGTCATCAAGAAACTGAGCCAGGCTCTTCACAGCAGTCTATAGTAGGAAGATGTAAAACAATAGGCAGATACTGGAATAAGAGCTACTCCAACTGGATATAATGAAAGACTTGTTTACTATAACAGCAGTTGAGCAGCAGAACAGGCAGCCCAGAACAGCTGTGTGGTCTCCAGCCTTGGAGACTTGAAACTAGACTTGATAAAGCCCTGAGCAACCCAGTCTGATCTCAAACTATACTTCCTTTAAGCAGGAGGTTGGACTAGAGACCTCTTGAGGTCCTATGGATCCTATTAACAAGCTTCAAGTCTTAGGTCTGCTATAATTTCTCCAACTACCCAGATGAAGCAATAATAAATTAAGTGCTGACAGAAGTCACAATACAGTTAGATAGGACCAGGCCTTTGACATACAGACAAAAAAGAGCCAGGAGACAGGATTCAAACGTGGATGTATTTTGTCTGAATGACTTCATTCTTTGAATTGTGTACCACTAACACATATGGAGTAAGATTTTTTAAGTGTAATATACACCATATGGAAACATGTTAAATTAAAAACAAGACAACGGATAAAGGACTGTACAGGACACCAGCCAGTGATGGCAGGATTCTAGAAATCAAAGCCTGAAGTACAACCTAGCCATGCTTCTAGCACATCTCATCTGAAGAGAGAAGACACTGCTCCTTTTGAGTTGCTACAGTGGTTGAGTAGGCTTACCATGAACTATCACTGCCATAAGAATAACAGATATTATAATACCACACATACCGCTAAAAAAATTAGCCAATTGGTATAAAACATGACTTGTTAATCTCTTCAATCTCATAAAGGTAAGTAAAATAATCATATCTTAGACCTTTAAGGTTAGAACTGGTTCTTCTCAGTACTGTCACCATCTCTTATCACAATTAAAACATTTCAGAGATTTGCACATCATTTTGCAAGCATGGATAATTAGGTCTCTTTTAGAGGGCTGCAAGCAATACACTTATTACTGTAGAATACTATCAGGTTCTTTATAGATATAAAAATATAGGAATACTATCTGAACAAGGGCTGGGAAAAGAAAGAATATGATGAATACTGTTACTGGATCACCAACAGTCAGGATGAGGTTTTAACATTTTATAGGAGTAATAAATAATGAAAGTACCTAAAATTAATAAATGCTGTACATAAACCTAAAAGCAATACCTGGAATAAAAAAAGTTAAAAACAGCTAATTTGAAATTTCAATTTCAAGCTAAAGAAACAACTTTTTCAATAAAGGTAAAAAGGAAATGATCTTACCTTATCTAGTCTTTTTTGCCAGCTTTCTTCACGTTTTACCATGAGTTCAATACAATGAGAGAGTGTAGCAAGGATTCCAGCAGTAGTTGCCTTGAAAGTTATAGCTTCTCCTTTAAAGTCTATGCCATTAATTCCTTTGGGTGTCACATGTGGAAACACTAAAAACAAACATCATTTACCGATAGCTGCCTTTAACTCAAACAAGCGTTTTACATGTATGCTTTATATTACAACTGTTTGAAGAAATTAGACTGGATAGAAAGTTAATTTAAAAATAAAAATCAAAAGCGCTAATAATTTTCAGCTATCCACAGGGTAAGGAGGAACGCATCCCTTCAGCTTCATCTTTCTATACTGTATTTCAAGTCTGCTTGTAATGCTGTATTACTCTGCACTCTGCAAATCATGTAGGTGGAGGGAGTGGGAATACTTTGTAACAATAGCAGTTTGACAGCTTGAAGTGGGGCCTAATTAACAGAGAACAGCCTTAAAACATATCTGATACAGCACTAAGAAAGGAACAATTTCAAAATTCAATCAAACCCAAAAGGTAAAATTTCAAGGTTGCTTTAAGCAGGTAACTATAGATTTAAAAACTTCAACATAAAAAAGGGTATAATATAAAAGTATCAAATGTGTTGAATTATCCAAGTACTGTGGGGTTTTGCAGTTCCAACAACTACTTCATGCTGTCAACTAGGCCATCTGTTGCTAAGGCTATTTAAACAAGTCACTTAAAATGTGTGACAAAAAAGTACCTATTCTATGTCAAATTCATATGTAGGTTGACAGAATAACAAATCAAACACTACACATTAATGTCAGTAAATATTAGAAAGCAGAAGTAACACCCATGTTGAAGCTGACTGAGCTCAGCAAGTTATAGTAACTCCTGCTATGCCATGGGGCAAGTTAATGACTTATCACCCAGTTGGATATTGCTTTCTTTTCTCAGTGTGTCAGTGTGCCACTGTTATGGTTTAAAGAGTACAAATAAATATTTGTGTAAGTTTATCCAATATCTGTCTGCAAGGGTAAAGCAGAGCTTTCAAGCAGCCTCAGTTCTTGGAGGGAAGAGAAATGCAATTGCTGTTCTCTAATGGTAGAGCACAATATCTACACTTAAGGAAGAGAAAGCAAGCATCACATGGTCTTAAGCAATGGTTTAAGTCTCCGGAGGTGTTATAAACCCTCCTTTCAGAAGGAATCAAACTTTTTCAAACATACATTTACACACCACACACTACTTCAAATACCTCAATAAACATACATACTATTATAGAACACAGTTTATTTTTGTTTCATGTTAATCAAGAATACTCCCTAAAAGGTAAAGATGATAGGAGCGAAAGAAAGATCGATCTGTTTCAGAAGCAATAATGAGCTCTCCCTCCCCCTAACAGCTGCAGAGGGAACACAGAAGAGGCTAAGACTGAAATTGGTATAATATGGCAAGGAGGTGATGCAGTGGATTCACTGAATAATGAAAATTAGACAAGAGCTTCACCAATAACACACTTCACTAATGGAAAAAAAAGCAGTTTATACTAATAATATGTCCTGCTTGTGTAGACCATGTTCATGTGCAGGCTTACCAGCACAGCTATGCTGCTTATAGATGTGATTTTTCTCCTAAGTATGCAACATGCTAGACGCACTGAAGAAATTACCGCTGGCTGCAACAATATAAAATAATTTCATAAATCTATGGTAGATTGTAAGGGAGATGCAGCAACCTAGCCTCATTTCCTGGAAAAAAACCGGCTTTTGTTCCTGGATATCTTTAGGCCTCAGCTACAACTCATTAATACTTCCATAGAGTTTCAGTCATCATATATTCTAAGTCATTCTTTAATGACTAGTCTCAAAGTAGCAGTGATACATACAGAGCTTGTAATTTCAAAGTCAGTGTCCATAGTTCCTTTCAGCCATTATAATTCTGGACAAAACCAAACTAGTTTCAGAAAGGCGCAAGGCCTATTTCTTTAAAGAGAAGATCACTCAAGATATTCCTTACTGTCGATGGGAGTATTTTGATTCACTCCTAATAAAAGGAGACATTTGTCTTCCTAGAACATGTCAGAAGACAGCCTCAAGCCCTGTCTCAGCAACAGCTGAACTTCAGCACATTAGAAGTATTTATCAGGATATTTTTTTTCTATTTGGAGAGCCTGAACATCTGTCCTGGTTTCAGATAGGATAGAGTTAATTTTCTTTCTAGTAGCTGCTGTGTTTTGGATTTGGCATGAGAATGTTGAGGAATGTTGATAACACATATTGTTTTAGTTGTTGCTAGGTAACATTTATATTAGTCAAGGACTTTTTCAGCTTCCCATAGAAGGTGAGAGGGAGCACAGAAAGAACGAGCTGACCAGGGGATATTCCATACCATAGATGTCATGCTCAGTATAAAAATGGGGGTTGGACGGAGGGCAGGAATCTGTGATCACTGCTCGGGATGGGCTGGGCAATCAATCATTGACATTCTGCATAACTAATGTGTATATATAGTGGATACACCAGAAGAACATAGATATGAAGAAATGTTTTAAAGGTAAATTAAGCTGAAACTCCTACATCATTCTATAAATGCTAGGTTTGACAAAGACATCTTTTTCAAAACGAATCATGCAGTGAAATTAAATTCTCACTTCACATTTTTTAAAGAAGGCTTTTTCAGTTTTCTGAAGTTTGTTCTGACTTAACAGTCCTCAAAAATGAAGACTTTTATATATAAAATAGGGTTAGTAGAACTGTGGACTTGCTTACAGGTGAGTGTTGCAAGCTTGCTTGTCTTTGCTGATAAGAGGCAAGAAAGATTTATTCAAAACTTCAGTTGTACAATACTTAACCTCTGAAATCAGCACTACAATTAATCCTCATCAGAGCAAGCACTTTATATCATTGAAAAAAATCTATTCATATGATTAAATCTCTGGAAGTATACTGAAAGCTCCTTCCATTTCCTTTCCTCGTAACAGTTTTGTCAATAATCTAGAAAGAGCACTTAATATACAGCACTTAAATACAGCAAGGAAACATGCAACACACGGGGAACTAGAGCCAGTTAAAAAGAAAAACACAAGACAGAAAAGGCTTATTTTGCCCATACATTTTCCAGGTTCTTGAAGAAAGTGCCTATATTTTTAAAAATGTGTTTGGTAAGTAAGTACATCTTTTGGAGATTCCATCAGATTTGAAACTGTACCGTTTCAAAGTTGTGTGAACCAAAGTCTAACAAATACTGAACTGTCAACGACGATAACCAGATCATTTAAGATAAGAATAAAAATCAGAATTCTGTTCATCATAACATTGGTAAATACAGTTAAAAGAAGTGCTAAAATTATGATGAGTGAGAATTAGTAACAATGTTGACTAAACCATTACATAGCCATAGAACTTAGAAAAACAATAATGGGGCACACCTAACTGGAAAAGCATTGTGCTCTGTCACACTGCTAAAGCAGATAACACTTCCAAGAAAAACTACAATTGCCTGTTACAAATCTCAGTTCCCAATATCCGAATGATGCAGCTGTTTCAACAGAATTTTGTAGTGGAAATAGCTTTGGACACAGAATAGAATCATAGAATGTGTTGGGTTGGAAGGGACCTTTAAAGGTCATCTAGTCCAACCCCCCCTGCAGTAAACAGGGACATCTTTAACTAGATCAGATTGCTCAGAGCCTCATCAAGCCTGGCCTTGAATGTCTCCAGGGATGGGGCCTCCACCACCTCTCTGGGCAACCTGTCCCAGTGCCTCACCACCCTCATTGTAAAAAACTTCTTCCTAATGTCTCATCTAAACCTACCCTGCTCTAGTTTAAAACCATTGCCCCTCGTCCTATCGCTACATGCCCTTGCAAACAGCCCCTCCCCAGCTTTCCTGTAGGCCCCCTTCAGGTACTGGAAGGCTGCTATAAGGTCTCCCCGGAGCCTTCTCTTCTCCAGGCTGAACAACCCCAACTCTCTCAGCCTGTCCTCATAGGAGAGGTGCTCCAGCCCTCTGATCATCTTTGTGGCCCTCCTCTGGACCTGCTCCAACAGGTCCATGTCCTTCTTGTGCTGAGGACTCCAGAGCTGGACACAGTACTCCAGGTGGGGTCTCACGAGAGCTGAGTAGAGGGGGAGAATCACCTCTCTCGATCTGCTGGCCACGGTTCTTTTGATGCAGCCCAGTATGCGATTGGCCTTCTGGGCTGCGAGTGCACATTGTTGGCTCATGTCCATCTTTTCATCCACCAGCACCCTCAAGTCCTTTTCTGCAGGGCTGCTCTCTATCACATCATCCCCCAGCCTGTATTGATAATGAGGATTGTCCCGACCCAAGTGTAGGACCTTGCACTTGGCCTTGTTGAACTTCATGAGGTTTGCTTGGGCCCACCTGTCTAGCTCCTCCAGGTCCCTCTGGATGACATCCCGTCCCTCTGGTCTGTCATCCGCACCACTCAGCTTGGTGTCATCGGCAAACTTGTTGAGGGTGCACTTGATCCCACTGTCTAAATCATTGATGAAGATGTTGAACAGCACCGGTCCCAGTACAGATCCCTGAGGGACACCACTTGTCACCCCTCTCTGTCTGGACATCGAGCCATTGACCACTACCCTCTGGATGCAACCATCCAGCCAGTTCCTTATCCACCGAACAGTCCACCCATCAAATCCGTATCTCTCCAACTTAGAGAGAAGGATGTTGTGGGGGACCGTGTCAAAGGCCTTGCAGAAGTCCTGATAGATGACATCCGTAGCTCTCCCCTTGTCCACTGATGGAGTCACACCATTGTAGAAAGCCACCAGGTTGGTCAGGCAGGAATCATAGAATCTTCATGGTTGGAAAGGACCTTTGAGATCATCGAGTCCAACCATACACACACCAAAAAAAAAAACCAAACCAAACCCCCCCCCCCCCCCAAACAAACAACCTACAGTCTCTGCCACTAGAGTAATTCTTCCTAATATCTAATCTAAACCTCCCCTGCTGCAACTTCAGACCATTTCCTCTGGTCCTGTCATTATTCACCTGGGAGAAGAGGCCAACACCCACCTCTCTCCAACCTCCTTTCAGGTAGTTGTAGAGGGCAATGAGGTCTCCCCTCAGCCTCCTCTTCTCCAGGCTAAACATGCCCAGCTCCCTCAGCCTCTCCTCGGGGGGGCCCAGAACTGAACACAGTACTCGAGGTGAGGCCTCACCAGTGCCAAGTACAGAGGCACCATCACTTCCCTGCTCCTGCTGGCCACGCTATTCCTGATACAAGCCAGAATGCTGTTAGCCCTCTTGGCCACCTGGGCACACTGCTGGCTCATGTTAAGCTGGCCGTCCACCAGCACCCCCAGGTCCTTTTCTCCCAGGCAGCTTTCCAGCCACTCTTCCCCAAGCCTGTAGCATTGCTTGGGGTTGTTGTGACCAAAATGCAGGACCCGGCACTTGGCCTTATTAAACCTCATACAGTTGGCCTTGGCCCATCGATCCAGCCTGTCCAGGTCCCTCTGTAGAGCCTTCCTACCCTCAAGCAGATCAACACTCCCACCTAGCTTGGTGTCATCTGCAAACTTACTGAGGGTGCACTCAATCCCCTCATCCAGATCATTGACAAAGATATTAAACAAAACTGGCCCCAAAACTGAGCCCTGAGGGACACCACTGGTGACCGGCTGCCAGGACTTGCCCTTGGTGAAGCCATGCTGGCTGTCTCGAATCACCTCCCTGTGCCTTAGCATAGCTTCTAGGAGGACCTGTTCCATGATCTTCCCAGGCACAGAGGAAATTCCAGTTTGACAGACTTGCATTAATATTTGTGTGAATTAAGAATAACTAACTCAGATTATCATTCCTTAGCTGCTTTTCATTATTATCTTAACACAAATAAGAACTTCCTGTCACATACATTCAAATAACTATTCTTGTCATTTTCTGCTTAGAAAAGAGCATAAATACCCATCTTGTATCAGTGAAAAAGTTGAAACGCTTACATTTTTCCTTACTGCTGTTACTGTTATGTAAAATATCCCCATCAGAATGCATTGTAGGGAAATCATCTTCATCATCTTCTACCACTAAATGTGAGAGAGAGAGAGTGCGTGTTATGGGAGTGAGAAAGCTTTCCCAATTGTTTAGTGTGCAAGAAAGAATTAAGAGTATCTTCATGGCTAAGCAGCATGTAAGTTTTTTTACTATAAAAAGTCATGAAACCCCTCCTTTTTTTCTTTTTGACCCGAGACCACTGTCAACATTACTGTCAGAAACTATCAGGAGACTAACATTTGCTCAGTGTTGAAATTTAGCACTTGATTCGATGGTAAGAAGAATATTATCTTGGTGTTACAACTGGATAAGCAGGGAGTCACAATTGAGCAACTACCTACATTAGAAAGTTCTCAAAGAAGCACAATGGTACTTACCTACTGTTTTCTCACTACCAAAAGTTTCAGGCTGCCAGAACAAACACGGGGATGAATATAAATGCCTCAGGAGAGTGCATGAATATGACAACAAGCTGTGCTCTGGGAAGAACAATTCAGAGATATGTAGACATCCACACCTGAGTCTACTAGGACCTCAAGTGTGCACTCAGTGCTCTAGCTGCAGCCAATACATCTCAGGAGCATTCATTATGGCAGAACCTTTGCCTTTTTTAAAGAATGTATTATTCCTATCAAAACTAATATCCTATTGTTTTTCAAAATAAAGATAAGAGACACAGCAGTAAACTAACTTGAATTCATCTTATGGGAGTAAACAATTATTGTTCTATAACATCAAATGCTTAAAAGAATTTCTTTTATACAGTTGATAGCTACAGGTTAATGTTTAAGCAGATTTTTATGGGACTTGAACTTCTGAAGTGAAAATAGTTAACAATTTATGCAGAAATATCTACAATTGATCCCATTACTAAAGAGTAAAATTAAGAGACATGTTTTATTTATGTGGTATCAAGTGCTATAGTAACTATTTCAAGGGCTATTACTCTGTAGAAAGTTAAATTCTATGGAGATAAGAGTTTTCAATTAAAATTTTACCTTTATCCCTCTGGAGTTCATCTTTGGAAACTGCATCTGCACAGGCATCAAAGTATTTCTGTAAAGTATCAACTTGTCTGCACAAGATGTCTCTAAAGGTTTCCATTTCTGCAAGCTTCTCACGTAAGCTATGGCCCTTCTGAAAATACAAGAGAAAAAAGGCTCAAATGCTTCTACATACTCAGCGATAGTTCAATGCCAAAAAAAAAAGGATTTCTGCAATTACGAAGAACAAATTCTTCAAGTACACTAAAGACATTTCAGATATCAGTGGCTATGAAATACTGTTAATATTAGAACAACATAAGAAACCGTATACAAGTGTTTCTTACTCCTTTTGTCCACTGGTCTCAATTTTTCCTCTTGACTGCATCTGCTACTTTAGAGCATTCAATAAAAGCTTATTAAAAACACAGTCTTGTATGCTATCAGGTTTATGCCTATTTGCCTGAAAATAGTCAGTTCTAGTTTAAGATCTTTGTTCTAATCTTTACTCCCCCCTTTCTTGTGCTGCTCCTCTTCTGCTCTTCCAGAAGTACAGCCCACCCAAGTTCAAACGTTAAATATTTATACACATGAAACAAGGAAAGCCATCATTTGTCAATCAGTATTAATCAAATTTGTTAAGTCACAGAATCAGCATTTCCTTTCATTTAGAAGCCCTGATAGTCTCAGAAGTATACATATATATATATATAAAGGTTAATAAATCCTCCCACAGATTTGATTTTCTTGACATTCGAAAATGACACCATAGTTTAAGAGGGACAACTGCACAGAGGCATGAAAAAGCTTCCTGTACGATCTGTTCATCATCACATGCAGAATTTATTAACACTTATAATAAACCAAAGATTTGGTTTTTTTTTCCCTATAATTGCGTGAATAAGTCTTCACATAGCTTATTTCCTTTCCAGTTGTGCGTGTTATTTACACAGCAATACTAAGAAAATGTTATTCACTAACCTTGAATGAAGAGGTAGATGTTGCAGAGTATCCACTTGCTCCGGAAACAAGAGACACCATGGAGCCATGGCGTCGTAAACTTGACTCTGATCCATAGCCAGATTCAGTCTAAAAACCAAACCACACACAGAACTAGAGTGCTGAGGCTTTTAATAAAAAAGAAATCACGAAAGCAAGTTTAATGTCATCTCCTCTAAAACCAGCCCATTTGTTTCTTGTCAGGAAGCAGCAGGGGCTTAATAATTCAGATTGTGTCTGCAAGTTTAAGATGTTGATGTAGCATCTGTAAAGTTACTATGAATATATTTTTTGTTATCATAATGATGTGGGAAAAAATATTTGCAACTTATTATGTGCCCCCAAAGGAGCAAGACAACATATATTTAAGGGTTCAAAAAAGGGGTAATGTTTCCATTATTTTGGTATATGTAATCCCTACTAAGCAATTTTCACATAGCATTCAAAAAACCTACAGTACTCTACAATTAATCAAGGGAATAACATGGTTCAGTTTGAAGACAATCAACAGCCTCAGTTAATCCTTCCAATCATTCAAATAGTGCCATCTTAGTTTTAAAAGCAACAAAATAAGTAGAGATCATAGAAAAATCAGATAATTACTGCTATAATTTTTTTGCTTGTTCCAGATTTCTTTAGCAATATTCTTTATACTAGACTGAAATTATTTTTGACAAAGAATAAAAGTCTACATAAAACAAAGAAAGATACTGAAAGCAAGAATGAGAAGACAATAATAGTAACTAATTAAATAATGCAAAAAATGAAAAACATCTCTTGATTAAAATAGCATGAAAAAGATCTAAAAATATTAAGTCTGACAAATGTCCTCACAAGTGAAACAGAAGCAGATACTGAGGAACTGGAAGAAAAATATTTCCCTAAAGGTTAATGTAAAATGGTCCATACATGGCAAAGAAGAATAACCCTGAAAGAGAACATAAGACAGTGTTGGAAAATCTCATTCCCTAACTATTGTACCAATTAGTCTTTATAGTATGAAACTGTATGAACTTTCTTAGGATATATAGTTTACATCGTATACTGTATAGTCATGGTTAAGTAAGCATGACTAAAGGACCCCAGCTCATTGCAAGGAGAAGGACAGCCCTCACCTTGAAGAATAAAGGATACCCCTGGACTAATGAGATAACACCAGCATCCTAGCCCCTCTAACACCTCTGTGAAACCCTCCCATTATCTGGCATCATAGACAAGTAACTGTAGCAAGACCAGGAACATCTAGATCAAGAAAAAAAAGCAGACGGATGATGATGCCATAGAATAATAGTTGCTTTGCAAAATAGTAGTACGTGTGTGTTAAGTAGTGATTGGTCAAATCACATTGTACCTGAACACTTGAAAGGTACAAGAACCATGTGTAAAATCACATTTGCTGTGTCCCAATTTGAATGGGACACCTCATGAGCATGAATAAAGAATTACTCTTGTAATTCTATACTTTGCGTCCTAGCCTCTCCTCTCTGTCGGCATGGGCCAGTTGCGAAATTTTTGTGACAAAAGAAACAGATGGTTCAGAGTAATATCTGAAATACCGTTAATAGATTAATTTGATTGAGTAGACAAAGAATATTGTGAAGGATGTTTGACAGGAATAAGAAATTATGTAGTGTCAGAGAAGTTCAGATGGGGCAGGGAGAAGGGGAGACAGAACAAATAATATGGAACAAGCAAGAAGCAACCATGAATTTTAGCTGTTGTACTTTTGTGGAAAATTGAAAATGACATAGGCTTTGGGAAGGCAGGAAAGTGCTGATAAATTAAGATGCAAATGAACTTAAAGAGTATTAAAAGCAAGGAGAAAGGACAAAAAGTTGAAGTTGGTTGAAACAGGAGAATTTGGACAAGACTCCAGGTATGCAGGACAAAGTATGTATGTTTGGGTTACAAAGGAGCAGTGGCAGAGAAACGAAGGTATGAATGAAAAGAAAAATGTGAGTTCCAGAGTTGTTAACGTAATTCCTGAATGAACATGACTGAATGAGATTACCCAGCAAAAACAAGTAAGAAGGAGCCGAGAGTCAGTTTCTATCTGGCCCATTTAAAGAACGAGGTAGAAAACAACAAAGCATTGAGGAAACAGAAGAAACGGGATGAGTATCAAAAGTAGAAGCAAAGTAGAAAAATGAATATGACCAAAAAATGCAAGTGAAGTTAGAAAAAGGTACTCTAAGTCTTGGTGGAAGATGGCTAAGTGATCATCAACTTAAATTTTTTTTTTTAAAAAAAGGGGGCACTTGTAAGTTCAAAAGATTTAATAAGGTACATCTTAAGTTCATTGCTTAATGTAGCAAGAAGATAGAAATATTGTAACTTATCTGAAATAGCAGAAATAGAAGGGTTTTTTAATGATAGCTTAGAGTGAAATGATAGAAGGCAAGACACATTTAGAAATTTCTGCTATAAATCATGCATTTAAAGCTATTTTATACAGAGCAAAAATCCTAGAAAAATAGCTACATAAGTGTAGCATCAGAAGTACTAAAAACTCAATTTTTTAAGAATTAGTCCTACTATTTGTTTTAAAGCATAGCTTTAAAATATTTATTGGAATAGGCTTTTTATTAAAAACATTCACATTGGATACAGGGGGTTTTCTAGAATATCAGTTCAAGTGTTAAGCAGTATACCCGGCTTTGGTAACATATTTGGTATACTGGACCACGTTTTGAACTGCAATGCACTTGTGTTACAGCACAAAGATTATACCTTAATTCACTGGATTTTAATTTTAAATATAACAAATCAAATAATGAAGCTTTAATTAGGTTTTTTGCAGACACTCAAGTAAGGGCTTTTGGCTCTTTATATGGACTAAGTCCTCCAAAGGCTTGACAAGTGAAAACAAAGCAGGGAAGGGAAATAAAAAGATTTTTAAAAGAACAATTAAGAGTTTTAGGCATACAATACTATAATTTAATTTCAGAAGTGTTTAATAAGCATAAACCTCAAGAGAGCATTTTATAAGAGTCATACAACACCTCAAAGCATCATAAAACATTTCTGTTTAGATTTCCTCTAAACGCAAATCTAAACCAAACTGCACTGTTTTCCTGGTAACTTCAATGTTTACTTAATCATACGCTACAAATATTAAGATGACTTTGAATGTGCTTTTACTATAGTCAGTTTGACAGTGGGAACTCATTCTATTTTAAGTTGTACACACTAGAAAGAAGGTAAAATTTCATTTCAATGGGATATGACTTAATGAACAGATCAATTTTAAAATGTAGCCAAAATATCCATTGCATTGAGGTCAGATCGTTTTAACTAAGAACAGCAAATGTTTTCCAATTTTCTCCTTTAAGTGAGCAAGACATATATATGCAAAAGGTACCTTTTCAGCAGTATGTTTATTTGACTGTCATTTATGTTTGCGATTAATAGTTCCACTAAACAGTTTATCCATGCTTATGAATTGTATACAAGGCAGCTATCAGCTTGCAAATCCTACCAATAAAAAGGTGCTACGTAAAAAGCACTTAAGCAGTTTTAGCTATTTGCAACCAAGGAGAAAATACAGCAGATTAAACAGCAGACCAAACAGCACACAACGTGAATCTGAAGCATGTGCATTTACAGATCATATTCACAAAACTGTCTCAGACAATTATGGTTTAGTAGCCAAAGGGAAAAAAAATGAAAAATACATCAAGAATACTTATTTGTCAGAAGAACCAGAAAACAAGTACTGCTTTATAACTGATGCAGAGACAAGTCATCCAGCTCTCAGCAGGCACATGCAAGCAGCTTAACACAAACAATGAAAGCGTGCATCGTGCAAAGCCCCACCATTCTACTACCACAGAGAGCAGGCCACTGCCACATTTGTCATGCAAAGCAAATTATCATTAATTATTCACTGCAGAAATACTCAATTACATTGAGAAGAGGAATGTTGACACAAGCTTCTTCTGTTTACGCAATTTTTCATTTCCCAAGATAAAAATTGGAAAAGCAGGTAGAGTCCACATAATAGAAGCTAAAAGTCTCTGCTTGAAAACAAAATAACTTGCAGAGGTTGTATCAATTCATTAATGCTAAATTACCATGCTCAGTATATAGATGCAGTTCTTTGAAATTTCATGCATACATCATAGCTTCAAAACTACACTCAAAACTGGCATTCATTAGTACATTGCAACACCTTCAGCTTTCTAAGGCAGTGCATGAAATCCATTAATCCTTTCAAAATGCTTTTTCATTGTGATAGACAAGAGTAGAGCGCCACATGATCCAAAGCTTCATGTGATTCTTTACTGGAGCAGGTGCTGGTATCAGCAACAAGGCAGCACATCAGAAAAACTGCTTTCAGTAAAACGGTTAAGTATTCGCAGAATCATATTGCAGACCTCCATTATGGCTCACACTGATCCACTGGTTAAGAATTTCCTAAAGTGGGTAAATAATACTCTGGAGTAGAGCAAAGATTCACAGAAAACCTCCCCCACGTAAAAAAAAAAATAATAAAAAAAATAATCAAATAAAGCAAATTATTCTTCCACACCTTAAAGGAATTTTTTGATTATATCTCAATTTAGTGCCTGTCAAGCACTTCCATGTATGTTTGTCCACCAAAGCAGATATTTTCAGTTAGCATTATAAATTATTTATTATTTTACATAACACAAGCAGCAGGCAGCTCCTCCAAGACATACAGCTCACCCTAGGAGGTGATGAAAGCGACATTAGGATACAGTGGCTCTAATCATGTTCTCTGCAGTATTTGTGAAAAATCCTAATAAAACATCTATGAGATCAAACCACAATATCTTATAAAAAACAATAATGTAGAAGAAAGTAGAAACAAAATGAAAGAGCTGGAAGGTACTATGAAAGACTTGGTGGAGATTAAGCAGAAAAGCTCTATTGAACACCTATGTTCCAAGGACAATTTTTAGACTTGCTGCAAAAGTTTCAACATATACTTGAAGAAAGAAGGGGTACTGCTAGGATGAGCCAAGGAAGGGTTCCAGTGTTTCACCACCCTCATTGTAAAGAACTTCTTCCTAATGTCTCATCTAAACCTACCCTGCTCTAGTTTAAAGCCATTGCCCCTCGTCCTATCGCTACATGCCCTTGCAAACAGCCCCTCCCCAGCTTTCCTGTAGGCCCCCTTCAGGTACTGGAAGGCTGCTATAAGGTCTCCCCAGAGCCTTCTCTTCTCCAGGCTGAATAACCCCAACTCTCTCAGCCTGTCCTCATAGGAGAGGTGCTCCAGCCCTCTGATCATCTTTGTGGCCCTCCTCTGGACCTGCTCCAACAGGTCCATGTCCTTCTTATGTTGGAGGCCCCAGAGCTGGACACAGTACTCCAGGTGGGGTCTCACGAGAGCAGAGTAGAGGGGGAGAATCACCTCTCTCGATCTGCTGGCCACGGTTCTTTTGATGCAGCCCAGTATGCGATTGGCCTTCTGGGCTGCGAGTGCACATTGTTGGCTCATGTCCATCTTTTCATCCACCAGTACCCCCAAGTCCTTTTCTGCAGGGCTGCTCTCTATCACATCACCCCCCAGCCTGTATTGATAACAAGGATTGTGAAGAAAGGGAAAGGGCCAAGAAGCAGGTACCAATAGGACAAAATATTGCAGAGAGAAGAGAACGCAGGTTGACAAAGAGGCAACCAAAGGCTTTTGATAATCTTTATCCACATAGTTCACATCCATGTTTTATTACACATGGATGCATACTGTTTTTTCCATGAATTCTCTTAACTGTTAATGTGCACAGGAAAACTATTCACCAAATATTATTCAGCATCTTTAAATGCTAAGATTCCACACAAGCTGAATAAAAAGGGTCAAACACTCCTGTCCTGATTTGAAGTAAAACAGAAAGAATTTTCCTTTCAGTAATTTTACTTCTTAGCTAGGCCTCTTCTAACTCTCTGAAATTAACAGCATATTGTGCAGAAACCGCTCGTTCTCAGAGTGATAAGACCTGATTATACCAAGGAATGGTATGCAGAGAGGCTCTTGCTTATACTTGTTGCTATAACAACCAAGGTCAGCTAACTTTGTTATTTGGCCCCGTTGGAGGGTCAGAAATGGAAAAGCGTAGAGGGGTCCCACCTGCGGGGAGGAGTGGACAGGACAGGTGACCCAAAACTGACCAACAGGGTATTCCATCCCATCTGCCCCATGCTCAGTATAAAAGCTGAGGGATCAAAGGGTCAAAAGGGTCATCCCTCTTTCTTCAGTGGTCAGCATCCAAGGAGGACCCTGTCTGTTCGTCTGCCTCTGATCCCGATCCATGCATCCCTGACTCCAGCTCTGGAATCCAGTTCCCACCCATCGCTGGGACTTCTCCAGTGCCTGCCGGTGATGTGATCATCATCCTGGGAGCTTAATACAGTTTTGTATATATTGTATATATTTCCTTATTTCCTTTTTATTATTTTATTAATATTTAATTAAAGTAGTTTAGTTCCTTCTAAACTCATAAATCTCTTTCGCTCTCTCTCTCTCCTCTCCTTGGAGGGAGAGGTGAAGGAAAGCATCCGTCGTTCTCATTGTCCAGTCCGGCCCAAACCATTCTCCATAAGGAGAATGAAGAACAGCCAGGACACTGAGCAGGAGGACACTCAAGAACCCACAGAGAAAGTCCTGCTTCTCAGGCTCGGGAACCACTGTGGAAAAGCATGATTTATAGAATAAAACTCTTTCCTGAGCAAAGGTGCCAAAATCCAATCTGACAACAGCTGCTTCCCTCTATATACTGACTTAATAATAAATCTAAAGCAGCTTGTACCACTGGGCCACTAGGCTATAGCAAGACTGGGAGAGGGCTACATTTGTCCCTCCTGTGAATCTGGACTGTCACAGGAGGGGGACAAGTAAGATCTGCAAGAGCTACACATGAACCAGAAATCTCCATTCTGCTGTTAGACACTATCAGAAAAAGCACTGATGTTCTGGCCTCAGTTACCAATGTGCTAAAGTTCACCTACTGCAGTTAACCATTATCTTGTCACTGCCACATACAGGAACAGATTTTTTTTCTCTCCACTCAATCCTCAGATGTTCACCTAGCCATCAGAATAGTATCTCTGAGTATGCAATAGATAGCAAGCACTGGAGCATAAAGTCAGAATTGTCAAAGATTGAAAAGTCCATATTATATCTGACAGGATTTAAGAAAAATTGATCTTATACCCAAAGTAAAATTACCAGAACACATCATTCAGTTTAAACTGCAATTTTACAACAGTAATTTGGGGAAAAACAAGGGCGGGGGGGAGAGAAAGAAGTTTTGCTTTCAACAGTGCTTGTTTTACATCTCGCACATCATCAAATCTAACACATTTTTCTTGGCTTTCAAAACTTATTCCCTATTCTTCCTACTTCCTTCTTGCTGTAGCCCTTGTTTTTATCAGGTCTCAACACCCACTTCCCTCAAAACTCCCCAAATATCAAGGAAGGCTCACTGCACCAATTACAGAGTTGAACAAAAAAGGTTATACGAAATAAGGGACTCACCAGGACATGCATCTTTTTGTCACGTTCCTGATATAACTCCAGATTCCTGAAGTTGGTCAGGGTTGAAGTTTCATAAAAGCAGTCCTATTTGTGTCAAAATTATGTTTGTTTAGAAACAAAGCCCAGTCTGGTCAAACACCTGATACACAATAGATGTACCAACATTTAAATAAAGTTAAATGAAAACATTAATTGGTTTACAAAGACTAGCCCTACCTGATTCTATAATTCTAATATTAGTCTGTGGGTCAAAAACAAGTCTAACATGATAAAAACAAAATGCTGAAGTGATAAATTATCTTAACACTTAGTTCCAGATACAGAAAGGAAAAAGATATGCATATAGTGCAGCTCTCACCTCAAAAGGCTCAAAGCACTTTAGAAGCAAATTAACATTATGCTAAGAGCTCTGTGCAATTGAGTTTCAAGAAAAGGGCACGTTTGGATATCCAAAAGGATAAAAATTCAGATCATCTCCAAAAACTTGTTGAACCACCAATCTGAAGCATGAGAGTATGCCCTCCCATCACGAGATATCATGACACACTGTGTTCTAACAGGTCAGGACTGGAAAAATTACGTTTCCATACACCCCATATTACTTCTGTGTTAGTTTATTTACGTACAAATATTTGAAAAGATACTAGTTCGTGTATTTAACCTCCCCAAGTCAATAACTTGTGTGACCACTAGAGGGAAATAGCAAAAAGGAAACAGACATGTCTAAAGGTTACTATTGGTCAAAGCCCAACAGTAACCCTTATCCTGTTTCTGCTTCAGTCCCTGGGCATATAAACCTCCTTTTCTTGGCAGACAATTAAAAATAGAACGGTTTTACCTTTAACCTTTATAATTACATAGCCTTTATAATTACATTTGAGACACATTGCTAAGTGAGGATAAAGTTTTCTGCACAGTATGCACAAAGTAACAATAACATCTATTGCTGAAAGAATGACAGCAAATTACAAGTTTTAATAGAGATTAATGAAATTATTCTGAAGTCACACCTCTCAGACAGTTCAAAACAGCGAACCAACTAACAACATGCTAATTTCCAGTTAAGATCATCCAAAGTCATTAGCACTTCAACAAATGTTTAGGCACAGATTTCTTAAAATTTCATCTAACATTAAGTAGTTAGGCTCAACATAATTTAGCTTTAAAAAAGAACGCTTAATATGCAACACAGAAGACTGGACACCTCTGTCGCAAGTACCATGTCCAAGTAGCAGACTTTTCTTCATATTCAACTGCTCTGCCATTAGTCTGCAGCTGTAAAACATAGAGCTCATTGTGAAAAGAAGTTTTATATACCAGCCAGATGAACAGGCACAGGATTTCTTCATGTACAGAGTATGCATTAAGTAGGTTCTCACCAAACTAGTTTTCCCTGTATGCATATGCACTTTGAGAAGCATCAGAAGAAACAAGACATTTAATTTGAAATAAGTTATTTACTCCATTCATAACACTCAAGTTTAGGCAGGCTTACTTAGGTGCTTGTAGGACTGTTTTATGCAATGCAACTTTCAGAAATCTAATCTTTGTTATCTGACATTATACACAGTATCAGTAAACTTATTAGTAAAAATGTTAAATTCGACTTAATCTGACAATACAAAAACACCCCCCACACTATCATTACTCATTCATGTGAAAAGAAAGACTGCTTTTATTTGGTGTAAGCCTGTGCAAGACAACAGCAAAAACAACTTCAAGCACAGCACAGGTCTCTACAATAATCTGACCTATCCTGCTCTTAAAGGAAAGCCTAGGAACTGGTAGAAAAAAAACAGCTCACAAGACTGCTTTTTTGCACACCAGAAGCAATCAAACCAAAGCATTTAGGTTCTAATATGTTCTAGACTTTGATGATAAGCATTTTCACCCATTTTATACAGGACTGTAAATACTGTTGGTCATCATTAGGTTGCACATTAAGCTGTGGATCACCTTTTTTGTTCTTATTGCTTTCCAGAGAGGTAAAAAGTTTGAAAAAGACAAAGGATGCCAGTGAAGCAATACCATGCAATAAGCATGAGCTAGAGAATAGTGAATAGCGTACTGCTGTAAGAGACGGGCCTGTAAATTCCCCGACGAGGGGGAGAAGGCCCTCCAAGTCTTCAACAGAATGCCTCAAACACTCGCAAGGAAATAAATAATGCAGGCCTGACGTTCAAAGAACTGATAAGGTTTACAGGTGCTGGAAAAGTGTGGAAGAACTGTTTTGTGAAGACAAGATACTTCTTGCAATAAGTATTATCAAGGGAGGTCCTGCTTAACCAACCTGATCTCTTTCTATGACCATGTGACCCGCCTTCTGGATGCAGGGAAGGCTGTGGACGTTGTCTGTCTGGACTTTGGTAAGGCCTTTGACACCATCCCCCACAACATTCTCCTGGAGAAGCTGGCGAATCATGGCATAGACAAGTGTCCTATTCGCTGGGTTAAAAACTGGCTGGATGGCCGTGCCCAGAGAGTTGGGATTAATGGGGTGAAATCCTCTTGGCGGCCGGTCACCAGTGGTGTCCCTCAGGGCTCAGTTTTGGGGCCGGTTTTGTTTAATATCTTTGTCAATGATCTGGATGAGGGGATTGAGTGCACCCTCAGTAAGTTTGCAGACGACACCAAACTAGGTGGGAGTGTTGATCTGCTTGAGGGTATGAAGGCTCTACAGAGGGACCTGGACAGGCTGGATCAATGGGCCAAGGCCAACTGTATGAGGTTTAATAAGGCCAAGTGCCGGGTCCTGCATTTTGGTCACAACAACCCCAAGCAATGCTACAGGCTTGGGGAAGAGTGTCTGGAAAGCTGCCTGGGAGAAAAGGACCTGGGGGTGCTGGTGGACGGCCAGCTTAACATGAGCCAGCAGCGTGCCCAGGGGGCCAAGAAGGCCAACAGCATTCTGGCTTGTATCAGGAATAGCGTGGCCAGCAGGAGCAGGGAAGTGATGGTGCCTCTGTACTTGGCACTGGTGAGGCCTCACCTCGAGTACTGTGTTCAGTTCTGGGCCCCTCTGTACAGGAGGGACATTGAAGTGCTGGAGCGGGTCCAGAGGAGAGCTGCCAGGCTGGTGAGGGGTCTGGAGACCAAGTCATATGAGGAGAGGCTGAGGGAGCTGGGCATGTTTAGCCTGGAGAAGAGGAGGCTGAGGGGAGACCTCGTTGCCCTCTACAACTACCTGAAAGGAGGTTGGAGAGAGGTGGGTGTTGGCCTCTTCTCCCAGGTGAATAATGACAGGACCAGAGGAAATGGTCTGAAGTTGCAGCAGGGGAGGTTTAGATTAGATATTAGGAAGAATTACTTTACTGAAAGAGTGGTCAGGCACTGGAACAGCCTGCCCAGGGAGGTGGTTGAGTCACCATCCCTAGAGGTATTTAAGAACTGTGTAGATGTGGCACTTCAGGGCATGCTCTGAAGGGCAGAGATTGTAGGTTGTTGTGATTTGGTTTGGTTTTTTTTTTTTTTGTGTGTGTGTATGGTTGGACTCAATGATCTCAAAGGTCCTTTCCAACCATGAAGATTCTATGATTCTGTGATTCCACTCGTGTGGTGAGCTTGTGTTGTGGTTTTGGCTGAATTGGCCAATGGCTGGCGACAGATGCTCTCCTCCCACGTCTTGCACAAGGAGAGGAGGAGGAGAGATAAAGAGATTTACGAGTTTAGAAGAAACTAAACTACTTCAATGAAATATTAATAATAAAATAAAAAGGAAATAATAAAAGAGAAATAGTATATACAAAACTATATCAAGCTGCCAGGATGACATCACCGGCAGGCACTGGGGAAGTCCCAGACTGGACTCAGCGACGAGTGGGAACTGGATTCCAGAGCTGGAGTCAGGAACACACGGATCAGGATCTAAGGCAGGTGAACAGATAGGGTCCTCCTCAGACACTGTCCACTGAAGAAAAGAAACTGACCCTTTGATCCCACAGCTTTTATACTGAGCATGGGGCAGATGGGATGGAATACCCCTGTTGGTCAATTGTGGGTCACCTGTCCTGTCCGCTCCTCCCTGCAGGTGGGACCCCTCTATGCTTTTCCATTTCTGACCCTCCAGCGGGGCAAATAACAAAATTAGCTGACCTTGGTTGTTATAGCAATAAGTATTATCAAGAGCCTCTCTGCGTACCATTCCTTGGCATGAACTATAAATATAGGTCTTATCACTCTGAGAATGAACTGTTTTCTGCACAATATGCTGTTAATTTCAGAGAGTTAGAAGAGGCCTAGCTAAGAAGTAAAATTACTGAACAGAAAGTTGGTTCTGTTTTACCTCAGACCAGGTCAGCTTGCGAGTCCTCTGTTCTCAAGGCCATTGTGTCCGATGAGTCACCTTTGCCTCATTATCCACGAAATGCATATGAAAGCGCACACCCCTGCATATGCTAATGAAGATTATAGAGATCATGCTAAACATGTATGACTATGGCACTCATCTCTCCACCCAAATCATGCTACACATCACCTGGGAGAAGGGAGAAACCTGAGACGAGGCTGTCCTTGACAAGGGGGGTGGACCATGCTAATTCAGCAAACATAAAAGGGGAAAATAAGCGCCCCTAGAGGGAGGGAACAAAGAAGATGGTGCCTGGGAAGATTTTTCCCAAGAAAGAAAATTATGCCTGGGAAGATTCCCTGAAAAAGATGCTGGAACCAAGACCAGTGATCTCTTTATCTCTCTCTTTTTCCTTTCTCTATCCCTCAGTTTCTCTTTTCTCTTAGAGTTGTTAAGTAACGATTAGAGTTGTTAAGCAGCAACCTTAAGTACCACCTGCCATAAGTCATATACCTGTTGTTAAGTAACACAATGCATACCTCACCACTTGCCATAATTTGTTATATGCCTAACCAATTATCGTGGACTTGTTAAGACCTATACTAACCATTTTGGGAAACTAATAAACGTTTCTATATGGACCTTGAGATTTATCTCACCTTAGTCCGCGCCACTGGGGATTACTGAATCTGAGTCACTTACCCCCCCCTCTTTCCTGAGAGTGGGACGTGACAACTACTGATAAAACAAACAGTTCAGTAGCTGTAATAAATAGAATCATGTTTGTTAATCAAATCAGGCTTTCTTAAAGGCTGGTGAAAAATTACACTGTTTCGACTCTTCACATACTTAAATCGCAGGCATCCAGCGTGTTATCTGGTGCACTTTGATACCTCAAGGCCTAAATCACAGGCATCTGGTGTGCTTTAACACTTCATTCAAAGGGAAGAGCTAAGTTGTGAGATAAGCTGAAAAGAGTCTCCCCAAGGACACTGATAAAGATGAGGAGCCTTCAGCCTCACGACCATCAGGAGGCGGGACAAGACCGACCCCCTAGCAACACGTCGCTCAGACACAGAATATACCAGGATTGACACATATACGGGAACCAGAAGAGTATATAATCAGCTACTTTCGGGAAGTGGGTGTGCGCCGTTGGCGGAGCAAAGACTCCCTGGCCGCCCAGCGCTGTTTTGCTTGCTGCCGCTTGCTTAATAAACTAATTTGATTAATTGGACTGGTTCCTGTCAATTATTGGGCCTCAATCTATAACAAATTTGGTGCCGTGACTCGGATAGAGGCAATTTGGCTGTAAACCTCACAGGGGGGGCGCCCTGCTGAGTAAGCGGCCCCTGTTGGGGGTTTTTACACCCAAAACCTCTACCGACGAACTCGAAATTCGGCAGCAAGCAAATAAAAGCCGGCAACCCCATAAACTTTGTGCACGAAGACCCGAACGAAGACTCAGGAGTGAGTAAGTATAGGCCGGTGATCCGTTCGGTTGGGGTTGGGTATCCTGGAGTGTGCCTGTGTGAGACGTCCACTTGAGGACGAAGCAAGTGCGGACCCCTTAGTAGTGCGGTTCCCATCTCCCGCGAGGGACTGGGCCACGAACAGGGGGAAAAGATTGTGTGTGTGTGTGAAGGCACTCCGGAAGATGGGACAGAAGAAAAGCAAGCCTTCTGATCCCATGGATGGGTCGGTGCCTAAGGTTAGGTTACCCCAGATACCGCCAGACAGTCCGTTAGGATTAATGATTAAATATTGGGATGATTACCCTTCTAGGCAGGGTAAGGATAAAGCAAAAATGATACATTATTGTATGGAAGTTTGGGGCAGGAAACAAATTAGAAGTGACCACCTGTATTGGCCCGTTTTTGGGTCCTTTGAAGATTGGATATGCCAGGCTTTACATATTTATGTTAATTCTAAGGAACCCTTTAGCCTGGAGGAGAGTGAATATGCACACTTGTGGATAAGGTCAGAGACGAGAGTAAATCTATATCACTTGAGAGAGAAGAAACAGGGGGGTAGGAAAAAACCCTGGGATGAGGATGAAATCCCTACCTCACCCCCCCCTTATATACCACCAGCACCACCGCCACAGCCTTCACCGCCCCCAACAGCGCCAGACTTTTTCAATACAGATTCTCCCTCTGGTTCTTCTGAAACTAGACGAGTAACTCGAAGTCAAACTAGGAAGGGGGAGGATAAAAGTAACTTATATCCGCTTAGGGAAGTTGCTATGGGGGGAGCGCAACCTGGCATGGGATATGTTTCTGTCCCTCTGAACTCCGGGGACGTTAGAGAATTTAAGAAAGAAATGGGAAACTTGTTAGAGGATCCCCTAGGAGTTTCAGAACGGGTAGACCAGTTCCTAGGACCCAACATTTATACCTGGGATGAACTGCAGGCCATATTGGGCATATTGTTCACTGCAGAAGAAAGGGAAATGATCAGGAGAGCTGGGATGAGGATTTGGGACCAACAACACCAGCAGGGTCCTGTGGCAGATATTAAATGGCCTCTTCAGAGACCTAGTTGGAATAACCAAAACGAAATAGACAGAGGTCATATGCAAGATCTGAGGACCATAATTGTCCAGGGGATAAGGGAATCTGTCCCTAGGGGACAGAATATAAACAAAGCCTTTAGTGAACATCAAAAGAAAGATGAAACCCCTACGGAATGGTTAGAGAGATTGAGAAAGAACCTCCAATTGTATTCAGGGCTGGACCCTAGTACACCGGTAGGGCAAGCCTTGTTAAAAACCCAATTTGTAGCTAAATCATGGACGGACATTAGAAAGAAGCTGGAGAAAGTGGAGGATTGGCAGGATAGGGGTTTGGATGAATTGTTAAGGGAAGCCCAGAAAGTGTATGTCCGCAGGGAGGAGGAAATACATAAGAAACAAGCCAGAATGTTGGTAGCTGCAGTCAGAGAAGGGCAAAGGACGTCAACCCCTGGAAAAGGGTTTGAAACTCGCCAGATAAGACAGGAGACCCGAAAACCTTTAAGAGGGAGAGAATGGGGAACTGTGGTTTGTTTTTATTGTGGAGGAAAAGGGCATGTTAAAAAGGACTGCAGAAAGAGAATGATGGATGAGAAAATGTTCAAAGAAGACTAGGGGTGTCAGGGGCTCTATTTGCTGGGAACCCGAGAAAAAAAACAGAGCCCTTGATAAAACTAAAAGTGGGTCCCCAGCAACAAGAAATTGAGTTCCTAGTGGACTCGGGAGCAGAAAGATCTACCGTTCAAAAATTGCCCCAAGGATGTAAAATATCCTCGGCGACTATACAGGTTATTGGAGCAAAAGGAGAACCTTTTGGAATACCCGTAATAAAGGATGTGTTTTTTGAAACCCATTCTAAGGTAGGGGTGGGGTCCCTGCTACTCATGCCTGAAGCAGACTATAATTTATTGGGCCGAGATTTGATGATTGAATTAGGAATTGGCTTAGAAGTAGAAAATGAAACACTAAAAAAATTAAACTGTGTCCCTTACGAGTAAGAGATGAAGAGAAAATAAATCCTGAAGTCTGGTACACCCCGGAAACAGTAGGTAAGTTAGATATTGAACCCTTTTCAGTAACAATAAGGAACCCAGAAATACCAGTCAGGATAAAACAATACCCCCTTCCTAGAGAAGGGAGGCTAGGTTTGAAACCTGAGATCCAAAGATTACTTGAAAAGGGGTTGCTAGAACCCTGTATGTCTCCTTTTAATACTCCCATCCTGCCTGTAAAAAAGCCGGATGGAAAATATAGGTTAGTATATGACTTACGAGAAATTAACCAGAGAACAATAGCTAGATTCCCGGTGGTGGCGAATCCACACGCCCTCCTGAGTCAAATAGGGCCCGATAATCAATGGTATAGTGTAATAGATCTGAAGGATGCATTCTGGGCATGCCCCCTCAAAGAAGATTGCCGAGATTACTTTGCTTTTGAATGGGAAGACCCAGATAACCATCGGAAACAACAATTACGGTGGACGGTATTGCCCCAAGGGTTTACCGAATCTCCGAACTTGTTCGGACAAGCCTTAGAACAAATCCTGAAGGGGTATGAGTTAAGTGAAGGAGTCACACTGGTCCAATATGTGGATGATTTGCTCCTAGCTAGTGATAGCGAAGAAAAAGTGAGGCAGGAAAGTATTAAGTTACTAAATTTTTTGAGTTTACAAGGATTGAAGGTATCAAAATCAAAACTACAATTTGTTGAGAAAGAAGTAAAATATCTGGGACACAGACTAAGCAAGGGAACTAAGAAATTAGACCCCGAAAGGGTGAATGGCATATTGTCATTACCGGCTCCTAGAACTAAAAGACAGGTTAGGCAATTATTAGGTCTCTTTGGCTATTGCAGGCAATGGATTGAGAACTATAGCAAAAAGGTGAAGTTCCTCTATACCAAATTAACTAAGGATGGATTATTGAAATGGTCGGAGGATGATGATAAACAATTAGAAACACTAAAACCTGATTTAGTAAATGCCCCAGTTTTGAGCCTGCCAGATGTAAAGAAACCATTTTATCTATTTATCAATGTTGATGAAGGGACCGCATTTGGGGTATTAGCACAAGAATGGGCAGGAAGAAAGAAACCTGTGGGATACTTATCTAAACTCCTGGACCCCGTAAGTAGGGGTTGGCCTACCTGCCTTCAAGCGGTAGTAGCCGCAGCCCTTTTGGTAGAGGAAGCCCATAAAATTACCTTTGGAGGAGAATTGAGGGTATTATCACCTCACAACATCAGGGGAATTTTGCAACAAAAAGCTGACAAATGGATAACAGACGCCCGACTCCTAAAATATGAAGGCATCCTAATCTCCTCTCCCAAACTGGAACTCGAGGTAACAAGCGTGCAGAATCCAGCACAGTTTTTGTATGGGGAGCCGAGTGACAAAATAAATCATGATTGTCTTTACAACATTGAGGAGCAAACAAAAATCAGACCAGATTTAGATGAGGAAGAACTTGGAGAAGGAGAAAAGCTATTTGTAGATGGATCATCCCGGGTAGTTGAAGGAAAGAGAAAATCAGGCTTTGCAATCGTTGATGGAAAAACATTTAGTGTAATAGAATCAGGACCTCTGAGTCCTAGTTGGTCTGCACAGGCTTGTGAACTATATGCTGTATTGAGAGCCTTGCAACTTTTAAAAGGTAAAATTGGAACCATATATACGGATTCAAAATATGCCTTTGGCGTAGTGCATACTTTTGGAAAAATTTGGGAAGAAAGAGGTTTAATAAATTCTCAAGGAAAAGGATTAATACACCAGGAATTAATAATCCAGGTCTTACAAGCATTACGAGGACCAGCGGGAATAGCCGTAGTACATTTAAAAGGACACCAAAAAGGATTAAGCCCATTAGTCAGAGGAAACAATCTTGCTGATCAAGAAGCAAAAAGAGCGGCATTAATGGTGATCCAGACTAAAAGAACTCGGGAGGACTGTATAACTTGTGGAAAGGAATCAGACGAATTCCCATGTTATGAGTGTTGGAAGGATTTTGGAATCGATGCAGTCCCTTGCAGATGTCTAATTTATGATGAATGTGACAACCCCAAGTATAGCCATTGCCATCTACACGGAAAAATTCACTCAATCCTGAGTTTTACAGTGCAGGAAAAAGATAAGCTGACTCAGATGGGAATCAGGGAGACAGAAAAAGGAAAGTGGACACTCCCGGATGGCTGGGAAGTTCTCCCAAAACCTCTGGCTTTGAAAATCGTGCAGAAATTCCATGAGAACACCCATTGGGGAACTCAGGCGTTAGTGGATCAGTTTGCCACAAAGTATATGTGCATTGGTGTATATAATATAGCAAAGAGAATAGTTAGCGAATGTATGACATGCAAAAGGGTCAATAAACATCAGTTACAGGAAAAAGCCCTGGGGGGAAGGGAACTGGCTCACAGACCATTTGCTAAAATCCAGCTAGACTTCACTGAACTTCCAAAGGTGGGACAATATAAATACTTATTAGTAATCATAGACCACCTAACCCATTTTGTGGAAGCATTCCCGACAGCTAGAGCCACCGCTCAAACCGTAGTGAAGACTTTGCTGGAAAATATAATCCCTAGGTATGGATCCATTGAGGTAATACACTCTGATAGGGGCTCCCATTTTGTTTCAAGAATAGCAAGGGAAGCTCTCTCCTCTTTGGGGACAAAATGGGAATATCATACTCCCTGGCATCCACAAAGCTCGGGAAAGGTAGAAAGAGTAAATGGGGAAATAAAGAAACAGCTCACAAAATTGATGTTAGAAACTAAGATGTCATGGGTAAAGTGCCTCCCCTTAGCACTATTGAATATAAGAACACAGCCCCGAACTGATGTAGGAATTTCCCCCTTTGAAATGTTATATGGGATGCCATACGATTTAGAAATTCCGCAGGACCACCCCCAACTTGAAAATTCACAAATTAGACCTTATATAATTCAACTCATGGCTAGGAGAGAAAAGCTGCGGAATAAGGGCTTAGTAGTACAGAGACCCCCCTTGGATGTAGCCATGCATAACATAAAGCCAGGAGACAAAGTGCTAATCAAATCATGGAAAGAGTCCCCATTAACCCCCCGTTGGGAAGGGCCCTATCTCGTTTTACTCACCACAGAAACAGCCATCCGGACAGCAGAGAGAGGCTGGACTCATGCGAGCCGCGTAAAAGGACCATTAAAAGACTATTCTTGGGAAGTGACAAGCCCGCCTGGAGATCTGAAGATTGCCTTCAGGAGGTTGTAAATGGACACACATATAACTGTGGTACGAGTGAGCGACTACAGCATATCGGTGGGGTACGGTTACGGTGATACAGGGGGCATAAGAATCAAGTGTGACATTCTGAGCTGTAATTGTTATCCTTTTTATTTGTTTTATTTGTAAAGGGTGTCGAGAACGGAGGGGGACCCATTGCCGTTACGGGATACCCCCTCGAGGGGTTTGCCAACCTTGTGGGGACAAAGAGCGTGAGCTCACCAAATTGGCTCTAGACATAAAAATATTTAATGGTGAAATCCAGGAGCAATCGAGTGAATGGCGGGAGATATTTGCACGGGGTATTAAACCTGAGTACTATTGCTATCACCCTAGCGAACCTGCTCCATTTCTAATTGACATTATTAAAGTGTGTTGTCACAAGACACTTAAAGGGGTTCAGTGCGATTCACCTGAAATGCACAGAAGCAAGAGACTAAAAATTGCATTTATTCTCCTGAAGACTACCCCTGCTGCCGAGAAGATGATACCCCTCGTGACTCGAAGCAACCGAGTTGACGAGCGAGGCAGAGGAGTACAAAGCCGTGGAGAACAGAACCCAAAGAGTGGGACTGTACAAAGACACTGGGAGGACTGCCTCAGTGTTAACCAAGGGAATCGCACGAAATGCCCCGGGAGGAGTGATAGCACTGAAAAGGACTGGGTAATTGGAGTGAGTGTTCAAACTAAACTTATTACCCGGCCGGGTTTCCACCCTTCTCGCCACACTCTAATTCTGATTTTACTAAATCTTGTAGGTGTACACGGATACTCTCACCAACCATTTAAATGGACATTAAGTAGGTGGGAAGATCATCACGTGATTCAAACTGTCACGAGTCCTGGGGCACCGACATTTAAAACACACTTATGTGAGTTAGCTCCCATAAAACCCTGTTTAAATCTTATGGGGTATTATCTGTGTCCAAGCTCCAACTCCGGGAGAACATATTGCAATGCTCCCAACCAGTATTATTGTGCGTACTGGGGATGTGAAACGATCGCCTCAAATTGGAACCCAGTAGCAGGGCCGGATAAATACTTGACAGTTCAATGGGGCCCTCAGGGATGCAGGCCCCCACAGCGTGATCGATCTGGGGGAATTATCAATCTCGGAAATTGCATCCATCTAGAATTAACTGTACAACAACCTCTTGATGAGGGGTGGCTTCTGGGAAAAACATGGGGAATACGGTATTGGGAACCTGGAAGCGATAGAGGGGGGCTCATATACATAAAGAAAGAAATAGTCCCTAATGACCCTGATCTGGTGGGACCGAATGAAGTACTAGCGGGAGAAATATCCCTCTCGTCAGATGAGGAGATACCTAATGGAACAGATACTGGGACTACTACAACAACAGCAACACATATTAACACCCAGGAACCTAGGGGCAATTCTCTTTGGAAATTGGTGCAAGCCAGTTATCAAGTATTGAATGCTACCTATCCAAACTTGACAGAGCATTGCTGGCTGTGCTATCACATTCGGCCACCTTTTTATGAGGCAATTGGGGTAACTGCTAACCCTAAACGAATCAATGGGTCAAACCCCTCACAATGTCTGTGGAAAAAGGAAATCAGTCAGAGCCAGGGAATTACATTGGCTCAAGTAACCGGGCAGGGGAGGTGCATTGGGAATGTGCCCCACAATAAGAAGCACTTGTGTAAAACCATGATCCCCTCAAATAGGAAACCACCAGCTGACTGGTTATTACCAGCAAAGAATACCAAATGGGTCTGCTCCTCCATTGGAGTAACTCCTTGCTTATCGCTGAAATTATTCAATGAAAACCAGGATTATTGTATCCAAGTGTTAATAGTTCCTAAGATTATATATCACCCAGAGGAATTTGCCTATGAATATCAAACAGTCCCAAGACATCATTTGAATAAACGAGAACCCTTTACAGCCCTAACAGTGGCTACGCTGGTAGCTTTAGGTGTAGCTGGAGTCGGTACAGGGACAGCCTCCTTAATTCAACAAAATCAACAATTCAATTCCCTTAGAGCAGCTGTAGATGAAGACCTCGAAAAAGTAGAGAAATCTATTAGTGCTTTAGAGGCCTCCCTGAGATCCTTATCAGAAGTAGCATTACAAAACCGTCGAGGATTGGACTTATTGTTTGCACAGCAAGGGGGGTTGTGTGTTGCTCTGGATGAGGAATGCTGCGTATATGCAGACCACACTGGAGTAGTTAGAGACACCATGACAAAACTACGAGAAGGATTAGAAAAAAGAAAGAAAGAAAGAGAAGCACAGCAAAGTTGGTATGAATCCTGGTTCAATTATTCCCCATGGATGACTACGCTATTGTCTACCATTGCGGGACCTATGATACTATTAATTTTGGGATTAACATTTGGCCCTTGTATATTGAACAAAGTAATTGAAATTGTAAAGGGCAGACTGGAAGCTGCCCATTTAATGCTTCTCAGGGCTAAATACGAGTCATTAGATAAGGAACCAGCAATAGAAGAAACATTAGCTTTAAGTCACGCTGAACTCCAAAGATTTGATGAACAAAATGGTTAATAAAAAAAAAAAAAAAAAAAAAAGGGGGGGAATTGTAATAAATAGAATCATGTTTGTTAATCAAATCAGGCTTTCTTAAAGGCTGGTGAAAAATTACACTGTTTCGACTCTTCACATACTTAAATCGCAGGCATCCAGCGTGCTATCTGGTGCACTTTGATACCTCAAGGCCTAAATCACAGGCATCTGGTGTGTTTTAACACTTCAAAGGGAAGAGCTAAGTTGTGAGATAAGCTGAAAAGAGTCTCCCCAAGGACACTGATAAAGATGAGGAGCCTTCAGCCCCACGACCATCAGGAGGCGGGACAAGACCGACCCCCTAGCAACACGTCGCTCAGACACAGAATATACCAGGATTGACACATATACGGGAACCAGAAGAGTATATAATCAGCTACTTTCGGGAAGTGGGTGTGCGCCGTTGGCGGAGCAAAGACTCCCCGGCCGCCCAGCGCTGTTTTGCTTGCTGCCGCTTGCTTAATAAACTAATTTGATTAATTGGACTGGTTCCTGTCAATTATTGGGCCTCAATCTATAACAGTAGCCTATTCTAACTCAGTCTTCTAGTAACTAAACTGTCTTGTTTCATTACAGCACCACTGTGTTTTGTACAAACCATAGGAACACTTTCTGCAAGAACTTGCACCTTAATTGCACACTGTACTATTAAAAGTCCAAGCAACTGCAGAAACGTACTATGTGTATGTCCTCAGAATAAAGTATTTTGTAGACCCATACATTCTCTAGATACTGCTAAAGTCCAATCCCATTGCTGGTTCCCTTACAGTGGTATATCCCTGCAGAATTCATCATGAAAAACCAACTTTTTTGTTAAGAGCTCAGAACTGCTCAAAACACTGATGCCGTTCCGGAGTGTGTGTATGGGGGGGTGTGGCATAAGACTTAAGGAGAATGGCCATATTCATGCTGTTATCTGCTTTGAATTGCATCACATTAAAAGCTGACTTCCCTCCATTGCTAAAGCAAGGGGAGGGAGACTCCAAATTGATGGTAGACAAGCAAGGTGTTCCCTGTCTGTTCTGCACAACAGTGACAAAATGCATATGCTGCCGCCAGATCTTCACATTCGGACAGACCTGCATATAGTCCAGTTCAGGCATGATAAAGGAACAGCCATAAAAATGGCAGAAAAAGTGAAGCTATGGTATTTTCATCCAAAAGCACTCAAAACTCAAACCTGCCCCACAGTCTAGGATAGTAAAGGAAAACTTTGCAGATTGCCTGTGTATCATAGGGATCTAAAAAGATAAGACCTTTCTTGAAGCATTTTATAGTGAGACACTATAAATCAATGAGGCTGCCAGAAAACCTTTCCAGACAGGTGACACACAAGTTTTGCTTCTAATTGCAGTCTCAGGTCACATATTGCAAACTTCCTTTTGATGTGACCAAGCCCAAACACATAATGGAGCACGGGTTTACTCCATGTGCATCACCTGTCTACTCACGTGGATACTCCAAAAAGAGGCTATCTATGACTGGTATTGCTGGCTTAACACACTTGATCTATTAAAGAAATTAGTCTAGCAGCCATGATGGCCTCTTTTCAAGAATTAAACACAAGCTAGCCCAGTAAGTGTCTGAAGATCAATTAGATACACCTGTACAAACATTAAGTCCTATGTGTTGTTTGATTAGATTATGGGAAGTGTAATCTAATTAGCTGTTGTTGCTTATCTTTGCACTTTCTTTTTACATTTCAAAATAGTAGGTTTACCTAACAGATTTCCTCAAACCTACTAATATCACTAAACAACACATGAAACTGTTATTTTATTACCTGCCACGCCCTGTTTAGCATATTTGGGGGCAGGTATAAACAAGAATGGAAATAAGTAGAAGCTGCACCTTCAAACAGTGCAAGAATAAAGCAAAACCTCAAGGAGATAGTTAAACCAGATCTTTTATTTACAAAGTCTGAAAACTAGCAAATTTGAGGCAGCGTTTGTTAAAAAAGGTTCATTTCAAGACAGGAATGAGGAGTCCTTTTGCTGTGAAGTAGAAAATATTATGACATGAGCAAAGAAGAATTTAACTGCTATAAGTAATGTGGTTTTATCATAGAATCAGAATGACTTAGGTTGCAAGGGATCTCTAGTACCACCCTCCTGCTCAAAAGCATATCCAATTAGATATCCAGGCCTCCACTCCATAAGGAGAATTATAATATCTACTTTCAAAGATGAAGCGATTGCTATGAAACATAACTGGAACACACATGCAAAGAAAGACTGGGTTGGTCAAAGTGAAACAATCTGCATTGTTTATAATTAATCAAGTGTGTTGGGCTCAAATTGACTGAAAGCTTTAGTCTGGCTTTAAAAAGTCTCAGCTGTAACTACTTATTAATAAAGCTGCAACTTACTGCTGCGGTTGGAACACGGGCTCAGGAGTGGCAAAGGGGTGCCAAGAACTATTTTTTTCTTTCCTGAAAGGGAAGTTTCAACAGTTTGAAAGTGACAGCATTAAGGTTTGCTGCAGCATACACTTATGTAGTCAACTGAAACTGCCGATCAAGTGCACTATCTATGATTCACTGGCTTTCTCCTAAAGTCTCAGGAAATATACAATGTCCAGCAATAAGTGCACTTAGCAAATTTAGTAATGTTAAATGACAAGCAATGTCATATGTATTAAGAGTTCCTGATGATATTAGTGCTAAAATAATGGAACGTGTAAGACATACCTAACCTTAGTTTTCCTCCTTGAAAGAGCATATTTGATTCAATTTTAAAGAAACTTTTGTTATTTCCATTAAAGGACTAATAACTTGAGCAATCCATCTAATCTTCCCCTGAAAACACAGCTTCTCTACAACATCTACAAGTTTCATTATCAGCATCGTAACGTACATCAGGGCAAGTAGTACATATCAGCTGAGCAGCCCCAGCTATACTTGCTTACTCAAACCAGCAATTTTAAGGTAATACACAAATCATAGAATGGTTTGGGTTGGAAGGGACCTTAAAGATCATCTAGTTCCAACCCCCCTGCCATGGGCAGGGAAACCTCCCACTAGATCAGGTTGCTCAGAGCCCCATCCAGCCTGGCCTTAAAAACTTCCAGGGATGGGGCTTCCACCACCTCTCTGGGCAACCTGTTCCAGCGTCTCAACACCCTCATGGTGAAGAACTTCTTCCTAACGTCCAATCTGAATCGTCCCATCTCTAGTTTTAATTCATTCCTTCTAGTCCTACCATTATCCGACATCCTAAAAAGTCCCTCACCAGCTTTCCTGTAGGCCCCCTTAAGATACTGGTAGGCCACTATAAGGTCTCCTCGGAGCCTTCTTTTCCCCAGACTGAACAATCCCAACTCTCTCACTCTGTCCTCATAGGAGAGGTGCTCCAGCCCTCTGATCATCCTTGTGGCCCTTCTCTGGACACGTTCCAGCATATCCATATCTCTCTTGTAGTAGGGGCTCCAGAACTGGACACAGTACTCCAGGTGGGGTCTCACCAGAGCAGAGTAGAGGGGGAGAATCACCTCCCTCGACCTGCTGGCCACGCTTCTCCCGATGCAGCCCAGGATACGATTGGCTTTCTAGGCTGCTAGTGCACACTGACGGCTCATGTTGAGCCTCTCGTCCACCAGCGCCCCCAAGTCCTTTTCTTCAGGGCTGCTCTCAAGCCAGTCACTGCCCAGCCTATATCGGTGCTTGGGATTGCCCCGTCCCAGATGGAGGACCTTGCACTTGGCCTTGTTGAACTTCATGAGGTTGGCATGGGCCCACCTCTCCAGCCTGTCAAGGTCCCTCTGGATGGCATCTCTTCCCTGCAGCGTGTCAGATGCCCCACACAGCTTGGTGTCATCAGCAAACTTGCTGAGGGTGCACTCTATGCCACTGTCCATGTCGCTGACGAAGATGTTAAACAAGACCGGTCCCAGTACTGATCCTTGAGGGACTCCACTTGTCACTGGCCTCCACTTGGGCATGGACCCATTGACAGCCACTCTTTGGGTGCGGCCATCAAGCCAGTTCTTTATCCACTGAATTGTCCATCCATCAAACCCATATTTTATCAGCTTGGAGACCAGGATGTCATGCGGGACAGTGTCAAAGGCTTTGCTCAGGTCCAGGTAAATGACGTCAGTTGCTCTCCCCTTGTCTATTGATGTTGTGACCTTCTCATAGAAGGCCACCAGGTTTGTCAGGCATGATTTGCCCTTGGTGAAGCCGTGTTGATTGTACCAAATCACCTCTTCGTTATTCTTCTGCCTCAGCAGCACCTCCAGGAGGATCTGCTCCATAATCTTACCAGGCACGGAGGTGAGACTGACTGGCCTATAGTTCCCTGGTTCATCCTTCTTTCCCTTTTTGAAAATGGGGATTATGTTTCCCCTTTTCCAGTCAGTGGGGACCTCACCAGACTGCCATGACTTTTGGAATATAATAGAGAGTGGTTCAGCAACCTCATCGGCCAGTTCCCTCAGTACCCATGGGTGTATCCCATCGGGTCCCATGGACTTGTTCACTTTCAGGTTCATCAGATGGTCACGAACCTGATCTTCACTTACAATGGGCAGTTCTTTCCAACCCCTGCCATTGTCTTCTGTGACTCCGGGAGTGTGGCTGGAGCCCTTGCCAGTGAAGACTGAGGAAAAGAAGTCATTGAGAACCTCGGCCTTCTCCATATCACTTGTCACCAGCTCCCCCATTTCCTTTCTGAGGGGGCCCACACCCTCCCTAGTCTTCCTCTTACCATTAATGTACCTATAGAAATTTTTGCTCTTTCCCTTGATCTCCTTGGCTAGATTTAATTCTAACTGAGCTTTAGCTTTTCTCAACAGGTCTCTTGCTGTTCGGACAGCTTAAATCCCCACAAGTGCCTACAAGAAAGCTGGAGAGGGACTTTTTACAAGGGCATGTAGTGATAGGACGAGGGGCAATGGCTTCAAACTGAAAGAGGGTAGATTTAGATTAGATATTAGGAAGAAATTCTTCACTGTGAGGGTGGTGAGGCACTGGAACAGGTTGCCCAGGGAAGCTGTGGATGCCCCATCCCTGGAAGTGTTCAAGGCCAGGTTGGACGGGGCTTTGAGCAACCAGGTCTAGTGGGAGGTGTCCCTGCCCGTGGCAGGGGGGTTGGAACTAGATGATCTTTTAAGGTCCCTTCCAATCTAAACCATTCTATGATTCTATGATTACCAGGGGGAAGAAATATGGACACCCCTCTCTCCATTCCCCTCCCCCCAACCCCTCTCTCCATTCCCCTCCCCCCAAACCCCAACATATTCTAATGCCCATGTTCACACCAATCAATATATCTGACATTTAAATATTAGGAGTTAAATATTAAACCTTTCTTCCTCCCCTCCCATTTAAAACAGATATGTTCAAGACACCAGAATTTTGATTCCTCTGAAGTCCATTCACCTAGATGACAATAAAGAGACAGCAAATGCATATTTTCAAGCTTTATTTGTTTTCAGAAAGAAAAAAAAATCTTCTTATTCTTCTACAACAGAGATTATATTAGGAGAATTACCTTCAAAGCTTCCAATAAAGGCAAGTGGACATTGAATTAAACAAGCAGACGTCCCAAGTCTTATTGTTCTGTTTTTAAAAGAATTCCCCTTTTCAGTCTCCCTCAGGTTTTTAGAGTCACGTTAGCTCCTGCAGCTATTCTCTTTTTTGGGAGGGGAATGGGGGTGTGTGATAAAAGAACCAAAAAGCCACAAAGGACTTTGAACATTACCTCTGTTGAATGTTACTGAATATATATTATTGCTACTAGTGAACCCCACCCATGCAGCACCTACTCCCTATGGCTAGGGTCTGTTAATATCAACTCAATGAGTTTAACTCTAATGAAAGCTCACTGAAGAAAATCCACCCTTTACAAAGCCTTTATAGAAAAAAAAAGGGACTGCATTTGGTAGATAAGGCAGAGTATCCAAGATTTTTCTATTAAACTGCTAACGCACAGTACTGTTTGAGCTGATGAGTAATACTTCTGATTCAGCAAGTGCCAACTTTTAACTGTTTAACCACTCACTACTGCAGCTCTGTACTTTCTGTTCTTGATCCAAAGAACAGCGCTTACCCTGATTTGAAGAGGCACTTACCATTAAAGTCAAGCTTGACACAGGTGTCTCGATGAACGATATTGTTTTCAGGGAGACCGTGCAAAAACATGCTGCCACTCTGCTGCAGAGAGCTTGACTCCTAGAGCTACCATGTATCATTCTGCCAGTTACAAGCACGTTACAAGCACTGACATTCCCTTTATTTCTATGAAATGAAAGTATACACTATCAAAACTATCTACCACAATTGTTTTCACAAAGTGAATTAATAACACCTTTGAGTTTACAACTAGAATCCCACTTATTTATAGAAATGAGACTGGTTATTTACTGCATGGCCAGCTGCATGTTGAGTCTGGTAGCTTAGTTCTGGTCTCCTCAAGACTCAGCATTAGACTTGTCACCAAGTTTACTTCAGCCATGTACATCGCCTTTCATTAAACAGCATTACAAAAATATTGATTGATACACTCTTAACAGCAGTAGTGTCACAAACCTTTCATGCTATCTGATATTTAGTTAGCACTTTTCAAAGTGTGTTTTGTTTTGTTTTGTGTTCCCCCTCTGCTCCCATGGTATTGCACGCACAAGGCAATGCTCTGCTTATTTGCATTTTGGCCTGTAATTTTTAGGCATTCCAGAACACCCTGGGTCACCAATCTTGCTATACAGTGACCAAAAAGTTACTTGAACCCTCTAAATACATTTGAATCTTCAGTCAATTCATATATTTAGCTAATTCAAGGGAAAGACAGGAGCAAAGTATCTTAAGTTCACTACTGTTTGGGGTTTGAAAGGAGAGTTCAAGACCTCTACTGAGATTATGAAGACTACCTGTTAATGCTCTGACTAGATGGAGGAGAAAACTTTTTAATTAGGAACATATGGCAGACAATGATCACAGCTTTCATGGATACAAAGATTTAAGATTATCTTAAATCCACGTATGTATACCACTTCAGACTCAGATAAGCAGCTCCCAACAGAATAACAAGCAAATTCAGCTATCAACCAAGTTACCGCTAAATGATCTAGGCCTTTCCTCAGCCAGCCAGTCTCCATTCTGACCATTCTTTAGAAAGTACTAGATCAACAAGCACAATCTAAAGGAACTGAACCCAACCCAAGCAGCACAAAGAATTATTTCTGGAAAGAAACCAAAATCCAAGACAGCAGAGCTGGAAAGACTGAAGATAATAGAAGAGCAGAAAAAACTTAACACTTCTGTACACTGGAGAAAAATTAAGTTCAAGGTTTACTCGGTTATAGGAAATATTATACTGCACAAGTACAGGACAGGTAACAATTTGCAGATAGTTCTAGACATTGGGGTTGGACTAGATGATCTCCAGAGGTCCCTTCCAATCCTTATCATTCTGTGATTCTGTGAATCAGATTTCGTGGTTCTCAAGCTGAATAAAAAAAACCATCATGGTGTTGCAACATAGGGTAGTTGTCCTGGTTTGAATGACAGAGGACTAATTTCTCATCTAATGCTGGGGAAAACTGCACTTTTAGAAGACTCTAGTGTCTGAATTTGTGAAAATATTTACTTTATAGCCAGCTAGGCTATGTGGGATTCAAGGTCTCAGTGTTTTCAAGCCTTGCCAGGTGCAGGGAGGAGGAGTGAAGCCTGGGCACTTGACCCAGGCTGGCCAACAGGATTATTTCATACCATGAACATCACATTCAATATCAATTAGCAAGTTTGCTGCATAGTTTCTCTCTCCCTTGATGGCGGCGGTCCAGAGAACTTCTTGTCCCGGTGCTAGACCCCTGAGGCCTTCCCTTCCTCCCAAAGCCACAGCGCTCGCAGTGTCCGACATTTGTTGTCCACTGCTGAGAGTGCACAGCTTCCTACTGATAGAATTGGCTGAGTATGATCCTTGTATATTTTATATTGGTGTCAGGATCAGTACTGGTTCTTTAGTATTATTAATGTTAATTATTCAGTCTTATTCTATTAAATCTGTTTATATTTCAACCCTTGTGTTTCCTTGTTTTTTCCCTCATTCCCCTTCCCGGGTGGGGAGGGGTCATCGGGTGATAGAATAATTGTCTAAACAACAATAAATTGTTGTGGGTTCCTCAAAGCATAACAGTAGTCTACAAGATCCACAAAATAATCCTGCATTCTATTCAACATCTGTAAGATCCTCTGTAGGAATACAGAGTTCAACTTTGGTGCTGTACCTCAAAGAAAGATGAAGACTGAGTTTGGAGGAGAGCCATACAAGGTATCAGAGTTGTAAAATACATCCACATGAACAACATTTAAGGAATGAGGAGCTGTTCAGTCTAACAGAAAAGTCAAGAAATCTTAAGTGGTGCAAAGATGAAGGGAATAATCTCTCCAGACTGACCGTGAATAAGAGTACTCTATAAAGGAAAACTCAGATTAGATGAGGACAGAAGAAGAAATAACAGCAGAAACAGGCTAAAATGATTCCACAACCCCTCACTGTTACAACACTTACCAGTCTAACTTATAATAAAACATGGCATCTAATAAGGATGACTTGAGCTCACAGGATATTATGTGAAGAACTAGGATGAGCTTTACAACCCTTCAGGAGGGCCCTTCAGTTTATTTCTCCCCCGATACCTATACTAGTCAGAGCAAAAAGGAAAAGCCAGTATTCACAAAGGACCAATGAACTTTAGAAACTAGACAAGGTGCTTAGATTTGAGACAGCTACATCCTTCTCCTGTGTATTTCCTACTTTAGTCTGATATTCAAGCCAAAAATCCAATAAATAAGCTTATTACTGCACAAGAACTTAAGTCAATACGCAACAGTGACAGAACAGCAACAAGAGCAGATCTAAGTTCCTGCATAAGCTTGAGCAACAATTCAGTTTTCTAGTTTCAAACTAGTACACGTTGTTTTTGCAACACCTTTAAGCATATATCCCTACCACTCATCAGTGACTTGCCTACAAGTCTGTTAAACAGGTAACCGAACTTTTTACAGCTTAACAAAGATATCTGAATGCTGTTCTCCAGTCTCCTGTCAGGCAAGTTGCACTGCTGCTGCAAGTCAGTGCCTCACAACACAACTGTGAGAGTGAGGCACTAGCTTCTGGAGCAGTATATTAACCCTCATGTTTTTACTGTTTATGAAAACACCCACCAAGCTTAGCTAGATTTAACAAACTACATATGCTTCAAGTGACCAGCAAGAGATTACATACAGATCGCTAATATACAAGTACTTTAGGAATATTTTACTCTTATCACCAGATTGTTATTCTTTTATTTGTAATTCAGACTTTTCCCCTTTTATCATCACAAACGCTCAAACAGCAAAACACCTATTACATAAGCTGAAAAACACAAGTAACCACACCAAGAATTAGTCTGTAAACCTGGATATTTTAACATGCAAAGCAAACTGCATTCTAACAACACTGAAAGACACCATGATCTACATAATTTAGCTGGCTTTTCCTTCTATACCAACATTTATCTTCTCTTTCACAAGGTCTTTTACAAGTACAGTTATTTTAAAGCCTCTTTAAAATACCAACATATTGTACTTGCATACAAGACAGTTCACTCCAGTATCTTGCATCCTGTATGAATATAAGCTATATTAGTACTAGCTGTTAAAGTCATCACAGAAACTAATAAGGTATTCAATACAATCCAAACTGTCAGCATTAAAAAAAAAAGTGGACTTCGTTGATGTGCTGCAGAGCATCAGACAACAGAACATGGCAACCCAAATCAATCTGATAGGAAACAGTTGCTAACACCAAAACTACTCAAGAAACTTGTTCCAACACTTAGGCCACCAATGTCAGAGAAAAAGGAGGCCTCATCATCACTCTCCTACAATCCTCACTAAGAACTTGAGAAATAAAAACAAGGTTAAACAATATTTACATACTCCCATAACTCCTTTGCTTTCCTCTGTCTGCACTGTTGCTTCTGCTCAGACCAGTCTTATTTGTGAACTGTTATGGGGGGGGAGTAGGAACAGAGGAACTGGTGTTAGGATGAAATGCCAAAAACAACAAAAAAAAAAACAGATTAGGGGACCACATTTTTTCCCCTCTTCAGACCTCAGCAACCACTGCTGAGGAAGCAAATCATTAAAAAAAATATAAAAAATAATCACACATTACTGAAATACCTGAATTCCAGGAGAGGAAGTAGTATAGAATAGAATAGTTCAGTTGGAAGGGACCTATGCTATACTGTGTTTAATGCACCCCAGAATGCGGTTTTCACTCTAGGCTGCCAGGGCACACTGCCGACTCATATTGAGCCTGCTGCTAACCAGCACCCCCAGATCCCTTTCTGCAGGGCTGCTCTTCAGCTACTCCTCTCCCAATTTATACTTGTGCCTGGCGTTACTCCGTCCCAGGTGCAGAATTCGGCATTTGTTCTTGTTAAATTTCATGCTATTGACAATTGCACAATGCTCCAATCTCGATAGATCCCTCTGCGAGGCCTCTCACTCATTGAGAGTCAATAGCACTTCCCAGTTTAGTATCCTCAGCAAACTTGCTAATGGAGCATTCAACTCCCGCATCCAGATAAATATATTGAACAGAACTGGCCCTAGAATTGAGCCATGAGGAACACCGCTGGTGACCGGTCACCAGCCAGATGTAACCCCATTCACTACAACCCTTTGAGCCCTGCTGTTCAGCCAGTTCTTCACCCAGCACACCTGCTCATGTCGTGGTTTAACCCCAGCCAGCAACCAAGCACCAGACAGCCGCTCGCTCACTCCCCCCTGGTGGGATGGGGGAGAAAATCAGAAAACACACATCCACTACCTTCCATTCATCAACTAGGCAGGTGACCTTATCATAGAAGGGCATCAAATTAGTTAAACAGGACTTTCCCTTTGTGAACCCATGTTGACTGTGCTTGATGATTGAATTATCCTTTAAATGCCTTTCAACAGCACCCAGTATGATCTTCTCCATAATTTTTCCAGGAACTGAGGTTAGACTAACAGATCTGTAGTTTTCTGGGTCTTCCCTCACACCCTCCTTGTAAATTGAAATAACATTGGCTAACTTCCAGTCAGCAGGAAAGTAGTGGAAGGTAACTTCTTGTCACACTACTACATCATACTACTCCACAGGTAGCATTTTACCTCATGTCCTTCATACTGTTTACCCTGAAGCTGATTTGTATTACCAATTGATTTAAGCAATCTGACATTAGCTCAACCTTTTAGAATTGGAAGAATTAAAATGGTTTGAGGGGGCTCCTTTAAGAGTACTCTGTGGTGTTTGGGGGGTTTTGGAGTTTGTTTGTTTGTGTTGTGTTTTTTAAACATATATTTAAGATGCTTCTCTAGTGCATAACACTATGGTGCTCTCTTTTTAGCCACTGGGAGTTATGCTTTTGTATGGTGTTGCTCTCATGTTTGACTAGCAAAAGCCCACATCTACCCCTTGTCCTCTTTTCAGATACATACCTACTACCTTTTCTGCTTCAACATCTGTGGTGGTGTGCTCTCCCCTTTTTCCCCTCCCCCAGCTCCTGCTCAAGCCATGGCCATCAGTGGGAGTTGTTATGAGTTGCACCTAGACTTTGGGGGAAGGCTGGCAACATAACCAAAACACCGTCTGGAGTGGGGACCTAGGTATCTTGTTCCCATGAGAATATGACCATAGGTCAATTATCTTACTCCATAAATAGTGGACAGCCCAAGAGCCCTTTGAGCTCTCCTGCACGGCAGCGGGCTGCACGACAGGATCTCCCCTTGAGTGGGGACGCTCGCTTAAGGTTCTTCTCCTCGAGGTTGAGAGATTCCTTGCTGCAACAGATTCTCGGTAAGTGACTAATAGCATGCTAAACTCTGAAATCTTAGCTGAGTGATATAAAGGATTGATTGTGCATATATAATCCTTTAGACATAAACCGGTGACCAAGTCTGGGACTAGGATTGGATCCAGCCACGCCTAGACTCCTCTCCAAGAAGGAGTTTAGAAAGCAAGGGGGTCCTTTCTGAACCTCGGGACTCAACGGGAGGGTCTCCCTGACAGCTTGTCTGACCCTGGCCTCTATGCAGTAAATAATCAAGTGTACCCTGGCATTGAATCTCGTAAAACACTGTCGCATTCACTACTAACTTTGTTAAATCACTGTTTTATGTTAATAAACATTTCACTACTTCTCTCTTACAGGTGAAGTTAATCACTCCGCAGTTACTGTTAGCAGTAATATTTTTTTCAGTGCCTAACAGCACATTCAATACCTCCTTCAGAACAGTACTTTGACAAGAGAAAACACAACATGCAGATGACCTTAGAAGTGAAATTAATGACTCTCTTAATATTTTGTGCATAAGGTAACAGTCAATTTATTTTTTTTAGGTTAGGGGGAACCTCACACACATTTTACATGGTTAACAAGCAATGAAAATTTCAAGTTGATAATTTTTTTTCACAAAAATATTCTAAAGCACCCTTATTAATTGCAGTTGAAATTGGGCTGTTTAAAGTTTGCTCTACAGTATTCTAAATGAATCTATGGGCTAGGATCCACATTCAGAAAAGAATCTTTTCAAAACTAATGTCCCAATTCTAGTTTACTTGTTTGGAAATGTATCAGTGTTTAACAAAGAAAGTAAATCAACTGTTTTAATACTTATGCCTAAATTTGACATTAGTAGCCTGCCAAATCCAACTTTTTGGTTCTTCACCATCTTAACTAGATCCATACTTAAAGCAATACAAAAAAATGGGATGTAAAGTGTCCTGGTTTGAGGTAAAACAGAACCAATTTTCTGACTTGTAATTTTACTTTTTAGCTGGGCCTCTTCTAACTGACTGAACTCTGAAATTAACAGCATATTGTTCAGACACTGTTCACTCTCAGAGTGACAAGACCTGATTATACCAAGGAATGGTATGCACAGAGGCTCTTGCTTAGACTTATTGCTATGACGACCAAGGTCAGCTAATTTCGCTGTTTTGCCCTGTTAGAGGGTTGGAAGCGGAGAAGCATAGAGGGGTCCCACCTGCAGAGAGGAGCAGATGGGACAGGTGACCCAAAACTGACCAACAGGGTATTCCATCCCATATGCATCACGCTCAGTATAAAAGCTGAGGGATCAAAGGGGCAAGGCTGCTCTGGCTCGTTTTTTCTTCAATGTCCAACGTCTGAGGAGGACCCTGTCTGTCCGTCTGCCTTTGATCCCGATCTGAGCATTCCTGACTCTAGTTCAGGAATTCAGCTCCTGTCCATCGCTGACTCCAGTCTGGGACTTTCCCTGTGCCTGCTGGTGATGCGATCGTCATCCTGGGAGCTGGATACGGTTTTGTATATATTGTATACTCTTTTTTTCTTTAATTTTTATTATTCTATTATTGTTTACTATTTTCTTATTTATTATTATTTTCATTAAAGTAGTTTAGTTCTTTTTATAAACTCATAAATCTCCTTATCTCTTCCTCTCCTCTCTGAGGAGAGAGGGGGGGAAGGGCCATCTGTCATTGCGCTTGGCCAATCTGGCCAAACCCACAACATAAAGTGTCCTACCGAGTTTGTTTTGACAATTGATAATTTTCTAAAAACCCCAAGTTACACTATATTAAGAATCTCACAAAATTAGAATTGCTTACAAGCTAAACTATCTTTGACCTGATGAGGCTACCACGCCCACTTCCCCCCAAGCTATTTGGGGAAAAAAAGTTGCTAGAAAAGAGACACTATTTTATAAGTTTTACTCTTCCCGATTTTTCTGTATAACCCTTATTCTAAGTAGCTGACTCCTCTCCCACTGTCTAATCAACAGTAAAAACAATGTAGTCATTGAACTTTCAAAGTAGCCACACAAGAATGCTTTTCACAGTAAGACTTTGAAATTCATGCCTCTGGCTCTACATACAAACACCTTGTGTATCATCACTTCAAAATGAAAAATGGAACCTATCCACTCCTCACATGCCAATATTATTTGATATATAGATAATCCCTCTGGAGAATGACCTTTTCCAGTTTTACACACCAAAGACAGGAATTGTAAAAAGTTTAACAGGACTTAAAACAGTATTTCAGTTTGATAAACACAAGATTTTGAAAATCCAAGACTTAAACCACTGTCAATTTATTTTGCTGAAGAGTCACTGTTGTGGTTTGGGCCGGACTGGCCACTGAAACGGACAACAGACACTCTCCCCCACTCCTCTCTCCAAGGAGAGGAGGGAGAGAGAGAAAGAGATTATGAGTTTAGAAATAACTAAACTAAATGAAATATTAATAATAAAATAAAAAGAAAATAATGAAATAGATACAATATATACAAAACCGTATCAAGCTCCCAGGATGATGTCACCCACAGGCACTGTGGAAGTCCCAGACTAGACTCAGCAACAGGTGGGAACTCGATTCCAGATCTGAAGTCAGGAACCCACGGATCGGGATCAAAGGCAGACTAACAGAGACCTTCTCTGACACCGGCCATTGTAGAAAGAGGGCTGACCCTTTGATCCCTCAGCTTTTATACTGAGCATGGGGCAGGTGGGATGGAATACCCCTGTTGGTCAGTTTTGGGTCACCTGTCCTGTCCTCTCCTCCCTGCAGGTGGGACCCCTCTATGCTTTTCTGTTTCTGACTCTCCAGCAGGGCAAATAATGAAATTAGCTGACCTTGGTTGTTATAGCAATAAGTATAAGCAAAAGCCTCTCTGCTTACCATTCCTTGGCATGAACTATAAACATTGGTCTTATCACTCTCAGAGTGAACAGTTTCTGCACAATATGCTGTTAATTTCAGAGAGTTCAGTTAGTTAGAAGAGGCTTAGCTGCAAAGTAAAATTACTGAACAGAACATTGGTTCTGTTTTACATCAAACCAGGACAGTCACAAAGTCAATAACAAACACATGCAGAATCTGTGTGGAAAAATTTAAACTAAGATGGAACAAAATAGGACAAACATAAGTTGATGCAGAGTTTCTCATGAAACATTCATTTCTAAACATTCTCAGCAAGTTTTCAACTGTGGCGTTAGAGCAACGTTACAAAAAAATCATTATCTGGATTTCAAGAGTTAAAAAAAAACCCCAAAACATTTAAGTTAATTTGCTCAAAATAAGTTTATTTATCCAGATAGCTCTCACAATGAACAGCAATTCACCCCCTCATCTATACCTTTGGATAGTAATGCAAGTTTGTAAGTTAATGTATCAGCTCTACCAGAGTGGACGGTAAAGAATGAAAACTTTGGGTAAGTTCAATACATGTAAAGAAACACTTTCCACTTCAATGAAAATGTAAATCGTACTTGTTTATTCATACTACATAGAACACATTCATTTTATTTGTTAGAAGTTACATGCTGCAGGAGTCCATGTCCTCTACATGTAAACCCAGACATTTTCCTCACAGTTTCTCACTGCACAGAACTAACAACATTTAAGTTGGTTTCCCTAATCTTAGGTTAGAAATTCCATACTCCATTTTCAAACCACAGTAGAGACCAGGAGGCAGTCCCTGAATTTATTATTTAAGAGAGCAACTTGTCAAAAGCATCGATACCTTGGTGCTCATGGACCATCAATATTTTTACACCTGAGAAATAAGGAAACCAAGTCTGGTCTTGAGTTCCTCAGATATACGCACTACCATTAGATCCAAGATAAAGGTCATCAGCCATCCTAGACCAGACTATCTGTTAGGGTAGGAGAACAGAGAAGCCTTCCTAATCAAATACACCCTTACAACCAGATATTTTACAGATAAATATCTGCTCAGTATATTTAATGAAACATTTGAGTAGAAGAAAGGACTCCTGGTTACACACAAACTATTTCCTCATTTGCCTCACCGATGGTCTTATCACCGTCTTAGACTTTTCCCTCTGTATTGGGTTTGTGTGGCAAGGTTTTGGTAGCAGGGGGGCTACAGGTGTGGCTTCTGTGAGAAGATACCAGAAGCTTCCCCCATCCCCGTGTCTGATAGAGCCAGTGCCAGCCAGCTCCAAGACAGACCTGCCACTGGCCAAGGCTAAGCCAATCAGTGACAGTGCCTCTGTGATAACATATTTAAGAAGGGGGGAAAACCTGCGCAACAGCAGCCAGGAGAGATGAGTGAGAATATGTGAGGGAAAAAACTCTGCAGACACCAAGGTCAGTGAAGAAGGAAGGGGAAGAGGTGCTCCAGACATCAGAGCAGATTCCCCTGCAGCCCATGGTGAAGACCACAGTGAGGCAGGTTATTCCACTGCAGCCCATGAAGGTTAAAAGGTGGAGCAGATATCCACCTGCAGCCCATGGAGGACCCCACACCAGAGCAGGTGGATGCACCCAAAGGAAGCTGTGATCCCATGGAAAGCCCATGCTGGAGCAGGCTCCTGGCAGGACCTGTGGCCCCATGGAGAGGATCCCACACCGGAGCAGGTTTGCTGGCAGGATTTGTGACCCCATGGGGGACCCATGCTGGAGCAGTCTGTTCCTGAAGGACTGCACTCTGTGGAAAGGATTCATGCTGGAGCAGTTCATAGAGGACTGTGGTTGGACTCCACACTGGAGCAGAGGAAGAGAGTGAGGAGGAAGGAGCGGCAGAGACAACATGTGATGAACTGATCGCAACCCCCATTCCCCGTCCCCCTGCGCCATTCAGGGGGGAAAGGAGGTAGAGGAAAAACAGGAGTGAAGTTGAGCCTGGGAAGAAGGGAGGGGTGTGGGGAATGGTGTTTTAAGATTAGTTTTTATTTCTCATTATCCTACTCTGACTTTTGACTGGCAATAAATTATTTTCCCTGAGTCGAGTCTGTTTTGCCCGAGATGGTAACTGATGAGTGATCTCCCTGTCCTTATCTCAACCCACGAGCCTTTCATCGTATTTTCCTCTCCCCTGTCCAGTTGAGGAGGGGGAGTGATAGAGCAGCTTGGTAGGCACCTGGCATCCTGTCAAGGTCAACTCACCACACCCACCTTTAGTTCAGGGAGATTAATAAGCATTTTAGAAACTGTAATTAAGACACATTTAATCTAGTCAGCATTCAGGAACCTCAATACAAAAAAAGGCTAATGCAATGATAACAACAGAGAGCAGCAAATTCTAACAGTTTTTATGCTTGAACATTAGATGTTTTACATTTCTCAGCTACCAGCTATTCATTGGTGTTGCTAAGCAGTAAGTTTTTCTAAGTCTGCTCATACTCAAATTTAATATAAAGTTCATTTTAAACCAGTGTTTTCTCTGTTCAGAGCACAATGAAACAGTTAAAGTTTTAGTCTGCCTTTCATACTCTAAAGATAAACCACCTTGTGACATACTACAGTAAATCTCAAACATACTTTTATTAGGAAACAGCTTAAGCAGCCTACCAGAACTATCTACCCACTCGGTAAGCAAAGATCTTAAAAAAACAAAATAAACCCAGTACTTTATATAGCAATAGACTCAGGTTGATCAAAATTACTGCTTAATACAGGAGTATATTTGAATTTTATTCAAATTATTATGTATCAGTTCAAGCACCTAGTTCTGAAACAAAATCAATTTTTATCTGACAAAATAGCTTGCCAAGGAACTTTTGCTTGAGTTATGGTAATCTGACCAGTAAAGTTCCTTCATAAAATTTCAGAGTAAGCAGATAAAAATTTGAACTTCAGTGAAACAGGGTATTTTGCCTCATAGAAGTCCAACTTCTACTCTCAATCAAGTGTTTAGATATAAAGCTTCCATAACAGCTGAAGAAAAATTATGTGAAAACTTACTTAAAACTAAGGATCATTGAAGTGTTCTTCATACAAATACAATGAAAAATGGGATGAACTTCCAGCCTCCAAGAAAATATATTTTTCAGATCCTATCAATGTTATCAAGAAGCAGTACATTTTTTCCTACAAAGATGTATATAAATTATAGGAAAACAGCACTAACCTCCCAATTTGGAAAATATCTTATTGAAACAAGACATTTGGAGACACTTTCTCTAAGAAACATTAATGATAATCAGACTGAAAACTGGATTTAGACATTTCTGGTTTATGTTTAATTACATCAACACCTATTTATGCACATACAGCACTTTTCCAAGGCTTCTGGTATTCAGATTCCTTCATGGTAGCACGCAATGACCCAGCCTGCATTTGTGCTTAGCCAGACTTCCAGTTAAGTTCTGCAGTTCACTAGCTAAATCATTCACCAAACCTAGTCTGAAATTCAGCCCAGGGTTATCAAGTTCCATATCCCCATCACCCCGTGCCTGAAGATTCCCATGTGTGTAAAACAGTTTTTGAAATGCCAGCCCTATAGATGTGTAATCCTGCAACTTGTTCGGTGTATCCTCTTGAGACGTTTCTGAGGTACTACAAGAGTAACAAATTGCAGTATTTTTGTCTCAAAAACACTCCATGATTAACTTTGCTTTTTTTTTCATTAGAATACAGAAAAAAATCCTGGTTTTGAAACTTAATTTTGTATGGTTTAATGTTACTGCTGTATCAAAGTTAATGCAAAATTCCAAGCTATAAATGGACTAATATTCTAATTGAGATGATTTTTTTTTTAGAGGACCATTATCAAAAGACAGCACTTTAAATTTAAGAGCACTTACTGCTTATTGTAAGGATTGTCCAATAAAAGGTGAAAATTCCTAATTACATATAATACTTATATAAGCAATACTTCAAGAAGCTCAAGGTAAAAATATGGGAGAAAATTTGCATGGCCAAAGCTCGATTAGAGTTCAAGCTGGCCAGCACTGTGAAGGAGGGAAAAAAAAGGGCTTTTAAAAATATGTTAATAGCAAAAGGAGAATCAGAGATAACATTGGTCCGTTACTTGATGAGGTCAGTCACCTCACAAATAGGGACATAGACAAAGCAGAGACATTTAATGCCTTCTTCGCCTCTGTCTTTAACACTGATGATGGGCCCTGGGACCCCTGGAGGCCCGTGTTGGAAGACCATGACTGGGGGGATGATAAACTCCCAGCTGACCCTTAATTTGTTTGAGACTTGTTGCTCCAGATGGATGTGCTGGGAGTCTGGAGAGGTCCCAGTTGACTGGAAGTTGGCAAGTGTTGTCCCAATTTTCAAGAAGGGTAAGACCCTGGTAATTACAGGCCTGTCAGTCTCACTTCAGTGCCTGGTAAAATTATGGAGAAGGTTATTCTGGGAGTTATTGAAAAACACTTGAGAGACAATGCAGTCATTGGACATAGCCAGCATGGGTTCACAAGGGAAAAGTCCTGCTTAACTAAATTTCCTTTTATGACAAGGTCACCTATCTAGTTGACCAAGGGAAGCCAGTAGATGTGGGGTTTTTTTGGATCTTAGCAAAGCTTTTGATTCTGTCTCTCACAGTATCCTTCTGGACAGAATGTCCAGCATACAGCTAGACAAGTCCATAATACGATGGGTGAACAAAGGCTAACAGGTGGGGTTCAAAGAGTTATAGGTAAATGGTGTTACATCAGGCTGGCAGCCAGTCACCAGCGGGGTTCCCCAGGGCTCAGTTTTAGGGACAGTGCTCATTAATGTTTTTATAAGTGATCTGGATGCAGGAGCGGAATGTACATTAAGTAAGTTTGCCAATGATACTAAACTAGGAGGAGCTGTGGACTCCCTTGAGGGTAGAGAGGCCTTACAGAGGGATTTTGGATAGACTAGAGAGCTGGGCAATCACCAACCATATGAAATTTAACAAGAGCCAGATTCTACACCTGGGATGGGGTAATCCTGGTTATACATAGGAACTGGGGGACGAGAGTCTGGAGAGCAGTCCCGCAGAAAGAGATCTGGGGGTTTGGGTTGATGGCAAGTTGAATATGAGTAAGTGTGCCCTAGCAGCCAAAAGGGCCAACCACATCCTAGGGTGCATCAAATACAGCATGGCTAGCCGGTCAAGGGAGGTGTCCCCACCTCGAGTACTGTGTGCAGTTTTGGGTGCCTCAATATAAGAAGGACATCAAACTATTAGAGTGTGTCCAGAGGAGGGCGACCAAGATGGTGAAAAGTCTCGAGGGCAAGACTTATGAGGAGCAGATGAGGTTACTTGGCTTGTTCAGTTTGAAGAAGAGAAGGCTGAGGGGTGACCTCATCGCAGTCTACAACTTCCTCAAGGGGGGCAGTGGAGGGGGGTGCTGAGCTCCTCTCTCTGGTGACCAGCGACAGGACACAAGGAAATGGAATGAAACTGCATCAGGGGAAGTTCAGATGGGACATTAGGAAAAGGTTCTTCACCGAGAGGGTGGTCAGTCACTGAAACATGCTCCCCAGGGAAGTGGTCATGGCACCAAGCCTGTCAAGAGTTCAAGGAGCATCTGGACGACACTTTAGTCATATGGTTTAGCGTTAGGTAGTACTGCAAGGAGCAGGGAGTTGGACTCTATGATCCTTATAAGTACCTTCCAACTTGAGATATTCTGTGATCCTACCTGTATAAACCAGATGCAGAAGTTGCATTGTGCTAGGTATTGAAGTTAAACTCAACACCTTGGAGCAGTGCCTATCTTGTATCTGAAAATATACCAGATGTTTTGTGTGCTACATACTTTAAAAATACCTGACCTTCAAGCCCTTTAGGTAAAATGAAAGTAACAGAGTTCATTGGAAGAGATAAGGCATAGATAGGGAAAGCTGAATCAAAATGCTGATGGACAGTTGGGCCTTAAAAGACAAGGAGACAAAAGCCAGTAATCAGATACAGTAAAAGCAGCTAAGTGATTAAGTTTTTATCTGTCATAAATACCTTGAGTACTTTAATGACTATACAGTGAAGCTTACAACTCCCCACAAGCACCACCAGATCTAATGAGGGAGTGAGAAAGGAAATCAGAAAAAACCCATACCTTGTGTTGTTCTATTGCATCTACCCATTGTTGTCTGTGGTCTGGGTCCTGAGCTCGGAGGTACCAAACACTATCGTTTACACTAATATCAAATCTGCATTCGTCAAATTCATGGGGCTGTGAAAGAAAAGAGTATAAGAATAGCTAAAATTATCAACATGATCAACAACATCCCACACTCTAAAATACTGTAATTAGAAATACTGATTGATATTGACTTGAATTCATCCTAGATTCTAAACTCCGTTTTATGTAGCTATCTTAAATAATGAACTAACGTACACTTCCATAACGAAAAATGCCAGTCTTCTGAAACAGAAAATTCTGTTTAGTACATCCTCATTAAACAAGATTGTCACAAAAAAGTTCCACACAAACATTGACCAAACCTTCATACTTCCAAAGGAATCCTTTAGCAAAATAACTAGTGGACACAGCCAGGAAAATACACCTTTTTAAAAAAATTTCAAAGCAGGAAAGAGATATTAAAGCTATTGCTATCAATATTGATTTTAGATGGAAGGAATACCTACATCATAGCAAAAAGCACCAGAATAGAACCATAAAAGCAGACTATAGCAAAATGACAAGGCAGGCAGGCAACTAAAGGAAGCTGTGAGCACCCTCTGCCTCAACTATCTTCACTAAGACAGGACTGTCAGATAATTGGGAGCAACATGCAATCCCTTCCCATATCACCACTTGAATGCATCTAACTTTTGGTTCATATGCCTCAAATACTAAAAAGCTTTTACTAGCATTACAGTGAAGCTGGTAAGGAAAGTACAAGGGAATAAAACAATGATCTAATCTGCCCTGTGCCCTGACAGTGTCAGTTCAAAGTTACTCCCTAGCAAACATCCAACCCAGAGCACAACTTTTTCTTTTTCCTCTTCACTGAAAACTATTGTTAACAACACATAACACTGAATACATTTTTGCTGAATACAGCTGAATACATTTTTGAATACATTTTGAATTTGAATACAAAGAAAAGTTACACACACAAGTAACCACAGGAAGATAACAGGGTCAAAGGTTAAGGCAAATTATGCAATCTAAAAGACCATAAATATTGATTCCTGATACCAAAGACAAGACTACACATGTTAATATCCTTTACAACCTTCATCTTGCAGACAACTAAAGCACTGCAGATCACTTGTGAAACACTCCACAAAAGAAAAGCTAAAAGCAAGTCTCATTCAGTGTGTCATGCACAACAGTTCAGTGTCACTGAGAATTATTTTCTAAGGATCTGGAAGTCAGAAGCTACTTACACATAATACGCAATCTTTCTTGTTTAAATATACTAAGGAGGAAGAAAAGTACAACAGAAGCCAACTAGCAAATAAAAAATGAGCTAAGATGAGTTTAACAAAAGTCCAGGCCCCTCTTTTTCAAACTGCTTCTGCTACATTATTATTATTATATATGAGAAAGATGTTTACCTGCTTTAGGGTAGCAAGCCTGCCACATCAATATGTCAAGGCTTATAAGCCTGTTCCCAGCCATCCCTCTGCCAGGACCTCCTTTAGCCATGTGGTGGGGGATATGCACCTACAACAATGGAAGATTCTCCCAAAAATCAAGTGTACAAGAATTGGCTATCAAAGTTTTTCCTGCCATGACAGTATTCCTCTGCTCGATCTCTCTCTCCAAGGCCCATTGGGATAAGTTAAAAAAAATTACATGCTACACAGTTAAAAAGACTTGTCAAAACTAATCTTAGAAGCCTGCAATACTACTGATTCCACCCTTCCATACTACAACTTATTCCAGTGCACAACCATCCTTGCTGTCAGGTTTTTTTCCCCTCCATCTCTAACCTAAACATCTTTTATTGTGATTTGAGACCATTGCTTCTCTGCCCTTTTCAAAGGCAGGTTTATGTATTCCCTTTCTTTGTACAGCAACTTTTAATATATTTGAAAAACTATGCTCTGTTGCTATGACAAGGAAGGGAAATGTTTTCCTTGAGGTGTAGCTAAAACTTTTAAATGCCTTTCTGTGCCATTCACTGCATGCATACTTCATTACCTACAGTTAAGAGGCTAGGTCACAAAAATCAGGTCTAGGGTTATCCTCAGCTCACTCTGCAAAAAGTCCAATCACTGGGACTTGTGCAAAGCATTTGACACTGTCCCACACAACATCCTGGTCTCTAATTTGGAAAAGCATGGATTTGACCGATGGATCACTCAGTGGATAAGGAACTGGCTGGACGGTTGCACTCAAAGGGTTGCAGTCAATGGCTCAATGCCCGAGTGGAAACCAGCGACAAGTGGCATTCCTCAGGGGTCAGTACTGGGACCAGTGCTGTTTAACATCTTTGTCAGCAACATGAACAGCGGGATTGAGTGCACCCTCAGCAAGTTTGCTGATGACACCAGGCTGTGTGGAGCGATCAACACGCTGGAGGGAAGGGACGCCATCCAGAGGGACGTGGACAGGCTGGAGAGGTGGGCCCATGCCAACCTCATGAAGTTCAATAAGGCCAAGTGCAAGGTCCTGCACCTGGGTCATGGCAATCCCAGGCACAAATACAGGTTGGGCAGAGAATGGCTTGAGAGCAGCCCTGAGGAGAAGGACTTGGGGGTGCTGGTTGATTAGAAGCTTAACATGAGCCAGCAATGTGTGTTTGCAGCCCAGAAAGCCAACCGCATCCTGGGCTGCATCAAAAGAAGCATGGCCGGCAGGTCAAGGGAGGTGATTCTGCCCCTCTACTCTGCTCTGGTGAGACCCCACCTGGAGTACTGCGTGCAGCTCTGGAGTCCTCAGCATAAGAAGGACATGGACCTGTTGGAACGGGACCAGTGGAGGGTCACGAAGATGATCAGAAGGCTGGAGCACCTCTGCTATGAAGACAGGCTGAGAGAGTTGGGGTTATTCAGCCTGGAGAAGAGAAGGCTCTGGGGAGACCTCATAGCGGCCTTCCAGTACCTAAAAAGGGCCTACAAGAAAGCTGGGGAGGGACTTTTTACAAGGGCATGTAGTGATAAGACAAGGGGTAACATTTTTAAACTGCAAGAGGGTAGATTTAGATTAGATATCAGGAAGAAATTTTTCACTACGAGGGTGGTGAGGCACCGGAACAGGTTGCTCAGGGAAGTTGTTGAGGCCCCATCCCTGGAAGTGTTCAAGGCCAGGCTGGATGGGGCTTTGAGTAACCTGGTCCAGTGGGAGGTGTCCCTGCCCATGGCTGGGGTGTTGGAACTAGATGATCTTTAAGGTCCCTTCCAACCCGAACCTATGATTCTATGAATTTCATATTACAAAAAAGCCAGCTGAACAGGTGGTCCTGTTAGACAAGTTGGTTAAAGATAAGAAAACTCCACTAGCAATGCTAAACACTGCTTGAAAAGGAAGGTAGGAGATACATGATTTGCTCTTGATACATGCATGTTACCTGTTTACCATTTTATAGTACTTACTAATTGCCTATTTTCCATATTTTTCTGGCAACTGAAGTCAGACCCATTATTTCCCTCCTTTTCCTCTGTGTCTTTTAAAGACAGGCTTCACCAGAAGAACCCTGAATTCACTGAACATGAAAGTCAAGTTCTCTAATATGCATTTTACCAAGAGCAAATAAAACATCTGAATCACATGACCTGTTCTTTTCTTAACCCAGAACAAGTCAAGTTGTTGCCGATTAACCCTTTTCTCAACCAAGAATGAGTTCATATCATCATTTTCATTGATAACTTGACAGACAAATACGTAATTTTTTGGTATCATATCTGTTACATTCTCCTCTCCACCGAGCTCTGGACAAACTTCCTTAGTTTCCCTCTTGCTATAAATGCTTTTATTGTTTTCTATAGCTGCATCTAGCAGAGACCACAAAGCATTATTCACCACTTCTCAGGTCTGTCTTTTATTCTTCTAACATCCTCCTCAGACTAGTTTGAGCCTCCCCTTACACGTTTCAAGTTTTTCCATTTCTTTTCCCTTTATTTTCTTCCTGTAGATCTCACCTAATTTCATTTAGATCTCTCTTTATCTGAAGTTCACTGTTTCTAGCCTAGTGTTCGCTTTCCTCCATACGCTCAGAAGGAATTATAAAATGGTATAGTTCTTAGCCAGCCACCAGACAAGACATTGCAGGAAAAACAGCAATTTTCAAGTGTAACAAGCTAAGGACCCATGTCAAGGCCAGGATACGTCCTACTGCCCTTTCACAAGCAAGACAAGGCAAGAAAGAGAAGAATGTTTCAGTCACACAGGGAAGCGGAAAGCAAGTAGGAGTCACTATCTACCCTCAGGGCCTAAAGCAAGTTGGAGAATTTCAGCTGCTTTTTCCTAACACCCCTATCCCTCAGCAGCCTCAAGCAGCATACACAAATTGAGAGGGCACTGGTGAACAAAACCCAGATTGACAGGACACTGTGAATGGGAGCACCTGAAAACCTTTATAAAGTTTTCAAAGGTGAGTTTGGAAGATTAAGTCTGTGGCAGAGGCAGCCTGTATGTACACCAAGGGCTTCTTCTAGAGCCAGCATTTCAAAGAACAGCAGCTAAATCATAATTCCATACAAGAATACGCTGCAAGAAACAGGCCTCCGGCATCACCAAACATCCTTTCTGTATGCCTCCCAAAGCTTTCTTCCAAGGCACCTGCAGAGAATCCTGCTGAAATAAAGGCAATTGCAAGTATTCAAGTATCCCAGATTTTTCTGTATAAAACCAATACTAGCTCTTAAATTCTAAACAAGCAATTTACACAAACATTTACTTGGCTACAGTTACTGAGGAAGTCCGTAGCCAGCTCAGGTCTCATGAGTCATAGCTAACTGCATTGCCACAAAATCCTTCCTGCTATACAGCTCTCAAGCCTAAGGTATTCATGAAACAAGCTTTAGAGCAGTATCCGCTTGAAAAAAAAAAATACTAGTTCGAGCGCTTAAGGCAAATCACACAGGGAGGTTTAAGTGGTTTTATATGCTTCAACCTTCAAGAGTGCTCCATGGGGGGGGGGAATACTTGAAGAAACTTCTGCTTGCTAAACCAGTCTCACTACTCTAAATGGCATTTCTTCTTTTCTCTGCAGAGGAAAGGTAGGGCAGTTCATAGCAGATCTGACTCAAGTCTGTACATTGCAACTATTAAGTGTACTTGTGCTGCTATTCCCATTGCAGAAGTAAAACTTCTCTACAGTGAAGTTATTTTAAAAATTTGAAGTTTTTTTTGTATCAAGAAAATACTAAGCAGGGCACTAGGACAAGACAAACAATACGGGCCTACAGAAAACAAGAATCACCATTCTTTAGTTCTCTCTCAGACAGGAACAGCATTAGCATAAATGTGACAGAGACTGTTATTTATCCTAGCTCCACCAGTTCAGTTATTAACAAAACAATACCATATACTGCTATGGAGATAACTGCAGCTTACAATACACTGTAATAACATATACAAACTGAGTGAGGACAAACATTGTGCTCACCTAATTCAGCAGTACAAAGCTTTGATATACCCGTTTTTATTGGTTTTGGTGTGGTTTTTTTGTGATGCCAGGAAGTAATTTTTTAATATAAGATTAAGGAAAATTTAGTATAGCTGCACATTGATTTTGCCGACAGCTAAATGTGCAAAACTGTTCAGCTGCTGAATATAATTATTGATATCTCACTATATTATTGAATTTCTAAATTTCAGAGTCCTGGTTTAAGGTAAAACGGAACCAATGTTCTCTTCAGTAATTTTACTTTTTAGCTAAGCCTCTTCTAACTAACTGAACTCTCTGAAATTAAGGGTATATTTTTAAGACAGTAGTCTGCTCCCAGAGTGATAAGACTTGATTATTTATAGTTTATGCCAAGGAATAGTATGCAGAAAGGCTCTTGCTTATACTTATTGCTATAACAACCAAGGTCAGCTAAGTTTGTTATTTGCCCCATTGGAGGGTTGGAAGTGGAAGAGCATAGAGGGGTCCCACCTGCAGGGAGGGGAGGACAGGACAGGAGACCCAAAACTGACCAACAGGGGTATTCCATCCCATCTGCCCCATGCTCAGTACAAAAGCTGTGGGATCAAAGGGTCAGCCTCTTTCTTCAATGGCCAGTGTCCAAGGAGGACCCTGTCCATCTGCCTTTGATCCTGATCTGTGCATCCCTGACTCCAGTTCCAGAATACAGTTCCCATCCGTCACTGAGTCCAGTCTGGGACTTCCCCAGTGCCTGCCAGTGACATGATCATCATCCTAGGAGCTTGATAGTGGGTTTGTATATATTTCATTATTTTCTTTTTATTATTAATATTTTCATTAAAGTAATTTAGTTTCTTCTAAACTCGTAAATCTCTTTCTCTCTCTCCCTCCTCTCCTTGGAGAGAGAGGTGGGGGAGAGCATCTATCATTTGTTTCAGTGGCCAATCCGGCCCAAACCATGACAGATTTATTGGCGCCCAACGTGGGGCTTGACCAGGGCTTGGATAGATTGCCTGAATAGTTTGAATTCCAGCTTGCTCAGAGATTAAAACAGACAGCTCACCCCATGTCCTTCTTAAGTGAAATGTTATATCATGCCTTTAGAGACCTTTGTTTAAAGTTAATTGATGCAACGCTGCTTAACCTGATGCATGTGTTGCATGGTTTATTTGCTCTTTCTGTTTGTATGTGGTGGTTTAAACGTGCTATTCTGCTGTGGTTTGGGATTCAGATCTATAATATGATTTCTTGGATAACGGTTCTACCTGCATATCTTGGGTATCATGTAATGGATTCTATTACTAATTACACTTTTGATTTTACCTGGGGAAAGTTTACTTCACCCTTTAATGCTTATGCCAAATTGACACTATCAGAGCTAGGGGATGGAAACCTTAGATATAAGCCATATTCCATGAAACTTTTAACACTAATTTTCACATTCATCCTGCTAGAACACCAGATTACTTTTCTGTGGACTGAGTTATCATAGCCATAAGATCTCATAAGAGAACTATATTCGTAAAAGAGTAATTTTACAATGAAAGCAAATATTAAGTACTACCTAGTTTATTTCCTCTAATAAAACTATTTCAAAATTGTGAAAAATCTTTGCTTTAGAAAAGGCATTTTGTAAAGCAATGCATTTTGGTTTACTTAGGTTTTACAAAATTCTCTTAAGGGGAAAAAAAGCTATCTGTGTTTTGCCAATTAATACTATGCTTGGTAAGAATTTTACCAGACAAGAGAGATCTAAAAACATGGTCTCTCATGCCCTATTAAATACTAAGGAGAAGTATTAAGTCAAGTTAGTATATTTCTTTCTGGAGTCACTGCTCATTTTCAGCATACAGCCTGAACACTGCTCATCCAAATGGTCTACTCCTTGTTGTATCCTCCCTTGACATTATTTCCTCTGAGCAAGCATCATCACTGTATTTTCCTTTCGAGATTTCTTCCTTCCCCAAAGTTGAAGTACACGCAGCAAAATCCTGCCTCTGCTTAGGAACTTGTCCTCTCCTTGTCCCTTCTTATTCTTTTAAACAAGTACATTAATCACAAGCTATATCTATGATGACTCTAGATTATTGCGGTGGATATACCCTAGCTGGCTGACAGACCCCCACCCAGCTGCTCTCTCGCTTCCCCTCCTCAACTATACAGGGGAAGAAAATAAGATGAAAAACTGTGGGTCAAGATAGAGACAGGGAAACCGCTTACCAATTGCCATAATGGGCAAACCAGACTAATTCATTTAATCTACTGCCAATTAAAAATAAGAGTTGGGTGATGAGAAACAAAGACAAAACTAAAAACAAAGGAGCAGGGGAAGGGGGGGTTGCAGTCAGTTCATAATATTTCAACTCTGCCACTCCTTCCTCACAATTTTCCCCTGCTCCAGGATGGTTCCTCTCCATGGCTACAGCCCTTCAGAATAAACCTACTCTAGCATCGGCTCTCCACAGGATACAGCCTTCTGCAGTGCAAATCTAGCTGCTGTGGTGTGGGTTCCTCCCCAGGGTGCAGTGTGTATATCCAGTCCTGCGTGGTCCTCTCCACGGGCTGCAGGGAAATGCCTGCTGTGCAGCAGTCTCCTCCAGGAGATCTTTGCTCGGCGCATGGAACACCACCTCCTGCTCTCACCGCAGGGCTTTCTCACACTTTTTTCCCCCCTCACTCCTCTTTCTCTCACACTGCTGCACAGCGTTTATGCCCTTTCTTAACTGTTTACCCCGAGGCACCACCACAGTGACTGGGGGGCTCAGCTGTACCCTGCAGTGGGTCCACTAGAGCCAGCTGAAACTGGCTGTGTCCAGTGCACGGCAGCCCCAGCCTCTCCTCACAGAGGCTGCCCTGCAGCCCCCACCCTTGCCACATATACCCAATGCAATTATAAAAGTGCATAAAGATCCTTTTTTCTCTACAAGTTATTTTTGAAGACACTTGGCTTTGGAAGTATAAACATTAAAGTTACTAAATAAAGTCATTAATTTTGCAAGGGTTTTTTTTTGGTTTGTTTGGCTAGTTGTTTGTTTTGTTTGTTTGTTTTGGTTTTTGTTTTGTTTTTTTTTAATATCATTAACTGTCCTAGACCTAACTGTCAGGGTAGAACAACTTAGAAAAAGCATTGTATTTCATTGTTTATCATACATTTTATTCAAAATGTACTGAAAACCCAAGAGGTGTGGCAAGTTCTAATTCACTGAATTTGCAATACTTTTTTTATTTTTCCTGAAACAAAATCCAAGTAGATCCACAAACCTGGGGAATTAGGGTCAGCCAAAATTCACAATACAAAATTCTGGTTTCCCTTTCTGAATTCCAAAATCCAGACAAAACCTAGTAGAAACATTAGACTAGGATGTTTTGTCTTTCCTTACTGTTATTCTTAAGCAATAAGAATCTACTTTTTAGTTACATCGGCTGGCTGTATTTTTTACAGAATATAGGAAAACATTGCAAACAAGTAAACGAGACCACTTTATGTCTACCAAAACAGTGATGATCCTTTTAGGTGGCAAAACATGGGACATCTAATCATTCTATGATTCGTTCATTACTACATTAAAAAGAAAAACTCTCATAATGGCACATTTACATGTATAGAAAAATCTTATCAAGAAAATAGGCTTTAAAAATATAAAAGCTTATTAAGTGTTTTTACATTCTTTGCTATTACCCAAATATTTCACTTCAGATCTTGTGTTAGGATATTTGCCTTTCCAAGTGTAATGAATATTGCTTTTTCTTTTAAACAATAATTATCTTGTCTTTTCAAACCTTGGCTGAAGTAGAGGCCCACTGCACCCATGAAAGCAGAAACACACTAAGCAGAATTGCACACTATGCAACTTTAAAATTAGCTTGGTTTAATCCATTGCAAAGAAGCCCTCTCATCTGAGAATCTCCTTTTGAAGTCTGGAACAAGCATATATTACATGTGTTACTTCTGCAGTTAAACCACATTTTAAACTTGAAACCCAAGGTTCTCAAGAATAAATCCGGTGAATCTGCACACCTGTCAAAGATGTTCAGATGCAGAAGTGATCATATCAAAATAATTTTTAGTAATTTTTGTGTGGAATCAATTATCCTATAGTCCTACAGTACCAAATTTGTTAACGAATATTTTATCCAGTTATTTCCTGTTAATAATGTGGAATTACTATGTAGTATCAAGTCATGCTGTATTGGTTTATATGCAAACACACCTCTGACACATGCTATTCCCAACTGTCCACTGAAAAACCAATGACTTGCAATAGCAAAATCTAGAATATAACAAACATGCACTTGAAATATCAGCTAAACTTTGATCAAAGACATGAAATGGCACTGTGTTATTAGAAGAAATAAGGGCAAGACTGTTGTAAAACAGCATGTGCACACAGCCACTGCCTGAAGTGATCTACCATTGACTGTGGATACTCCATGGATTAGTGAAGAGGTGTTAACAGATTTAGATATACACTGTGAGAAATGAGGATATTAACCAATGGGCCTGTCCTATTTGAACACAGTCTGAAGAACCCTAAACTTTATTAAAGTAATAACTTGTGTTTAGTGCTAACTATCAGTTAATAACTCCAGGATATAAGATATAGTGTGGGCAAGTAACGGAACATCGTTGAGGAAGACTGTAAACATGCTCAAGTGACTCACACATGGGGTGCTGGAAAACACACATATCACACTAATCGTTGCTTAGTCTTATGTGCTCGACAAGTAGAACACCCACACTTAGATAACGTAGGCCTGTGATGGACTCAGGGGCACCTTATCAAACATGCCTGAGATTCCTGCCCTGCTGTTGAAGAAGATCAAAGCACAGGGAAAAACTACACCTGCTTGAACCATTGAAATACGGGCAAAACCAACAAGTTTGAACTCTCACTCTCTCACTAACAAGGACTCTCTCTTGCTCCATGGTGCCTGCGTCCTCTGCTTGTGTGCCTCTGCCTGGGTGTTGCTTCAGAGATTCCCCAATCCATGAGGTATCGAGATTAAATTTGTTCTTTGCCTTTCATCCGTGGTTCTGTGTCAGCTCACGCACATGGATACTGGAAATGGAAGCCTGCGTGTTGTCACCTTGGTGGGAATTAAACCAGAGAACTGAGTCCCCTGCAGGAAAAATGCAAATGATGCTTCTCAGCTATCCATTAGGAGCAAAATATTTGTAATATCTGCCAACATCATACATTAGCCATGGAAAAAAAAAATAAATCAGAATTATACCACCTGGAAAAACATCAGCTTAGAATTGATATGAAATCGCTGAGTTTAACTTCTTCCTGTATATGATGGGATTCCTAATGAGTTTGAGTTATTAATCAGGCAAGAAGCAAGGCAACTTCATGTCAACTTTAGAGAATGCAGAAACCCCACATATCACTTTCTTTAGTTTTAATAGGACAGTCAAATACAGGAACAGGAATCACATACACTGCTGCACCCCTAAAATCACTATTTGTGTATTGTTTAGCTGTCTTTTTGTTATATCTCATACTGTGTACTGCAGTATGCCATGAAAGATCCAGAAGCTGTGCATACACCAACAGTCCAATGTGGATTTCACAAGAAAACCATTAGGCAACACCCAGACAGGATACTCTACCCTAAGAGCAAAGCCATGCTTTACAGCAGTACTGTTGAGCTGTCAGAGAGAGTACAGCACCCTGGACTCACACTTACAGTGATGGGAATGTAGTTTCCATCCTATGAAAGCAGGGAAGCTGCAGCTAGAGCAGAGGCCTGACATACCCACAAAAGCAGCACACTAAGACTAAGATTAGCTTGCTTTGAATCCAAACATAAGCAATTTAATATAGTACAACTGTATAAGCATTTCTATAAATGCAATACTACCATTACTAACAACATGCCACAAGCCTTATGCTAACTATGCAAGGCCCCAGTCCTGATCTGTAAGGCTCATTATGAACTTGTTATGAAAATTGGCTCGGGGAACTAGAGCTTGGTACCAGGTATCTCTTGTTATGACATACAATTTAAGCATGAGATAACAAAGGCCCTGAAAACATGGACACAGGCTAAAAGCAGAGGCCCCAGAACCATAAACAACTCATTAATAGTCAATTACTGGTCAGTGAAAAAGTGCAGCCTCCAGAGCTGGGAAGACTGCTTTTGCTCTAAGCAGCAGCAGCTACACAAGGGGGCAGGGCAAAAAAACCCCAACCAAACAAAAAACCCCCCAAACCAAACAAAAAACCCAACAAAAAAAACAAAACACACAAAACAGCTGAGCAACAGGGCAATGCACCTGCTGCAGCCTGGGAAAGTAACACTTCCTCCCTCCCCCCCCGCATCACACAGCATGTAGTCCAAGATCAGGAGCTAAGGATTAAAAATCACCTAGAAACTCAATCATTTACAAGAGATGGTTATAAAAGATCTCAAATTGCAGCAGGGTTAGCAGAAGATGCCTACTTCAATTCTGTCCCTATCCTGTTGTCTGTGTCCCATCCTCCCCATTAAGAAGCTCTCCAGCCAGGTGACCTTGACCTCAGCAACTAGGACCATCAGGAACAAAAATATCAAGCTAGCTATATGGCATTGGCTCCATGGTACTGCATACTTGCAGCTAATTTAGGATATAAGTGTTAAAGACTGACTGCCTTGAATACATAATGATAATGGTTAGTTGTAAAAAAAAGGGAGTTAGTTGTAAAAAATAATGTATAGTGATAATTAACAACATGTAAGAGCTAATTATAAGCATAAGGTATGTTGCTAACAAATGTCAGCCTAAAAGCTTTAGAATGAAAGTTTAAAATTGACCTGATGTCAGTCTAAACTCTCTCATCACAACTATTTCTAATTCCTTGAGATATATATAAAAATTCTATTTGTGTACATATATACAGATACTATATATGCACACATATTTAGTTGTGAAACAACTTTTCTCCTGCAACTAAAGTTTTAAGAATATATTAGATACTAGTCACAATGCAATCTGGGTTAAGTGTCTGGAGACATAGGGGAGCAAACTGTTCAACTGGTCCTCTTAACTGGGGAATGGTAGACTTCAACTGAGTGGAAAGATGTGCCAAACAGACTAAGAAGTGTCTGAAGCCTGCCAGGTGATTTGATCCAAACCACATTTATTAGAATTCATGAGGAACACAGCAAAAGCAGCAACTGAAGTTTATGTCTAGAGGAGGAGGCAAAAAGATGAACTCCGAGAAACAGAAACAATACTAAAGAAGTCATCTGTGAAGAACTACTGTGTGTAGAACAGAAGAAACCCACCCTGTATGAACTCAAGAAAACCACCCTTTCGGAAGTCCATTCTGAAAGGGAATGGCTTGCAACTTGTATATTAATATAAAACATCATTACTACTTTCATTAAGCAACAGTTCTTTCCAATTACTGTTTCTGGAAACAAACTAGTTTACTAAAAATATCTACATTATGCAAACTGCATTCATTACTCAGTCCTAGTCCAGGCATTTACACAGAACTGTATAAACATCTCTTTACAACACAATAACAGCAAAATGTTCTAAAAAAAAAAAAAGACTAATAAATGATAGCATATTTCCATTAAGATTTTTACATGAGCATGCATCATCTCGGTATAACCAAAACCAAAGAAAAATCATTGTATCATAGTTATTGCATCTTGTTTAAGCTACCAAATTAGAAATCAAAAAGTTTTTCTACATCAGTAATACAGAAAGTAAAATGAAGACCAACCACTGGATTAAAACAATACGGCAGGTATGAATCCTATCTGAATAAAAGCTCAAATTTAAGTTGGAACATAAGCTTTTTGAACTCTTCCTGTATAGGTAAGTCACCTGTAGTGACAAAATAATACAAGGTGTACACATGGCTGAGTTAAAGCATTCTTAAAAATTATCAAGCATGACATTTCTCTAAGTGTTTTTCAAGATCCATGCAGAAGAGCTGTCCTGACCAGCCAAGTCCTTTCTGGAAAAAACCTAGAACTCATGAGGTAAACACTTCATTGTCAATAATTTGTAAACAGGTTTGAAAAAATCATAGAATCTTCATGGTTGGAAAGGACCTTTGAGATCATTGAGTCCAACCAAACAACCTACAATCTCTGCCACTAGAGCATGCCCTGAAGTGCCACATCTACACAGTTCTTAAACACCTCTAGGGATGGTGACTCAACCACCTCCCTGGGCAGGCTGTTCCAGTGCCTGACCACTCTTTCAGTAAAGTAATTCTCCCTAATATCTAATCTAAACCTCCCCTGCTGCAACTTCAGACCATTCCCTCTGGTCCTGTCATTATTCACCTGGGAGAAGAGGCCAACACCCACCTCTCTCCAACCTCCTTTCAGGTAGTTGTAGAGGGCAATGAGGTCTCCCCTCAGCCTCCTCTTCTCCAGGCTAAACATGCCCAGCTCCCTCAGCCTCTCCTCATATGACTTGGTCTCCAGACCCCTCACCAGCCTGGTAGCTCTCCTCTGGACATGCTCCAGCACTTCAATGTCCCTCCTGTACAGAGGGGCCCAGAACTAAACACAGTACTCGAGGTGAGGCCTCACCAGTGCCAAGTACAGAGGCACCATCACTTCCCTGCTCCTGCTGCCCACGCTATTCCTGATACAAGCCAGAATGCTGTTGGCCCTCTTGGCCACCTGGGCACACTGCTGGCTCATATTCAGCCAGCAGTACGACAAACACCCACAGGTCCTTTTCTCCCAGGCAGCTTTCCAGCCACTCTTCCCCAAGCCTGTAGCGTTGCTTGGGGTTGTTGTGACCAAAATGCAGGACCCGGCACTTGGCCTTATTAAACCTCATACAGTTGGCCTTGGCCCATCGATCCAGCCTGTCCAGGTCCCTCTGTAGAGCCTTCCGACCCTCAAGCAAATCAACACTCCCACCTAGCTTGGTGTCATCTGCAAACTTACTGAGGGTGCACTCAATCCCCTCATCCAGATCATCAATAAAGATATTAAACAAAACTGGCCCCAAAACTGAGCCCTGAGGGACACCACTGGTGACCGGCCACCAAGAGGATTTCACCCCATTAATCACAACTCTCTGGGCACGGCCATCCAGCCGGTTTTTAACCCAGCAAAGAGTCTATTAATCTAAATTACCACCAGGATTAAATTTGTGCTGGCCTTTCTGTGAGACTGCCTGGAGCTGGAGGGGTGGGGGGCAGCCCACAGCAGATAAGAGTTATTCTATGCATACCATTTTACTTCTTGATATATCACACTGTCACTGCATGAGATAATACAAGTCCCTCTGTACAAAAGCAGCAATGGCACTATCAGAATAGACAGTAATCAAGGCAAAGATAGTACAAGCTGAAAGGCAAGTTTCCCTGGAAGTTGGGCTTCGAATGCTACAAAGTGTTTCTGTGTGTTCTTTTAATGACAGACCCTAGACCTTCTAACTCCAAAGCTGAATCCCACAGATCTACCACTACAGGACTGCCATCAACATCCACTCCTAGCCACGTACATAGAAGACCCCATTGAAAGCTTGACTTTAGGAATTAAACTACAGAGTTTTAGGTAATGAAGGATATCTTTAATAAACGCTATCTGCCTCCGACAATCAACTGCAGCAGTAATTTAGGATGTCCAAGCTAGAGTAATGGAACAAAGCTTAAATCTGTGCATATATCAACTTTTTATAATACCCATAATTTCTTCTTATCCCTTGACCACATAGCAGAACTTCTAACTTGAGTTCAAGCCTCCACTGTTATAAACTGGTTAAACACCTTTGAGGTGTTTTTCATTATCTGGCTAAAAGCAACTCAGTATCACGTATTGACTTTCATTGTCCTCCTTCATAACTTAATTCACATGGCTAGTTCTTGACAGTTCATTACTTGATGTAGTCCAGTGAGTATACAATAAATATTCATCCTTTAACCCTCTATTCCAGAGAAATCAGCTTTTCTCAGTCCCAGTGGTTAATATAGCAAGTAGCCCAACCAGATCCCATGTTTTACATTCAATTAAAGACTACTGTCACAGGAACCTACCTGTTTTGTGAGATATTACATTACAATTCTACACTTAAAATACCTAAAGAAGCTACTTTAATGAGCTAATTTAACAAGCCTTCCTTCCTCTCATTAATTGAAGAGGGGAGAGACAAGTGCTATTTTATAAAAAAATATCCCTGTAGAATTATCTATCAATCTCTGCCCAATATGATAGGAATGATAAAACAAGATCAGAAAAGACTATGGCTTTCGAAATGCAGCAGTCATGTCTCTTAATTCATACTATGACATATCATTAGGCTTATCTTCATTGCTTGAAGTACAGTAAGACTACTCAGTGAGAGCAGCTTTCCAAATTCATGCCTACACATCAATGAAACATGGACATTCTATACTACTAGTAGCATTAATTACACACAGAAAATCGTTACGTCCCCCATCGAAGACAAACATGCATACCTAATCTGAGCACATAAAAGAAAGCTTAATGAGAATCCAATCCCCACTTGTGGAATAATTACTAAATTGGCCAAGAATACAAAAGTACAGCATTGTTCACACATTAAGGAAAGTCATAAAATCAAGAGGCTTCTGAGGTAGAATACAGCCGCAGCTAGCACACGAAGAATGCAACATCTGTGATTCCCTGTACAAGGTTGTTTGTGAAACTACACGAGGGATGGAACGGAACGCGCTTGTTCCGTGGCCTTCCCTTGTGACGCATAGCAGATATGGGGATGAGATGGTACTACGGAACTGATAAGCGGCCTACATGCTACCCGAGCCAACATTTCATCAAGTGTTGATGAAATGCTGTCCTTTTGTGCGAACTTTGCTCACCACAATGTACCAAAACACACCTCCATCCCGGAGGCTATCCGCCCCCGAGGTGTGAACACTCCTCCTTGAATACATTAATCATAATAAAAGTATGTATGACTAAAGTCACTCAAACTCCACTTTGAAGATAAAAAAATAATATAAAAATAGCCCAAGAGAGAGGGGATGTCAGGGAAGACACCATCGCAAAAGAATTCCACCGCTGATTTCCGGGATCAGTCGACGGGCTGAGCCTTTCTTCCCCCCCATAGGGACGCCTTTGGGTAAGACTTCGATTACACCGAGTGCTTTCTCGGGGACTTAGAAATTTCTCTAGAGACTCTCTACCCTACATTTATAGCCAGGCTGTATCGTTTATAATTCTGTCGCGCATTTGTATACTTAACAATATCTTTGTTTGCACGTGCTTTGCAGACAGTGTATTTATCACCGGCCATCCTAAAGAACCTGTATATCTGTTGTTTAAATAAACTGCACTGTTTAAGTAGCTAGCCGTTTCGCTTTCTCACTGAACGCGACCAAAACTTGAGAGAGGCCGTGCTAGTTCAGGAGCACGACTAGACTGAAGGTGCAGTCCACTATTAGTGTATCCAAAGTGTAATAGTTTAATACATATTAAACACGATTGGACTGATAGTGCTGAATTGGGCATCACTCAGAATTTAAACCTAGCCGCACCTAGCCTCCCACCTCGGTGAGGAGTGTTAGAACGCAAGGGGGTTTATCTTCTGCCAAAACCGCTTGGCCCCGTTTCACGTAACAGAATTTGGCGTAGTCGGCAGGATTGCCATGGATAAACTGCTGCAAAAATATGATTGTGCCCCTTCCCAGGCTGGGAAGGAGTGGGCCCATAAATTTTGGAAGGATGAAGAGAAAGTGGTGGAACGTATTGAAGAGTGTCGGGCTTCACTAAAGCTCAGAGCAGGGAAAGGCAAGGGTGTGATTTGTGCTGTGTTAGGCGCCTGTTTATCTTGTGCACAACAAGAAGCTAGAGAAACCCCTGCTCCTAATCTGATTTCAGCTGTAGAATATGCAACCCTGAAATCGGAGAATGAGGTGCTGAAGTCATCATTAGCCTTGCAAAAGGAGACAGGAGAAAAATTAAGAACTCACGTCGATAAGCTTGTGAGTGAGAATGAATGTTTAGGAAACCAGAATGCTCAACTTAAAATATTATTAGAAAGGGTGACTGGGCTCTTAGATAAAATGCAGCCCTCGACCCAGGTCCAACAGATTCGTAAGTTAATGTGTTATCCAAATTCCGGAACCCAGACCGGAGATTTTTTGTCTAATAGTGAGGATGACGAAGAAGATGAGGAGGAAAGGACTTTTACTTTGAAATCCCAAGTTTTCCCTTTACGTCCTCTGGTTAAAACTGAAACTGCGGTTGATGACGATGATGAAATTCACACCACTGTGCGTACCGTTCCATGGACACCAACCGAGTTAACAAAAATAAGGGAGAAATATTCGAGGCGACCAGAAGAGTCAGCTGTTGAGTACGTGTGGCGAGTTTCTTCTGAAGGGGGGGACAGAATTATGCTGAGTGAGGAAGAAGCAGGGGATTCTTGGGGACCAGGAGTGTTTTTAACAACTATTCCTGGTGGACCTTGCTGTCTTTTTAACCCCGTCGGTCAAGTAAGACTGAGCAGATTCCCTTTTCTTTTGTGTCTTACAGGAACCTTAGATGAACTGTACGTGGACAGACGAACTGTTGCCACCTCACAACGACTGAAGAGAGATGTGACTGGTATCTTAGGAACAGGACTGGGAGTCTTAAATAGTATAGATGCTGAGATACTTGCAAACAAACTAGTCACAACCACTACTGATCTAGACAAATTAAAACATCCTCTACAGTCCTCTCTATCAGCATTGGGAAATCACCAATGGCTTTTATCGAATATATTGCCTCAGTGGGAAGAAACAGGTGAAAAAGACCATCAGCTGATCACAAATGCACTTGGTACAACCCAAAACAATGTTTCCTTGGCTCTTAGTTGTATCCAAGCCCAATTGTGGATGCAATCTATGACAGCCGCAATCATAAGGGAAGGTGAAGAAGGCACCTTGCCCACTGAAATTCGAAAAGTAATATGGGATAATGCAATTGAGTTTGAGAGAAAATTTCAATCCTGGTGGTATCTGGTTAATTTCACCTACGATCCCACCGAGAGCAAGGCCACAGCTTTTGTCTTAACAATACGCAATGCCTCAGTATACACCATATACCCAATCATCGCACTGGGGTTGAATCACCATGGAGCTATACTCCATCCGGTAGAGCATAGAGTGTGGGCACAACAAAATGAGAATAAGTGGCAAACTGTTGATGTTGAAGCATGCATTTCACAAGATCAACAAGGATTCATTTGTGAGAGTAATACTCTCAAGGCACAAGACATTTGTCTTGACACCAACCAGAATGTTTGTCACTTTGAGATACATCCCGATGAAACCCCAGAAACTGTGCTTGTATATATTGGGAAAGGGTGTGTTTGCATGAGGTCTCCCTGTACTTTTGTATTCGTAGATGACATAGCAGTAGATATAAGTAATAACTCAAATCTTTGTGTTTGTAACTTTACTAACATCATTGGATGTGACTTCAGTTATTCAGCTCCTGTTACGTCTTTTCAATTGCTACAATCTAATTACACATTGATTCGAGATTTGCTGCCTACCCCTATCGGAATGAATCTCTCACTAGTGAAGAAGTTGCTACAACACGATGAATTGAAGCGATTGTTGAAAGAGGCCCAAGAAAATGGACAAAGAACTCTGATTACTGTCCATCATGATGTTGAAGAAATACACCATGTACTGGAAAGGGTCAAGAGAGACGGGGGACATGAATGGTGGGACACCCTCTTTGGATGGCCACCAACAGCTACAGGACTTTTTAACAAGATGCTCCATCCTGTTGTTGCTTTACTAGTACTCACTGTATTGTGTTTTGCTTTGACAATTGTTTTGTATGTTAGACTGTGGATTATGATGAAAAGCTTAACTCGCTTAATCACCCCACAAGAAGTATTTGCACTTGATATCCCTCGCCATAAGAGGACATGTGATATTCCCCATCAGTATTGATTATCGTGGAGCTTGAGTGACTGTAGTCACGGGGTGGATTATGTGGAATAATTACTAAATTGGCCAAGAATACAAAAGTACAGCATTGTTCACACATTAAGGAAAGTCATAAAATCAAGAGGCTTCTGAGGTAGAATACAGCCGCAGCTAGCGCACGAAGAACCCAACATCTGTGATTCCCTGTACAAGGTTGTTTGCAAAACTACACGAGGGATGGAACGGAACGCACTTGTTCCGTGGCCTTCCCTTGTGACGCATAGCAGATATGGGGATGAGATGGTACTACGGAACTGATAAGCGGCCTACACGCTACCCGAGCCAACATTTCATCAAATGTTGATGAAATGCTGTCCTTTTGTGCGAACTTTGCTCACCACAATGTACCAAAACACACCTCCATCCCGGAGGCTATCCGCCCCCAAGGTGTGAACACTCCTCCTTGAATACATTAATCATAATAAAAGTACGTATGACTAAAGTCACTCAAACTCCACTTTGAAGATAAAAAAATAATATAAAAATAGCCCAAGAGAGAGGGGATGTCAGGGAAGACAACATCGCAAAGAATTCCACCGCTGATTTCCGGGATCAGTCGATGGGCTGAGCCTTTCTTCCCCCCGCCATAGGGACGCCTTTGGGTAAGACTTCGATTACACCGAGTGCTTTCTCGGGGACTTAGAAATTTCTCTAGAGACTCTCTACCCTACATTTATAGCCAGGCTGTATCGTTTATAATTCTGTCGCGCATTTGTATACTTAACAATATCTTTGTTTGCACGTGCTTTGCAGACAGTGTATTTATCACCGGCCATCCTAAAGAACCTGTATATCTGTTGTTTAAATAAACTGCACTGTTTAAGTAGCTAGCCGTTTCGCTTTCTCACTGAACGCGACCAAAACTTGAGAGAGGCCGTGCTAGTTCAGGAGCACGACTAGACTGAAGGTGCAGTCCACTATTAGCGTATCCAAATCGTAATAGTTTAATACATATTAAACACGATTGGACTGATAGTGCTGAATTGGGCATCACTCAGAATTTAAACCTAGCCGCACCTAGCCTCCCACCTCGGTGAGGAGTGTTAGAACGCAAGGGGGTTTATCTTCTGCCAAAACCGCTTGGCCCCGTTTCACGTAACACCACTTTCCTACAAGGAAACATTACAGCCATCAACACCATCTCATACCACTTATGTCCTGCTTTGTACTTAAGGAAAACTTTCTGCAATACACCAGGTTAGGAAATAGGTAGTTACTATGCCTGACTCTGGATTAGCAAAATCAAGGAAAACTAAACTTACAGTATAGTAAAAAACTGTTGAAAAATATTCAAGATGAAGATCTCAACTACATCAGAGCAGTGCTACTGAACTTTAAGTTGGTAAGAAACCCAATTTCCCTTCTCTACCAAAGTAATCACAAGACATACAGCAACGAATAAGTTCCATTAAAAGCAAAAGTAGCTTTCCATTATCATCTCAACATTTATTTTATCAACTATTGGTGTTCTCCTACACCTTTAAATATATGCTAGTAAGCTTATAGTTAGTAAGACATTAGAAGGACATGAAATTAAAAATTAACTATGTACCTCAGGAAGAATATTTTAAACAATTATCTTTGAGCATAATTCATTTTCTTCTATTGAAAACATAGGTTTTTTTAAAAAAAGCTATTCAATTTGCTACCAAACTATCAAATCAGAAGCATTCATTCTAAAACTCTGACCTAAAAGAATAACTCCTGAAAAATAAGAGATAAAAATAACTACATGGCAGTTTCAGAAGTAAATTTCTATATTCTAGAGACACATGAAACGATCTAATAATATTCCTGAACCTCTAATACTTACACAGCAATCACTAACTGCAGCTAGAAATAATTAACAGTAGTTTACCAGGTTTCAGAGATGCCATTTCAAACTACAATCAAGCAATTAAACTGTCAAATACCACTCACAATGCATGATCCTGAATGAAAATGGAACAACTAAAATATCAGATTTTTAGAACTATGCCCACTTTTTATTCTTTCTCAATGTACTCAAGAAGATCAAGATTTGAGAAAAAAAAAAAGCAACAATTCAACTCCAAGTTACTAGATGTAACAAGTGCCAGATAGAAGAGAGGAAAAAAGCTATCTGCAAGAAGTTTCAGTGTTACACACTTCCTAACCAGAAGATAAGCAGCTCAACAACTTCCCTTCACAAAGTGCAATATACCAAAACATTCCAGAAGCAATATCAGCATCGCTATAATTTCTTTGCCACCACGACTGGAATTCAAGCTGCCGAGATGTGCTCTACAGCGCAATTCCAGACATCCCTTGGCCTACCTCCTTGCCACCACCTTCCTGTCTCTGCCTGGTTGGCATGTTAAGCCTCTTACTAGTGAATGAGGCACCTTTTTGGAAGTCCTGATCAGAGGCTAGTACCTCTACAGACTGCCAGAAGTACACTTAAATGAGCGCTTCTAGATACGTTCCTGAATAAGTCAAATCTTGAGCAAGTTTTAAAAGTTTAAGCAGTTTTAAGAAGAGCTTTAAAAGAAATGAGGTAATCTGGTTTAACTTTCAGATGACTGCAATACCTGTCAGAGACAGACTGTAAATTCCCTGATGAGGGGCAGAAGGCCCTCCAAGCCTTCAATGGAAGGCCTCAAACACTCACAAGGAAATAAATAATGCAGGCCTGGCCTTCAAAGAACTGATAAGGCTAACACTTCTGGCACCTGAAAGTGTGGGAGAGCTGTCTTGTGAAGACAGGATAGTTCTGCCACTCGTGTGGTGAGCTTGCTAGTTCTCGGTTCTCAAGGCCATTGTGTCCGATGAGTCACCTTTGCTTCATTATCCACGAAATGCATATGAAAGCGCACACCCCTGCATATGCTAATGAAGATTATAGAGATCATGCTAAACATGTATGACTATGGCACTCGTCTCTCCACCCAAATCATGCTACACATCACCTGGGAGAAGGGAGAAACCTGAGACGAGGCTGTCCTCGGCAAGGGGAGTGGACCATGCTAATTCAGTAAACATAAAAGGGGAACAAAGAAGAAACAATAGAAGAAGATAGTGCCTGGGAAGATTCTTCCCAAGAAAGAAGAAGATTATGCCTGGGAAGATTCCCTGAAAAAGACGCTGGAACCAGGACCAGTGATCTCTTTCTCTCTGTCTTTTTCTCCATCTTTTCCTTTCTCTGTTCCTCAGTTTCTCTTTTCTCTTAGAATTGTTAAGTAACAGTTGGAGTTCTGAAGTAACAACCTTAAGTACGACCTTAAGTACCGCTTCCGTAAGTTGTCCTATACCTGTTGTTAAGTAACACAATGCATACCTCACCTTGTTAAGACCTATACTAACCATTTTGGGAAGCTAATAAATGTTTCTATATGGACCTTGAGATTTATCTCACCTTAGTCCGCACCGTTGAGAATTTACGAATCTGAAGTCACTTACCCTCCCTCTTTACTGGGAGTGGGACGTGACACAGACATCTAAAGGTAAAAATCTGCTTTTTCTTCACAATTTTTTTTCCAAAATACATGCAGTTGATGTAATCAATCCAGTCTTTTTTTTCAAGCCAAAATGCGTTTAAAAAAATAAATCTATTTGTAAGCTGAATATTAGTAAGAAAAGGAAACTTCTTATTGGTCATCCTCAATTCAGTTTGAAAGCAAAACATTTGGTGGAATAAGAACATAAATAGTAAGATTTAACACTACTGCTCTAGAAAGTTACGTGCTACACAGAAGTCCAGCTTTCCCCCCCCCTTAAGTCAAATAACTGGACTGACTATTTAACAGTAACACAGAAAAGCTACAGCATGCTTTTTGGCAAGCATTATTCATGATTAATACATATCATAGTACTGAAAGCTAAAAAAAAAAAAAGGTATTTTTTTCTTTATTTTCTAAGGCAAATTCATCTTTACGAGATTTCACTTATATGTAGGCTCTTTATTCTTACCAGCATAATAATACTGGATATTTTAGCATTAGGCAAAAACAGCACCACACTTTAGAGGAGGAAACACATTGTACAACATTTCCAAAAGAAAATGTTCTACTGAGTCATGTTCAGAAAGTACAGTCAAAGAAATACTACCCTCTCTTTCTAGTGCAAAGCATAAGGACTATCATGGATGCTGCCTCCTTTGGGAAGTTGGTCCAAGGTCTTAGGCTGACCCCCGGGAAAACTCTGCCTCCTCCAGAAGCAAACTGTATCCCTACCCACAGAAACCTCTAAGATAACAGAGATGAAAAGCTGCTCACTGCAGTCTCAAATGAGAACAGCTTGTTTTCTTATTAGTAACTCCTTGCCCT